>NC_051190.1:28543329-29177773 GCF_015220075.1 Falco rusticolus | reverse complement strand
ATGCATTCACTTGCTGGAACAGGATGCATAAATGCTGCCTGCTCTGTTTCATTCAGGCTTTCCTTCTTTCTATAGCACTATTAGCCATTTAACTGAAAAGCAGGTGAAGAGCTCCAAGGCAGGTTTTTTGCAGGCTCTTTTGCATTGTCTCAGTTATCCATTACTTCCTGTAGCATATACAGCTCGGGTAACTCCCACAATTGGGCAGACCGGTGATTATTTTTAATCACCCTTGTCTCCAAACCACAAGCCAACTAGTGTGATGCATATACATTAGGTAAGAAAAGCAACAATCTATATACATCTGTACTGGGCTTGGGAGTTCCTACGCATATATATTTCAGACAGTGGACCATGTGCTAGAGGAGATGTGCCAAGCCATGTGCTAGAAGAAAAGTTGCAGATGTCACCAGCTACACGAGCACTTCCTCTTCCCCAATCAGTATAAAATGTTCACTGAATCCATGGTCAGAGTGAGCTCACTTCCTTTTGAAGAGGGGAACCAAACCACTGGAGCACAGACAAGTAATAAGAATTTCAGCTTTTGCAGATAGCTAACTTTCCCTCACTGTGGCTTGTTCGACAGCTTTGTTTTTCTTCAGTGTTAAGCAGGCAGGGCAGCTCTCAGATTTCTCCTTTCACATCAAAATCCAGCTTGGTTTGGCAGTCGCACCACTTGTGATTGTTTCTGAAACATGCAACATGCAAGAACTTGCCTTTTCTTTGAGTTACGATTTTGGGACTGGGCCAGGGAGGGAGAGAGCAGCAGAGGATTCTCACCCACGATTGCTGATTGGTGTGTCATGGAAATGCTTGTTTCACAAGCCAAAGTGCTGTACTTTGACCTGATTCTTGCTTATTGCACGTAAAAAGCGTACCTGTATCTTTTGGTGCCCCTTTTTGCAGACTCATGAAATGGAATATAGGGGTAGTCTGGGGTTTGTGGTATTTCTCTAACAATAGTCCTGGTGTGTGAAGCAACACACCTTTGATTTGCATTTGAGGAGGAGACTGGGGAAGATTTTAAGAAATGGGGGTTCTCCCTTTGAACTCAACAGGGGCTTAGAAAATTTGCCTATCCGGACAGGAATCTCTATACTGGCAGTGTTGCCAAGGCTATAACTCTTATCACTGCTATGTCTTTTGTACCTGCTTTACAAATGTGCATTTTGGCATTTTTCAAAGGCACTGCTTATGTGCATACCATATCCTAAACCACAAAGTTGGAGATGAGTTTTTTCCTCTTTAACAATGCAGGTTCCAAGTCAGGTGAGCAATTTTACGTGGGATCCCAGGTAATCCTCTCTCTTTGTCATAGAGAGGATAGGTGCTTTATCAATGTACCTGGCTTAAATTAAACCTCTATAGCTTGATCCGTGTGGATACCTTTCTTGCAGAGAAGAATGAAATTAAGTAATAGAGCAACTTCCCTGCATTCTCATGCTGCCTCTCCTTCTGGGGAAATTGGCACTGGAGTCTGGGAGTGTTTCTGTTCCCAGCTTGTTCGTAGACTTGTAATGTGACCATAAATACATCATTTAACCACTTGTTGCTTCATTTTTTTAATTTCTTTTTCCCCCCAGTCTGTAAAATGTGGCTAGTATTGAGAGTCTGGAGATTTTTACCTAAGAATCTCTCTGTGTACTCAGGTAACAAGATCCCTCTAGCGCAGTATTCTGCTTAAGATGGGTGTGTTTGGGGTAATAGAACACAGCAAATGCAGAGTAATGCTAACTTACATGTAGTCTGTCTTCACCATTTTCTTGGAGCAGGGACTGCCTTGGAGCAGGGACTTCCTGACCATCTGTCTAATAAAGCCCCTAATGGATTCCCTGTCTTCCTCCTTTCCCCAAGAACTTGTATGAAGGCCTTTTGCATTCACATTGACTTCTAGCATCAGCCCTGTGTTGTTCCACAGTGTAACTACAAACATAGAAGCACTTTCTCTTGTTTTGGATGTGCTGTTTAGTTTCATTTTGTGTTCACTATCTTTTCTATTGTAAGAGACCAGGAGCTGAACACCACCTCTTGGTTTTGTTTTTATAGGCTCTGTCACCTTGCACCTCACTATTTGTTGCCTGTATGGAATTCATCCCCTATCTCTGATCATCCTAGTTATTCCTGTCAGTAGCTTCTCTGGATCTGGTGTATCCCCTCCCCCCCCCCCCTTTTTTTTTTTTTTTTTTTTTTTTTAAATCACAAGACTTAAGCAACACACTGCGTCCTGGGTGTGGACATACCATGCACACACAGTGGGTTTTGCACTCTGATTCTTTAATTAAAGCAAATTGATTTTGGACATTCCAGCAGAAATGCAGTAAGTTGTACATATTCTCCAGTATCTGGTGTTTAAAGACTTTATTGTTGCTAGCAAGCACTGTGAACTTAAGAGGCTGTATTCTTGTTGGCAGGAGTTGAAAGTGGATCATGCTGCTACAGAGACTTGTTGCGTTCTCAATAGCCAGAAATTAAGTCCTGTGTTTAAAAAGTGTTCTGCCCCTTACGTGGGTGAATGGATTGCAGACACAGTGTTCAACCTTCATCTTTCTGGCCTTCCAGCCAAAGAGGGGTTAACCATTAAGTGGAAAACATGCTGCAGATGACTGATGTGATTCAGCACATGGTTGTAGTCCGATTCTAGAGCTGAGTCTCAGCATGGTATTTGGGGAACTGTGGCTCGATGGCTGCCTGCAGTCAGTGTTTCAAGTTGAGATGCTGAATCTGTAGTGAGTAACAAAGATCTCTGGGACTTGGGGCACTAACCGTGGTGCCACAGGATTAAGACTGGGGGTAACTGCAGCTGGCTTGCTTATGTGCTGTGTGTGACTTTTAATGGTATAAAACATTTGCTTCCTCTCCAAAATGCTCTCTCTTCTGCAACAGAAAGCTTAACCCAATTTAGCTTGGATTGCTTGTAACCTAAGGTTGCCTGCGTGGACAGTAAGCGTGGATCACAGCAGTAAGTTAGGATGTCTGAGAGCTGGGTGGGATTGCAAACTTCGCTATGCTTTTCTCAGTAAAAGGTTATAGTATCAAAATGGATCAAGTTATTGCCAAGAATTGATGTAATATTAATATCCGACAAATCATAACCACTGCCCCTACCATGGATTTATTTGTATAGCACAAATTGGTGTTTGTAAGGGAGAAGTCTTTTTGTTCTGTAATATTTTTAAAGGGGGTGTGAGTGCATGCAAGCATCCCCTGCTCTGGGTGGCAAGGAGAATTCCAGGAACTCCAGGAAATTGATGTCACTGCATTGTGTTTGCTTGTTTTCTTTTGAATGCACTAATGTTTAATTTTAACTTAACCCTGGGAGGGGTATTTTTAGTAGAGTGTTTCTTTACTCCTTCTGTCCCATATTGGGGGGGATGACAGATTGTGTCTCTTTGTTTTTTCCAGTAGTCAGCTTTCTCCCTTCCCTCTGAAGAGCTCTGTGACGATTGCCTGAGAGCTTGAACACTTAGCAGCATGTGTTACCCTGTCTCTTTGCATGAAGTGGCTAAAAGTTCATGTTGTTTGTTCTGTTCCCATGTCTCTTGACTTGATCATTGATCCAGGCTGGAAGGAAGCAGGGCTACCTGGACAGAAGTGTTCCATTCTGGTAAAAGAATAATACCTCTTTCAAATCTTTAGCTACTGCTGTAGCTGTCCCAAGGGACAGCTGCTTCTTTAGGAGACTATCATGTTCTTCAGTGACTGTCTGCTGAGAGAAGCTGGCTCTTCTAAAAATTAACAACACTTTAGGTTGGAGGGGCTTTGTTAGCACTCAAGAGAATCACAGCCCTGCAGGCTAAGGATTTCTACCTTTGTTATTTCATTTTTTTAAAAAAGGCAAAAGATCATACTTAAAACACATCATCAGTTTCAGAATCTAAAATATGAACAGCAAAAACTAGACTACTTGCTCTGCTGATCTTGAAGAAACAAATCAATTGTATTTGAACTGCATGGAACAATCTTTGAAACCATACTAGTTTTATTTATTTATTTATTAAAAGCGAAGAAATACAGCTCTGTGCAGGGCATGGATTTACTGGAGAACTCTTCTTTCTTCCGTATCTAGCCTGAGTTTTGGCTACTGTCTCTGTGGTTTGCTGTTTGTGTATTTCTGCAGGTAAAGGACGAAATCAGAAAACAATTTCATCCTGTTCCATTCCTAGTCCTTATGTTACAATAATTGCTTGGGTGCCAAACACAAAGATGATAAAAGAATTGCTGTGGTTTTGGTTTGTCATTTTCATATATGAAAATTGCTTTCATTTGTAATTATCTACACATAAGAAGTGTGTATGTGAAGAAGCTATTGAAAAATGACAGTGGAATAATTAAACTCACACCAGCTCCCAATGTGAATACTAAGACATCAAGGGTGTCTTCTGTGGTTTAGCTTTATCCGCTTCCAAAGCATGGAATAGCAAACTTTGATTCATTTTCCTGCACGGACAGGTCTCTGCTTTTTGAAAGGCTAGGTAAGAAATGCCTTTATATCTGGCATAAAGAGATACAATGTTGATGAGCCCATACATATATATACCTTGCACCTCCTGAAAGCTTCATCTCCTGCTGCCCTTCTGAACAGCATTGACATCACCCGTTAATGCAAAGGACTATCAGTGAGCGCTGAAAGGGTTACCAGGTGCTATGGAGTGCTTTAGGTGGGTACTATTATGGGAGATGGGTGAGCTTGGATTTCCTATTGCAAGGATATGCTGGGTATTGCTGTTGCCTTTTCCTTCTCTTCCAATCCTCCCATCCTGTAACTCACTTTTCAGAGAAACCAGTCTCTTATGCTGAGCTCAGCACTGCAGCCATTTGCAAAGATGCCACGAAGAGAAGCAGCACTTCTCAGTTTACAGGCTGGACTGTGGTAGGAAGCGGTCATTCCTTACACTGTCAGATTGCTTATGCACCGAAGGTATTGCCCATTGAGCAAACAACGGTTGTCTCACTGTTTCCTCTCCGTCTGCACTTGTACATGTGTGTGGGAAGCTATTTAGACAGTCACCTTTTTGAGGAAGAGACAGTGTTCTGTATGTTTTCATGGCAGCGTTTAGCACAGCGCTTTGAGTATGAGTTACTGCATTTATTTCTGTCAGGGTTAGCACTGTTATTGGGCATTTGACTGGTAAGAGGATTGATTTTGCCAGTTTCACTGAATTCCAGTTCCCAGCTGTAGGCTTCAATTTGCATCTTTTCGTACCATTTGAACTGCTTGTTTTGCTATGTAAATCTTCTGTGTATTGTTTTGCTTTCCTGTTTGCTGTTTCTTTCTTCTTACGTAAAAGGCACATGTAATTCTGGGATTTGGTTGTGCATCATGCTGCTCTGGCATTGCACCCTTCAGTGCCCGACAGCACAGAACAGAGAAAGACAGTCTCATCCCTCTCTTTCCATCCTTCCAGCCCTGTAAATCAAGGATGTGTGATCCCTAGACAAGCCTTTCTGATTAGTTCTCATCTTGTAGCACTCACTTCTGTGTGCCTGAGTGGTGCTGCAAATTATAGCTACCTTTTATTTGTTTGTAGCTTTTTATCACCTTTAGCATGGCTTTCCTGCTCAGTTGCTGTTCCTGCAATGCCATCGTGTGGTGGCCCTGGGACTTTAAATGTGTCTTTTCCCCATACTAGCCAAAGCTGAGGAGTGAGCGGTCTTCTGTGTTTTATACTAGTGATTGCAGCTGCCTTTTGTTAGCTGCATTGGTGTGCTGGTGGATGAAGGCAATACCTGTCTCTAGCCGTGTGGGTATGATCTTCTAAAGCTCGGGTGTTGTGTTAAACAGGGACCTCCGTGGCAGATGCCTGGACTGGGTGCTTTAACTATGATACTATAAAAGAACACAGCCTTGTATTTATCAGAGGGGTTGGTTAAATATTACCTGTCTTACAAGGAGAGTAGTGTGTTGTTCTTTCACAACTTATAGTAGCAAGCTGTTTATTCAGTTAGGTAGTCATCCCTGATACAGTGTACGTTGTTTGAAGGGCCTCTCTGGGAATTGTTTCATACTTTGAGACTGCTGTCTTGTGATCGCAGAAAGTGTGTGTGGCGGGGGCTGTGTGTGCACAGAATTTGGTAGAAATTCCCGTTTTATCTTTGACTTTTTTTTTTTTTATCAGTATGTCTGGGCTTTGGATAAGCCACAGGGGCAAAAGTAAGTCCAGTGCATATCTGCTTCTCTGACCTGGGAGCTTTACTGTACCTTGGAGAGTGACAACTGCGTGTTGTTAATAAATGAAGTAACAAATAACTATTTCCTTTTTGCCTTTCTAGTGTTCCCAACTCTTGCCCGGCCAGTCCACGTGGTGCTGGATCCTCAGGATATCGTTTTGTTCACAACATTACCTCGGATCTGCAGCTGGCAGCAGAGTATGCTGCAAAAGCAGCATCAGAGCAGCAAGCAGATGCATCTGGCGGGGACAGCCCAAAGGTTCAGAGAAACATTACTTACCCAGCAGTGCTCATTGGGAGGCTTATTAAGACCTGGCAGTTTATTGCTAGTGCTGGATATAGTTAAAAGGGGTTTAAGAATACCCTGGCCAAAAGGGTGCTGTATATGGTATCCTCCAGAGTTTTTGAGACCGTGCCTTCAAACCAGCAACTTACTAGTGGTAGACAATGAATCTGCTTGCTTAACTGCCCAAAATGTATTCAAGTCATTCACTAACATGGTTAGGCAAGAACTTTTTTGCTTGTTTGATAAATCAAGAAGCTATAAAGATGATGTGCATTAAAATCCAGACTCTCGTCTTCTCCTTTTAAGTAATGGTATTTTGCAAAACACAGTTGGAGAAAGGGGAGGCAGGGGAAGAAACCAGATCCTTGCCATGAGAAATCTGTAGTCTGACATTAAAACAAACATGAAGCCTGTCAAGTAAGCGTTAAATGAGGAAATCAGCAAGTGGAATTTAGATTAAGAAATAACTTAGTCGTAATGATGAAATTTAATTTTGTGAGTGGATCTTCAGATCAAAGTTAAAGGTCTAGATCCAAAACCACCTGATTTGGGATTGGGTGGAGGAGCACAATACTAGGTGGCTTTTTTTGTAGCTTGAATTCTCCCTTGAGACAAGAAGGGCTGTTCTTGGAGTAATATTGAAAGCTGGGAATATGAGCTCTGGCAACCTAATTAAAGTTCCTAGAATGAAACAAATCCTGCTGGAGACGGGAAGGGAGAGGATCAAGTTTCATATTGGGCTCGTTGCTGGGAGGAGAGCTGATAGCATGCTTGCATGAAACCTTCCTAACAAAGTATAGTTGTAGCTGGGCAGAACTGAAGGCTTCAGTTTCATGAACACTGAAAGCAATGAATGTACCCTACACCCTCTAACTATTTGCTTACCATTGCTTGTCCTCATCCTGTTCCTTGTGCTGGTAAATTCAGTGGAGGGTGGAATCAGATTAAAGTTGGCTTTTTTGTGTGTGTTTGTGGGGAGAGGGAAGGAGATTCTTAAATGTGGCTCAGTCCTAAAGCCCTGTTAGCACACAAATGCTTGTGCTAAATTGGGAGGTGGCATTATAAAACAGCAGTGAAAGAGAAGAGGGTGATGCTGCTCTTAGTTGACCCTGATGCTCTCTTAGCATCTGCGAAAACTACAGTCCAATGTGGTTTTTTTAGTTTGGGTTGTTGGTACATGCTAGTTGTAGGAATTCTTTGTTAACGACTAAATTTCTGTTTGGGTTTGTTTTTGTTTTCCTTAGGATGAGTCCAAGCCACCCTATTCTTATGCTCAGCTAATTGTGCAGGCTATATCTTCAGCACAGGACAGGCAATTAACACTAAGTGGGATCTATGCCCACATTACCAAGCATTATCCATATTACAGGACTGCTGACAAAGGCTGGCAGGTGAGTTCTTGACACTGACAAGCTTTTAAACTACTTTGACAGGGCTTATCTGCTTTGAAATGCATTTATTAAAGATTTGGGGCACTGGGAATAGAGCTGCTTTGACTATTCCCAGAGTCAATTTGTTTAACATAAGCTAACTAGTTTGTTTGTGGGTGATTAGTTTTTTATTTTTAAATACTTTCTAGGGCAATGTAGTTGTTACTATTGGGCTTTCTGGTTTCTGATACCCTTTTAGTGCTGTAGTCATGTGTCTTTCACTTTTGTTTGTTTTTTTCTCTTCCACATCCTTGCTATCAGTCATTCTCGTGCCTAGATACTTGCCTGAATCTTGCTTAATCATTCACCTTATCTTCATTTGGCATAAGCTGTCCAAGCAGATGTCCGGGCTAAAACAGAGCTCCCAGTCCTTAATCATAATACCTTCAATAATCAGAGATCTTTTGTTTTCCCAGTGTATCAACTGCATTGCGTAAGTCACAGTTTTCAAGTTTTGAGTCTAAGAATGGGAACTTGGGGAACTTTGAGTCTGTATATCCCTTATAGTCTTAAAGGAAATCTGACCAGCTTCATAGGAGGGTTTGGATGTAGTTAATACATGCTAAATCAAGCTTAAATGTTCACTTGAGGGCTGCTTTCAAAGTTCCAGAAACCTCAGCTCCACCTGCTTTCAGACTTTTTCTTGGCATCACACCTCTGAAATTGTTGTTACTAGAATATAATACACTAATGCAGCTGGAAAGACTCTTGCAGCTGCTGATTTCATTGTGTTCAACTGGCAGGAGCAGTACTGCTTGGTGCACTTTGAGTACAGTTGGAATAAATACATTTCTGCCTCCCTGGCTTTTCCCTGCAGTTCTAATTAATTGTGGAATTCACTTCCTGCCTTAACCTGCTCTGCAGAGTTGTGCTTTGCAAACCATTTGCTGTGTCCTGCTTCAAAGAGACGCACTTCAGTGGAGGGTGAAGTTGCCTTCCCCCTCCCCTGGCAGTGGCATTGTAAGGCTTCACTTGTGAAGAAGTTGTCTAAAGCTGCTACAAAAGCTCTTGTGTTTTGAAAGTGGAAGAGGAATGAGCTTGTGCACACCTGGGCTTACTGAGCCTTTCCCCTAGCCCAAAAGACAGCACCGTACCCAGTAAGAGGTGGGCTTTTGCAATAAAAAGGATAAATAGTCTTGTCAACATCTGCAGAGCTGTACAGTGCGAGCCTAGTGCCACATAGATAATGGATTCTTCTCAGAGGCAGCTGTCTGAAGCTGCATGTTGGCTGGCTTGCATTATGATTACCACAAGATGCAGTGTCCTTTAGGGCATGTTTGGGCACCTCGGCGATCGTTTGGCAGGTAAGCAGTTAGCACAGGCTCAGGCAATTTTTTCCACTTGCCTAAAATAAAGCCTGTCTTTTGAGAGAGTTCTGATGTGGTTTAGTGATTTCCCCCTGCCTCAGCAAAAGCTCTGCTGTCTTTGCTTTCCACAGAAAAGTCACTGCACTACCTGGTTCCAGATGTGTTTAAGTGATGGTGTAGTACTAAGCGAACCTACCTTTCAGCGTGGTTAGTAGAGACTCTGACATACTTCCCCAGGTTTTCTTTTGCAGCTCTCCCATGACTTTGGAGCTATGCAAGTTCAGTGACTTGTTTATGTCTTTATCGCTGATTCTGGCAGTGTGTATTTTATTTTTCCAAGCTGTGTGGCGAAACCCATTTGTCTTTGTTATAGGCTTCCTCATGGCAAAATAATAATCTCATTCCTCTGCTTCCTGCAGAATTCCATTCGGCACAACCTCTCCTTGAACCGTTACTTCATTAAAGTCCCACGCTCCCAGGAGGAGCCTGGAAAGGGCTCCTTTTGGCGAATTGACCCTGCCTCTGAAGCCAAACTAGTAGAGCAAGCGTTTAGAAAACGAAGGCAAAGAGGAGTGTCCTGCTTCCGAACACCTTTTGGGCCTCTCTCCTCTAGGTAACTTCAGTTTCCTCTAATCTCTATGCCAAACTCACTACAAAGAAAACAAAACCTTCTCCTGAAGTACAGTGAGCAAACTTTACTTCTGTTTGTAGTTTTGAGAGGTAATATAGTTAACTGGTCCTGAGGCATAATCTGAAAATTGTTCTGACTTCAGTGTTTACAGAAGAAAAGGGGAAAAAAAAATATCCAGAACTGAACTACCAAAATGCATCAAATAACGTATCTGTTCTGGCATCATTTCAAAGAAATCCAAAGCGGTTATCACTGGAATAAGTTTTGAGATGCCAGTCTCTCATTTCAAGAAAGCTGTGTTTAGATGTGGATTAGATCATAGTGGGAATAACTTGTGGTATTTAAAATGCTCTCCTGCAGGGAGGATCAGGTTGATCATGGTTGTCAGCAGTGAAGCAGTGGGGGTGTTCTGTGTAGCCACTCCAGTCGGCGGTGTACCTGCAAAAGAGGAGCTTTTTGTAGCAGCAGCTTTCTCTGAGCCCTGTAGCTGTGAGAATAAGACTTGCAATTCAACACTAACTGGAGCAGTTTCATGTAACATTCCTCCCACACCTTTTCTGTCTGTTAAAATCGGGGGAAGCAGGGGGAGACTTTTTCAGCTGATAGCTTCTCTATCTTGTTTCTCATTAAAGAAATGTTCGATTCCTCATGTGTTCAGTGGCTGCCAGAGATGGCAACCAGGTGGCTGGGGAGGGAGGCAGCAGAGAGAAGGGGGAGCATCCTTTTGGCATATGCAGGGCCAGACACTTGATTCTATACTGCATCTTTCTTTCTCTCCCCGTGGCTCTCAAACACTGTCAAAGATCCTTTGAGAATGGCCTGAAACTATAAAACTGATCTGAACATGAGGCACTTAACAGGTTCTCTGTCAGCACTGGGTGTTAAAATAAGCAGGCTCTGAAGGGTCTAATTCCCTTCAGCAAGGAATAATCTGACAGTATTTGGTGCTAGAGTGTTTGGTGAGGTTACTGTGTACCTTTCAACTCTTCCCAGCAAGACTGTAGTGGGTAGTATGGAAGAAAAGTCTGTCCTTCTGCTTGAGAGTCCTGTGCTGGAGATAACTCTTGGTCTCTGCTGCTGTCTTGTGGTCAAAATGCATCTACACCTGCCAACACTATGTTCTGGTGTTTCAGGAGTGCTCCTGCCTCCCCTACTCACCCTGGCCTGCTGTCCCCTCACTCTAGTGGCCTACAGACTCCAGAGTGCCTATCACGGGAGGGCTCACCCGTTCCACATGATCACGACTTTGGGTCAAAGTTAGCCTCAGTTCCAGAGTATCGGTATTCACAGAGTGCACCTGGTGAGTAGCTCTTGTTTCACAGATGGTGACTGTTCAGTTGCAGCAAGTGCCATGCCGGGGACACCACAGGAATGCTTCTGCCAGTGTGTTACAGGAGGATCTGGGTCTCTTTCCACTTCATGTTTAAAGACTGATGATGCATATGCAACTTAAGACTATTTTTCTTACTAGCCTTTGGACGAGGGGGCAGGACATAAAGGATGTGTAGAAATGCATGAGCTAACCTTGAACCAGGTAGCTCTAAAGAGCTGACAGAGTAGCCCTGGCAGTCTGTAGCTCGCTCTCACTAACTTGCCAGCCTTCTGGGTAAGATCAGCTTGGCTATGCAGAGCTCTGTCATGCTGGGGCCAGGGCTTTGGTAATTTGTGAAGCCCTGTTAAGTATCTGTTTGTCTAGCTGTGCTGTGACTAGCTTGATGTATAGAGTGTTCCTGGTGAGGCTGGGGGACAAAGCTCATTAAGTAAAGCTTCCTTTTTTGTGCTTATTGTGGCTTTTGTTCACAGAAATGTACTCGGGTGGCAAGTAAGGGTTTTGTAAGTTAAGAAAGAGAAGATGGACAATGGTACTTCTGAAGTCTTATTCTCTGTTCCCTGTCACCACTCCTGCCAATGCTGAAGGACTGAGTGTTGCAGATTAGAAGTACATGGGTGAAATGAATGGAGGCCTTTTTGCCTTTCCTGTTAATGTATGCTTCTCTCTTCTGTCTAGGATCTCCAGTCAGTGCCCAGCCAGTGATTATGGCTGTTCCTCCCCGACCATCTACTCTGGTGGCAAAACCAGTCGCATACATGCCAGCGTCAATAGTGACTTCTCAACAGCCTTCATGTCATGCAATTCATGTAGTTCAGCAAGCTCCCACTGTTACAATGGTCAGAGTTGTGACCTCCTCTGCAAACTCAGCGAATGGATACATCCTCACAAATCAGGGCACAGCAGGAGCAGCTCATGAAGCTGCAGGAGCAGTGTTGGACTTAGCTGGTGACCACCGAGGTAGCTTTTCACCTCCCTTGCTATTCTGCTAATAAGTCTTGAGCAGGCTTGAGGGGGGGTGGATAGTCAAACACTGTTTCACTCACTGAGTCCTTAGTCTTTAACAAAAGATATTTCTCCAGGTAAAACTTAAATCAAGTGAAAGTTCATCCATTTTGATGTCTCCAGCAGTGAGCAGAACATCTGTGCTCCTTGTCTCCTTTCTTGCCAAAAGAGATGGCCTGGGAAAAGCTGAAACTCTCTGCTTCAGGATGGCCTTGTAAATAAATGATTGAGCCCTTTTCTGCAGGCCTGGATTCCTAGAGGAAGGCATGTGCTTCTGGAAGTGCAGGCAGTGCCCCACTAAAGTAATCTTCAAGAACTAGTTAGAACAAAGGCCTCTTCTCCTAAGCTGGAAATTCCAGCCTGGGGGGATTTAGTGAGTTAAATGTTCTCTTGCTGTGATCTAGACAACACCTTGTCTGCTCAACGTTTCAGAAGGGCTTAGTGCTACAAGGTAGATGTGTGTAGTGCCAGCAGCAAGACTAGTCACTCTGCTTTTATGTGGGCAGTGGGGCAGTAGCTCTTCTCTGAGGGAAAGAAAAAACTGACAAAGATCTTCCCCTACTGCAATAGCAGGACCACTAACATTTTTTGTTCGTTGGGAATCTTGCTTGAGTTTCACTTGCATTCTCTAGAAATTCCTGTCTGGATCCCGTACATGTTCCTGAAGCACTAACAGTTGCAGCTGCCTATCTGTCACCTGCTCCCTTCTTTCACTAGTTCTTGCTGTCACTTGTTCTTTCCCTACTTGTCCTTCTCTTATTCCCGCTCATATCCTTTTCTGGTCTCTACTTTCCCTTTGTCTTTCCTGGTTACTCCATTCGCCTTCCTAATGTCCCTGCTTTCCTTGCCTTTTCTCTGCTTCCCGTCAGCTTGCTTACAGGTCTCAGATCAATGCTTGTGTGTCCCATCTAACTCAGTTCTTGTTGTCTACTCATGTTAAAATGGGAGAAGTCTTCTCTTCCTACATGACTAATGAGTTTGTGCTTCCTGCCTTCCCTGCTTTAAGACCCACAGAGCCCCTGGAAGAGAAGAGTGGTTGCCCGCCTTTCCTGCATGTCCAGCGCTGTCCTCTATCTGTTACATACCTGCTTAATTGACCCCTTACTTGTCCTGGGAAGTGAGAGAAGTGTTTGAGTGCTCTCACACAGTTATCTCTATCCAGAAACTCAGCCCTTCTTTTTTATTTTTTTTTTTTTTATCCCTCCTGGTTCGTTCCTGTGCTTCCACAGCTAGCAAAAGCTTGCAGCTGTGGGAAGACCTCCTTGTAAATCAACCTACATGCAGGTCTGACAGCAAGCTGTTGCAGACTTTTGGCTCCAGGCATTGTTTAAGATCTTAATGCCTTCTCCTGCTGTGTGGTATTGAGTCAGGCCAATTTGCCTGTAATTACACAGTAAGCTAGGAGATTTGCAGTGACTGCTGTCCATATCACAGCTATTATGTGCCAGTAAGGGAGATGATGCCTTTTTAGGACAAAGGGTCAAGTTTATGATCTTTATTATTATTTTTTTTTGGCTGTGTGGCTTATGCTGTAAGAAAAATGTTTTTGATATTGATAGAGTATATGTGCAATAGAGAATATTTTAGTGTTTGCAAATAGTCATCCCTGACCTTCTGTGGTACTGAGGTATTTTCACATTGGTAAGCCTGGGGTATGTGTCACTGCTAAAACGTTAATGAGAATAAAGCCTGCCTCTAAGCCAGGGTAGAAAATGATTGTCTCTTCTGCTCTTAAGTAGGCATGGATGAAAAGCCAACGATTGCATTTGCCACAATACCTACAGCCAGCCGTGTTATTCAGACAGTTGCCAGTCAGATGGCACAGGGTGTTCCAGGACAGACAGTCACGATCCTTCAGCAGGCAGCTCCAGTGACCATTGGACAGCATCAGCTCCCTGTGCGGGCAGTCACTCAGAATGGGAAACATGCTGTCCCCACCAACAGCATCACCGGCAGCGCTTACGGTAGGCTCTATTTCCATTGCTTTCTGGTTTTTGATTGCTCTCTGCATTTAGCAGTTAGGTTGTAAAGCTGTAAGGGTTATTCTCTTCTTAATATATATCAAGTTATTCCATATGTCCCATAATTCCAAAGGTATGCCAATTCTTCGCCTCTGGCTGTAAATGTCAGTGGTAGATATCGTTCTGTCCACTTCTGTTTGCTCACTTTCCCTAGCTGGAAGACTTTTGCTATCTAGCGTTGCTTCTGAAAAGTCTTTCCTTTGTCATCCTCTATGCATTTATTATTACTTGTACTCTCTACCTTTTGAGGGTAATTTGTTGGAAGTGTTGGTGATTCTCATGTAGAGCCTGTTTTAATTTTTTTTGTTTGCTTCTGACCAACAGCTGCTGCTTTCAGCAGGCCAAATAATAAAATTTCAGTGGTGCTCTTTAGATCTTGTGAAATACATAGAGTATTAAGAAAATTAACATACTTTCCCATCTTAAGGTCTTAGAGCCTGAGAGAAATAAGATCTATTCCATCAGGTGAACGAATGTGGGATTTTTTTATATAGAGGATGTGTTCTAGTCATTTGTCAAGCCTGATTTTTAAAACCCCATACTAGCCTCCTCTTAGTGTTTGCTCAGCACCTCAGTCATCATCCTTAGCTGAACAAAACCTGTTCACCTGAAAACAGGTTTCTTACAGCCGTTTTCAATGAGATGCTAAGCACCTCTGCCCTCCCAGGCTGGTGCTTATGGGGTGTTTGAAATTAAGGGCACTGGTGGAATTTGGATGGTTTTCATGAAGATGGGAATGTTTCTACAGAATATTCTGCCATGTCTATTTGCAGTATCACCTGGCTTGCACTGGAAATGTAAGAATGCTATTGCAGCGATGAAAAAATGATAATGATAACGTTTTTATGCAACTAGGATATTAAGGTATTCAATAGATCAGATAGGTGAAGTTGCTGCCAAGTGGTAGGGTTTGTCTAATGTAGAATCAGGCAGCTTTTTTTATTTAACATTTTTATGTTAAGATATTCTAATCTCAACAATTCTTCTAGCAGTCTTATCAAACTGGAAGGTATTCCAGTTGTATCTGAGGGGTTTTTTGTAAGTGGTAGTGAATTTTCTGGTTCACAAAATACAGCCTGAGTCTCTTGACCTTATTTGTACGAAGTGAACTTCTCTTCAACCGCATGGTTTAGGTTCTCTTAAGTCACTGAACTGTAATTGGCGACTGCCCTCATCCTTACCCTAATATTTTTCCTTTGTCCCTTTGATACTCTGCAGCCTCCTTCCCATGCCTGGGTAGAAGTTGCTGGGCTTTGAGGGCCTTTGTTCTGTTTGCTTTGTTTATTTATCCTAAGGCTCCTTCTTTGATGCACTTAGTGAACACACTAGTAATGTTGTGTCATTCCATCCTTTGCAAACCAGTCTGGAGGGCAGAGGATGTGCTGTCTCCCGAGTCCCCTTTGGCTGCCTCTCCGATTGATGCAGAGTCCAAAACCTGCGTGTATTTTGTTTTGCAAGCAGTGTTGTGTGCCAAAGCCAGTGTGTAAGCACATTCTCTGTCTGGAACTAGGAATTGTAGACATTTTTTTTAGAGGGTTGCTGCTTAAATTGTCTTTTTTTTTTTTTTTTTTCCCCCCCTCACCACTTTGATTAATATGAGGGTGAGATCTTTTGTCAGTACTGGAATATAAGATTGGGAGCCAGAAATTCCTATGTTCTGATCCCAGTTCTGATGGGAACACATTTGGTTGTCTGGCAAAATTCTTTCCCGCCCCTTTCACAAGTGAGATGTCAGTACAGTCAATATTTGGATTCTAATCTAGTTTCCCAAGAGACTGGCTGCTCTCACTGTGCAAACAGGGCTAAAGAGAGCCTTCTAAACTGGAGGCATGGCACACAGATGCTGTAGCTTGCAAGATGTGCTGATTGTAGGTGGCCAGAGAACTGCCTGTTACAGAGGTGTGCTGTAACTTTAACAGGGGATTATTCCTCCCCTTCTGGAGATGAATGCTTAGCTGGCAGTGCCTCCTTTGACAATGGATAGCAAGAAGGAAGTTCTATGAAAGGGGTTATTAACAGTTTGGTGAACTTGCACAAAGCTGAGATTGTCAGGAGAGGGAGAGACAAAGCTAGCAAGTCTTTCAAAATGGACTTGAAAACAACAGTTGAATATGTGCCAGCTATCTTGTTTGACTGGTGTTTTGTTTTCTTGCTTCCTGGAATCATAAACACTTGTACTACTTCATCACACTAATTCTTTCTCTCTCATCCTACTTCTCAGCTCTTACAAATCCATTGCAGCTCCTTGCTGCCCAGGCCAGCTCGTCCACTCCTGTTGTAGTCAGCCGGGTATGTGAGACAAGGACCGAAGAGACAGCAGCAGCCTCTTCCAGTGAACCTGAAGTCAAAAGACCCCGGATAGAAGAGTCCAGTGGAGCAATCCCAGCCCAAACTGGAGTCATCACATCTACAATGCCACAAGGACAGGCAACCAGTGAATGAAGAACCGGTGGGAGGAGCTGGAGTGATGTGGGGTGGGCATGGGATGGCAGGAGCCCTAAAGCAGCTTTCAAAAGAAACAAACCACAACTGTAACAGCTCAGAACATATCGGATAAAGAGCTCTTTTCAAAGTCAGATTTTTAAATGGGAGGACAACAGCTGTTAGAATCACAAGGTGCCAAAAAGAATGGAAACCCCCTCCCAAGAACCCATGTCTGGAACTCTGTTCTGTCTTTACCTATGGGATATTTTTTTCCTTTTTTAAAAACAAAAGATTCAAAAAAAAATACAGACAACTGATTGTATGGCTGCTGGGATATTTGTAACTGTCTTTTCCCCTTTTGGCTCCAAGGGGATGGGATTTGCAGTTCGGCATCTAAAGGAATGTAACACAAAAAATACAGTCTGCTCCCTGGAAAGAGAACTCCTCATTTTCTATGCCTTAATACTGTGCCTCTCAGCTTTGAATCATAGGACCGTTTTAAAAAGGCCACCTAAGGCGATCAAATGCTGAAAGATGGGTGCAGTATCTCACAACAACATTAAAGAAACATGGTACCAAGCTTAAAGAAAAAGGCAAATGATTTTTTTGTTTTTCAAAACAGAAAAATTCTGAATATGAACAAATGTTTATTTATGTAGGGATTCAGGAGGATGAGTTACAGGGCTCAGCCACCTGGATTTCCAGATGCAACTTCTCTCCATTCTGTCTGAGGGAGAATAAGATGACAGAGGAACTGTATTAACTTGGTTCCTGTAAAGATATTAAAAACAAAGGGGTTTGTACCTTCAGTGATTTCTTCACTTGCTCTGGACAACAGCCAAAGTATCTTGATGACTGAGGATCGCATGGGTAAGGGTGTCTCCAAAAGGTTCTGTGTGCATTTGATTGATCACATCCTGTGCTGGAGCACCAGGTTTCGTTCAGAGTAGCACTGCAGGTGAAGACATTGCCACTGTCTCTGTGAAATTCCGAAAATATTGATTAGTCTTCTGTACTAAAGCAGTCCACTTTCACCTCCTGTAGGTAGTGTGGTCCTCTACTAGATGGATGATGGTCAGGAGGCCAGGGCTGGGTAGGAGTCGGTCACTGGCCCTCTGCTGTGGCTAACAGCAAAGCTCTGGTGTTATTCTGAGAGGGAAGTTAAGAGCTGGGGTGAGAGGCAGCAGAGTTCACACAGTGTTTAATACAAATTCTGTAAGGGTGTAGAGACCAAGGCAAAATAGGCCTTGTATTTCCATGTGGCAACAGTCACTGAAGGTCTTGAACAGGTTTTCCAAAAGGAGTTTGGAGGTTTCCTTTGATTGCTTGGCTCCCTCCCCCATCTCTCCTCCTTTGAAGACCATTTGGTTTGGCCATTTAGGAGGAGGCTTTTTACTCAAACTGTATTTCAGTCTCATCATGTACTACAAGTATGTCATGTGAGTAAAGCAGATTTGAGTCAGTTCAGCCATGTGGAACAGTGGGTGCATGTAACACTTTGTGACTGGCAAAGAAGTCGCCCCCTGCATAGCCTCCAGCTAACCCCTTTGGTTTTGTGCCTGTTTGCAATCCCCTTGGCTAACTTGTCTTCTGGCAGCACAGCAGAGATCTTTTAATTTAAAAAGTGTTATGGCTTTGTTAATGGCAAGAGAGACTTACAAGGGATGGGGTGTGCCTTTGGTAGGTTATCCCCCTATATGTACTGATTTATTGTCAGGTGTACAGTCTGACCATGCTATTGCAGAGCAGAGAGGCAAGTCCACAGCATAAACATGTTGCAAAAAGATTTCCCCAATGTGCAGTAAATGATACTGTCAGTGTGTCCATGGGGGTTTGGGGGTAAGGCACAACCGTTCAACGTCTGCTGGAATCTAGGGAGGGGGAGGAAATCCACGAGCTATCAGCTGGCATGACTTGTTCCCTTTTAGGTTTCCTTTCTCTTTGCCAAACGCTATTCAACAGCTGAGTCTTACCACCTGAATAAAACCCAGCCATGTTTATTCTCAAGCTAATTGTTTTGTGAGAAATATTTCTGGAAGAAAGAAAAAAACTTGTTGGTCTCATGATCTGGGGTTACTTTCTGCAGTTAGAGGCACACAGAATATTCAGGACAGTTCGTTTATCTACAGCTAGGCTTTCATAATTTAGGTGTGTGCCTTTACTGACAAGTTATTAGATTGGATTTTAGTACTTTGAAATGATTTTGTGAAGGAGGATTGTTACAGACCACAAAGTAATTGAAGCAGGCCAGCCTCCAGCTGTCACTTTTCCTGCTGGGAAGGCTAGGTGCGGCATAGCAGAATTAGCTCTGTTTTCTGTAGCCTTTTCAAAGCCAGAATTCAATAAAATGGATTTCAAGGAAGAACACACAAGTGAGAGTGCAGCATCGTTTATCTGTGATTAATCATTACTTTGGGGTGACTGCTGGTTTAGATACAGGCACGCCTCTGAAACAGCCCTGAGGCTAGGAAGCTGGCCCGCAGCAGAGGAGCCTGGGTTTCTAGTACATCGGGTGAGTCAGCGCAGGATGAGCAACCAACAGAATTATTCAGAAATGTTCAGAACGTGAATCTGCCAAAGTTTTGTGGATTTTTTTTCTTTACTGCTGCTTTTTTTCATGGAAAGCCTAAATAATTAGGCCCTAAACTTAAGTAAACTAGTCCAGCACCATTCCAGCACCATAGAAGTAAATCGGCTCAATGACAGGGTTTTCATACACCAGCTGCTGCTTCATAGATACCTCTTCAAAGTCCATCCTCAGGTTGTGTGTATAGATCTGCCTCCTAAGTATTTAGAATGGAATAACACTTTCTCAGTCTTCCTTTTGTGGCTCTCGATGCCTGCTGGTTAAAATGTGAGTTGAGGACAAGCAAATATCTTTGATCTGTTTACCTGTTCTGCTTAAGGCGTTGAACTCTGTTCATCCTGTCAGGGGATTTTTGCTTTATCAGTCTGCTGCATCCTCCTGCTACTGTAGGAAGCAGCCATGCCACTCAAAATTTTTTGTAGGTTTGCTAATACATTACCTATATCATTGCCTGATACTACGTAAAATAACAGTTCTTACTAAATCCTCTTGAGCTATGGAAAAACGTGGTTCTCATCTGGAGCACGTGAGATGGGGACATCTTGTTTCAGGCCTCCAGATTAATTCTTTCAGCACACTGCTCAGTCTGGAAAGCAGCACTACTCTTTTGTACATATCAGTCCCGATTCCCCAGGCTTTGTTTTGAGCACTGCAGAGGAGTGAGAATTAATTTGTTGGTAGAATTGGTAGAATTAAGTCTTCAACTAGAAAGAAAATGTTTAGCTTAATGGTTATATGCAGTGCTTGGATTATTTTAAGTTGTCTAACAAGTTCCATCTTACATCTTCAGTTATATTAACTGAGGGAAGTTTGAAGGGGGAGATGAGTTGGAGGCTTCACTCATCTTCTGCTGTCCGACAAAGGTCAAGGCACATTGAATATTTAACCTGCTATAACCTAAACCTGGGAAAACTTTAATTCCAAGTTGTTAAAGTGTGAAGTCACTTTTCACTGTTCACTATCAATGGTTTTGTTGGGTTTGGTTGTTTTTTTCATCTTGGGCAGTGACAAAAACTGATTTTACTTTGGCTGTGGTCAGTTCACAGCAACTTCTGTTGCCTCAGCTTGCAAGAAGTGAGTGCAGTTGTTCCTGGGTTTATTCCACTAGAATTCCTTAGTTACTGTTTTGTCTTGACCTTGGCTCTTGATATACAGGAACCTTTTTACAGTGATATCAAGTTAATCTGATTTAGTGGTAACACAATACAGTGCTGAGCATGAAGTTCATGATTAGCTCATATATTCTTTTCAATTCCTTTTTCTTCCCATATTCCTCCCTCCCCCATACATTAACACTGTCCCCTGTAGCATATCCATTCACTTTCATCCACTGATGGGAGCAGCACCTTGCATTAAGCTCTGCCCAAGGACTCAAGAATGAAAATACCTGTGGGACACATGGAGCTCCAGAGCAGGTTGAAAAAGGTCAATTTGGTCACCCTGTATCTTATTTTCATACTGTATTTTAGACATGTTACTGTTGGGCACAGCTTGTTCAGGAGTGTGTTTCAGGAGTATGTTTTCAGAGAGATGTTAAAGCTTTGTAAGAGGAAAGAAATAGTTAAGTAATAGCTGAAGCCTCTGCAGTGCTTCTGCAATCAATGTCATGGTCTGGCTTCAGGTTCTGGGGGGCAAGAACTTGGGTTTGTATGTTTGACATCTGTCTTGTGTACTGGCTTAGAACTGTCATTCAGAGTTAACTTCCACATTATTTTCCCCCTTTTTCAGTAGGGAAATGCCAGCAGTACAATAAAACCTGAGGCTCAGAAGTCTAGGGATCTATATCTAAGCAAGTGAGAGCATCTTGACCTGAGCTTTCATACAGTGTGGTATGGAACACTTTTTCACTGACTGTTAGGGATGTTAAATTGATGTTAGAGCTTTTCATCTGTGTTAGCAAGGGCGGTTCCCAGTGAGATATTTGGTATCACTCTGATGTGTGCTAGTGTGTAGATGAATGTCAAAATGTAGGTTGAAAGGAGAAACATTTCCCTGCTATAGCTAGCTTTGGGGATCTTGGATGTCAAGGATTTAATCTAGCAATAGCTCTGTATCCTTCCATAGAGGATCAAAAGCTGTTTCTTCAAGCTTACTGCATCTAAGGATTAAATTCCAATGGCTTGGTTGTTCCATCTTTGTTTCTGAGGTTTAAACTGTGACTTAGAGTTTATCACTCTAAATAAAAAGCATATAAAGCTGCATTATTAGGGAAGATCAAATTTTCTTTGTCGCTGCCATTGGTAGAGCTGTGTAGAAATATAGGATAACTTGGGTTGGAAGAAACCTTTAGAGGTATCTACTATAACCTGCTGCTCAAAGTAGGTCCATGTTGCTATGACCATATTCATCTGACGTTTGAATATCTCCAGAGATAGTTCCATGACTCCGGTCCCTGTTCCACTCTGACCACCCACGAGGTGAAAACTTTTTCTTAGCCACCTAAAAAGAATTTCCAATGAAGCTGCACATGTTAATTGCCTCACATCACACATCTGAGAAAAGCGTAGCCCTGCCTTCACTGTATCTTACAATCAGGTAGCTGAAGACACCAGTAAGACCTTCCCCATTTCTTTCCTTAAGCTGAACCAACCTGGTTGTCCCGGTCTCTTCTCGAGCATCACATGCTCAGGCTCCCACAGCATCAGGTGGAATTGCTGCAGAAGGTTCCTCTCTGTCTTGTACTGGGAATCCCAAAACTGGGCACAGCACTACAGATAGAATCTGACAAATGCTGGATGGAGTGGAAGAAGAACCCCTTTGCTCTGCCTGCTAGCCACGCTTTTTCCAAGTACAGCCCAGTGCCTGTTTGGTCTCTTGTTGCAAGACAATTATAAGCGTACAAAACAAGCATCGCAAAATGATCTGGAAATACTCTGGATTGCATTCATATGTATACAACCATCTTGTCCCTCTTCCAAGAAAGAGTGCTAGCTTGGGTCTTGGAGCTTTTTGAACAGGAGGCAGCACTGAGGGATCCTGGTCACTTCTAAAAATACCTGTGTTTTACTTTATCAAATGATACTTTCAATCCAATGTGGAACTTGCCTTGAGTTTCTGCCCCAATGCAAAATCTTCCAGGTTTTTTAGTCCTGATGCTAATAAGTTGGACTAGAGCATTAAGAATGAGCCTCTGAAGGAAAATTACTAGCTTCATAATTTTGCCCTTGCCGCACACTGAGCTTTTGAGTTTGCAAATGCTATCCTGCAGCAAATGATCTGTCTTCCTTTGCCAGCCAGTCTCTCAGGCAGCTCCTGTTTCTGCTCCCCATCAGAGTTTTTCCCCTCTATTTGTAGCTTCTGTCAACTCCAGAGTCCTTTAATCCAGCTCTTAATTTAATGCCATTGCTTGAAGGTCTGCATCTGGTGAGAATCTGTGTGTTAGGTTGCAGTTACACAACAGATTGTTCAGTCATGTAACTTTTTGTTTCCTTCTGGGTGAAAAATTATGCCAAAGCTGCTACTACTGTAGCATACACTACTGTCGTAAAGTGTAGCTTACGATGGAGCCAGCTGTGCTGCAGAAAACAGTTACACTACAAGGTCATCTGGATTGCTGGAACTGATGGGATTGGGAAGTGATGCCGCCTTGCATTTTGATCTGCACCTAATCAAAACGTAGCTGTGACTTCGTGCTGGAGCGCCTCTCTCTGCAGCTGCCCAGCAGCTATTTGGCAGTGATGAGATCAGCATCTCTCTGCTAGGTGGGTTATTGGCAGGACAGTGCATGTGTTTGTGCACATGGTGTGGATATATGCACATCTACTAATCAGCAGTAGAAAATACCTAGCTGTGGTGGTGGGCTTTCTGTTAGGGTGTCTTTCATGGGCCAGTAATACAGCAGTGAGCATTTTACTTTGGCCCGAGCAAGACATTTTGAAAAATACTTGGGTTTCTTGGAGCACTATATTTAAATTCCAGATTTTTAATCAACTTTTAACCTTTGTATTTATATGTTCAGAAAATTCTTTTGATACTTTTTCATTTACCAACACTGAATTAAAACCCTTCAGAATGTATGGCTGGTCTTCTCCTTACATGTGACTTTTAAGTTTCAGAGCCTGAGGATAGTTCTGCCAAGTCTACCCCTTTGCTCTCAAGATAGAAATAAAACATTGACAATTCACAGGTGGCAGCTAAGGAAGAAACCCTTAAAATATTTTTTTTTCATAAAATATTAAATTAGATCTGTGTAAACATAAAATTTGTATTTATTAATGTGTGTATGTGAGTATGTGTGTCAATATAGATATATAAATGGTCCACGACTATTTCTTTCTCTTAAATGGTACTTTACACAGACTTTTATACAGTATGTTGGTAAATTCCCACACCAGGCACTGATTCTAGAAGAATGATGTATGTATTTTTGTAACAAATGTGAGCAGCTGGTAGAAGCAGCTTTACTTTCAGTGATTGCTTTCATTCCTCTCGCAGAGCAGAAGAGGTGACTTGGTACTTGCATCTTCCTTGCGTAGGAGCCCTGCTTCTGGCTTTGTCATGCTTTCAGCAACCCTGGTCCATGCTGCTTTTCTGGCAAGAAAAAACCCCAAATGGCACTAATGAAAGCTGGAATAGTTTCTTGTCTCAAATTATCTCTAGATGTGGTATCGGGGAGTTCTTTACAGATTCTGCTCTGTAAGTAATGGGACCTTATTTCTAACAGAGGAAATTCATAGAGGGTCTATGAGGATGTTGTAAGGTTGAAGAATTCTTCCCTGTCTGTCTGTCAGGTGGCTAAGCTAACACTGGGGCACTATGAAATGGTTTCTTTTCCTCTGTGGTGTGATTATTCTCCTTTTATGATGCTTCTGTCTCTTCATGGGGCATGAGGTGTGTGTATATCCCCTTAAAAACAATGCATGAGAGTTTTTTCTAATGTTCCCATTCACAGAGAGTAAATTTTACCTAACTGGCCCAATTTCAGTCATGGCTTAATTCCACAAGGATCACGAAATTCACAGAAGTGTGTCTCTTGACCCCCTTGGGCCTGGTGAGAATTGTTCTTTAAAGCAGGTGATACTTGGCTTCCTAATTACTTTTCCAGAAGTAGAAATTCCTTTCTCTGTAGGGACCTGAGTGAATGCTTCACCGTGGTGTTTACTGTCTGATGGTTGGGCTTTGATACTTAAGGGAGGAACAGGTGATAAGAAGAGTAACTAGAGTAGGAGCAGTGAAAGGAAACAGCTTTCTTCCTCAGCAGAAAACAGTCCTTGTGAAAACCAGACTTCCCCTAGGATTTGGTTACTGCTTTGTGTCTGCTGCTGAATTAAGCAATGCACCTTTGCTGTGATCTAGACTTTTCAGTCCTGCTTCTGTCCCACCTTGGTTCCACTTAAAGCAGTCTGAAAAAGAGCCTTCCTTACATCTAAGGGCAAAGTTGAGGAGAAATGTCTGTTAGCTGAAGAAAAATGAGGTTTAAATAGAGCAGAAAAAGTGAGACTTCCTTCTGTTCCACTGCCTTGCTGCTAAAAGTCTGGTGTAGAACATCCTAATGTTCTGCTGGTTTATATGCCACTCTTCAGATGTGGCCAGGCTGTTAAGTAGGCAAGTTGGCTCTGTAGCAAATGAATTACTGTAAACCTAAACTAGCTTTAATGATATTTTTTTTTCCCCTTCTCCCAAATGGGCTTGAAGTAGAAGGAACCAGAGTATTGTCTGTAAGATCTTTTTGCTTTAATGGCAAATAAAATAGAGAAAGTTAAAAAAAAAAATATCTCATTCAAATATACTGATACAGAAAATGGAGTGGCTTTACAATACAAAAATCTTACAAGACTGTATGTTGTCTTGGGTTCTGGACACGCCATTTGTACTGCAGTGAGACTCACCTTGTCCAGCATGCCAGCCACCTTCCACATCACCAAATAGAGCATTCAAGAGTCTGTCGCTATCCAAAGGACTGTTATCCAAAGGACTGTTAAAAGCTGTTTAGGGATAAATCAAAAGATGTATGTGAGCAATGGATGGTAAAGCTGGAAATTCAGATCCAACTCTGAGTTATTTGCTTTAAAAAAAAAAAAAAATCTGAATCTCCCCCTGTTCTGCAGCTGCACATTCCCACTGAGTTCTTAGGGGAATGCTGCTGTGAGACGAGGGCCTGAAATACCTCAAAGGCTCGACAGAAGTGTTTTGCTACAGAGATCTGGGGGAGCCTTACCCCTTTCACCTCGATTTGGCACTTAAATTTAAGATGGGGATGGATGGGGGAGCTAAAGCCATGCTTGCATTTCAGTTCCTAGTGTTGCCTGTACAAGACATCTCTAGCCAGCTCTTTTGGGTTTTGTGTGTTGTTTTTTTTACAGCTGATATCAAAAGTATTTTTTGTGACTTGTTTTCATTATCAGTGCTTTTTAAAAAGCAAGCATGTATCCCAAGGGGGAAAGCTCCATCTGGGGCAATGGATGTGAAGTTCATCATTATCTGTCCATGTTGCAGCACTGCTCCTGTGAGATGCTTAACTGCACAGGCAGACTGTGGCTCCCACGGGGGGTGGGAGAGTGTCCTGGTCATGCTGAGAAGGCTGCTGCTCAACCGAGGAGATGGCAAATAAAAGCATCCGAGGAGCAGGACCTGAATTTCCACATCAAATGGGATACAGTGGTTTTGTTGTTTGTGTTTTGTTTTATTTTTTAATACGGAGCCATACATTTTTTTAAGTAATTTGAGATCTGAATGTGATTTCTAATGTATCAAGAACGTTAATATTTTAAAGCTATAACAAAGTTTTAAATTTCTACTATTTTTTTTCATTTATTTTAACTGTTCTGTTATCTTAATTTGATGTATGTGGTTGGGGAATGTTGCTTCTCCTCTTAGCATTTGTTTCTATAACCAGAAATAAAATTATATATGAAAGAGAAAATGCCCTGAAATTCCTTGCTGCTTCAGTGACGGACTTGCATCCTTCCAGTGCAGTACTGGGGTGGGGGTGGAGGTCAGATTCCTGCAGCTGTTGTGTTGTGCAGTTTACCCCTTCTCACGGTGTGAGGGGACAGAGTGGTTTAGGGTTTTTTTTTCTTTTATTATTTTCATTAAATGCAGTAAGAAGGAAGTATATGTCTGGACACCTTGCACTGTTTTAGAATTCACAGATACCCTACTTTTGATCCCATGTCAGTTATTTGGGAAGCTGTTAACTTGCAGCAGAGTGAACATATGTGTGTGTGTGTGTGAGTGATCAGTAATGCTTCCCCTGGGAATTACAAACTATTCCTTCAGCTCAAGCTTTTTTTTTGTCATGAAGTGGAACATTATTGTGGAAGATAAACTATTTTGGTGTGTTTCCCTGTAATTTATAACAATTAGTCTCATTTAAGCATATGAGATCAGAAGACTGTTCTGTACCTACCTTATAGTTAGGTTTGTCTTCCCTTGTCCTCTTAATGGAGCTAAAATTGAAGTTCAGGGTTTGAGTAAACAGTCATTCTGAGCTCCAATAATGAATAGGAATATCTTTTAAGACCTCAATTGATGTAAAGTAGCTGTATTTGACTGACTAATGTTTTTAAAAAAATTGTACACAGCATGGCAAAGAGACTCAGCCAGAGCTTTTTGGGGGGAATCGGATGGGGGATGCATTGTTTAAAACTGTCATATCTTTGGCTCCTCGTATGCATCAGGCATGTCTTCTGATGCGGCCGGAGGAGAGCATTGGGCATGTCTTCTGATGGAGCCGGAGGAGATGATGTCCAAGGAAACCGGCGAAGGCTCCTGCATGCCCCACTCCACTGTCAGTGGCTGCGGTGATGGATGCTGCAGTGTCTTCAGAGGGCAAAAGGGAGTTGATGCTCTGCTGGCTAATTGCTGAGGCACACCGTTAACGAACTTTAGTGCTGGGAGGACGTAGGGCAGAGACATACCGAAGGGTGAAGCACCAAGCTGCCTCCGTGCCCCCTTCTCCACAGGGTGATGCACAGCGAGGCAGCGAGCATCAGGCTTATTAGCAGCTGGGAGGAGAGACTAACAGGGAGGTGTTAATGCTTTTTTAACCTTTTGGAAGCTCTGAGGACCACCCGCCGAGCAGCTCTTTGTCACACCTCTTGCCCTTCCTGAAAAGCGTGGCTTTTTTGGCAGGAAAGGCTGATGGCATCTTTCATGGCCAGGCTCTTGAAAACCCTCCCCCGCGTCGGCCAGGCCGCGATGTTGCCGGTAGGTTTGGGGCCGGGGAGCTGCCCTCCTTCGTGCCGTGCGGCGCCGAGCTCCACCTCGGCCTCCTGCGGCCGGGAATAACGGTGGCAGCACCCCGAGATCACCGGCGAGCGGCCGGTGGGAAGGGCCTTGCCGCTGCCCCTCAGCCCCCCGGCGGGCCCGGCCCCGGGGCGGAACCTTCGTGCAGCAGCAGCCGCGCCCCGCCGGAGCTGCCGGGCCGGACCGGACTGGGCCGCGGGGGCCGCGCACCTAGCGGGGGGCAGCGGCGGAGCCTCCGGCATGTTCACGGCGGCAGCCGAGAGCTTCCTGAAGCAGGCGAGGTACGGGCCGCGGCGGCGGGGGGCGGCAGGTCCCCTCAGGGCGGGCCGGAGCGGGGAAGCGGGCCGCAGCGGGCTGGGGGGTGGCGGGTGCGCCCCTCCAGGCTCGGCCTTCTGAGGGGGCCGGGAGCGGGGGGCCGCGGCCGGGCTACCAGCACCCGCTGCCCCCGGCAGGGAGCTGCAGGAGGAAGAGCTGTGGAGATTCGCCTCGCGCCTGGCCGCGCTGCTGCAGGGCCCGGAGCTGGGCCCCGAGGCTGCCGACTGCCTGCAGAGGCTGCACCTCGCCCTCGCCGCCACCAAGTACCCCCGCAGGTGAGTGGTGCAGCCCCTCTTTGCCCCTTTTACCCCAACACAGCCCACCCCCCATTGCTAAGCAGAAGGCGCCTGCCTCCTTTTGCAGCGAGACTTACGCATGTTTGCGTGGCTTGGCACCCTTTCAAGCTGCGCTAAGGAGCAAAACTCAGAAGTGAAGGTGATAAGTTGGCATTAGCCAGGGTCACCGTCAAGGGAGACCATCCCAAGAACAAGAACATGTACGAAATAAATGTCTGAATCGTTTCTTGCAGCAATGCTTTATTGTGACTCTTCCAGGCTAGATGGCAAGTTTGTGGAACTGTTGCAGACGGTGCTGTGTTCATCCAAGTGCCCTGAGCAGATTCAGGTGTTATGTGCTGCTATCCTGAGAGATATGTCACCTTGCAATGATCTGATCCTCTCCTGTGATGAGATTCAAGATACAAAGCTCTTGAGCCTGGTATCCTCCGTCCTTCTGGCTCAGGTAAATGACCTGTCAAGTTAGAAATCTTCCCTTGTCAATATGGATTTGTTTTCTGATTGTTCCCTGGTTGCTGAGCTCAAGGAGAGCGAAAATCAATTGAAAGTATCTAGGAAAAAGCAGAAGCATTTATATGTTCCTTTAAGGAACCTAATTATTCTGTTTTGTGTAGGAAAAAATGGCAGCTTTTTCTGTGTTTATTATTTGATAACAAAGACTGCTTAAATTTGTGATATATATAGAGACTGAGGACCTCAAGCAGGCTTGTAACTAACTGGAAACAAAAAGGAACACTTTAGTGCTCACATCAGGGCTGCTTGAACCTGTAAAGCAAAAGATTTGAGAGTGAATTTATTACTGCTTCTTTTTGCTCTTATGGTACTGGCTTTTATGTTCAAAAGTAAAAAAATATACATAGAACCTATAAAATATGAAGGGCTATAAGTGTGGATGGCACTTCAAAGATCTAGATTCTCCGTGGAGGAGAAAACACGAGGATCTTCCTGTTTTGAGTGTTGCCTGCACTGACTGCCCTCTGGGACATAAGCTGGAAAGGCTGGGTTTTTACTACTTCTTCTTTTACTGTTGTTGTGCCTGATAAAGATAAAATACTCTTCTGAAACTTCTCATTCTGAGTTTCACTGTCTACTTAGAAATGCCTCCTACATTTCTGATTACACCTCTGAGTCTTACTTAGCTAGAGGAAATGAAAACACAGAAACAGAAACAGTGACATATTACTTACATGCTGCCTTACAAGGCACCTCTCTCCCATGTCCAGCCTTGAGAGACTGTCCTGCAGTTCTGTCACGTAAAAACATACCCTGTGTGTTAATTTTTGTTAGATTACAACTAAAATCCTGAGGAGGTTTTAATCAATTCTTATTAAAATATATAAAATATTAAATATTAAAAAATACTAATTTTTAATAACTTAAATTAAATACTTAGTGATTTTGGTACCACTTCTCTAGTGTGGGGTGCAATGAGCAGCAGCCTCACTCATGAAAGCAGCCATACCTCAGCAGAACCTTTAAAAACATCTTCTGCATATTTTCATTTGTCATTGCTTTGAGTGGAGGTCATCCTCCTACTCTTTGCCCCCTGCCACTCTTTGCTGTACAAAACTGATGTTCTTTTTGTAAAGTTTTCGGCTTTCCAGAGAACACAGTCTCTGGTGTTGCATTAGGAGCTGGAAACCTGCTGCTGATTTGAGTTCGGTCAGGTTTTCCTCAGAGCCACAAGACACTTGTCAGCGACACACATAAGTAGCCCTGTCATTTGCAGTGGGCTGCAGCAATCTATCTGCGGGAAGGGCAGGACCGTCTCTTCATTTTCCTTCATTGCACAGATCCCCACCCCCAAACCTTACACTTTCTTGTCTGTACATTGCTTTGGTTGATTCATTCACATATATTCACAAGAGAAGCACAGAAACTAGCCCTAGTCAAGGATGAGGTTCCCCCATGAAATTCCTCACTGGAAGCTCACCTGCAGTTTCCTAATTCCTTCTAGTGATCTGGTACAAATCTGATTATTAGATGGGGAGTGTCAGAGACCAGTGTTTGCTTGTTGCTATTAGCAGCCAGCCATCCTGAGCAGCAGAGAATGTTTACTTTTTGTTGGCATGATGACATTCATGGCAAAAAAAAACTTGTCAAAAGTCCAGGTCCACATGTCATCCCTAATAAAGTTGTCTTGGACCAGAAGGGTTTGACAGCATCTCAAAGCTACAGCTCTTAATAGCTTCCAAAAGGGGAGGCTGCTTTATTTTCCACATTGTGAGAACACGGACTAGCCAGACAGTCCTAGAACATGTTACAGCAGTCCATTTGATGTTCATAGATTTCTAATTTAGCAATTAAACTAGCAGGCTGACCACATGGGGAGTAGTCCTAGTATTCTCTGCTCTAGAAGTGATGGATCATAGTCTTTAATTTGAAGACATCTATTGCAGTTGTTAATTCTACTTCAGGTGGTGGTTGTCCACAAACCCGTTGCTCCATCAACTCCCCTCCTGGGATCTATGAATTCACATTGCAGAAGATCTCTGTAAAAGGTGGTAAAATAGCCTGTGCTGTGAGTTATTTTTATGTTTGACATTGGTATTGATGCATGATGGAAGAGCTTGTATGGTAGTGATCTCTAGCCCTAGTAGATTATCTGCCTAGCTTTACTTCTGCTTTTTTTTTTTTATTTTTAAGGGAAATAAGAAGGCTGAAGTGTCTGCTGTGGGGCAGCGTATTGTAAAAGTCCTTGAAAGAAGACTGCCTGAGGGTCAGAGTGCTCGGTACCTTCTTCCTGTCCTGTCAAATGTCATCAGGCTTTCACCAGAATCTCTAACTGAAGGTAAATATACGGAAGGCCTGAGATTACAACCTGGCTGTGATCTGTATAGTGATCAGAAGGCTCTCTGAAGGCTGTGGCTAGGAACAGGACTTGGAAACTGCTGTTAAAAGTGACACCTCTGCCAAAAGGAAAGTGAACTTACTGGGTGAGATACACATTCTACCACTCGAAAATGGGGCTGGGCCTTCAGCTGCTTTGGCTGCTTCTGGGGGCCAGAGTCTGTGTTCTTGTGTATGGATTTGTATCACAGTAACATGCACCCTAGCTCAGGTCTCCAGGTGCAGTAGGACTGTGAAATTACAGCCGTCCTGAAGAGCCTCAGGCACACCGGGACATGCCTGTGTGTCTGTTCAAGAGAGCAGCAAAACCAGCTAGGGGTACTCTTCATAAGAGAGGCAGGGCTGGATGGGTGGTGATGAGCGATGTGCTCTGATGAATAAACCGTAGAGTGTGCCAGGCTTAAAATGGCGAGCAGTTGTGTTGTGAGCAGGAGTCTGTTTCTGGCAGTTTCCTGTGAGGTTTGCGTATGCCATGCAGTATGCAGGGCAAGCTTTGGGGAGGACACTGGGCTGGAGTGTACGGGCTGGCTGAGCGGGAAGGGTTACCTGCCTTAGCTTCTGCATGTTCTCTGTGAGGCATTTGTGCCTTTGTCTGCAGAGCCGAAGCCAGTCACTGCCTGAATATATTTGATGGTATTTTTGCACCTTCCTTTTAATAGCAGCTGTGGATGGAGACAAAGGAACAAGTACTTCTTGACTGATCTTGTACCGGAAGTCCTTGGTTCCAGCACTCGGTCCCTGACTTTTTGTCTGAGGAAACAGGCAAAATAATCAAGAGACTGACCGAGTGGCTAGGAGTGATTAAAAGGACACAGAGCTCTGAAAGGAGTGTGAATGAACCTGGACTCTGAAGTAGTATGAGGAGGAGTATAGGGCATCCACGTTGCGGTACCAGTTTCTTTACTGATTGCTGGATCAGAAAGACGGCAATCTAGGCTGGAGGAAAAGCACAGCAGTTGAGGGGTAGCAGCAGTATGTTGCAGAGGCTGCTTCTCTGCTCAATCTAGCAATGACCGTGTGACTTTTCTTGTACAGAACAGACCAATGTAGTCAGTAAAAAGATGACTGACTGGCTGAGATATGCAAGTATTCAACAGGGAGTGGCTCAGAGCTCTGGAGGCTTCTTCTCCAATCCCAGAAGCAGACAGGTACGTGCTGAGTTGCCATGGTTATCTCACAGGGGCATTTGTTAGTCAGTTACCTGCTGTGTCGGGTTCCCAGAATCAGCTTCTTTTGGGAAATGGTAACCTGGAAGTGCTGCTGCTGTTTGTCACTTTCTCTGGCATAAATGGTCAAGACACAGGAAAGCAAAGTAGGCGGATTTATAGCTCCAAGATCTAGGCGTTCTGCTGTAGAGCCAGAGCTTTGATCCTTGAAGTAGTTTGGAGGGGAGAGTCTTTTAGTGACCTTGTACCTCTGACTAAAAGCTGATTGCAAATGAGGCCTGTGTCAGAGAGAAGGGGAAAGTCTGGAGTGTTTCACCTGGGGAAAGGATCCAGCACAGCTGGCTTCTCTCTCTCTGGATAACTGCCCCCCTGCAGGCCCCATAGTACATATAAATGAGGGCTACTTGTTTCCGTGGGCTCAGCAGAGCCGTCCCTGCCTTCTCACTTGGCCTCTCCCTGGGGATCTGACCTGCTGCATCTTTTCTCACAGCCTGGTCCTGTCACCGAGGTGGATGGTACCATTGCCACGGACTTCTTCACAGTGCTCTCAGTGGGTCAGCACTACACGCAGGACCAGTGGCTCAATGTGCAAGCCTTCTCCATGCTGCGAAATTGGCTGCTGTGCTATGGGGGCAAGGGGCTGAAGACCCCCAGTTCAGGTACGAATTGAAGGGCTGCAGTCCAGTGAGGGTTGCACTCCCAAGAGGGCTGTGTGCTCTGAGATGATTAGGTCCTGCACCAGCAACCCAGCAAGTGGCAGGAATATGAGCAAGAGTTCCAAACCCTTGGGCTAGGAGCAGGGAATCTTTGGGAAGGAATATCACAGAACCTGCTGACTGATCCTTACTGACCCTTCCATGAGGAATTACCTGTTCAGTGAGTCCCCTAGTTTCAGGCAAAACCCCGTGGGTTCCTGAGAAAAAAGTCTTGGGTGGTGGCAGACAGCATCTCCTCAGTGTTCTTGTAACACTCCCTTCTTCGCCAGCCACCTTTTCTTTGCAGTGCACCTGGGGACAGGCAGCTCCCTTGCTATTGCTGGGCAGCTGTGTGGGTTACATTGGCCATGACATGAGCTGGTACGTGGTAACCTTTATTCTGTAGATGACAAATCAGGAATGAACAGGTCTGTTATGTCCGTGGTCTCAGCTACATCTGCATCTGGTCGCCTGCTTCCCCCAAAGGAGCGTCTGCGGGAGAAAGCCTTCGAGTACTGCCAGAGAGTTATTGAGCAGAGCAACCGGCGTGAGTCTTGCCATGAACCCTCCTTGGAGTTCCCTTGGTAGTGTTCTTGAAAATGTTTCTGGTTCGCTGCCTTTTTGGGCTGGGATCTCACTTCGTCGAGTCTGCAGTCAGGCTCTAGGCATGGGACGTGTTTTAGCAGCTGGTGCAAGTCACTGACAGGCCCTGAGCTGGGGTGTTGGGAGGAATCTGGAGGCAACGGCCATGTTCTGCCTCCTACCCTTGACTTGCCCGGGGCAGGGGGGAAGCTGTGGAACTTGATTCTCATTAGTCTGGAATCGGGATCAGCGTCTGTTCCCACCTGTCCTGAAATCTGGGTTAGTGCTCAAACTGACAGCGTAATGTTCCTATTTGGACTCAAGTTTAACTTGACTCATTTCTCTGGCAGGACCCCTGAAGAAAGATGATGGAGACCTGCAGAAAGCTGTAAGTACACAGGGGTGGGGCTGAAGCTCTGGGAGTTGTGGCTTCCCCCACTCTGATCTGACTCTGCTCTCCTGCAGTGTCTCATAGAGGCAGTGACAATCATGGACATCATCTGCAAACAGGACGACTCCTACATGTACCGTGCAGTCTCCTTCCTGAAAATCCTGCACGGCAGAATCTGTGGGGATGCCACTTATGCCAGGGCACTACTGCCCATTGCCCAGTTCTTCCTGAACCACAGTAAGTCATCAGCTCTTATGCCCTCCTCCACAACCTGGTCTTGCATACTCTCAGCACAGCATTTTGTCCTGGCAGTTTGCTGGCTGCCAGAGTTGGTAATTCAGCCTTGTTTGTACTCTGGGATGGATGATCCCACTCCAGGAGACCCGGGGGCTGGGGCATCCTGTGCTCTTTAGAAGAGCATAACCCAGATTTAGCTGAGCCCCTGGAGCCCTTGTTGGCAGGGCTGCTGGGTGGGCTGTGCTCAGCGGCGTGCTGTGTCCTCCCAGGCAAAACGGCAGCTGTGGACTCCGATGCCATCTACAAACACTTACTCACTGATATCCCGGCTCGGCTCTTCCACAACCCATCCCTCGCCTTCGAATTTGTCCAATTCTGCAAAGACAACAGCCAGCTCTTCACTGAGGCCTCCAGCATATTCAGGCAGAGCTTCCCAAATCTCTTCAAGGTACAGCCTGCTGGAGCAGCACAGGGGAGAGCCGCTGCACATTCCTTTCTGTGCCCCAGAACTCCCTGTTTGCCCTCCGTGTGCCTCCATGTTATAAAAGCAGGTGTGAGTTTGAAGAGGGAAGAAGGTTCTGGGTGTGACTAGCACCGCCAGTAGAGGAGAGTCTGGGTTAGTATTGCTGCCCGTGGGTTGGGAAGCACAATGAACACAGCTGGGACATGGCACTTTGTTTCTGGAAAACTTTAATAAGTTGCAGCTTGCCAGCCACTGAGCCAGCTGCCAGATGCCTATGTTGAGCTTCCAGCAGCCTCCTAGGTTTTGACCAAACACTCAGATTTTTCTGGGTTTGCTTTTCAGAAGTGTCTTTCCCCGTCCTTTTTGGTCACAGTGTGAGAATTGTCTGGGTGTGTGGTGGAGTAGCAGGGATAATGCAGCAGTTTGTGCTTGTTGCTTGCAGTTCCTGGCATGGAACAGCCCACCCCTTATCTCTGAGTTTGTGGACTTTCTCCCATTTCTGCTGGATGCAAGCACAGCCATTGAGATCTTCCATTTGCTGCTTGACCTGCCCTGTTTGACAGCAGCTCTGGACATCCAGCTGAGGTAATGCTACTTTCCTTTCCTCTCACTTGCTAATCAAGGTCTTGACATTGACCATAGCCTAGTACACGCTTCTCTGAGCTTCAGCTGCCCTCTGGCTGCTGCTGTCACAGAATGAGAGGCATCTGCTACAGTCAGGTTAACACAAAGCAGCACAGATGTCAGCCCGGTTTTCCTGGTAATGTTCTGTGCATGGGAAGAGAAGGTTACACTTCAAGCTGTTACACTTCAGTACTGGACTGTCTTTGGGGCTCAGTGCTCAGGGAGCTGTTGTCATTCCCCCCTCCATATCCAGCACCAAACAGTTGCCGCATGCTGGAGTGTCTGCCATGAGCCACCACTTCAACACGAAGGTGTGGGCTACCTGGTCTTCCCTCCCTGCTGTTACCCCTCTTTCCTGACTTTGTTCTCTTGGAGGCATACAGAGGTTTCTTCCTGAGGCCGTTGGGAACTGTGAGTCTCCAGGAAGATGGGATAGGACTGAATCTGGCTCTCACTGCTGTTCCTCTGCTCCTCCTTGACATTAGCAGCTCTTTCTGGAGTGCTTAGAAAAAGGAGTCATCCTAGAGGGAAGGTGATGGTGGGTTTCGCTGACTGAGGGATACAGAGCAGCATTTGCCCGCTCCCCAGGAGAGATGCAGAGGCAATTCTGGAGTTATTGCCTGAGGCTGGGTGGGGGTCTGAGCTCACAAATTTCTGCCACCCTGGTTGTCTGATTTCCAGAGGGCCTGGATTAGACCAACTTGTTGTCCCCATTTCAGTGGAAAGGGAGTTACCCCATTGTTCAGGATTCCAACCATGCTCTGGCCCATTCTTATAATGCAGCACATTGTGTATATGCCTCCTGCTAGGTCAGCTGCTCTTCCTACCTCCAAGAGGGCCACGAGCAACCCAGCTGTGAAGCCCGCCACCTGTCTGGAAGCTTTTCGCCATCCCCTCTACAAAGGCATGTTCCAGTATCTTCTCCGCGCCGAATCTGTTTCCGAGGATGCCCCAGAGAGGTAGGAGGCTGCTGTGGGAGACTGCCACAAGGGTTTGGTTCGGCCATCCAGCACTGGGATTGCTGGGAAAGCATAGGTGCTCACGGCTGGAGTGAGGTGGATTTATTCTTCCCTGTGTTAGCCTTGCCAAGCACCCACAGGCCTTCTTTGAAGGGTGGGGTGGGATAGGGAAGGGCAGCTAGGAGAGTAGCAGGGAGCAAGCCTTCAGCAGGAACCCTTCTGTTGCCCACAGGCTGATTCCACTTCGACAGCTGCTGCGATCCCTGGCCAGCAGCCCCAGGGTTGTGCAATGTGCGGAGACTGTCCCTGTCTTACTGGAGCTCTTTTTCAGGGTGGTGGCAGAGGTAGGCTCTTTTGGGGGAGTTTGGCTCCCAGTTGTGCCACAGGGATCTCTTGTTATGTGAGTGCACACAGAAGCAAAATTGTTAAGGCACTGCAGCTTCAGCAGACGGGTGCTTGGTGGGAACGTGGGGTGGTCTAATACTGACAGGAACCAGCACTGAGCTGGCTACTTCATCTGAAGCAGAAAAGCTTCATGGTGCAGTGTGAGGCCTCACACTGTTCTCTCAGCCAGCTGTAAAGGAGGTGGGTGAGAGCAGTGAGTGCCTGATACCTGCCTTGCGTACTGCTCCCCTCCTGCTAGATCAGGTTTTTTCTGTGCCAGCCACCCTATCTGGCTGGTTAGTTTGGTTTTTGGCTGCTGGAAGTCACTGGTATTGCTGAAACAAGGGCTGTTTTCCAGTTTGCAGATGGGCCGCTGATCAACCAGCTGGTGGTGCTGCTGCTGCAGAGGAGCGACCAGCTCTATGACATCCCGGCATTTAAAGATGATGTGTACAGGTGAGATGGGACAGGAGGCCCAGCCAAGCTCCCAGCCGTTCCACTGGCTGCAGCCTGGCATCCTAGGGCAGCCCAGGAGCTGGAAAGTTGTGGCCCAGTCCCTGCTGAGACACATCTTTGGAGGGTGCAAAAGGAGGACTGCACCTTCAGCCCTACTGGAAACATCCTGAGCATGCAGCTGCTGTGCCAGTGGCTAGGTGCTGCCAGCACCTCCTTGGTTTGGTGATGACCACCTTGCCGGTGGTCTGAGCTCTGCCCATCTCTCTCCTCCAGAGTGCTGGGCTCACAGCTGGCGATGCTGTGCAGGCTGCACCCTGCACTCGTCGTGGAACTGTCCACAGAAATTCTGGAGTTCTCAGGAGCAGTCAGCAATATCCAGAACAAGGAGGTCATCTTCACCCATGTGGTAAGCAGGGCCTGCGTGCTTCTGCCACAGGTTGCTCCAACTGTGATGTAATCTGTTGGTCACTTTCCCTTTCCTCTCTTCTGTCCTACCGTTAGCTAATCTGATTTGCTGTTCCCTAAAAACTAATCAATGGCTTTTCCTTCTGCTTGCTTTGAGCACATCTGCCTTTGCTTCAGGTCTGGGCCGTTGGAGAGTACTTGTCCGTGTCCTACGACAAGCGCTGCACTGTGGAGCAGATTAACCTGTTCTTTGAGACACTAGAGGCCGTGCTGTTTGAAATCACCCAGCTCCGACCGCTGGCTAGCATCCCCAGCTACCCGCCCCGCGCCATCAGTGTCCTTATGGCCACCTTGACCAAGTTGGCAGCTCGCAGCCAGGAGTTGATCCCCAGGTGAGGATGGTCAGCAGGGAGGGGCAAAGGGCTGAAACACGCAGATCTCGTGGGTGCAAACGCAGATGTTTGCTAGTGTTAACAAGCTTGGCAACTAATGGAACCTGAAACAGAACAGGGGAAGCAAGCTGCGGAGGGGCACAGTTTGGGGAAGTGGGATTCATCTGCTGACTAACACTCTGCATCAGGAGGAGGGGTTCGGTAGCATCTAGTGTTGACCTGCAACAGAGTCTTCTGGAGTACACAGGCTTAAGTAGTGATCTTGCGGGGTGCAAAGGTCCTGCCAGCTGATGTCTGTGTCCTTCTGTCCTGCAGAGTGTCCTTGTTCCTGTCCAAGATGAGGACATTTGTGCAGAGCCCTGCTATCACCTCTGTTTACCGCGAGGAGGACCTTGAAGAGATCCTTATTCGGGCAACGGAGCTCCTGAACCTGCTGAAAATGCCAAGCGTGGCTCAGTTTGTGTTCACGCCGCCTGTAGGTGTTGCCAATACACGGTTTCAGAGAGAGGTGAATGACTCCCTCCCTTTTGCCCTGAGCATAGTCACCCGTCTCCTAGAGCCGGCTCCTGGCTGCATGCCAGGGTGAGGACATGAGGTTTCTGACAGGCTCCAACCTCTTGTAACTCTTCGGAAACTGCTGACACTCAAGGCTGAGGCCTTGCTCGTAACTGGAAATGGGGAGCAAATGATTGTGAATGAAACAGAAAACGGGAATAAGTAGAGCTGAATCTGCTTTTCTGGTCTGAGGCTGTTTGTATTTCTGTCTCCTAGCGCCTCTTGCTTGTCTGTCTCCTAGGCTTGTCTTATCTCTCCCTGGCCAGTATGGGTTGAAAATCCCAGTGGATTTGTGTTAATGTGGCAGGAGGGTGAATGCATGCACCCTGCCAGCACACCATGCCCCTTTGGAGACATACTTCTTCCTCCTCTCCTCTGACTTGTTTCTCCCTCCCCTGTGCCCTCGCTACACCTTGGCTACGCATCTGCTTTTTTATTGCCTCTCTGCTTACAGCAGATCAGCCAAGCGAAGGCCTATGTGAGGTGGAGAAAGCAGAAGTGACTCCATTAAGTCTGCTGCGAGCCCTTACTGCTCTTCTGTCTTGCCATCAGAGTGAACATGAGATCCAAGAGACAGCTACCAGACCAGAGCTTAGAGAGATTTATTGATCCAGTTTATTGTTGACACCAAGAGCATTTCTTAGCATACATCAGCCCCGTGTCAAACAGGCGCCATGCTGTGTTCTGTATCTGCATGAGAAGTTTATACACATTCGAGCTGTACAGTATTAACAAATGGGGAAAGTAAATACATCCTGCTGCTCCTCCCAGGAGAAGCAAGCCCTCATGCACACTAGTAAATAGCAAGGTTTATTTACAATTTTTTTCAATACCTGACTGCACTGTGAGGAATATCCAGCTGCAGGGCTGTTTCCCACCTCCAGGGATGACTGGAGAGTCAGGCTCAGTGGGGAGCAGGGGGTTGCGTTGGTACCGCTGGAACACGCCAGTAGTCTAGTGCAAACCAGCCTCCCTGAGCCCCGGCTCCCAGGCAGAGGGGAGCAAGGAGTGCATGCAGTTTGCCCAGGGGCTCTAGGCAGTCCATCTCCTGCCCTACAAAGCTGCCGAGCTCCGTGGGGGATGACGGGCCAGCATACCTACTTGATTCAGGGGAGTGAATCACCAGGACCCTGTGGGGCCCCGAGCCTTTGCTTGCCTGCCTGGTACAGCTGAGTCAGTGGCAGGAGGGACGCATTGCTCCCAGTCCCTGCTGGGGCAGCACCCCAGGCCGGTTGGTGCCAGCATGGCCTAGCAGAGAAGCAAGGCACTAGTGTCTTGGTGAAGGTGCTTTGTCCACCTTGCCCTAGAAAAGGCAGGCCAGGCTGTGTTGAAATCCGGTAGTGGAGTGTTTCCCCTGCGTGGATTAGTTTAACATCTCTCTCCTTCTGTGAAGTTGAAGACTAAGCACAGAAACCAAAGCTACAGCAGTGAGGTTTAATTAAGGCCAACCCTCTTAAGCATCCCTTTTTTAGCATCACGGTTGTCAGAGCACTGTTGTTGGGAGATGCTGTGGAAATATCTGATTTGCTGCCAGAGCCTAGACCATGCTGGTTTAAGTGCAGGGTGTGATATAGGGCATTGCGGCAGGCTGTTTTAATAGGGTTTGGCTAAAGTAGGTCTCGGTACCTGTCTATATGTGGAAATGAGGTTGGGTTTATCCCGTTAATGTTGCTAAAAGCACAGGGAGGACTTGGCGGGTGTGGAGGGGACCGGCCAGCCGCACGGTGGAGCTGCCACCTCAGCTCTGCTGCCACCGCTGCTGTTGGCAGCAAACAGCAGAGCTGTTTCTGGGACATCCAAGGCTGACCTTCCAAAGGGAACCTCTGCTGGCTGTCATCACCCGTGGGCATGTCAGCAGCACACGCTTCTGAGGTGCTCTGAGCAGGGCAGGATACAAGGTGGTCTTAAAATGGCCTGGCAAAGCTGGAGGGAGAGGACCAGAACACAGTGCCAAGATGTTGTTGGTCTGCCTGGGCTACTGTCAGCACACCTGGGGCCTGGCACCATGCGCTGCCGGGCTGGCTCAGGTTCCTGGTGGCACGAAGACACCGTTCCCAGCTCGCAGGGACCAGGGGCAGGCACAGAAGCACTAACCTGGCAGTAGCCCCTTGGAGAGGGCAACAGCTCCTGTGCGGGGAAATTGCTGTCAATGCCCCGCGCTGCTGGGTCAGTCCTGGGGGCCTTCTGCCAGGATCATGGTGCCAGAGCCAGGCAATAGATCTGCTGCATGAGCGAGGGCGAGAGAGTCCTTCTCTTCAAGGGGTTTTCCCCAGGACTCACAGGGAACTGCTGGTGGTGTCAGCCCTTTGCTGTGGCTGCTTCCCTTCCCGAAGCAGGGCTGGGGACAGCGTGATCGTAGCCCAGCAGCAGAAGGGCACCCGACTTAGGGTAGTACAGCACCAGGGAACATAACTCCCAGGAATGCATGCTTCTTGGATTTCCACTCCTGGGTGCTTGTGCTGGCTTTACCACCCCCAGAGCTCGGCACAGTTTTTCCAGCCTGATGTGCCAGCACCTCAGGTGGCCGCTGTTGTGGTGAAGTCCAAACCTGCCCCACATGCTGATCTTTAAATCCCAAAGGTGTTTCAAGTCTTCTGCCTGCCAGCATGAAAGATCACATAGGGCTGCCAGCCTAGAGGAACAGAGGAGCCTGCCTACAGTCCCCTTGCTGGGAGCATCCCCTTCCTGCCCCCTGCCAGAGGGGATGAAGGACCAGAAAAGCTCCTGAGAAGGACAACACAGGGTATGAGGTGAGGCGGGGCAATGGATCAGGAATGATGCTCCCAGACAGTGCAGTGGGAGAAGCGTGCACCACCCTTGCATGTCCTTTCCTCTGCTGCAGCGCAGGGAGAAGGTGTCCAAAAGCAAATCCAGGGCAGTTGTGGAGTCGTGGTCCTCGCTCTTGCACTCCAGGCTCCCCGAGGTCAGCCTTACCAGAGCTGCACCTGCAAGCTGCTGCAGAAGGACCATTGTACCACAAGGACTAGGAGGAAGAGGAACTGGAACTGATTTTTTTGGCTATTTCCATGTCCGACTTGGCAACCAGAAACCGCAGCTTCTTCCCTCCGGAGCGGATGAGGTCCACCGCGCTGCAGAGAGCAGCAACAGGGAGGTGAATTCTGGCTCCCCGCAGGCTGGCAGCCCCCCAGAAGCCTGCCAGGTCAGGGACATTCGCAAAACACCTGCACTCACTGCTCTGTCCCTGCTCAGTGTTGGAAGCGGGGTCTGTTTCTCTTCTGCCTGTAGCTTTACGGAGAGCCTGGCTGCCAGGCAAGCACTTGCCAGGGTGAGGGCAAACAAGGTGCACCTGAGCTCTGCCCCCTCCCACGGCCTTTGAGAGGGTGAGATGGGGCTGGAGCAGCTCTGCATTGCTGAGACCCACCTCTGGAGCTCTCGTTTGTTTCCCAAATGTGCTCACCAGCTATTGCTCCCTGATGCCTCTTCCAACCCTCCCCAAAGAGCTGCCTTCCCCGCTTTCCAGTGTCCTGTGCAGGTTGCTGCTCTCTCTGCAGCTTGCTTGTACTGCAGCATCCTCTGCATTGTTGGCCGGGAGCGCAGCACCAGGGACTGGGAGACCCTGTGCAGTTCTTTGCTGCAAAATGGCTGAAAACCTGGATTGGAGCAGTAACCCCCACGGTGCTGATACCAGACCGGGCCCTCTGGCGACTCACCTTTGGTAGTCCGCCCCAATGAGACTGGTGCCATTGACAGCCAGGATGCGGTCCCCAATGGAGAGCCTGCCGTCGGCGGCCGCGGGGCTGTCCTCGATCAGGGTGCGGATGTAGATCCCCGGGGAGCAGAGAGGAGTGTGCTGTTGGCAGGGAAAGGCGGTGAGTGACCAGCCAAGGCAGAGGGGACACAAAAGGTTTGTGGTCCCAGCGGGCTGAGCTCCCCGGGCAGGGTGATTCCTTCCCACAGTTTAGCACCTGATGCCAGGTGGGACCCTGGAAGCGCTGGGGAACTTGATGGATGGGCGCTGGGGGTGGTGTCGGTGACAGTACCAGGAAGGAAATGCAAGCCTTTGGTTTTATATCAATTTATACACAGAAAGGAGAGGTGGGGGCAACCTTTTCTTGTTCAATTTAATTAAGAGTAAAGCATTGTTAGCCTGCAGCCATCTTGGGATGGGAGCTCTTTGCTCACGGCTGTTCCAGGGGCTCGGTGATGCCCTGTTTCCCACTGACTAATGCACTGCCGTGGAAGGCCACTTAGTAAGATTATCCACCGCACTAAGCCAGACTGCAACGCCACCCTGTGCGACGAGAGTCTGGTGGAGCTGTTCTGGCACCCGCCGAGCCCCAGCTTCCCTGGCCACCCGCTGAAGGGTGGAGGAAAGACCTCGGCTGAGTCATTTTCCTTCCACAAGAGCGCTGAGCCTGTTTGCTCTCTCCAGCTGCAGCACAGCTGCGATGGACTTTGCGTGCACAGCACAGCAACACAGAAGCAGAGATCTGGTCCTCCCAGGAGACCACTCTGTGCCTCATTTTCCCCAGGAGAAGCAGCCTAACTCCCGTGGGAAGCCATTAGCTTCTTTGCTGGCTTTTCTTGGGGTATAAAACATGCCCTATGTGTCCCACGTCAGCTATTTGGAGGGGCATGGAAGGAGCCCTTCCCATGATTGTCAGGAACTCACCAAGCCGTCGATCAGCCCCATGCCCAGCCCGATGGGTCCTCTCTCCAGCTCCACCACAAAGACATAGCAGAAGTCATCGGTGGCAGAGCTGCGGCTGGAAGACTCTGGTGTGGGGTAGTCGTAAGGGGTCGGGGAGCATCCTGGCAATGCAGAGACAGGCTTACTGCTCAGCACCTCCCAAACTCAGCCCCACAGCCTCCCACAGAAAGCTGCCCCCCAAAACCCCATCAAAGTCGACCTTGGGTAGCCCCAGGGCTGATTTTCTGCCAGGGCAGGAGCTGGATGAGATGCTTCCTTTGCCCTCACCTGCCTCGTCCAAGCACTGAAAGGTCCCTGCAGGAACCATGTGTATGGGGAGGAGAATGGTAGCAAACACCCTCGTGCCCCAATCCTGCACCCCCACAGCGGGGCAGTGCCAGCTTTCCGTACCTTCAGGGGTGCTGCCTTTGGTGCCGTTCATCCCGTTTCGCCGGTGGTCCTGCAGCCCCTTGCCAGTGCCCTGTGGGGACTCTGGACTCCCGGAGTCAAAGTTCAGAGGGGTGGTGGGTGGCGTCAGCAGGCAGGAGGGGTCTGGGGGTGCTGTGCCAGCCTTGGGGGCTGGACCCGTGCCCAGCTGCAGCTGCTGGAGCTTCTCCTGGAGCTGTGGCTCGCCAGTGGGGTGCTCGCAGGGGCAGCCGTTGGTGGCCAGGTAGCGCAGGGGGCTCCCCTCCGGCGCAGCACAGCCCCCCCGGGAGCTGTAGTCCTGGGTGATGGAGCTCCCCAGGGCAGCTGCTGGGCTCTCGCTCACCTCCAGGACACCTGGCGTCGTGTATGCCTCTTTCTTGAGAAGGAGAAAAATGCTCTGTGGGACCCTCCACGTGTGCTTTCACCCCCTACCTGCACCCCACCCCAGCTTTGCAGGACTTGTCCTGGCTTCCCAGCACAGCTCCCGCACCCCAGTTCTGTGGCCAGGGCCATGCTGGGGATGCTCACAGCCAGCCAGAAGGGGACTCCTGGTCATGTCCCCGCTGTGGGATCTCTTTGGAGGGGGACACCGGGGGAGCACAGCTCCTTCTGTGGCCCCAGAGCTGGGGCATATGGCCCCAGGGTGACCAGAGGAGGCAGCCGTGCCTTGTGGGTGCTGCAGTCAATGGGGAAAGGGTGGGAGAGGAGCAGGGGACCTGCTGGAGGGACACACTCCCCAGGGAGCAGAAGACAAATGGCAGTTGATCTTAGCACCCACAGCACGTCTTGCCTTGCCCTCCCTGTGCTTTATAGGCATTAGCTAATTAGTGCTTTTGTGCACGCCTGCCTGGCTACGTGGGGACAGGCAGGGTGCAGGGCGGGGAGGACGGGGGAACGCACAGGGAGAAGGGAAGTGCTGCCTGCAGACATCCCCCCTTCCTCCCTCCTCCCCACTAACGAGATTGCTGGGACAAGCCTGTCCTTCCAGCTCACCTTCCCACACCCCCCAGGCTGGGGGATTAGCAGCACTAATCCTTCCAGCAGCTCTACATGAGGGCATTGCCACAGCACCAGGTTGCAGGTGAGGGCAGCCAGCCCTTGGTGCTGGGCTTGGAGGTGTCTCCAGAGGGAGCCAAGACTACCTGCCCACCCAGGAGAGGAATAGCCCCTCTGGGGGGGACAGGCTACCTTTGGGGGTGCTGAGTGTGGCCCCTCGATGGTGTGGGGGCTCTTGCTCTGCAGGCTCCAGAGGAAGTGGCGGATGTAAAGGAGGTGTCGGTAGATGTTGTCATCCAACGTCTCCACCTCCAGGTCCACTTTGAAGCCTCCACTGGGCAGGATGATGGGTGGGTGGTTGTCGAAGGACTCCAGCATCTCATCTGAAAGGCAGAGGGAAAGCGGCTAGCACTTGCCCAGGCTGTACCCTGCTCCTGCCTCCCGGCTCTCCGCCACATGTCATCTCCCTGCCAGGATCAGGGATATGGGGAGCTGCAAGGCAGCAGCATCCCTCACTTGGGAATGCAGAAAGAACCCCCAAGTGTGCAATATCCATCCCATCCTTTGCAATATCTGAATTGTAGGGGCATGGTTATTCCCGATTGCAGTTCCTACAGGAGCCCCAGGGAGGGGAAGGAAATTTTCTGTTTGGTTTCTACATAAAAACCTTGGAGCAAGCCTGTGGGTGACAGCGGCATGGTGATGGGCACAGCACTGAGTGTGAGGCCAAGGGCTTACCAGGCTGGAAGGTGGCTGGGCTCTCCTCCTCGCCAGGCTGCCACGCTGCGATGCAGCCCACATCCATCACTGCCTGGCACTCACTCAGCACCCGGTGGAGTTGCGCAGGGCTCAGCGCCGGGAACTCAGCTCGCAGGGATGCCCAGGTCATCTGAGTGAGAAGATGAATGGCAGAGGTGAGGGGCTGCTTTCTTGAGGAGCAGGGGCTCACCAGAGGTTAGGGAGGGAGATGCTGGGCATGACAGAATGAGCCTGAGCAGCCCCTCTCCAGCACTGCCCACCCACGGATCCACCACCCCAGGAAGGGGCAGCTGGTGACAGATTGCAGAAGAAGGGATACATCTCTGCAGGGACCCCCAAACGCCAAGCAGGGTCTCCCCTGCCCGTGCCCAGCCCAATGCCACAAGCCCCCGGCGGGGCATCCCTCACCTGCACCAGCTGGGACCCAGGCATGGCCAGCAGGTTGGCCACGCTGGCCAGTTTGGCGAAGAACTGCTGGGCGAGCTGCTCAAAGCCGGCGCCGCGCAGCCACTCCAGGAGCAGCCGCACGCTGGCCCGCAGCTTCACCCCCTGCGACCAGTGGAAGCAGCCGAGAGAGGAGCCTGAGGAGGCAGAACATCCATCAGCACGTGTTGGAGAACAGCCCGTCTGTCCCCAGCCTTTGGCCAGAGCCCAGACCCAGCCCCAGGGCAGCAAAACAAATGCAGGTTATTGTCCCCAGCACCCTATAGCTGTAACTCCGGGTGGTGGCTGTACCTCACCTGGCACTAACAGCAGGCAGTGAGGCGGCTCTGTTAATGAGGGCTAATGAGCACCTCAGTTACAAAGCAGGCTGCAGTAGCCCATTAATGAGCTGCCCCTCCAAAGTGCTCGCAGCCTCCTCTGCTCAGGCTCAGAAGGGCAGCCCTTTTGCAACGGGTGAGGATGGGGCGCTTGTGGGGTTAAACCCCTCCTGGGAATGAGGATCCTGGAGGCAGAAGCTGGGGATGCCCTTGGCTCTCCATAATGGTGCTGAGACCTGCCTGTCTCCAGCCCCCCCAGGCTGCTTGAAGCCCCCTCCTGTACCCCCCGTGGAGGGTCTCCCAAGGATTCGGTCCCCTGTGGGTTACCCAGTCCAGGCTGGGTGTTCGAGGAGGACTGACCCTTATCCAGGAGCTGGTTGAAAAGCAAGGTGTTGGAGAAGAAGAAGAGGTAGGCAAACATCTGGGAGGTGATCTCCGGGTGCACTTCGTACTGGCGGAGCAGGTCCAGCGCTGCCTGGTAGATGAGCACGATCCTGCGGAGCTCCTCAGGCAGCGGTGGGGACGCGCGCCAGCTCTCCCGGCCCTCGCTCTGGAAGGGGTTGCATTCCAGCAGGGCAGGGAGTGACACGTACAGACACTGCAGAGAGAGAGAGCGGAGAGTTCACATCACACCGATTGTGTTTGGGGTTTTTTTCTTTTTTCTTTGGCATGAGCCAAGCTTTTCTGACCCCATCACCTTCACAAGCTGAGCAAACCCCAGCGACACTGCTTTGGCAAGGGGCTGATCCTGCTTACCCCCGCCTCGATGCACTCTGGTGTTGCGCAAGTGTTTAAAAAAACAATAATAAGCGAACATATCTGTCACTTTTAGCAGCTGGAGGTGACAGCGTGGGATGGCTCTGCTAAAGGGATCTGAAAATTGATGTGAACTGGGACAGCAGCTCGTCAGCCGGGCATGAGGGTAAAAGAAAAAAACAGGACCGATGGGGGTGACCTGTCCCTATTGCTGAAATGGGAGAGCAGCACCCAGCACCCACCTCTGCCAAGGGTGCTGCTCCGGCAGAGTGGCACGGGAGCAGCCCCTGCGTCCCCACACGCTGATGCCAGCGCACAGGCAGGGCTGCCTGCACACAGCAGCCTTTCTCCTGCCTCACACTGCCTGCTCTGTTCCCTGCTCCCGCTGCCGCCCGGCTCTCGCGGTCCAACGGCGACGGTCCAGGGGCCCCTTCCCATTGCGCCCTGAATCGCACCATTATGCTGCGCTGGCCAGAGCCAAGCAGCTCTCCCCAAATGCCTCTCCTGAGCCGCTGCACTGCAGGCAAGGAAACACGCCGCAGTAATTCAATACTTCTCCTGGGCTGTGACCAAAAATCGGGGCACTTCAGCCCAAAGGAAAACACCTCAGCTTGATGCAACTGCCAGAGAGCAAAAGCGTAAAAATCCCTCCTGCACAGTCCGAGAGCTGCTGGGGGTGCTCATGCTGCCGCCATGGGACACTGCCGCCCTCCCCGAGGAGCATGTACCTTGGAGATGTAGTAGACGCACTGCTGGAAGGTGTACATGATCACCTCCTCCAGCACCGTCATCGCCTCCTCGCTGGCGGTGATGGTCGAGGAGAACAGAGACTCCTTGGAGCCTACAGGGCGGAGAGGAGGATGGGGAGCTAAACCTGCAGCAGCAAGGCGGCCGAATTCACCGCCCCCCAAATTACCAGGGTGGGGGTTATTAGTGCTCATTAGTTATTAGCCCAGATGGGGTGGCATCACCACGGGGGCATCCCTCAACAGGGGAAAAGAGGCTGCTCTCGCCCCAGCGCCCATCTGCCACTCCCCATGTCTCACCCTGGCGCAGCAGCACGGTGGCCCCTAGGGCTGCACCCATCCTGCCAACAGCTGCTCTGGCCTACGAACATTTTAACTTGCTGCATAGACCAGAAGGCTTCTGAGGCTGATTTAATCTATTTTTCCTTTTTTTCTTTCTTTTTTTTTTTTTTTTTTTTTTTTGCTGGCATTAACAGAGGCTCACCAGTGAGAAATTCTGCAGGGCCACCTGCAAAACCCGGTGCCCCCACAGCAGCCGGGGGTGCAGAAAGCCATCCCCGTGGCATTAACCACAAGCTGCCGCGGCAGAAAGAGGAGGTTTGGCTGCAAACACAACACAACCCGGCCCCAAAGCCAAGCAGCACCGTGGCACTGTGCAAGGCTGCTCCTCCCACACAGATTACCCCAGTTTGCACTGTGGAGACATCCCTGCTGATGAGGATTACGGGGGGTTAAAGGAGCATCTCAGGGGCGCTGACCATTGCTTGCAACCGGGGATTAGCAGAACAAAATCACTGCGGCTGGAGAAGCGTCCAGCCTTACCTCTGACGTCCAGCTCCTCCTCCATGCTCTGGATGTAGGTGGGAGACTTCTGCTGGACGAAGTAGAGGACCTCGATGGCGTTGGCCATCCAGAAGAGGATGTGCTGCAGGTCCGGGAGAAGGTCCGTGATGGTGAAGCGGGACAGGGTGGCAGGGTCCTGGCTGGGGAGACATAGCAGGCGGTTACGGCAGCTGCTCCTTGGCATCCCCATTCAAGCTTTTGGGCAAAAAGCAGCCAGCCTGGGGCAACGTCAGAGAGCTTTTGCATCCCTTCACCCCCACGCCTAGCATCCCCCTTAAGACTTTACAAACAAAAAATCTGGTGGTTCCTGCTCTGTAGGATGACAAAGGGGACCCTGCAGGGACCGGGCTGGCTGAAGGCTGCCTGGCCTTTGTGGGGTGACACTTTTGGTGGAGACTCCCCCTAATACAGCTGAACTGCAGTAAATACGCATGGCTGAAGAGCAGCTCTCCCCAAGAAGTATGTTCTGTTCCTGCCAGCTCTGGATGGTTAAACTCAGCCCGCCTGCACTGGGCTGTTCAAAAATAAAACAAAATAAATAAAAAGCATCTGGGAAGTTTCTCAACCGCTGAACTGCTTTCTCCTGCTGTAGGAAAGGCCTGGGAAGCATCCTCAGAGCTTGTCCTAAAGGAGAGCGCACAGCAAGCACCAACAGTCTCTCCAGATGCTGCTTTGGGAGCCTGGATTTTGGAAAAGGCTGGGAAGCCAGCCCCCCTGGCACCGCTGTATGGCCCCAGAGTGGTCCTGAACTCGGGACGCCCTGTGTCACCATCCCTGGATGCACACATGCCACAGCAGCCCCAACCCAGCCCCACAGGGAGGTCTTATGAATGGGTTGAGACCCCACGCTGGGGACATCCCTGCTACATCCCTTGGGGATGCTGAAGCTACATGTGCAAAGCCTTGGGCAGGTCTTGGATGGGAGAAGACCCCAGAGCTGCTGCAGGTCCCAGTCCCTCCAGAGCTCACCTGCCTTTCCAAGCCCATGCATTCCCAAGCAGGAGCCTTGCAGGTACTGTGGTGAAAGGACCAGAGAGCTGAATGCATGGGATTTAGCAGGAAAATTCAGCATGCATTGGTGCCGCCAGGCTGGGAAGGTGGTTTTAGCCAGCCACAGGCTCCCCTTACTCATGGAGGAAGAACTGGGTCGCGTTCTCCCTGTTTTGGGGCAAAACAAGGAAGGGCGGCAGGTCACTTACTGCTGGGACTGCTTTTCGGCCAGCTCCCGTGTCCGTTCCTGGGCAGGGAGAGAAGGGGAAAGCAAAATGAAAACCAGTGGGATGGAGTGGCACGAGCATCACCCCAACCAGCACTCGCTGCCACCGGGGGCCAGGCTGGAGGAAGCCCCCGGAAAGGGGGAGGCATCCAGCAGCACCCCCAGCCCACCAACACCCCCGTCCCACCGCTGACTGACCCACACTGTCCTCTGGATCATTTTGGCTGCTTTGAGCAGCAGCTGCCCAAAGTCCCCTGGTTCGAAGCTGGTGGCCGAGTGCTGGATGCAGAGGCAGAGCAGGAAGGCGGGTGTCAGCTTGTGGTCATCCCCCCCCGGCTCGATCAGGGTCATGATGCGCTGCAGGAGCACGTCCTCATATGCTGGCTCGAACTCCAGCAGCAGCTTTCTGCGGGGCACCCTGGGGCTGCTGGTGGACGAGGGGCCCTGCTTTTTGGTGGCAGGGTCCCTCTCCTTCAGCAGGCTGCCGCAGGCTCCGCAGACGGGGGGACCCTGGGGGCCAGCGGGGTGCAGGGCTCGCAGCCTCAGCAGGGTCTGCGCCGGCAGTGGCTGCGCTTTCATGGGGTCCTTGTAGAGGAGCAGGTAGTAGAGACCAAGGGAGAGGAGGTCCCCGTGCCGTAGCACGACCGTCCGGGCCACCTCAGCGAAGTTGACGGAGATGCCAGCGCCGGCGATGGGCTCCAGCACCAGCTTCTCCTCTGAGCGATGCCGGGAAGGTCGGAGCTTCCTGATGGTGCAGTGCAGGGGCAGGATGTCGGGGGCCGACAGGCTGATGCTGGGCTTGCTCGCCTGCGTCCTCTGGCCCACCGTGTGCTGCTCACGGTTCAGCAGGTAAACCAAGCTGTCCTGCCAAGTGGGGAGACGCAGCATGAACCGGGGAGGCGGGGGGAGAAGGGACTCTCCTCCCCACCATGCAGTGGGTGCTGCAGCCTCCCGCTGTCCCCCGCTGTCCCCCCGCCTGCTGCACCTTTGCGCGGCAGAAACACGTTCCTCTATTTTCCTCGCTGCTGAGCAGGACAGCCGCGATCCCTGCTTTGGGCACGCTAATAAATGGGGACGATAACCCTGGGCATGCAGTAAACGGGGTGCTTTGGGCAGAAGGAGCCCTCCCCCCACCTCTCCCCCCTGCCCCACTTCCCGCAGCTGCTTTTCCTTGCCACCTTCTCCCCTCAGACTGCAGCGCTGCCTGCATGCCCCTGCCCCAGGCAGGCCAGCGGGACCCCTGTCAGCCCAGCCACTCCCTGCCCTGCCCCCTCCCCCGGCCTGCCCCGGGGCACCTCACGGAACCACCCCGTGCCTCAGTTTCCCCAGCTGCGCTAATGGGATGGCTGCAGATGGGTGAGGGCTGCAGTGGCGGTGTCGCCAGATACTCCACGGGGACAAAGTAGCCATTAACTACAAGAGCTGTCCCAGTCTTTCCCAGTTCTCCAAGTGCCTCCAGCGCTGGCGAGCAGGGGCTCCCAGACGCGCTGTCTCCTTGACGCTGCTCATTACGTTTGCCGCTAATGAAGCAGCCAGACAGGGGACAGGGCAGCGCAGCCATCACCCGCAGAACCGGGCCTCCCCTGTCCGTGGGATGCTGCCCCGGGACTGGCCCTGCATCCCTCCGGGGCATCGCCGGGGGGTCGCAGCTCCGGGCTCCGCTCCCCCCGCGCTTGGGGACAGACTTGGCGACAAGGCTGCGAGTCCCAAGCTGGCACCGCTGGTTTTCTAAAGGACGCTCCTCCGCACCACCCCCCCCCCACCCCCCCGACGCCTGCAGCTCCGGCCATGCAAGCAGCCCCCTTCCCGCGGGGGGGTGGGGGGGGGGTGGAAGCGGGGGGTGGGGGTGAGCAGGGGGGCGGCGCGGTGCTTACATGCTGCTGGCTGTAGCCCTGCAGGAGCAGGAGGTGCGGGGACTGGTAGAGGGAGTACCGCATGCTGCCGCCGCTCCGCGCCGCCGCCGGGCTGCCGGGCAGGGTGGAGCAGTGCCGGGGGGGGGGTCCGGCCCCGGACCCGGCCCCCCGAGCCGCCGGGCCCAGACTGGTCTCGCTGAGGCTGCGCCGCAGGGCCGGGGGGGGGCCGCGCTCAGCCCCCGCCGGCGCCCGCCGGGCCCCCCGCGCCCGGTGCCGCTGCAGCTTCCGCGCCTGGGCGTTGATGCCTGCGGGATGGGGGGGAGCGGCGTTCAGCCCCGCCACCCCCCGAGCCCAGCACCCCATGGGGGGATGCTGCGGGGGTGGAAACGCGGACGGCGCAGCTGGAAGCCTCCCCGGGGCGACACGCTCTCCCTGGGCTGATGTCCCCATGTCCCTTGTCCTCCCCGAAGGGTGACACCAGGACACGAAGGCGGAGAGTTTCATGCCGCTGGCAAAAAGGGGGTGCCCCAGCCCTCCCCGGCCCCGCAACCCCACTGACCGGGGGGCAACCGGCCCGGGCTCAGCGGCTGCAGCATCCCCCACCCACCCCAGCCCTGCTGCCGTGGGGAGAGGAAATCTCTGCTAAAAAGAAATTTAGCTCGATCTTTCCCCTCGCCCCCCCCCCAAAAAAAAAAAAAGCTTGGATGCTGTTTTGGGGCCTTCAGCCCCCAGTGGCCAGCAGCAAGCGGGAGCTGCAGGGAGCCCCCCCAGTCCCCCCAAGCATCAGCCAGGCATGGGAGCTGCAGTGGAGCCTGCCTGCCTGCCTGCCTGCCTGCAGCAGGAGCAAGCTGTAATTAACTTCCCCCGAGCATCAGTTCGGGCAGCGCTGTCCACAAGAGGAATGGGAGCCGGAGTGAAGGAACAGGCCTGGCTGAGCTGCCAGAGCAGCCCCCGGCGTGACACCCCCAGTGCCGGGGATCCCCGTGGCCCCTCCGTGCTGCAAGCGTGGCTTGAGCTCTGCAGGAGAAATAAGAAGTTGCGGGTCCGATGGGTGATGTTCGTACCTCGGGTGGGCAGCCTCCTGGGAGCGTGTTGCTGGCATTCAGGGAGGACGAAGAGAGGGGAAAAAAAACCTAAAGGCTTTTGGTGGGAGCAGCGCTGCAGCAGTGTCAGTGCAGCAGGAGCCAGAGCCCCGCTTACGGCTCGGCCCACCGGCGAGCAGGCTTTGGCTGCCGAGATTTGGGGACAGCTGGCAGGATTTGGGGATGGCAGAGAGGAGAGCCTGGTGCCCAGGGCTGCTTAAAGGGACACTCACAAGCTCAGACCCCCCTAAAAGAAGTCATCTGCCTTATTTGGTGAGGAATGGGCTGCCGGTTCTGAAACATTTTTTTGTTTGTTTGTTTTACACTGAGCGCTCCTTTGCTGGGAAAATGAAAGAGATGGGGATGGGGAGGGAGAGGGAGAAAATAGCCCCTGCTGTTTACATGCCTTGGGATTAGGCATGGCCAAGCCACCCCCAGTGGTCCAGCGCCCCACGTCCTTCTTAAAAAGGCAATCAGCCCTGCTCACGCTCCCATCACAGCCAGTGGCACAGCACGGGGTGCCTATGTCCCACAGACGTGAAATATGGGTGGGTGGGCAGGTGGGGGTGCAACCAGTCTGCCTGGGCAGGAGCACAGCCCAAGCCATGCCGCTGGAGATGCCAAGGGCCACCCCAAAGGTGTCTGCAGGAGGCCTTGGCTGCCCCCAGGAGCCCCGTTCCCAGCCCAGAACATGGAAATGGGCCAAAGGGATGAAGGGCAGCCAGGGTGATGCAGGTCCCAGCCCGGCCCGTGGGAGTGGAAAAGAGGGTCCGGATCCTGGGGAGCAGCTATTGCTGGAGCTCACTGCACTGGGACGGAGGGGGGGCTGCCAGGACTGGGGTCCCATCACCCAGAGAGACACGCCATCACCAGTCCCTTATCTAGGGGAAAGGAAGCTTCTGTATTTATTTTGTGTAGGAAAAAAGCTGCTTTTTTACTGCCAATAGAGCCCCCGTCACAGACTGCCTGCTAACCCCGGAGCTGTGCTGGAAAGATAAACACAGCTCTTTTCCTGAGCGTAACGAGGTCCCTCCATAAAACGGGTTAGATTTGTTCAGTCCTCTGGTAGTGTTTTCTCCTCCCGAGCGTGTGCAGGTTATCCCACCCAAAATGCTGGGTGAGGATCTCCCATGCGGTGTGGCTGGGGCAGAGCCGGCAGCTGCTAAAGCCACATGGCAACGCGGGTGGGAATGGGGCAGGATCACACCCTGTCCCTTAGAGAGAGCTGGGCACCCCAAGCCTGGGCACTGTGGACCCCCTGGCCAGCATCCATTGGACCCTGCCAAGCCGCTGCCTCTAAACCCATCCCACATCCCAGAGGAAAACCTGTCAGTTGTGGTGCCCAGGACCTTGGCTGGGATCTACCTCTTTTTCAGCCTAGGAAACAGGCTCCCTTTTCCTGGCTGAGAAATAAATGAGTCAATAAATAACTCCACAGGCCCCAGGAAAGAAGAAATATTTTGAATTTACCCCGGAGGGGCTAATGCCAGGCTAGTCCTTCCTAATGTAATTGCTACGCAGACCCTGCAGGGAATCCTCCCTGGATGCAGTCACGCTAAGGTATATCAAAGCCAGATCCTCAAAGGTACCTCCCAGAGCATCTTTTAAAATAATAGGCCTAACTCTGAAGTTTCTCAAGTTGTGCCTGCAATTCAGCCTCCAGCCTCTCAGGAAAGCCCTGGCAAGCTCAGGACGTGGTGCAAAATGAGGCTGGTTTGGAGGAAGATGAATGCCATAAAGATGTCAAATGCTGCACCTCCCGTCCAGCACCCACCAGTTTGTGGGTGTTTTTCCCAGGTGTTCCCTAATCGCTGCCTCATCGCTCCCTGAAAGCAGCAGTGCCGCGAGAGAGGGTCTCTGCCTCGTTTACTGCTGAGATGCTCTACCTGTGCTGCTAATTAGTGGTGTGAGGAGTGAGTGCCTTCCTCCCCACTGGGAAGCAGCTAATAAACTAATTAGGATAATGGGTAACTGAGTAGATAAAACTCTTAAGCTATTTGCTAACAGGTCATGGATGGGTATGGAGCCTTTCTCCTAGCTACCAGGCAGTACACCAGCTTGTGCTACCAGTGGTCCCAGTCCTGCCACTCCAGCAACGGTCAGTGTGTGGAAGGACCCTGCAGGTATTTCCCTGGGGATCCTGCTTTGCAGTATCCCTGTGCTTTTTTTGTTTGTGGTTTTTTTTCTTTCTTTCTTTCTTTCTTCTCCCCTCCTAGGGAGCTGCAACCCTAAAGCCCCTTTATTTTTGCACAGATGCTGCATTTTCCACACCAGTGCGTCACCACCCTGGGCAGGCAGCTGGTGCTTGGCAAGGGGACCCCTACCAGCTCGAGGCTGGTGACAAGGGTGACCCCATGGAGGGCATTTGCACTCAGTCCCCATCACACCAGGCATTCTGTGTCTTTCTGGGGTGCTGGATGAGGGGTAAGCAGAAGTCTCCTCCAGACATGCTCTATCACCCTCATCCATCCCCAGCAGTTTGCAGGTGGGGTGGGGAAGTGTGGCCCCAGCCCCTCAGCATCATCCCTCTGGGCAGTGCCACTGGCACAGGGTGAGACCAGTGACAGAGCCCCTGGTGCCACCGAAAGAAAGGGCTGCAGGAGTGAGACTTTAACAGGTAAGACAAATAAGGGCCGTGTAGTCTGCAGAGCAGACAGCTTAAACAAACGTGGGTGTAGGTTTTCTGTCTCGGAAGAGCTTGGTCAGCTACGGAAAATGCCTGAAGGCTGAAAAAATGGAGAATTTCCACCACCCCACCCAGGAGTACTGAAACAAATGAAGTGGCATCTACATCAAAAGCATAACGGGCCTATTTTCAGACCCAGGGCACGCGATCCCATTAAGAGCTGCTCCTCCATCGGAAACGACTGAAGGGTGCCGAGCCCAGGCCAGCCCAGTGCTGCCCATTCCCACACTGGGCAGCCTGGAGCCTACTGCTCCCCAGCCTGTATGGGAGCCTGACCCTCCCTGCAGCTGCCAGCCCACCCAGGATCCAGGTCATGGGTGGGAATGCTTCCCCCTGCATCCAAGGGGGGGTGTTTGAGGCAGAGAGTTGATGTGACCTTGGGCTCAGGCAGGGAGCTGCCACGTGGTTCCCCCCCCACCGTGTGCTATAACCATTGTGCTTGGCTCTTGCCCTTTCCTCCTTTCAAAAGAAGCTGTTTTTAGAGTCACCGCTCTCCCAAAGTGCTTACCATCTCTCTGATCCTGGCTGGAGAAAGAGCTGAAGGGAAGAGCAGAGCATCCCCACCTGCAGCTCCCTCCCTCTCCCTCTCTCTCCCTCTCCATTTGCATCACACACACATCGAGCTGGGACCAGTCCTGTAGCATCCCCTCCCTGGGGAGCAGCCACAAGCACTGGACTCGGCAAGAGATGGAGGGAGCCCTGTCTCACCATCGGGTGCTGATGGACCACCCTGCCCAGCATTAATATGAGGGCTGGGGGCTGCCTTCCGCTGCTCCTCTATCTTTCCCAGTTCAAGGCAGGAGGTGAGCTCATCCCTGGCTCCCCATGCTGATGAAAACCTACCCACAACACAAGCGATGCCCAAAGCTGTGAACTTTGCACTCAGATTTTGGGGTACCCAGCAAAATAGCAAGTGGCAGCTGTGGGGGGTCTAGCAGCCCCTGCTCTCCCCACGGCTGGCTTCCTTCGCTCTGTGCCTGGGCTCCTTCCAGGCCTCGTTAGCCAGGTGGGAAAGGTGCCCTGTCCCTGCTGGTGTGGGACAGGTTGGGCCATTTGTTCTGCTGTTGGTTGGGGGGGGAACCTTGGCTCTCGTTTGTCAAGCAACCAAGGTAATCTTGCATCATCATTAGGTTATTTCTGACAATTGCAACCATTTCCTACAGGTGTGAGGAACTGCTTGGTGCCCATCCCAGCAAAACCCTCTGGCCAACATCTCCTGAGACTGATCCAGACCCCTCTGTCAGCAGGTCAGACCCATCAAGGGCATCATGCAATTAAAAATCTGACTTTAAACCTTTCTGCCCTCATCCTCGTGGGGCTTTTATCTGAGGGTGGGAGGATGAAAACTTCATTGCTCTGTGCTGGGGTCACTTATTAACCTGCTGGTTCCTAATGATGCGCTTATCTCCTCCTGCCAGCCCTGGACTCAGTTGGGCACCTCCGGGGGGATCTCCTGCCCTAAGTTGCTTTCTCTTCATGAGCTTTTCATTTTTTTTAACTGTTCCTGTGGATTTGCCTGGGGTGTCTGGCCTGGGGGATGCCCACAGGGAGATCGGGGAGCAGGGCAGTGCTCTGCCAGGCACAAAGCTGCACTGAGGCATGGGACACCGTGATGCTGATTCAGTGACGGGGACAGCAGGCAACACCTGATGGTCTTGCCTGCTGCTGCCCAGCCACCAGTGGGGGTTTGCTATGAACCCCTAGACTGGCTGGGGTAAATATCTGAGGTTGCAGGTAGCCAATGTATGCGAGAGAGCACTGAATACCAACTCTGCCCAGAGCCTTGCAGCTCAGATGTGGCTGTTCTCCGCCTTCCACCACACCCCCAGCGCACAAAACACATGCAAAAGCTGCCATCGTGGGGTGCATGTCCCACAGGCAGTTCAGGGGGGTCACAGCTCCCCAGCCCCTCTCCCTGCCCCTGCCCCCAGCTCTGACCTGCAGTGGTGGTGTCCACATCCCTGGCTGCCAGCTCCTCCACCTCTGCCCTCCTACGCAGCTCCAGCCGCCGTGAGAAGCCTTCCCTGGGCTTCCAGAGGTCCTGGATGAGCAGTGGCTTCTCGTGGTCACCCAGGACCCTCAGTCCCTCCATCTGCCACTGCTTCTCAGGGCCCTCGAACCTCCCGATGACATCGCAGAGGGCGTACTGCCCGGCGCTGAGCTGGCTCAGCCCGTAGCGCTCCAGGGCCTCCTTCACCAGCTCCCGCGCGCCCGAGCTGCCCGTCACCAGCACGCTCTTGTAGTTGGTGCCTGCACAGATGTTACCCCCAAAGATCTTCAGGATGCCGGGGGCCGAGAGCTGGGTGGAGAGCTCGGCTGGGTCATCCTCCCCGGCTGTGGGGGAAGCAGAGGCTGAGCTCCGGTCCTTGTAGCTCAGCGTCCGGTACAAAACCTGGGAGAAAAGCCGGCTCTGGCGCTTCAGCCGGCTCTTGGATGGCGGAGCCATGGTGGAGGAGGATCCATAAAACATAGCGCGTGCAGTTGTCATGAGGCGCAGCTGGGCAGGGAAGAGGAAAAAGGGGAAGGTCAGCAGTTTGGAGGCCAGATGTGCAGCAGGGAAGACTGAGCAGGAACCAGCTGGTGGCTGTGGAGGAGCCACTGTCACCACCAAGGTGGAAAGGGACAGCAGCAAGGGAGAGCCATTTCCCTTGTACAACCCAAAACACCAGCGGCCAAACTCAGCCAGACTCCAGCATGGTTACCCCAGGATGGATTTGTCCCTGAAAACATAGCCCAGAGTGGCCCCAAATTTCTGTTGTGTGTATGAAGAGGTCCATCTTGCCCAAGCAAAATGCACTGGGAGGAAAGCAGAGCCCAGTGCAACTTGGCGGGGGCCATCCTGGTCAGGAGCCAAGGCATCAGGAGTTACTTTCACTAACGAGTTTATGGAACAATCCCATTTTTTAGAGGCGAAACAGAAAGCTCAAGTGCAAATTCAATCACTCTGAGGTCACCGCTAAATGCTTTTGCTTACCGAGAGGCACAGGGTGAAAATGGGCTTTAATTAGCCTTTCTAAAAATGTCCTGACTGGCAAATCTCTCGGCTGTTGCTAGTTCGCGGAGGACGTTAAAGCATGCGGTGGCATCACTGACAAGGCTGCCCTTGTCATGTTGGCCAGGGCTGGGCTGCTCGGGGCAGCCCTGCACGGGCAGCGAGCGGAGGAGACATGGCCACAGCTGTGTGACAGCTCCTGGTGGACCACAGTCCCCAGGAATGGGCTGGAAACCACAATGATCTTCTGGCCACAGGCAGATAGTGGTCCTGCCTGATGGCACTGCCGGCATCTGGGCTGGCTTTGAAGTCGCATCCTGGATGCACAACCACCCAGCGCTTGCATCGCACTGATAACGCCGCTGGCCACACCACAAACCACTAGCGGGGGAGGTCCAGAAAGAGAAATTGAGCGTTTCTCATTTGGACAGGATGGGGGTTTCTCTCACCTCCAGATTTATAAAGCGCAGGGACTCAGCACACACGCAGCAGGCCCCAAAACGTCCCGTCCATGGCAATTGGAGCATTTTGAAGCAGCAGCTGGCAAGATCCAGCTGTGCACAGCCAGGGAGGTGTGGGGTGCCAGCAGCTTTCCACATCTGCAGCCCCATCGTGCTTGGGCAGAATCTCACTGCCCAAGCAACCCCAACTCTATCAGGCAGAATGATGTCGGCCCTGGAAAGCCTCCAAACCACCATCTAATTCAGGAAGAAAAAGCGTCCCTGCTGCTAATGGAAGAGGTCACCTTCTAACCCAGAAACAACCTCCCTGCTGTGCACAGAGGGTTTCTGCAGGGTGTGCGTCTCCCCCTCCTAGGACCAGAGGCCCACTGAATGCTGCAGATGGGGAAACTGAGGCACCAGCAAGCACTAAGGCTGCAGGACATGCCTGGGAGCTGCATCCTGCAACGCTGCTGCACCCCAAGTCACCCTTTCCCAGCCCCACCAGGACTGTGAAGATGCTGAGGTTTGTTCTTCTTCCCAGCCCGCTGGCTCCAAAAGCGACTGTCTGGGTGCCACAGGGCAGGGAGAGGAGCCGGCAGGTGCCCTGGCCCTGGCACATCGCTGCTGCCTTGCCCACTGAGACAGGACTTAGCGGTCCACCTGGAAAGCAGGGCTCAGCATCGTGTGTCCTGCACCTGGCCAGCCCAGCGCTGGCCCCAGGAGCTTCATCGCAACTTGCTGGGCTCGGGGAAGGCTGTTCCTGTTCCCACCTTGCAACTGGGAACACTCAGGCACGGATGGGGTTAGAGCTAGTGCTGCTCCTCTAGCTGAGCTCAGAGCTGCTGCTCCCACTGGAGACATCCCTGGTGGCATCCCTTTGGGTCTGCTGTGTGACATCTCCTGGGAGTGCCGGTGTGGACCCAACCTGGGGAGCAGGTCAGGGCACTGGCAGACAGTCAGGTTCATGAACAGCTACCCCAGGCTCCTCGTGTGGCCCCACCAGCCCTCATTAACATCAACCAGGAAAAAAAACTACCCCAGTGTCCCTGTGAGACCTTGCCATCAAGGATGCAAAAGACAAAACTTTGTCATCAAATGACTGTTTTCAGTTCTCAGATTTAATCTCCTCTGCCCTGAACTACCTCCAGCACAAAGGGAAACCTTTTAACATCTGCTGGTGGCAAAATGACTCCTCCAAGCCCACATTGCAGGGACACCGTCCTCGCTTCTCGCAGGTCCCTGCCTGGTTTTGAACATGTTATTTATAGCTCAGCTTCTACAGAGCGCAGGGGTGAAGGCATTTCATGGGGGAAAAATAAGAAGCCTGGATCAGGAGAAGCTTCCAGCCTCGTCACCCCATTTTGCAACATCTGGAGCAACACCGGTGTGATTTCACCAGGCTAGGTCACCTGAAAAATCGCAGCCTTCTCCCAAAGACAGTGTAACACGTGGTCTTAATCCCCCTGAGGACTCTGATGGACATGATAAGATGATAACGAAATGGGCTCTTCCAGCATCTGTGTACTCAGGCACACCAGTTACGGGCATCTCCGAGGAGGCTAAAGGGAAACTGTGGTACGTGCAATGCGTCGGGTCCCGCTGCGAGAGGGATGCTCCAGCTGGACCCAGCTACCTGGGGGCAAGCTGCCGAGGGTGCTGCCTGTTGGGCCACATCTTCCCACAGGTTGGTGGGACACATGCTCCTGGACCTCCCCAGCCCGGTGAGCCCCCTCCTCACTGCAGGCAGCCCGGTTCCCCAGCTGTGTCGCTGAAGGACACACACCTGCAGCTACGGAAGCACGACCCCCACTTTCCAAAGAGCCCCCTTCCTCTGCTAACATCATCTCTGTTAATGACTATACAGGAATTAGTGGGATCTGTATGGGGATCCTTCACCTCTTCACACACCATGCCAGACCACACCAAAACCAGCTGCTTTCCACAGCCAGCACTGTCTGTATTTACTCTGCCAAGCTATGACAAACACTTTTGGTATTCACATGGCCACCACATGTCCTTCTACTACCACAACCAACTCTGCAGCCGCCGGGGACTTTTCTCCAGGCCCCTGAGGTTCCTGCTCCCACCACAGGTGAGCTGCCCCTTCCCAGTGCCCCCACCCAGGACCCTGGTGAAGCCTCTCCTTACCTTGCCATCTTTTTCACGTGCCTTTTCTCCTTCCATTCATCCTCTTTCTCAAAACAGGCCTTCTCCCCCGTTGTGCATCGTCCCAGGCGGGTGTCCGTCACACCTCTGCAAGAGGAAGAGGAGGAGCGGTCCTGGGCTGCTCACAGACAGCTGCTCGCAGTGCAGTGGCTTTGGAGGGCTCAGAGGTGCTGTGGCCCTGCTCCCAAAGTGCATCATGTTTGCATGCAGGCTGCTGAGCCTCATATATATCCTGTATAGCTCAGCATCTCGCTATATTCCCCCTGCCTCAAAACAAAAAGCCCAAGTGCTTGCTGCAGGTGAGAGCTGCTAGCACATAGGATGGAGAGGGTACATCACCACAGGGGACTCGTGGCTGGTGACGTGTGTTTGCACATGTTCACCCAGCCACAGCCCATGGATGGGGAAGACCAGCCCAGTCCCAAGCTCAGGCTCTACCGCAGCCGGAATGCAGCAGCCTCGAGGAGGTAAGGTGGAGCAAACCCACCCACGGTGATGCCACCAACAGCATCTACCCCATCGCAAAGAGACAGGAAGAGAAATATGTAGGAAAAGAAACGTTATCAGAAAAGAAAGGTGAATGGGAGGACTTGGGACCACCAACAAGCCCATGGCCTAAATCTGTCTCCTTCTCCTAAGCACTCATATCCCCAGGGACACCAGGCTGGGGACCCGCTCATCCATGGGTGAACAATGAGTCCTGGACCAGCCCTTCCCCCCAGCAGCCACAGCATGCTGGGATGCTCACTGAGATTTGGTTTTCCAGAATCTGAGTCTAATTTTGCTGGAGATCAAGGAGAGCCACCAAACACTGTCCCCTCGCCTCCCACCACGGATCTGCGAGAGCACAACCGCTGGTAACAGAAACGAAGAGGGACAAAGCACCTGCAAAGCGCCTGAAGGGATTTCACGGGTCTTTCTCAGAAAGAGCCAGCAGGGCACAAGAAATACCCTTTATCCATGGCTCCACCGTGACTGAAGACAAACATGCCATCTAATTAAATCACCTAATCAGGACCTCGGTGAGGGCTCCATCCAGCCCTGCTTGCTGGCCCAGTGCTGGGGCTATGGGAGAAACTTCCCACCAGGCGATGGGTCGTGATGCGAAAGGCAAGGGGACGCTGAGCCCACCTCTGCTGTTCGCAGTTTCTTCCGATGACTAATCGCTCCCACCGGTGAAATATTTATTCCTTATTGCCAATGTGTCTGCCTTCAGCTGCCAGGCATTGATTACTGTTACGCTTTTCTCCACTGAGTTAACAAGCTTTTGGCTACCATGCGTTTTCTCCTCTGCAAGTGTATTTAGATGCTTTAATCAAGCCCTCCACATTCCTCTCTGGTTTGAGTAGACTAACTGGATGGCCACCTTGCCTCTTGCTGTAAGACGTTTTCTACAGCCTCTTGGTCCCTTGGTTCCCACATCACCTTCACCATGATGGAGAGATGGGGTTTGGCTGTCCTAAGCCCAGATTTGGTTCCGGTAGCACCCTGACCAAAAAAAGCAAATACCTGCTATGTCTTCCAGAGCAGTATTTCCCATTACCCTGAAAATTTTCAATTCTCCAGCACAGAAATCGGGACACACAGCCATCCCCCAGACACCTCCCGCTGGAGGAGGGAGCAGTGAGCCCCTGTGCTGCCTCTCCCAGCATCTGCAAGCAGCTCCTGCTGAAAATTTATTATCCAGATTAGGGACAGGAAAACACATACAAGTCCGGTTATTATTTTTGGGTGCAAAAATGTTTCCATTTTCCATTCTGCTCCAGTTAGGATGCCTTTCACTTGCCCAGTTTGCCATCCAGATTTGTACAGACTATTAACACTGTGCTGCTCAGGGTCAGCCCCAGGTTTTTCCAGAAATCATTTCTATCTCCTTCCAGATTAGTGATAAAAGCACTGAAACACCGAGCACATGCTACCAGCTAGCAGTGCCCAGAAGCGATAATCTCCTCTGATAACTGCCTTTGAAATGGATCAGGTTTATTTAATACTGGCTTTCTTGACACTGTATAATGTCAGCCCTAAATACTGGACTGGACTGACTTTTTTAATACTGGAAAGTGCAGATTTTTACAAGAATATCACCTCGCATAGCTCAGACGCTTCACAAAAGTGTATTATAGCCAGAGAGTCATCTCTCGCGTCAGAGACTGAAATAATTTCTTCTTGCCAGGAGTTATTTTCCATATAGCCACATTGGATGGCAGGAATTTATTCCTGGTGCTGAAGTCTTTAATCAATTAAAGCCTGAACCAGGTTTCTCCCTCTTCTCCCTGGGAGGATGCTATCAAACCGATCAACCTGTAGCTACCAGGTCATCCTACTCCCTTTTGGGAAGAGCAGCAACACTATTAAAACACTTTTTAATCTTCTGGAATTTCCCTGAGGCTTGTCCTGGGGCTCTTCCTGGGGCCATTGTAGCTCTGCATGGATGGGCGGTGAGATTTCAGCTATAACCATCCCAGAATGGCAACCAGAAAAGCTGTTTCTCCAGATCTCTATTTGAAAAATTTCCCCCTTTTTTTTTTTTTTTTTTTTTTTTTTTTTTTTTTTTTAGGGGAGGAGGGGTGGAAACCAGTCAAGCCACAGCCTCAGTCTAATGGCAAAGACCACAGCCTGGATGCTGCGAGCAGTGGGAGAGGCTGCCCCAGCACTGCAATGTGGAACAAATTATAACTCAGAGAGCAAAGGAAATGAGAACACCCTGGACGCGACGGCTTTGACGTGCATTCCTCAGCTCCAAATCCTGCCCCTCTGCAGATCCTGTCCCTACAGCTGAAGCGGCCAGGCAGAGCCCAGAGCCCGAACCCCTCCGCTCTGAATCAGTCTCCACTCCCATTCCGGATCAAGCCCCTGCTTCAGACCCCAGTCTCTTCTTGGCAGTTTTATCCATCTAATCTAGGGACAGATCGGAGGCTGACAATGTCGATGCCAGCCTCGGCACTGTCTTTAGCCGGATCAGAGCAGGTAAACTCCTTACCACGTTATTATTAGCAGCAGGCACTCTGCCATAGCGCCCTGGACCCCACGGCCCAGGGACAGTTCAAGCAGGATATAAAGGCAGTCCCGGTCCTGCAAAGCTGAATTTACAGTCTGTCCTAAAGGCAGCTCCACAAACTGATTATAACGATTTAGGACCCGATTCTCCAAAGGTGACAGGAGTCCTTTTAGCAGGTTTTCTTTCCTTGCTTTTTTCTTTTCCTTATTTTGCAGCATCTTTTGAGCCACCAACGTGCGTCAGCTCTCCAGTAATGCGCACGTACAAATGCCAGCCCTCTGCCCGGGCAGCTCTATTCACACACACACGCAAGAAACATTTCACAAAAAGTGTTTGCTTTCTGCTGCCTTCCAAGCAGCAGAGTCTCAGTAGGCTACCTAATTATAAGATCTTAGCAAAAATTTTTTTCCACCGATAATTAACTGATCCTGGAGAGCGCTGAAAATAAGCACTTCCCAAGCAAGTAGCAAACTCCCCAGAGTTTTCTCTGCTAAAGTGACAACTCAGCATGAAACCGCTCCAGCCTCACGGGGACGCAGATCATCCCAGCGCCTCCCTGCCAAGAGCCAGGATAGCCCGACGGTCACAAGCAGCTGAATACAGGTGAAACAGGGTGTGTGGAACAGCAGTGGGATCCCAAGGAGTGTGCAACGGGACAAGGATCCCAAGGAGCATGCAGTGGGGAGAAGGATCCAAGGGGCATGCAGTGGGGAGAAGAATCCAAGGGGCATGCAGTGGGGAGAAGGATCCCAAGGAGTGTGCAATGGGGAGAAGGATCCAAGGGGCATGCAGTGGGGAGAAGGATCCCAAGGAATGTGCAATGGGGAGAAGGATCCAAGGGGCATGCAGTGGGGAGAAGGATCCCAAGGAGTGTGCAATGGGGAGAAGGATCCCAAAGAGTGTGCAATGGGACGAGGATCCCAAGGGATAGGCACTCAGGAGAAGGACCCCCAGGGGTGTGCAATGGGGAGAAGGATCCCCAGGTGCCTGGCAATGGGACAAGGACCCCAGGGTGCTGTGCCTGCCCAGCCCTCCCCGTCCGGTGCCCGGTGCGCTCCGGCAAGCAGCAGGGCAGCTTGGGTCTCCCGCGGCAATCGGACAAACCCCGCCGCCACTTTCCTCCTGCCTCCACTTTCCAAGGGGACGAGAAACAAACGTTCCCGTCCGAGCGGGCGGGGGGGACCTGCCGCCCCCATCCCGGGGACAGGCTCCCGCCGGCGGGGGGCTCTCGGGGATGCTAGAGGGGGGGGATCTGCCCCCCAACCACCCCTCCCCTCTAAAAGAAAAAGGGGGGTACCTGGGGCAGGGGCTGCCCCCGCGGTGCGCGCCCCCCGCCCCGATACTCACCGTGCGGGACTCGGCGGGGCGGCCTCGCTGCGGCCCCCGGCGGCTGCAGCGCCCGGAGCCGCCGGGGCTGCGCGGCTCGTCCCGCCGCCGGGGCGGAGCGCGGCGGAGCGGAGCGGCACTGTGGCGCCCCCCCGCGGCCGGCGCTGGCAGCGCCGGCCGGCAGCGCCGAGCACCCCGCGCCGCGCCGCGGGTGACAAACGTGAGCCGGCTGTCCCCGCCGGTGCCTGGGCACGGTCAGGGCAGTGGGACAGGCAGGGCTGCGCGGGGGAGGTTATCAAGCCTAACAGGTTTTATCAAACCCGTTCCCCTGTCGACCTGCGGGCTGCCCACTCGCTGGTGGCTGGAATCGCGGCGGGATGGAGAATGGCTGCACCGGGGAGGTCTTCCAGACCAGGTGGTCACTGATGCTCTCCCTCCATCGGTTCCAAAGTCTCCTTTCGGTTACAGGCGTATTTCTCGCCCGACTGGGTCTGCCCCACCTTCCCAGCCACGCTCCAGGAACGGCAGCGCCAAGGCAAAGCGATGCCAGGAGGCCTCCCAGCCCAGCCAGCTGCAATTATGGGTGAGCTGGAAGCTGTGGGTCAGGTTTTGGGATGAGTTCAGCTGCCCCTGGAAGCTGGGAACCCTCCCCGGCTCTCTGGGGAAGCTGCTGGGCATCGTAGCCTGGGGGGGATCCAGCCCCAGCGTAATTACAGCGGAGCGGTGGGAGCGGGTGGGCAGCGGGTGGGCACCCAGCTGGGGGGCAGCCAGCGCCTCCCTGCATGGGGGCAAATTCTCCCCTTCCAAGAGGGGGCCAGTGCCTGTGGGAGAGGCTGGGGAGGGTTCGGTGGGTGATGGTGGGTTTCCCCTCTGGAGTCCACAGATGTGTCCCCCTCCCCGGATGTGGCATCCTTCCCCCCCTGCAGCAGCAGCCCCGGGGCTCGGCCATCGCAGGGGGGGCAATGGCAGGCCCTGGGCGTGCAGGGCTTTGTGCCGAAACCACTTTGGTGAGATGCTGGCAAGCCCTTCAGCCAGCATCACCGAGCACAGGGCCACCCTCAGCCAACTCACCAATTTTATTTTTTTTTTTTTAAGGAAACTGCAGCCGGGAGCTCAGCCTGTCCCCAACCTCCCCGATCTCCCCGTGCAGCTGGTGCGAAGGGCAAAGCGGCGCTGGCCCCCGCGCGAGCCAAGGCAGCAGATGGCAATGCCACCCATGCACTGAGGTGAGTCAGGGCTCAGCACCCCACTGCCACAAGCGGGACCTCGCTGCTCCTCTCCGCGCTGGGGAGCGATGCTGTGTGGGGCAAGTTCCACAGAAAATGGGTTTATTTCCAGATGCTGCAGGGAAACTAATTTTGGTTCAACAAGCAGGCAATAGTGAGGTATCTTGAGGTTTTATTTCAATTCTACTCCACAGGAAACAATATCTGCTAGCATTATCTTCCTTACATTTGTTTTTATTTGACCCAATACTGTGTTAAATATAAAATACTGATTGAACAAGAATGGATGGTGAAAAACATGAGATGCAAAAAAGATCCCCCAAACCCACCTCCAAAGACCTCCTGAATGTTAAGAGTCATTTAAAATTAGTATAAAATAGGAGGGCAATCCGATAACGTGCTCTGCGCCTCCCACCCTGCTTTGCAAGGGAAGGATTTAGGAAGCGAGAGGAGAGGGGGGACTTCTCAATTACAGAGAAGCCCACCCAGCAAATCCAGGCTCAAGGCAGGGTGGCAATGTCCCCGACGGAGACTGGCCACCCATTCCTGCCTGGGTGTCTGCCCTGCCCTGGGGTTTCAGCAGGAGGCTGAGATGAAGTGGCCTTGGAAAGGTCCTTCTGGCACCTCCCTGTGCCTCAGGAGCCCCCAGGATGGATTTAGGGCTGAAAGCCCCCAGTGACAACATGGCTTCCAAGATGATAAATCCCTTGGGATGAAGCCTGAGGACAAAATGCTGTGGTGGTCCCTGGTCATCCTCAGCCCCTGCCAGGGGATGTTTGCCTGGTGGCTGGGACTGCAGTGAGCACGGTCTGTCCCGAGGGTGGTTCCCCCAAGGGATTTAGTGATGGAGGGGGAGGAGACCCCGGCACACAGAGCCACAGTTGTCACTGTGCCCCATGGTGGCTCCGAATCAGGTCCCCCAGACTCAGGGAGAATTGAAGCACGTGTTCGTAAAGCACTGGTTCTCCTCCAAGTGCTTCATGGGGTCCTCACACGAGCCCTGTGAGGTAGGTTGGTGTCTTCAACCCCATTTTACAGATGGGGAAACTGAGGCACGGAGAAGGGTAATGACTAGCCAGACAGAAAAAATGGCATCTCCCATTCTGGGACCCCATATTCCACTATTCCAACCCCAGACGTGCCTCACCCACTGCTGGTTACTCACAGCTCATCCTTCTCCACCCCTCCATCTGCGGTAGGTGACGGAGCAAGGGCTGGGACCTGGGAGCCTGGGAGAGGCAGAAGCAGAGCCTGAGCTCAGACTAGGTCATCCACACCCTGTCCCTAAGGCCACCTGTCACCCCGAGAGGCGTCCCAGCCCAAAAGCTGCTTTGGGGTGCCCTGGGCAGAGTCCCCCAGGAGCCACATGCTGGGCTGGGGTGCCAGGCACAGCACAGAGAGCCCCTTATAGGAACCTGCTGCCTGCGGAGGTGAAAACCCAATGGATTTTTTTGCTGACCTGGTGACCACAGCCATCATGTCAGGAGGGGGTGAGTATCCAGATGCTTTCTCTTTGGTAATTTGCTGCAAAATGGCACGGCCTGGGAGAGCCAGTCGGGATGCTGCAGGCTGGGGGACCCTAAGCTCTGAAGGAAGTGGGGCAGACCAGGAGCTCAGCTCCTCAGCATGCTGCCAGAGACAGGAGATGTGGGATGGTGGCCATAAATCTCCTTCGCTTGCCACGTCGCACTGAGACTGCTGCAGTTGTGATTAATCAAGAGGCCAAAAAGAGATGATGGGAAATCAATGCTTTCAGGGGCTCCTGGGGGAGGACTGAGAGCAGCGCTGCTCTGCCGGCCAGCCCCCCCCCAGATGCCGGCACACATCAGAGCCTGGCATGCACCAGACCCTCCTGGCTTCATCAGCTCTGCCGGTGTGTTTGGGGAGCTGGACCAGGAGTGATTTTTCCCATTCCAGCACCACTGGGACTGCTCCTGATGGCTGGATGGGTGCTCCACATCTTGTTATCCTGGCTTGGCGAGCCCTGTGTAGCTGTGGTTAGGCATCTGAAAACTGAGCATCACTAGGACCTCCCCATCACAAGTCACCTCCAAGCATCATGCAGATGCGTCCCTTCCCTGCAGTGATCCTGGGAATGTCGGCAATCCTCCCAAAAGTGGAGTTAAATCTGATGATGAGCAATAGGCTCATCGTCAAAATGGGAGCAGAGAAGGTAGGCAGCCCTGTGATCCCAACCCAAGGGTGTTTGCTCCCCTCTCTCGAGAAGAAAGAAAATCCCTTGATGTGGATGTGGTGATCCTGATCCAAGGGTGTTTGCTCCCCTCTCTCGAGGAGAAAGAAAATCCCCTGATGTGGATGTGCTGACCCCAGCCAGGTGGGTGCCAGGAGCTGGATCCCCCCTGCTCCCTGCTGAAGGCACGTGCAAGGCAGACCCTGGGAGCGGGGCCATGCTTTGGGGCTGCCACCACCGAGGCTGGAGAGGAAAACAAAGCACCCCAGGGAGAAGGAGTCCATGGGGGCTCCCAGGGCACCCGTCTAGGGGGCACGTACCAACTTGTGCACTTAATACTGGCTTAGAGAAAGGGTTTTCCAGTGCTCGGGGACTCTGGGGCACCCTGGAAGAGATTCAAGTTTCGATCTCATGTAAGGCTTTGACTCCGGACCTCCCCATCAAGAACCTGGGAGGGGGCAGTTAGTGTTGACGTGACTTAGGACCATTTAGGTCCTGGGTGTTGCAGGAATGCCACCATGTCCCCCTCCCTGGCTGGGGCAGCCACATGCCCAGGCATCCCAGAGGAAAGAGGCCAGGTCTCTCCCGCCCTCCCAACTCCTCCAGCCCCCTGGGTAGCCCATGCTAAGGGCTTCAGTAGCCAAACCCAGGGTGTCACTAGCCAGGGGTGGGTGGGGCAAGGGTCTCCATTCCCATGGGATGCTCGGGGCCAGGCAGATGAGCGAAGCCTCCCCAAACCCGCCAGTGAGTGGTCGCTTCCCTATTGCCTGCAGCCCATCAGCTGGTCACCACATTACCAAACCTTTGCCTAAAAACAATAAACAGTTCCCGAGATTAAAAAAGAAAAAATCTGTTTAAAAACAACCTCCTGGCTCGCCTGTTTGTGCGGGAAGGGCATCAGCAGCTGCTGCCCATGGGGCGAACAGGTGGTTTGGGGCAAGCCCACGGCACAGGCTGCCTCCTCGCTCCTCTCCATGCCCCCATGTGCCAGTTGGCACAAACGATGTCTTTAAGGCGTCTAACGGGATGTTTTAGCCTCCAGCGTGCCAGGCTGGTAGAGGTACCTCCAAATGGCATAGTAGTGAATGCCAGCTCCGATGGCCACGAAGAGGTGCCAGATGGCATGGGCGAAGGGGATGCGGCCGTCACTTTTGAAGAAGACCATGCCCAGGCAGTAGAAGAGTCCGCCGGCCACCAGCTCTGGGAGGCCATCCCTGTTGGGCTGGGAGCAAGCAGGGAGGCAAGGGCTCAGCGGTGGCCGTGGCATGCCTGCCCTTTCCCCACCGCTCCATCAAGACCAGAAGCATGGCCCCAGCTGCAGGGTGCAGGCAGGACCCTCGCTCTTCCTCCTGCTACACCCTCCCCTCCAGCAAGGCAGTGGGGACCCAGAAGCCCGGCCTTGCTGGTGGGGTTTCAACGCCACGGACGGGAGGGAGGAGAGGAAGCCTGCTGGAGATGCACGTGGTATCTGCTGGGCACCCAAAGCACTTGCTAAACCAAACTGGGACACATCGTATTTGGGGATGGCTTTATCCATCACACAGCCTGGACCACGTCAACCCAAAGGAGACAAACTGGTCCCACTGGGATATGTCCCTCGCGCCGAGCCCGTGTGCTTCCAGCAGTGGCTTACCATGGAGAGGATGACCAAGGCAGGGAAGAAGCCCATGATAACGTAGCACACCAGCTCCACCAGCTTGTACCTGCGGCCAACAGAGAAGGTGCTTGGATGCAAGTGCAGAGGGAGCATCAGGGTTTATGCTTGTAATGCCCACGGCCGTGCTACAGGAAAAGGGGTGGAGGTGCCATCACGGCAGGTCCCGTGTCCCCATGTGTGAGCCACCACCGCGGCGGGGCTGGCCCCCTGCTCTCCAGGGTGACAGACCCCCACCCTGGCTTGGGAGCTGCCAGCTCAGGGCCAGGCTTGGGGCTACGGGGACATCTGGGGCCTTTTGCTTTTTATTTGGTGCCACCATGTGGAAGAAGCAACTCACGGCAGCACGTCCCTGCTGCCACATCCCTGCCACCAACCGTCCTACAACCAGGGTGCGTCCTACAACCAGGGTGCGGATGGGGAAGCATGTGGTCCAAGGAAGCTCTCCACTGCCAGCTGACCAGGAGGCTTCCCAGGGACCCTGTGCCTAGCTAGCTGGCTGGCTGGCTGGCTCCATCCTTCTTGCTCTCTGCTGCAGCTCCACTACCGTCAGGACATTAGGAGGGGCTGGCAGAGATGAGCTGGCCTCTGCAACACCCACCAGCGCAGGACCAGGTGAAGGCACTCACCGCTCATGGAAGAAGAAGACGTAGACAGTCCCGATAGATGCCATGATCCAGATGATCCAGCGCATGTGAGAGGCCCAGGGACCCAGCTCCCTCAGGTTCAGCCTGCAAGACCCATCTGCGGTGAGGCAGGTGTGGGGCAGCACCCCGGTCTGGGCTGCAAGCAGCGAGGTGCCAGGGAAATGCTGCCCTCACCCCCATGACTGTCCCACCAAAGGACCTTCCCAACTTGTAACTTCAACCTAAAGGGATTGGAATCTATCAGATAGGGAAGTTTTGTGGAAAGCCTTGAGCAGAGCCAAAGCCGGAGAGAGAAACTCTATCTGTGGAAACCCCTCTTTGATTTTCTCCCCTCTGGGGGGGGGGCCAACCGATGGCCCACACCCACAGGCAACTCACCAGGGAGCGTACGATGCTGCGATGAAGAAGTAGATCACCATCCTGTCAAACATGTGCAAGCAGTGCTCCACGGTCCTGCAGAACGGGCAGACAGATGGGTCACAGCCTGCAGCACCAGGGGCCTCCAGACCCTCTGCCCCTTCCCGAGCCCCGAGCAACCAGGGCTGGTACCTGAGATGTCTCTTCTTCCAGGAGATGGTGTGGAAGATGGTGGAGACGATGAAGAGGCTGGACAAGCCAAAGCCATAGATCCAGGCTGAGATAGTTTCCCACCGGTCATCAGAGAGGATGTAGAGGATGGAGCTGCCAAGGATGCTGGGCAGGATCCAGAACTGGAAGGGAGAGGCAAACATGTTGCTGCTACTGCATTTCCATTGAGTAGCTACAATACAGTCTCTGCTTGTCCTTTTAGGCGTTTCTTACGCAGCTGGTCAAAGCTACCACCCACAAGAGGCAGGCTGGCCACCCACATGGGCCAGGCAGGGTCTCTCCCTGCATGGTGCAGCTCCAAAATCCCTTCTCCAGGTAGAGGTAGGGAGGAGGAGGAAGGTAGGAGGAGCATGGCTACCTCTGAATCATATCCCAGAACTCAGAATGCGAGCTGCCAAGTCCCAAGGGAAACCCTGATGTGGGGAGCGCTCGCTGTCACTGCCGCGTAGGCAGCCCCATGGGGCACCTGTCACTGTTCCTATGTGAAAAACATTCCTTTTTCAGGCAGCTTTGCAAAATGCTCCTGCTCCACTAAGCCCGCAGCCAGCTTCCCTGGGGCCATGGGGCCACGGTGTGTGAGAGCAAGGGAGATGCACACCAGCTTCCCAAGGCAGGAGGGAGAACATCCCCACTCCTGGGCAGCAGCTGGAGCACATCTGCGTCATCACAGCCCTAAGATGCTCAACAGCTGCTCCAGGGCTGAACAGACATTTTTAGGTGTTCCTTGAGGCTCCTCAGGGGATCCCTGGAGAGTTGAGTACCGTCCCCCCTCACCCTGGGACGGGGACAGGGACTCACTGCGTGGGTGGCACAGTTCGCCGCATGCTCGTACTCCGTCGGCTGGTACCTGCAGTTGGATGGGACACGGTGATTCATGAACCTGCAGTGAGAAACAGGGAAAGAAACACACTCAGTGGATGGGGTCTGGGGGAAAGCCCTTTTGGAGGGGTCTGCACAGGGATACCCCCCTGCCCTCCAGCCTGGAGCCCCACCTTGGCTCAGCTTTGCTCCAGCTGTCCTGCAGAAGTGAGCCCAGCACTGGGCACGGCTTGTCCATCTGGCTGGTCCCAAATACCAGGACCCCAGGTCTTGCCCAGCTACAGCTCAGGCTGAAGCATCTCCCAGCATCTGCCATTGCTTGCAGAGCAGAAGGCAGGAGCCAGCTCTGCCTGCTGCTGTGGGCAGGAGAGGGCAGGCAACGGCAGTGGGGGGAAGAGGCCCAGCAGTGAAGAGGGCACAAGGGGCACTTGGAGGACCTGCTGCAGGTCCCTGACCCATCCGTCAGTGACACCTTGGTGTCACGGCAGCTTGCCCAGCTCCAGCGAGGGTATCCCCATGATGCCTTTGGTTTTTGGGTACCACCTGCACCTACCTCCTACCTGCAGGGGCTGCACATCCCATCACAGATTGCTGCAGGGGGAATCCCCACTGCCCTCCCTTGGAAACCTGGATCTTTATTTCTGTTAGTCTGAAGTACCAGCTTGCTTTTGGCATTCAGAGGAACATACCGATTTCCCCTGTCAGATCGACACACGGTGATAAAAAATAAGTGTCAGGCTTGGCTAATCCATTGCTAGGTATGTAACACTGTATTAAGAGGCAAATTAAATGTGCATCTGTGCTAACAGGTTGGAGCAAAGCCTTGCTCAGCACCCTCTTCTGGCAGGGGCCAGCAGCAGAAGTTTAGCAAAAGGGAGTAAGAAAGGGGCAAATAGAGAGTGACCCTCCCCTGCCTGCTTCTGGTAATCAGGGGTTTAAACGCTTTTTCTGCTGCGGCTCTGCTGCGGCTCGGATCAGGACAGCCGAGCTGAGCGGGCGCCAGCAGGGCTGCCCTGCAGGACCTGGGCTAATTGCTTTCTGACCCCGTTTGCTCTCGGCTCCAGCACCATCTGCGGCACGTTTCACGGCTGAGCTGTACCCGGCGAGGGGGCTTGGAGGCTGGCAGGACCTTGCCGCTGGGTGCAGAGTGACCCCTTGGTCCAGGGAACTTGGAAAGGCAGCAAAAGTCCCCTCTCCTCGTCCCCAGGCAGACCCATGCCTGTGCGGACTCCTCTGCCATCTCCTGCCTGCTCAGCCCCACCACCTGAGCCACTCACTGCTGTCCATTAAAAGTGAGCCAGGATGGATTAAAAAGCTCAAATGGCAGGGGTCTGAGGGGGGGAGCATGGCCACAGCAGGCCCGGGCATGCAGAGGGCTCCCCGGCAGGCAGCAGTGACAGCCCATGCAGACCCTGTCCCCAGCCCCTGCCCTGCCTGCCACCAGCCCCCGGCACTGCGGGAAGACACGTGGTCATCATCACCAAAAGATGTCTTGAATTAAGAGAGGGAGATGGAGGGGTGAAGGTCCCGCTGCTCTGCAAACTGGGGACCTGTGCTGGTGCCCAGCGTGCTGTCTCCTCCATCCCAGGGGACACCAGGGATGCCCTCCTCACCCAGGAGGACTGGCCAGGCTCCCTGCACTGGAGCCACAACGTCCCCTGGCAGGGGGACATTAAGGAGGACATCACCATCCCCAGCGTTGCCAGGAGACTGTCCCCAGCTCCCCTTCGCTTTCAGCTTCCCTTTCTTTTCCCTTTTAATAACAAGAAGGCGGGGGGGGGGGAGGAAGGTCAGGCATCCCGTGTGACGTCGTGGTTGCTGAGGAAACACGTTCGAGGCCTTTTCCTTGTATTTATTTATTTTCACAAAGCCCCACACCATCTCCTCTCCGTTCTGGCAGTTGCTGTTCAGAGCAGCACCGGGGAGCAGGGGCAGGGCAGGTTCCCACAGCCCCCTTCCCAGGGCTGAGGGGTGCCTGGACCCTCTGGGAAGCGATCCTTGGGGTGCACATATCCCCCCTAGCTCTGGTACAGGGAGGGAGAGGCCAGGAACGGCCACCCCGACCATCCCCATGGGATGAGGTCAAACAGCGTGTGTGTCCCTGAAGCCCAAAGCCATGCTGGTGTAGCACGCTGCCAACGCCTGCTTTTCCCAGCAGGTGAAATTGCCTTGAGGAGAAATTTTTTTTGACCTGGAGAGAGATTGCCCTTGTTTTCCTGCCCTGCTTTCTAAGAAGCATCGTCCTGTGAAGGATGGGAAACGGAGCATGGCAGATGTGGGACCTGGCTGCGTGGTGCTGGGCCACCCTGGGAACCGCAGGGCCCTCCAGGAGCAGCAGCATTGCATTTTGTGGCTAGTTGGGCAAAATTTCGTGGTCATCTGCTGTGCAAACAAAAACGGTGTTTGCACATCTCCTGGCAAGGCAGGATGAGTCCCCGGCTGCCCTGCAGCACTTTGCTCCCCAGGGGTGTGGGGACCATTCCCTCGCCTTCTCTTCTCTCCCGGGACTCTCCGTCTCCCAAACCACACCGGGATGCCACGCATCCATCCAGCTCATGGCATCCCTGTGCATGCTGACATGGGCGTGGGGCAGAGCACGGGAGCCCTGCATCGTTCCCAGACTGCAGAAAGTTGCCATACCGGTGGAAAGCTGCCGTATCGGTGTGCAGCACCAGCCCCGGTGATGAGCTCCAGCCCATACGGGGGGATGGACACACTTCAGAGGGCAACTGCGACTCCTTAGAGCTGATGAAAGCCCAGAGCAGCTGAGAGCCCTGGTGGGAGGCTGCTGTGTGTTTCCCAGCCCCAGCTCTGTGCAACTGGGGTCATGAGAAGGGGAATTGGTGGCGGCCAGGCAGATCTCCGGGGTTTTTCAAGGCAAGAAAATAAGGAGAAGAAGAGAAACACCTCTCCAAACTTAAATCCGATCCCTGCAGCAAGTCTCCTGCCCAAGTGACTGAATCCACAGTCATTGCCAGCTCCGTGTCATTGTGCCCGTAGGCTTGGGAACACCCTGGCAGTATCCCTGGGATGGGAGGAGACGAGAAAGACTTGTCCCCAACAGCCTCCAGCTTACACTGCCACGCTGCTGGGGACCCAGCAAAGCCACAGTGATGCGGCTCACTCAACACGGCAAGTCCGGGAAGCCACAGGCGGCCAATTACACACCAGCTGGGTGCTTCGATGCATTTTTGTGCTTTAGGATTGAAAAAAAAAGATTGCAAAAGACACAGAGAAGTTTAAAACCTCCTGCACGGCACAAACATGAATGTGTTCGTGGGATGGTGCATGGGAAGCAGAGCCCTGAGGGGCTCCCGTGCACCTTTTTCTCCCAGATGCTATGCAGACAGGCTATATGAAGATGGGGGGCCTGGTGGGGACCCAAGCAGGGGTTATTCACTGCAGCCCCAAGGTTTTTGCCCGCCCTGCTTGTGCCTGCTTCCCCCTGGCCCCTTTCCCAGGGAGACAGACTGAAAAGGGCTAGTGCAGCAGGCTCCAGCCGGGAAAACAAAGAGCCCCTTGTCCCAGGCAGCCGGGGCAAAGTGCAGAGTCGGCTTCCCAGGCTTGTTCCTTTCTCCTTCTCTTTCTCCCACTCTGATTTTTTGTGGCTTTAGGGGGCTTTACTGAGCTTTTCAAAGATTTTTATCCGAGAAAAAAGTTCTGACCTTGAAAATCATGCAGATGTGCCTGGCTCTTGCTTTGCCAGGGTAGAGGAGAAGAAGGGAAAAAGGAGATTAAATTAAATTATTTCTTGAGAGGGCCCACGTGTGAACATTGGAGCATCTGAGCTCTCCTGGGGGCACCAAGACAACCTGCATCAGCCACTCCATGGGCACCATGCACTCACATGGACAGAGCCATGTGACACTTTGCAGGAAAGCTGTCCCCTACACACATGGAGCAGAATGGTTCTGATGGGGACAGAGGCCAGGGTTCAGGAGAGATGGAGTTGAGGTTGGTCTTTGACACTGACTCTTTGGCTGGCCTCTGCCGCATCATTTTCCTCTCACCCCCCTTTCCCCTTCCCCAAGCAAGGATAGCAATTTTGCTATCTTTTAGGCAAGCTGACGGAGGAATAATGTTAGGAGGGTGTGAAATCACTAAGATATGGATAGGGAGGCATGAAATGGGCTCCCATTGAGCACCTCATCCCTGCCCTTGGAAAGAGCTCATCCAACACCTGACACCCTCAACCCTGCTACAAACCAGGCTATACACATGACACACAGCTGTGTATCTACACACAGGGGAGCTGGGCTCCCGCTGTACGTCACTGAGGCCATGGCCATCACAGAGTCAACACATCCCCTCCACAGCCCGTGAAAACACGAAGGGGACAAAGGAGTAGCCGGCATGTCCAAGGCTGCTCTCAGGTGATGTGAATCTCCCCAAGACCAGCTAATGTCTACAGGTTTCACCTGCAAATGGCTTATAAGAGGGCTGGGCTTGCTCAGGAGTTGGTTTTTGGAAGTGGGGTGCTAGTTTGCTGTGTCCCTACCCTCCTGCCCAGGGAGTTGGGGTACTTGCAGGCTGTGTGCCCTGTTGGGTAGCTCTTAGGCAAAGGGAGGGGATTTCTCCTTCTCCTTGTGACTGGGTGTTGCAGCTGCTTTTAGTGTAATAGAGGAAGATTGTATCCTGGTGGTGGTATCTCATCAGAGTGGAAGAATGGAGAAAGCATTTGCTGGATGCTGGCCAGCAGTGGTGGTAAGTCCTGCTGGGGGTCTTTGCATTGTCCCTTGGTAGAGCAAGTGTTGTGATGCCTGAGTGATGGAGCAGATGTGTCCCTGTAGGGCAGCCTGGCCCCAGACCCCTCTCCAGTGAATGGTCTGGGATTGCCCCCATGAGCCCAGAGGCTGTGCACCCAATGCAGGTGCTGGGGCTTGGTCCTCAGGCTTGTGCTCACACGGAGCTGCTGTGGTGGCATCCCCGTAAGCTGGGGCTTGGTGTCTGCTCTGCTTTTGACCTGTAATCGGGTAATGTTCCAGCTGCAGTACCTGGTAAGAGGCTCCGTCCCCTTGAGCTCCTTTGTTGTTCATAATTAGATCAGTCCTGGGGAGCTCTGTTTGATGGTGCAGGGCTCTGAGTGCTGCCTATGTATGGGACACAGTCACAGGATGCAGGAGACCAAGCAGGACCACAGGGCTATATTCAGGGTCCCCCTGGAGTCCAGGTCATCCACTCTGCAACTTGATAACATGGGAAAGGCTCAGCAGTCCTCCTCTCCCCACTACGGCTAGAGCTCCCAGTGCAGAGCCCCCAGACTCTAGAGTACCACAAAGCTGCTTTATCCAGCCCAGAAGCACTCGAGAAATCCTGTTTTTCCTTCCTATCCATTGACAACGGAGTGTTTGCCACTGAGAAGCAGAAATGCAAAGGCTCAGGCTGATGCTGCCCAGCATCGCCATCTGCAGAGCCACCCACGCGGGCATGTGCATGGCTGCGTGGCACCCCCTTAAGAGCTGAAACCTCTATTTTCATGCCCGTTCCTCAGTGCTTGCATGCTCCTACGCGAACATATGGTGCTCCTGGTTTGGAAACCTGAGCTGTGTGTGCTGTAAGCTTGTGGGTCTGCTCCCTGGGCTGGGGAGAAGGGGCAGTCAGGGCAAGCCTGCTCCTTTGACTCCAACCCATCACACGGGAGAGGGGCAGGAAGGCTGACAGCAAGAGAGCACAGCATTTTCTTTAGTCCTGCCTCCTGGTGTTGTGCAAAGAGCTGGCAGCTTGGGTAGGGAGCAGAAAATGAAAGGCTTTTCATCTAAACCAGTATTTTTCAACCTTTCTTATGGGTAAATTAGCAGAACGCTGGATTGCTGGAGTAACCTGCCCAGGTGCCCCTGGTGCAAACCTTGCTTCCACAAAGCAAGTAACAACGGGCTGGGCTGCAGAAAGAATCGTCATTCATCACCTCTGATTACCCTCATCCCAGTTTTGCTTGTTCCTAGCGCTCTGACGTGTGGTAACACCCTGGGCTAGCTATAGACTGTTCCCTGGCACTATACAGCCTGCATGCCCTGCAACTCCGCTTGCTGACTTAGAAATGCTCCTGGACAGGGACCATGTGTTCGGCCATGTCCATGCTGTACCTGGCTCTGAACCACAGGCACAGATGTCCCCTGTGAAGGGATGGGGAAGGCATCACCCTGGCACATCCTGCTGCAGCAGCAGTGGGTACCCGAGGGGCCGAGGTTGGCAGGAGGGAATATGCTGCTATTTCCCTGAACACACCAGGGACTACACCAAGGGTATGCCAGATTCCTGCTCCTTGCTCCTCACCCTAGCAGAGCCAAGCATGGGAGGCTCCAAGCCAGGCTGGACTCAGGCACAGACCATTTCTGCACCCTTGAGAGCTCATATATATCTAGCAGGGGTTGGTCTGGTGGGTGGAAACTCTGCAGGTAATTCCCAGCAGTGTCATAAATGTCCATATTCCCATCCTCTGTGCAGGGATATTTATTTTTCTCTCCAGCAGGCTTTCTGCTCTTTATGTAGATGGTATCTCTAACTCTTCCAAGGCAATTCATGACCCTGCAACTACAGCAGAGCTGTTTGTTTATTCACAACAGATGGGATTGGTGAGTGTTTCCCAAATTACTTTCTGAGCTGGGACTTCTTGTTTCATTTGGTACTTATGAGACCTCCAACAACAGCTGATTAGTCACAAAATGACTCTGATGTCCCAGGTGTTTTGTGAATGTTAGGAGGGCTGTTTCCAGAACTGAAAATTCTCTGTTATTCACTATTTGCTTGTTTGGAAAGTCAATGTGCTTGTTCCTTGCTGCTTTGTCTGCGTTGTCCTGAGCACAGGAGTTAGTGGGATAAATCCTGAGCTGGCTCTGCTTGCTTACACTCTGCAGCAGCCCAAGGTGGGCAAGAGCGAGCATGACCACTGGTCCCTCTGCCTGCTGGCAGAGGATTTGGACAGTCTGGGGGCTGGAGCCTTCCCAGCCTCTAACCCTGGCTGTGAATTTACATGAGCAGGTTACAGCTTCTCAGGTCTGTGAGATCTCCCCATGGCGTGCGCTGAGAGGCAGGGCCAGGCTCTCATCTGGGATTCCTGGATGCTACTCCAGTACAAGTGTTATCTGTAAATTATTCAGCAAATGCCTCTGGACAATGAAGGCACAGAAGAATCATCATGCATTTCACCAGCCAGGCAAGCAGATACTAGGATTTCCATTAGTATTTGCAACAGAGTAAGGCTGTGTCTAATGCTATGGTACCAGCCGGTGCTGCTTAGCACATCAGAGGAGGTAACTGCTTGCCCCTGATGTGCCGATCTGTCTCTACATAAAATCCTTCCCTTGGCAGAAGCAAGCCTGGACTATAAATTTGAACAGGGGCACAGACTTGGATCCAAACTCTCCTGAAGGTCAGCACTGCTCAGCTCAGCTAACTGGCATCTGAAGCAAACATTAGGAGTATGACGCTTGTGGTATCATGTTATGAAAAGCTGCAGTGCACAGAGCCCATCAGACTCTGGATTCTCACTGCATGAAAAAGTCGAGGTTCAATTACACCTGGAGAACCCCAAAGGGAGACCTGAGCTCTATGTGGTCAAGTCTCCTTTGCTTTACTCACTATTGCTCTGAGCATCCATCCCCTTGCAGCATCTCTGTGGGTACTCAACCAATCTCCTTTTGCAGCCAAGCACTGTTCAAGAGCAATGAATTGAAATAATAGTTGTGCTCTTTTTCCCTTCCTTTCTGTAGGAGTTGTAGTTGGTTTGCATTGCTTTGTCTTGCTGTGGAGCTGGGGGTGTGGGAAGGGAAGAGGAGGGGAAGGCGAGCAGTTCTGGCAGAGCCCCGTTTCTCACATACACTGACCCACTGCGCTGGGCAGAGGCTTGAATTTCCCATGCATTGTGTTGGCTGCTGCCTTGTGAAGCTGGCCATAGTGAGCTGTGCCAAAGAATCACATCAGGCTGATATCCAACACCAGCTGAAGGAGGGAAAAGTCCATCGTGTGTCTGTTTCCCAAGCAGCCAAGAGGCTGTCCTTCCCCCAAAAGCACAAGGCACATCTCCAGTGTGGTGATCCCCACCTGAGCCTGTCCTACCATGTCCCCTGACCCTCCTAAAGGAGGGAACGGGGCGGTTTAAGGGAATACCCCATCACAAATGATGCTCTGTTGCCTTCCAAATATCTGGCACCAATGATAAGTCTACCCTGAGCATCTAAACCCACATGAGATGAACCTACCAGTGCCTGCTTAAGAGGGTATCTGAGTCAACCTGGCCCCACAGAGCAACCAGTATGGTACTAGTCAGTGACACCAGGCAATCCTGATTTTTCCCTAGGTGTTTTGGGGGCCTCCCCATCTTTTGGAGCCATGCCTTTTGCAGCAAGGGGATCTGCTCAGCTGGGGGCAATCTGGCAGATCTTGCTGGGGACGGTGGAATGGGGCTGGTGCTTTTGTGGTGAGGAGCCCCTGCCTCTTGAGCAGCTCTGAGCCATGATATCAATGCAGAAAGCCTTTCCCTTCTAAGTGCTTCATCCCACGCGGGCTGTGGGGGAAGCAGAGCTCTTGGAAAGCTTCTCAGTGTGTGTGGGAGCACGCAAGGGCTGTTTGCGCTTTCATTGCAAAGCAAATGGGGACCACATCTTCCCAATGCGGTAGCTCTGCTCGGGCTGGCATTGTTTTTCTCGTGTTTAGGGTCTGAACACCCCAATGTTTTCTCTCTCCCCCCCCCCCACCCCATTCCTGCTGTTTCTCCTCTCTCATGTGGAGATGTTGGAGGAGGAGTCAGCAAATGTCTCCTTGCTCAGTAATTACAGGTGCAGGGAGCAACAAGGCAGGTCTTCCCAGCTGCCTTTCCCTGCTCGGAAGATTTGCTTCTAAGCAAATGTAGAGTTCTGATCTCCATCTCCTTGTGCCGGCAAGGAGGTGGCAGTGGCTATGTTGCACACACTGGGCAGGCGAGGACAAGGCTGGACCATGCACCTACAGAGGCCCCTGCTCTCCATAACCTCCTGCTTCTGGGCTGAGAATTTAGTGTGGATTTTCCTGGCTACTCCTCTCTGTGTTACTCTGCGCAGGGCAAGGCAAGCAAACGCAATAAGATTTAGAGCCTTTTACATGAACAAATCAAATCATGAACTGCTATCAGTTTATTAGGATGATTCAGTGCCCTGCGCAGCCTGCAGCTCCCGGCAAACCCCTCTCTGCTGGCTGCTCCAGGGCTGCTGAAGCCAGCCAGATACAGCAGCTCCCCACTTAATCATGTTTCCTTTCAATTATGGCTCTGGATGGCCCAAATCTGGGAAGCATTTTGTGTCCCTGCAGGGACATTGGGGCTGAGCTGTAGCCCCATGGCAGCTACGTGGGCAGGAGGCACCAGACCAGGTCTGAGTAAAAAGTGGGACAAAGCGGGGTCAAAGCCAGCAGTGAGGTGGAGGAGGGATCGGTTACCAGCTCGGGGTAACCTGATTGATGAGTTTAAGTGAGGAAAATGTGACTTGCACCAATCTGTTGCTCTGGGGGGAAACCAGCCCATTTCGGTGAGCTGGGAGAAAGGTAGAAGAGGAAAGGGTAGAGCGGGGGAATAACTATCTGGTGGTTGGATGAAGCAGGAAGAATCACATCTGCTTGCACCCTGTAACTGCGTGCTGCTGCCAGCATCATGGCTGAATTTGGCCTGTCAGGCAGGAGATGGATATCGCTTGCCACAGTGCAGGCTGTGAGCGGCACAGAAAGCCTTGCAGCAACTGTGCTTTTTAACTCTCTTTCCCCATGGTGGCAGGCAATGGAAGAACCTCCAGGATCCTGCAGCAGCAGAGCAGAAACCACAGAGAGTCTCATTTATAACCCTAACCTGCTGAAATGGCATCACCATGCATCCCTGTTCCCACCATGGTGACAGCCCCCTCGCTTTGCTTTCTTCCCCTCTGCCCCAGCTGCAACGCTCTGTCTCCAAAGCCCAGCCAGGAGGGATTCAGGGACACCCCTGTGCCCCTCCAGCCCTGAGTTTTCTCCTGGCAGTTCACAAAACGCTCCCACATTGATTGCTGCCTTTCATCTCTTTGTTCAAAGCCCAGTGCCTTCGCTGCAGCTTTCACACAACAGGTCTTTCATCACCACACTTTATTTTATTTATTCTTTTTGGCGGCTGTATCAATGGCCAAGTTCCTCCTTTCTTGGTCCTCACTCAAAATTAGATAAAATTACATTAGAAATGAAGCGGTTCCAGGCTTTTCCATGACAAGAAAAACTTTCTGCTGGTTTGTGTGGTTGGTTTTTTTTGTTGGGTTTTTTTTTTTTTCCCAAGGAATGCCACAAACAAGTTTCTCATCGTCTGAAAAGATGTTGCAAGATGCTTCTGATGCCTTGAAGGGCATGTGCCACCATGAGCCCCGTGGCTCCTGCTCACCCCAGGCCCCATCACAAAGCTCAGTCCCTGTTACTTGCAGCCCAGGAAAGCTGAAAGAGCATCTCCAGCACAAAGGAAGGAGTGGCTTCTAGGGTTTCTTCTGGGATATGCCACAGCAGAGCATTTCTGTGGAGAGCTGGTGTGTGTGGAGCACGGGGTGAGGGGGACGAGGATTAGCCAACTGTTATTTTTAAGCACTAGGCTAAGAGGATCTCTGCAGTGATGTAGGAAGCTTTGGGTTAGCATCATGTGCTGGTGACTGCCTTGGTGTGACTCGGGGTGAAAGCCAAGGGAGCACCCATCTCCTGTTCCCTGTCCAGCCCTGGCACCCAGCAAGAGGTGAGGGATGCCCTGCAGACCTGACCCTTCCCATGCCCTGCAGCCCCTGCCCTGCCTGTGGGCTCTATCCCTGCAAGGCACTGTGTAACACCTCATCCCCACCTAACAAATTGTTTCCAGAAAGGACCATGACAAGGTTTGAACACGTTGATTTTTGGATAAATCAAGCAACATGTTCCAGATGGAGTCTGCTGGGTGGGACTGAGGTCAGGGGGAAGCCTCTGTACCACTGCTGTGGGGCAAAGGCACAGTTTTGCTCCTGCTCTGGGAGTACAGAGCTTTGCTTGGCTCCACCTTGCCCTGTCCTCTGCATGCCAGCTGGGAAAAAAGTTTTGAATTTTCTATTTTCACAAGGAGTTTTGTACCAGATGCGTTATGTAGACCGGCTGGGTACCTCCTGTGTCTCCTCCAGGCAAAGGTTATTAGAAGGCAGCTAATGGTCTTGGAGCAGGTGCCCACATGTTCCAGGCAGCTTTTGGAGGTGCAAGCATGGATTTTTCCCTATGAGACACCTAGAGGGAGGGGAGCCAGTGGCTTGGGGGATGTGACAGAGGTCTCCTGCCCTTGCCCAGTCCAGGCAAACATCCTGCTTGGAGTAACCAAGAAACACCATCACCATTTCTTTCCAGACCAGTTTTTCTCTCATATCTGCCTCTGACAGGACCACTGGGAGTCTGGCAGCAGCAGAGCTGAGTGCCCCCAGGAACTGTGCCAGCCCGTGGGACCCTCCACAGCCATGAAAACAGCCCCACCACAGCCACAGGGAGCTGGATGCAAAGCTGAGCACCCCCCTGAGCCCCATCTGGCCATGCATTGCCCAGCACTGCAATCTGACTCATCCTTGGCCACCCAGTGTGCTGGAGGGCTGTGGGTGGCTGCTGTCCCCATGTCACCCACCAGCTCCCTCCAAAAGGCCACATCTGATCCCACAGCAGTGTGCATGGCCGAGTGCCCTCTGACCCTTGCCCAGCGGTCCTCAGGTTTCCCTCTACACAGGCAACACCATGAGGTTTCCTAACACACCTGAGCTTTTAAAACAAGTCCCTGCTGCTGCTGGAAAACCTCCCTGAGTGTTTCATGGAGGGAGAGAAGGACTCACCACCAGAACATCCCATGGAGCCCCCAGGGCCCGGCTGGGGGAGCCACCCCGAGGGGGCTTCACCTGGGCAAAGGACCCTGGGCAGCATTGGTCCCTCCATGGAGGGTTTGCAGCCAGCGGTGGGGTCTGTCCCCACGGGGAGCTAGACTCACGGTCCCCCAGCAGCAGGAGAACAATGGTGAAGTTAGACCCAGCAAAAGGCAGCGAGAGCTTCTCAAGGATGCTCAGAATCCCTTAGGGATGCAGAAAAGCAGGTAGCCTTCTCCCAAAAGCCCAGCACGCACCTGCCCTGGGCTTTGGGGCACTCAGCAGCTTGTGAAGGTCCCTTCGGGCTCCGTCCCCGCCGGGTAGGGGCAGGGGCTGCCCTGGGGCTCCGCAAGGACCAGGGGGTCGGGGACCGCCGCACCGACGGCTTTACCTGGCATAGCGCGTCTTCTGGAAATCCAGGACCCGGGACACGAACATCGCGGCGGTGCCATGAGGGTCCCGGGGGGCGGCGGCTGCTCAGCCCCGGGCTGGGGGGCAAAGTGCTGCCCGGCGGCACCGCACAACTCCGCGGGCTCCGGCGGGGCGAGGAGGAGCAGGGGCGGCCGGCCCAGCCCCCTCCGCCCCCCCGGCTGCTCGGAAGAGCGACACCGGGAAAACAAAGGCGACCTCCGGGAGGGGGGAGCCGGCCCCGCTGCCGCCCTCGGATGTGCAAAGAGGAGGAGGAGGAGGAAGAAAAAGACGAGGCGGGGGGGGGGGGCGGGGGGATCCCGTCCAACTCTGCCCGGCCACAGCAACCTGCACGATCTCCCTCAGCCCCGGCAGCTTTAAGCACAGCTAAAAATATTCTCCCCCCCCCTTCCCCTCCCCGCCGCCACCCCCAGAGGATCAAATAGCAGCAGATTTGAATTGAAAATGTGATTAAAGCATGGGGAGGGGCGGGGGGTAGTGCAGGCAGCCAGCCCGCTCACTGCCCACGGTGAGGTCCTCTGGGGGGGCACCGGCACATCCCTGCCCGCCCCTGGCCCGCCATCCCCAGGGAGTTGTTGTTTGGCTTTGCTTTTATTGATTTGCTTTTAATGAATTTCCCCCATTATTTTCCAGTGGCTCCGGAGGGGTGGGCAGCTCTGCCCCAGCCCCATCCTGTGGGATGCCCATGGGTGCCACCAGCATCCCACCATCCCTCCCTGCTCAGGAGAAGGGGGGCAAAGTAGCACAACAGCAAGGCAAGGACTGGAGAGCACAGAATCCTCACCCCATCTCCATCCAGCACTTTCACCCCTCCATCCTCCACTCAGGGAAGCTTTCACGGCAGGTGATGTCCTGACGTACATCTGAGTTTGGGCAGCACAGAGAGGGGATGCAAAAGGTGATGGAGGCTTCTCTGTGGGCAGCTGGGCATCACCTGTGCCCACCCTGTGCCAGAGAATGCAGGCACCTTCAGGCCAGCAGCTAAGGGAACTGAAAGGTGACATGAGGTCAGCAGTAACTGGAGGAGGAGAGTCCTGACCCCCCCCAACACAACCTCTTCTTGCTGATGCCATAATAAGGTTGATGGGAGGAAGGTGGAACAGCCGAGGACATCTGGACACAAAGGGTTATGTTCCTGCAGCCATTTCCATGGGAAATAAAACAAACACACCCCTTTCAAAAGCCAAAACAGACAAATATTAAGGGATCCCTTCATTCCAGGCATGAATTAATCCTGGCACCCTCTGCAACCCCTTCCAAAGGCAGTTCACCCCCCAGGGGATGCAGAAGAGGTGGTGCACCAGGTGCATGCTGCACTGTGGGGCATCCTCAATGCACACAATAAGAACCCTGGTTCCCCAGTGCTGGGAGCTGGCAGTGGGGTCAACCTTCCTGCACATTTCCCATCGTGGATGGAGGACACCATTGGGGACTGCGCTGGTAACAGCAGGATCCAGGAGGTGCAGGGGGAACAAAATAAGCCCCATCTTTGGTAGGACCTTCCCAGCATATCTGGGACAGCCGAGCCCCGGCTGAGAGCAGCAGGTCCAAGCTGAGATGCAGAGTGAGATCATCTCCAAAAATCTCTCCCACACTCTGCCACTTAGCTGGGAAGATTTTATTCAAGTTCCTTCCCCAGCCTTCCAGATGACAAGGCTTTGGCAAAGGCTATTTCATGATGCCTGTGCCCTGCTTTACCTTTCCTCTGGGCCTGAATAGGGGAGGGAGAGACAATGGTGATAAACCGCGTTTAACAACATAACCCCCAGCCCGCTGGCGGGGGCACTTGCAAGGGGCACCTGAAGTGAACCATCAGTCCCGAAATAGATCTGTCTCAGAGGGCAAAAGGCAAATTGAATGAAAAATAAGTTACTATTTTTGAAGCCTGAATCCAGTTGTTATGGCAACCGAAGGCTCGCGCATCCTGCTGGGGAATGGCTCTAGCCCCAGCGCTGCCTCCAAACCTGGCAGCCGGAGAATCGCAGGCAGCCGGGAGCTGCTCGATGGTGGTCGATGGTGGGATGCGGAGATGTCCACGCTCACACCACCCATACCCCACCAGGATGCATCCCCTCCCTGCGTGGCAGCTCCTCTCACGTATTGACTGTGCACAAGACCACCTTGCTTTTCTTTCCTCCTTCCCACTTTCTTGCAAAGATCTGAGTAACTGTACTGATGTTCAGGAGAGTTTCCAAGATTCAGGGGTACCCTGAATGCAGTGACTGGTTTTTTAATGTCACCAGATCAGCGGGTGGGTCCTGCAGGGTTTTCCTTTAGAAGGAGGAATGGGTCATGAAGCCCAGTGCTGCTTCCTACCCCCAATGTGCAAAGACCCAAACCATGCAGGAGTCCCATAGCTGGAGCCACCTCTGTGCATTGTCCCCTGCTCCTGATGACGGCTCCCAGAGGGATCCCAGCTGTGTATTATGTGAAAATCCACACCTTTGGGTGCCACAGTGGGGGGGGGGGGGGGGGGGTCTGAGCTCCCCTGGCAGCACACGCTGCTGTCACGTCTCCCCAGGGAGGGAGGTTTTCCTGTGTGTTCAGCTGCCGGAGCCAGCAGGTAAGAAAAGACAATTTGAGATTAAAATCTGCCATCTCTTAGCAGGAAAAACCTCCTGGCAAGAGAAGACACTTTGGATGGGCAGAAGTTACGGGACACGTTGGCAGCAGCTGTAGCAGGGGCAGAGGCACGGTGGGGGCAGCGCCAGCAGCAGGGGGTGGGGAGGTGGGCAAGGGCCACCGCAGGGTGGCCGAGGGCCACTTGGGTTTAAGCCATTAGGTGTCTCCTCACCAGCAGCTGGAGGGTGGCGAAATGTGGGGGAGCCCAGAGGGTCCCGTCTGGCCGGCCAAGCTGGCCCCAGGGGCACAAACCCCAGCCCCTGCGCCCCCGGCATTAACTCTTCTCAGGCCCAAGCCCTTGATTTTGATCCGGTTTCCAGACATTCCTAGTTCGGTCGCCTTTTATTTTGCCTGCAATTTGTACTGTCTCCCGACAAGCTGCTCCCTGGCTCCGGCAGCCCGTGCGTGAGTCCCCTCGCGCTGGAAGTGTCCCCTGCCCGCGCCTGGCTGTCCTGCAAGCTGGGGACCCCCAGAGCCACGACAGGGCCATCGCCCTGGGCTGCGGGCTCCCCCGAGCGGCCCTGCTGGCCCATCTGCTGAGCCTTGGGGACCTCCCGTGGCCCGCAGCAGAACTGCAGAGGCGCCGGCTCCGCGCAGCCTGACCCTGCGGGGGCTGTAGGGACCGGGACAGCAACGCGGCGGCCGCGGTCAAGGGCGGGGACGCGACGGAGGCGGGCATCGCCGGCTAGGTGATGAGTCTCCCATCCAGCCGCTGACCCCTCCGGGCCCTGCTTATCTTCAGGACGCCGCTGCCCTCCCTCCGCCCTTTCCCCAACCAAGTTCGGCGCCGCCGCCCGAGCGCAGGCGCGAGCCCTCCCGCCTCGCAAGGGGCGCATGCGCGCCAGCAGTACGGCGGCCGGGAGGGGGCGGCCGGCGGGGGCCGACGGGGCGGGGGCGGGGCAGCGCAGGCGCGGGGCCGCTCCGCCGCCCGCAGCGTAAACAAGGGGCCGGCGGGGATGAGGAGGCCGCGGGTGCGCGGCGGGGGCCGGGGCCGCCGGGGCTGAGGTGCGCTGCCCGCTGGAGGCGTTCCCCCCCGCCGGACGGGGGTGGCGAGGGCCTTCCCGCCATGAACTTGGCCAGTCAGAGCGGCGACGCCGGCAGCGGCCATCTGCTCTTCGCCAACTTCAACCAGGACAACACGTAAGGGGGCGGCGCCCGGCCTGGCCGGGGGGCCCGGCCCGACCGGAGGGCCCGGGCGCGGGGAGGAGGCCACTTGGGAGGGCTGCGGCCGGGGGGCGCTGAGGGGGCCCGGCCTTGGGGGGGGGGCGTGGCAGGGCCCCGCCGGTGCCACCCGCCGCAGGCTCTGCCCTGGCAGCCGCGGAGCGGGGCCGGGGTCCCCCTCGTCCCCGCAGCGAGGGGTGGGGGGGCGGCCCCTCAGCCTCCCCTCTGGAGTGTGGGGCTGCAGGGGCCGGTGGCGCAGGGCTCGGGGGCAGCCTGGCGCCGTGGGTGCAGCCTGATGCTTTCTGCGGCCCCCTGACTTGCCCTGGGGCGCCTTCCCTGCCCCTGCTTTGGGGCATCGCTCGTTTTGCTTTGGGAAAGGGAGGGAGAGCTGGGTCTGCTTTCCGTGAGGGGTAAACCTCTGGAGGGCCTGAGGTGACACGAAGACTCTGGTCTTCCAGGAGGCGCAAAGATTTCATCCCACACCTTGTTAGAGTTATCTTTTCATACAGCCTTTTTATTTTCACCTGCTATCGGTGTTGAAGCATTATGCCTTGGGCTTGAAGGTATTTGCACGAGCCCATGCTGCTTTTGGTGTTGATTTTGAAGAAGACGTCTTTCTCATGTGCTCCTTGAAATCGCACTTACTTTTTTTGTATTTCAATTCTAGAAGCAGTCAGTTCATGCTGTACACCTTGCAGGTTATTTAACCGTTGCAGCATATTTAAACTAATCAGTGCATATTAATTTTTCTATAGGGTATTAAAATGCAATATTTTTCAGTTTAAGAAATCCCTAATAGTTGGAATTGGAGTACTAAAGATCCTTTAAAGAAAGATTTGACTGTCTTAAATACCTGAGGGATGAAACGGGGGGGGGGCAGTAACTGAAAGAACTTGTACTTGGGAAAGGATGAGTTTTGTTTTAGGAAGTGAGTAAGAGGAAATGAGCTCAGCTTGGCATCACAGAGCATAATCCACCTGTGTGGTGGTGGTTTTTTATTTTAACAATTTATTTGTTTGTTTTACAAGCAGCAACGTCTTGTCCTCACCAGAGCGATCTATGACTGTCTTCAGCATGTATTGTAGCACATGGGAATTGTGAAGACAAGATTATTTATGGTGACAGCCAAGATTGAGGAGAAAGGTCACGTCACAGAAGGAAATACTGTGTTTTGTAGGTTTTGTTGGGGGTGAAGAGCTGAGCAAGTGGAGCTGGATAGACTTGAAATGAGAAGCTTTGAATAACTTATGGTAAATGGGGGGGGGGGAGCAATAGTCTGCCATTTATTGTAAGTAAATAACTACCCATGTATTGATTCGAGCCAAAGTTTTTTGCAACTACTTTTCACATTTTTTCATCAAGTAAAATATAGAGCTCATTTGGTCTTTGTGTGTATGAAACATGCCCACGTTTTACTCGGATACCATCCATTTTTTACCTATTACTAGACAAAACAAGTCATAATAACTAGGAAATGTCACTTCTTTCTTTTGCAGTTTATAAAGATCATTATATACGTTTTTGAAGTTAAACTGTGCCATCCAACATTGTGATCTAAAAGCATTAGTACCTCTTCCTTAGAGCAACTGCCTGTTTTCAGTTGTACCTTAGCCTTGTGGAGAGCTGTAGGTACTTAAAGATCACAGAGTTGTGACAAAAAAACCCTCTTTTGAACAAGAGAGCTGCAGGCTTGACTTGAGAACAAACCTGAGACACAAGTAAAAAGAAAGAAAATGTAATACAGACTTATTATTGTTTGGTTTGTATATCTTGAAATCAAGACTAAAGTGTGTTTCCTTTTTAACTTTGAGTTTACTGGGAGGGAGGACAACAACTGGCTAGTGATTTCTTTCCTCATCTGTGTATGCAACTTTGCTACTTTTCTCCTTCCATTTTCATAAATATCCAAAAAGCATTCTTCAGTTTCTGTGTCTCAGTTGAATTTGGTTTTGGTTGTTTTTTTATTATATTCAGCATTCTAATGTCTGTTGTACAGGTAGATGGATATATATATTTTAGTAATAATTAAATATGTAAAGCACCTTGAGATTAGCTGACAAGAATTTTGGTGATGTATCTTTTTATGTTATCCAGACCCATATATCTCTGCCGTTTGAAGTCTTGGGATACTAGGTCTTTTGTTTAATTTTGGAATATTTTTGCATTTTTAGATATCCATTATAGAAACTACATAAATATAAAAAGGCTCCTTTTCATATTTTTGTCTCAAAATTGAGAATAATTTAAAAGGCCACTTACTTTAAGACAAATGAGATGGTTGGATGATGTTGAATAAGTATTCCTTCTTTCTAATAGAGTCTTGAAGAAAAGTAGTAAGTATAAAACCAGTCTTGCAGATGTCTTTGAGCAGCTTCTTACTAAAATACTTCTCTGATGTGGTAAGTGACCCAAACAACCAAGTTGCATTCCAGTTCTTAAACTGAGTAGAATTTAGTGGTTGTGTAAGTTCTTTAAACTGAAATTTATCTGATTTTTTTTTAAAGTATTTTTTCTTTTTCCCCACCTCTGATCTCTCTTAGTTTCTTGTTTGAGTAGAGAAACAAGAAGTCAGCTCTCCGAGTTTATTAGTATACTGTTCTATATATCTAGATCACTGTTTACCAGGCTGAGAGTGAGCTGAAAAGAGCTCAACAGAAATGAATTACACCTTCCCATGCTAGGCCTCAGAAAGCTTACTTATTTTCAACTTATATTACAAATAACTGCAGTCCTTCTCCAGACATGGAAGGTAAACAAATGCATATTCTTTCAGCCAGTATATGAAAGACAAGCTTTGTTTACATCTTCCCAGTCAGTAGAGCTCACATCATGTTTTAAGGCGTGCTTCAGTAATTAGAAAAATCGCTGACAAACAAAACTGGAAAATAAATTACATGAGTGCATTGCTGTTGTTGCATTTAAAGCTTTTACCTTCAACTTAACAAGGTGCCAGTTCCACTCTTGCTCATATGTACTTCGCTTGCCTAGGCAGCAGAGCCAATTGCCTTGTATTAGGAAAAGGCTAGGTGCTGGTAAAAATAGGTATGAGGCTAACTTTTCCTAGGCTTTATGAAGGGTTGATAATTATTGTTTCCTGTAGGAAAAGGAGATGAGCTTCATGATGGTTTTTAGTCTTGGGAAATTTGATTGCTGGTAGTTAGAAGAATTTGTCCACATAAAAGTCCCTGTTGCTTTTCCCATTTGTGGCAGTCCCTGGTGGCTGAAGCAGGTATCCTCTATCTTGCTTCTAGTTGGTTGTTTTTCCCAGTTTTAACTTCTGGGTTTTTTAATGTTCATTTGTGGATACTGTCTTTTGTGGTGATACTGTCTTTTGGAATAGTATGTACGTTATTGCAAGTGTTGTCTTGCCTCTTTATTCCATATTGCCCTAAGCTTTATTTATGTGAGAGTTTTGAATTATTGGCTGGGATTGGAACTCTGCCTGAAAATACTCCACCTATAATGCAGCAGAAGTGGTTGGTTTGTGGCTTCTCTTTTGATATAATATGTTTTCATTAAATAAAAACATGGAGAAGGTAATTTTCAGAAGATGTTGGTGTGCTTGTTTTGGACCTAGCCCTTTTCCCTAGTGAATCAATCATTGCACAACTCGGCATGACTGGCGTTCTCTGATAGAGGCAGAAGCTCCAGCCTGCAGATGAAAGTGAAGTAACTGATCAGAACTCGGATGTCCTAGCAAAACCGTGCAGCAGAAGCTTGTGGGTGATCTCAGTGCTAGGTAGGTTTTAGCAGTTCTAAATCTCGATCATGTGGTAAGAAGTACCACTTAAATCCAAGTGCTCTGTGTATTACTTCTGGGAGAACTACTAAAACTGAGCACAGATACACTTATGAAAAATTAAAGTCTCCTCACAGACTCATACAAGCCTTAAAACCCATAAGGGAAAGGCATAATATAGTAGAAATTTGTGGCTTTTTAGGCAAAACATAACTTCAGGATCTCAAAATCTATATCTATAAAATAGGTAAAAATTTCAGTATTTAAACTGTTACACAAATATTTACAGAGAAATGCTTTGGAAGAACTTTAATCTGAACACCATAAGTTAATATTGTCATTTACTAAAAACACTCCTACCCCACCAAAAAAAAAACAAACCACAACCCAAAGAACCTGCTTGTGAAATAAAAAAAAGAAACCAAAAGAACCTGCTTGTGAAATAATGCAAGTCAACAGACTGTAGAGAAGTTTTAGTCGCCTTTTAAAAAATAAGTAATCACGTGACAGCATTTGGAAACAAAATAGTCACTGTAGTTTTGAAAACAGACTGCTGATGAAAGGACAAAAGGAAGCCTTGCGTTTGGACCTGTAATGAAAACACCGGTGTATGCCTTACTTGCAGGGTTGTCTTTAGTCTCCGCTTTCATTTGCGTATGGAGTTACATGTAACAGGTATCAGTCCATATATCTGTTCTTTTTGATTTAATTCTGCCCTTTTTTTCTCCAAGTAAATCAGTTTTATTCTCTGCTCCGAGCAAAAGATTATAGCTCTAAAGTTGTATAGCACGCTCCATGTTGCAGAAGTTGTATTCTGGTTCCCTTTCTATGCGACGTTTGGATCTCTAGTAAACTGCTTGTGGTGGGAAGAACAAGGGTTAGGTGCTGGGCATTTGCTCCTCAGCCTTTGTTTCTCTGAGGTTCAGGTGTCATTCTCCCGTGATCCTTGAGGACAGGAGAGCTTTTTATTCCAAGGAGGCTTTAATGCTAAACACACACACGCACACAAAAAAAAAGGAAGGAAGCATAATCGTGTAACTCTTGTGCTCAGGGAAGATCGTTGAGAGACGAGACGCAATTGTATGTCATGTTACTTGCTGTTGTTGCAGTGGAGATGGCAGCTGAGGTGGGCTTGCCAGAGGAGCAGTTCCTCGGTGTGTGACAATTTGGACAGGAATTTGGCCTGCGAGTAGTTGTGTTTGCTTGGATTAAGAACTTCCTGTTGTCCCAGCCTGCGGCTGCATGTTAAGTGATGAGCAAGTGTGGTCTTTGCTATAGCAGATTTAAGTTTGTGTTGGTTTTCTTTTAATATAAGAACAATGGGAAAGTCTTGTGAGTTGTCGGAGTGTTGCTGACAAATGTTGAACATACGAGTTTCTGTATCTAGCTCTTGCCCAAAATAATGACATTCTTGACCTTTCTATTAAGACATGTCCATAAGATGTTACAACTTTGGTTTCAGCAGATACTTAGGAGGGGAAAATAAGAACATAATTACTAAGGAAACTTACTTTGCTTTATGTGGTTTTATTGATTTTTCTTTAATACTAATCTAAATCTAAATACTAATACTAAATCTAAAAAAAAAAAATCCCTTCTTCATCATAAGCCTTTGTTCACAGATGTTTTGTCTTTGGAAATTTACATTGCTTTTGAAATAAGGTGAAGCATTAGTATAATGAGACTGTATCTAATGAAAGTAGGTTCTATTAACCAGTTATTTAAAATAGTAATGACTTCTGTAGTTGTTTGTACTGCAACTGGTTTTAATCTTTGAGAGAGCTGCCCGTAGCAGGATCTTTCTGATTGATGTAGAATATTTCTGATTAATAGTTAAGGTCCTTTATGATACAGAAAGGGAAAAACTGGTTTTCTTCCTTCTGTGTGTATATTAAAGAAGGAAAAGAAAGCCTGTATGATTCTACCCCACCTGAAAAAACTTGTTTCTAAGGAGTCAGAGAGATTGGACCAACTGATTTCCCACTCTAGGTGAGTGTGCTTACAGTGAATGTCAGCATCTTGAAATGAGTGTGTGAAATATCTTCCAACACTGTTTGCTTGATGAGGTTAGTTTTAATTATTTATGACAGCCACTCTTGAAAATACGCTCAAGATGTATGTAGTGTTGGATCAGACTACAGTATTATCTTTGGAAAAAAGTGGGTAAGCACAGTTTCATAAATCATGGCTATATTGGTAATTTTGTACTGAGTAGACAACCTTCATGATGAAATAGCTCAAAGTCTACAATCTAAGGTATGTAATAGAGACTGCACATAATAGAGCTAAAAAACATCTGCGTGTAGCATAATGTTAGAAGAAAAAAGGCAGGTTTTTTGGATATTTATTTTCAATTTCAGTCTCTCATCAGCTTCTGAAAATTGGTGATAATAAAGCATAACGCCCATGTTGTTAAAGGAGCTTCTGATAAACTACAGTAGCTTCTTGTTGGCCACTGTCTATTTGAGCAATAATTGAATGGCTTATTGATCATATTTCCTCCCCGTATGGTTATACATTTTTTTGGAGGTGAGGTAATTTTGGCTAGATACTTGTTTTGTGGATTTGGTCGTTCAGATAGCTATCAGCTGTCTTAAGGGCTTAAGTGTAATATCAGTGCAGGGGAAGATGGGGGATTTAAATCGTTGTGATTATGCTGGTATAACTCAGCCTAGCGAGTTCTCTTATTACATATAAAAAGCCTTTTTCCAGCAGTTTCATAAGAAGTAATTTGAGAGTATATTAAAAAAATAAAAGAAGCCCTCTGAAACCAAGAGTGCTGTTCTAGAAGAAAAATGGGTTGTTTTGCACTTATGCTTGTATACTGAAATGGGTTTAATTACACTGACTTGAACTGTTCTGTGTAAACAGATTGTGACTTCATTACCTTGATCCTGAAAGAAAGAAGAAGAAAAAAAAAAAAAGCAGTTGCCATGGATGGAAAGGTCCATTCTGTGCTTCTTCATTTTGGCTTCCACTCAATCTAATGATTTTTTTATCATGTATACAACTAGCTTTTGCCATTTAAGCTTATTTAAATGAGATATAGATAGTCAGTAGAACAAAAAAAATGGGCGTCCTCATTGGTTTCAGTGATACTGTCAGTAAAACAGTGATACATCAATATTCAGTATTCAAAGCTGTAGGTACAATACAGGAATCAATTCTGCTTAGTAATACACTCACAGATAGCTACTACATGGAATTCTCTGTGAGGAAATCATCCTGTGTCTCTTGTACATCACTTACACTGCAAGGAGTCTTGTGACTCACTTTATTTTTAACTCGGTTGAGTGCTTGTTTACCTTTGAAGTGACAGTTTTAATGTCATTCTTTGTTAAACTTTCTTTTGAGGGAAGCAGTAGGTGATCTAACAAAAGCTAACTCATTACAGTTTCATATTTTTTCATAGAATTTGGATTTTCACTGAGTTGTACAAAAGTAGTTGAGGAAAAACACTGAAATGTCTTTGACTAATCAGATACAGTCTGCTGAACATACCGATTTTGTCTGAAGTAAAACTAAATTCAGTATTTCTAAGGTGACTTAGAGAAGCCGCAACAAAATTTTGCTTTACAATTGCTTCTCTGTCTCTATGCCTAATATCCTTTTTTAATGTATTTGTTACTGAATCTGGGGAGGCTTACTTCTCTGTCCTGGTGGTGCGTATTTTAATTTGAAGATGTATACCTTCTTAAATATAACTACTTAATCAGACTGTGCCAGTTGTATATTTTTCTAGAAGAGAAGGTCGTACCATCATACAGAAGCTGATTTTGTGTTTGGGGATCTTAATTTTGGAGGGTAAGCCATTTGAGGAACAATTTTTAATCTTCTGGGTACCCTCAAGTTTAAAAAGGGCTTGCTTTGGAGCTATGAGAGGAAACTATAGAAAGAGCAAGAAATCTAGGAATCTGTATTGTATTCTAAATGCAGAACTAATGATTAGTGCATCTGAGAGAGTTGTCATGCTGAGTTCAGAAGGGCATTTTGCAGGGTGACTGGCAGGGTTGGGTTTGAGCTTTGTCTTGAATGACTTGCACAGTTTGACATATCAAAATACATTTTACTGGAATTTAATTAGGTTTTCTCCTTGTGTCCTGGCAGTAAGAAATATATGAACTATAAGCATACTAATACACTTCTGCACAACTGTATTGACTGTTAATTTTCTTTTTGTGGCATAAAGTCATCCTGCACATGGGGAGGGGAATGTAAAAATGTGCCATTGTCTGCTGTCTTGATGTGTAAAGACCTGCAAGACAAGCCTAAAGGTTTTTCTAGCTTAAAATTTAAGACCAGTCTTTGACTGGAAAAGCAATTAAATGGTCTGTGAGCTAAGTGTGAAAATTGAGTAATGGGGGAAAGAAGGGTTTGTAGTCAGTTTTTTAATGTTCTACTATTGTTAAAATCTGTTCAACATCAGTGACTAGCATTTTTAAGAGGGTGCCTCTGATCAAAGATTCGGCATGAGTATTTGTAAGACTGAGACCTAACAATGTTCTCTGGAGGTGCTAGAATATCATCAAATAAAATGGGAGAAAATCAGAGTTGGCGGTCTTTAATTCCTTTTTATTTTTTTTAATATGAAAGCTCTTTTGGGGTGGTTGGGCAAGGTTGCAGTATAAAGAGGAAAAAAATCCCTAGATATCCCAGTTTAAAAGGTCTTGGAGGTCACCTCTAATGATGAGGCAATGATGTAATTGGTTTGTATTACATTATTCAAGTCATCATCTCTCCTCCACACTAAAGCTTTTAGGTTGTGTGGAGAAGTCACCAGTATGAATTGGACAGTAGGCTTACATTAAGCTGTGAACTCTCATTTCATAAAACGTGAAGCAGGATCCCACACCTGGGGTAATTCTGAAGCTATTTCACCTTTTCAGAGTCGAGGAAGCTGGCTGTATCTATCACGGCTTTTTCAGGCAAGCTTTTTATTGCTTTTCTTGCTGAGCTAACCCAACTGGAGTTTTAGAATAGGGTAAGAATCTGTCCAAGTGTAATCACAGCTGATTTAGTTTATGTTCCTGACTGGCTTGTTTCTTTTTCAGATCCCTTGCAGTTGGCAGTAAATCAGGCTACAAATTCTTCTCTCTTTCTTCTGTGGACAAATTAGAGCAGATCTATGAATGCAGTGAGTATCTTCTTTATTTCTTTTTTCTTTTTTTTTATCCCCCCAGTTGGCATAATTTGGGAAGAATAAGACATGTTTCATTTTTTCACAGGTGGTTTGACATAAGAGGATCCTTAAGTGTATGATGAAATATCACACAAATACAGAACAATTGATTGCTGGCAGGGTAAAACTGTTTATCAGTGTTCTGTATTTCAATTTAGCTGGTATGTTGTGAAATTGGGTTTAGGTATGAGTAGAACTCTTTGCTTTTCTAATTTTATGTCCAGTGGCCAGGTTATATAGCAGCTGGGCATAAAGAAAAAAAAAAATACTGGTGTGAGAGTGTGTCTTTTGGGTCTTTAGACTGGCTGTTGGGGCAGGCAACCACTAATATACCTTTATCAAATAAGAAAGCAAAGTCTTGCTTATCTTTAATCCTAGCATTTGCTATTTGAAAAATGCTTTAACACGATAGCTGCCAGTTTACTCATACAAAATGGTGAATAATCCAAAATTCCCATAACTTCTCAATACTGGTCACAGTTGAGTAGGATATGAGATGGAGGGAAGCATGGGGATAAGTGGTATCCCCTGTTTTGCCAGCGCTTCATAGACCTCCCTTTTTTGAGGTGCTAATAAGTGAACTATGAATGCTATGCGTGAGTATCCTTGCTTTCATGTAAGCTCCGTGTGAACAGATGGTACCAATAGCTATGATGTCAGCATTTGTAGTAGCATCCTGGTGTACCATGCTGCGCAACAGGGTTGTCTTCAGACTCCATTCCCTAAGTGACCTGACCCTGTGGCATCTTAAATTTTGAAAATGGTGTGTGATTCAGATCACCTATTATCTGTGGTGACAGTCTGTTTCTGTACAGAGTCAATGGAGAAAAGTAATTGTGAAGTTCAAATTAGGCACCTGTGGTCAGGTTAAATTGTGTTGCAGCTATATCTGCCTGTTTGAGTCATGGTCTGGTTGTACTGGTTAATCAGTGGCTTGAATTCCATTTTATGCCGTTGAGTTTAGGTACCTGACCTCTGCAGTATGTTAGGCACTTACAGTATCTGGCCTGATACCACCCCAGGAGACTCAGTGAAGATGACTCCTGTTACACAAGACACTGAATAAACATATTGAGAGAGACTGAACTGAACTTTGTAAGACTGCTTCTTCTGGGTGGTCCTTGAAAGAAAAAGTACAGATTAGATAAGTGCCTTGCTCAAAATCTTGCAATAAACCAATAAAGCAGCTGGTTTGGGGATTTAGACCTGCCGATTCCAGTCTTGCCTTCAAACTGTTCTGGGATGCCTGTGTTGGCTTAACCTCTTTTTGATATTTTAAGGGTTTTTTCCATGAGTGTTAAGTCTGTAAATACAGAGCTCAGTGTGTGAGGTAATATTAGTAGAAAACTTGATGGTTTGACCTCCATAAGCCAGCCTGTCTTGACCTTTGCTCGTAGGGCATGTAGTGCCTGCAGCAGGTCTAAATATTTGAGATCATAATTTTTTCTATGCAGTTAAATAATGTTCAGTCTTGAGCTTGCAAACTGTGCCTGTTTAAAATTTGATACGGAGGTGGAGGGCTTCCTATGTATTTGGTACCTCCTTTCCACAATGAAAGGTATCTTGAGGCCTCCCAGACATGTGCCTCCTGCCTCCCAGTCCAGTTTAAGTAGGTCTGAAGACTTGTTGTTTTGAGTAGTGCTTTTAAGGACCTCTCCCTCTCTTGTGTAAGATTAATCTGCCAGTTCTTGTGTAGGTGTCTAAAGTAAACTACAAAACATGCCCCAGCTGTCTTGTGTTTGAGAAAACAACTGAAAAGAATGGGAGGTTTCTGTGTCTGCTCCCATCACTGACTTCTACTGAGACTCAGTACAAATTGCCGTGCTCAGTTGATCCCCCTGTAAAAATAAGCATTAGATTGGAGGGGCTTTAAGGCTTAATGAATGCTTAAACATGTTTCATGTTCTTGGATTAAAAATTGAATAAAAGCACAGCTGATCATAATCTAGCTGGTTCTAACCAGTTCTTTTCTGTGATGCTACATGCTTGTGTTTATGAAACCGTAGTCTTATTATGTATTTGCTTGTTCTCCCCTCACTGCTGATACTGAAATCGTTTTGCAGTTCTTTTTGTTCTTACTGTATTTTGAATCTGAGTTCCTGGCAATGCTGACTTTTGTAGTGTAAAGGAGAAATAAAAAATAGAAAACACCTGTGATTAACAGCATTGCTATAGGGCTTAACTAGTGCTTCTAAACATGATTAATTCAGGTCAGCTGTGTGTAGGATGTGCAGTATAGCCTGGTGCTGTACTTGAATGGTTGCTTCTTAGGAAGCATACATGATTTGGCAGCTGTGAAGAGATTTTATCACTTCCTCCTGTTAGGGGAAGACAAAGGAACAGAGGTGCGTCCTCTATTTTTAAAGTGAATTTAATTAAAAGTCTGTCACAAAGCCTTTCTCTAAGGTAACTATCTGTGTTATAGTAAGTCTTTTTATGATGAGACTGAAGGATTGTCTATAACTTCTAAATGTTTTTCTTGTTGAAAGTTTTTTCTTCTGTCTGTGACTGCTTAGTTCTTGATAGTGCTCTTCCCTGTGTGCCTTGCCTGCTGCCTACACTTCCCATCAGTGCAGCATAGGACAGCACTCTTTCCGTCTGTATCTCTGCTGCTGTTCCTCCTCTGAAATACCAGTTCTCCTGCCTGCTTGGGAGAGTAAGAATTCCCAGTCTCTGCTGGTCTTCTGACTTTTGTAAAAGGATGCCATCGCTATGGAGGACTTCAGGCTTAGATGGAAAGCTGATAACATACACTGTAAAATAGTTGAGAATTTTTTATGTTACTAATCTGATTCAAGGAACATGGACCTCTGCATTTGAAAGTCTGCATAAACTTATTGAGGCAAACTTTTGTGGGTTTTTTTTTCATGTTGTGTGTGGCATCAGGAAAATGGAGAGCAATTCCTTGAAAACAACAGCATTGCTAAAATGCATTATCCCTGGTGTATGAGGAAATTGAATTTTCAAAGCCTCTGTGAGCTGTTTTGTCTTCTCTGGAAAAGCACCTTATTAAATATGAGATTTAGATAAAAGTCAATTGTGTTGCATAGCATACGGAAAATGCTTAGTATAAACTTGCTCCTTTTCCTTAAGGAGGTTATTTCTTTCTCTCGCACAAGAATGTAAAGCATTAAATATTTTCTCTTCTTTTTTTCTTGAAATAACTGCCCAGAAAAAGCACTTTCAAAGCAGACATGTTGCACAATGCTGACAGTGTCATATGCTGAGAATGTTGGAAAGAACTCTTTTTCAGGGGATTTCTGTCATTGGTGATGAGAACAGTGCCAATTAATTAATTAATGCGTCCCTTAGCTAAAACAGAAGCCTTCAGAAATAAATTTGCTTCTTTTTTTTTTTTTTTTCCTTTTTTTTCCCTGGCAGTTTTACAGTTTGGAATACATTAAGCATTGAGCTAATCCAGATACTGACTTCTGAAAAATTTGGTTGTTTCAGTGGATCAAGACCAAAGGCTCAAGTCACTTGTCTTGATTCAGTTCTGTAATGGAAGAGCCAGTGTAGGTGGTAGCTGTAGAAGAGCTGCAGAGAATGGTAAAATTCTCTCCAGGTTTCTCCTGCTGTGAAAACTGTCCCCTGTGTCTCTGGGGCTTTTGGAGGGGAGCTTCAGGAGATGGGAGGGGGAAACACACATGCCAGGGTAACTGGTGGTGGGACTTGAACTCGTACCAGCTTGGTCTGATACTGTACTATAATCAAAAGCTTTGAAAGTGCTTCTTTGCCAGAGATCCTGGTCATTCCTCCCTCCTGCTGTCTTCCCCACATTTTGAATGGTGACTTTTGTTCCTCCTCCTTTGCCTTCTGTGCTTCCACAATAGAACACTTGACAAAACATTGTTTCATGGCTATACGCATACGTGCTGGGCTTCCGTGATTCCTGTACACGTTGTTGTTAGGGACTGTCAGGTAGAAGATGGTATATGTGGTCAGTGGCTGAAGCAGTCTTAAAACAAATGAGTTTACCGGCTTCTTTAAGTACAATAACAGCTCCTCGTGGAGAGGTGTGCAGAAACTCCAAAGTTTTTGGTCATCAAAAGCCCTTCTATGCATAATAAACTTTAAAAACAAAACCACACACAAAAAAAATGCCCAAAACTGTAAAAAAACCCCTTTGCTTTCCTAGATTTCTGCAGAGATGAGGGAAGACTAAAATTTTGGAATTTGACAGTTTGCTGGGGTTTGCATCTGGGATTTTTTTTCTATTAGATCTTGGGCAGGGAGGAGTAGGTGCTCTGTTCCAAAGCATAAACTTGCATGACACCTTGGGGTGGGGGAGGAAATACTTGTAAATGAGCATTCATTGTGCAGCGTTTCTGCTTTGAAAAACCTGTCCTGCATCCCACTTTGACTCTGAGCTGCTGTTGTAGAATGTTCGTGGTCTTAGACTGTATTTTCTAAGACAGTATTTCCTGTTGATGTGCATCATTCGTCTTCCCTAAAATCTCCCTCTCTATTTTTCCCTCATTACTGTGATTCCTCAGCTGACACAGAAGATGTGTGCATTGTGGAGAGGCTGTTCTCCAGTAGTCTGGTGGCCATAGTAAGCCTTAAAGCTCCACGCAAGCTGAAAGTTTGTCACTTTAAGAAGGGGACAGAGATTTGCAACTACAGTTACTCCAACACCATCTTGGCTGTCAAACTCAATAGACAGGTGAGTAGTAATTTTGGTTGGGTGAAAACACTGGAAGCAGTTGTGAATCTTATTCTGGCACTTGCTTTGCTGACTGATGTGTCTTCCTTTGGTGACAGAATTGCTATTTGAAATTAACTTGCACTTTTCCAACTGTAGCTTCTGTATGGCATCTCAGTACTCATATTCAGTTAAGTATTTTTGGTTCTATGTTTATGTATTTAATTAGGAAAATGCCCTGAGTAAGCTGGGCATGCTTTGAGTGGGAAGTCAAGACTCGAGACCTCCTGAAGTCCCTCCCAGTATCAATCATCCTGTGATCCTAAATGTGAAAGTAACATGAAACTGACAGTTTCTGTTCAGGCATAAACTTAAAGTTGTCATCTATTCACTTCTGATGTTGTTAAATACAGTTTGCTGAATTCTTTCAAAAAAATAAACCACTGAACTGGTGAAATTTTTCAGTTAAGTACTTGAAACCGTAGTTTGCTGTATTGCTAAATCATTAGTAGGCTTTTCTGGAAATACAGACTTCTCTGTCTTCAGCCAGCTTGCTCAAAGTAGAGAAAATGGCATCTGAAGAAGAAAAATCTTTTTAGTGTCTATTCCTGCCCCCAAAAATCAGGTGTGGGAGGATGGGATTCTTGCTTAAAATCATAAGGGAAACGGTGGCTGATTTGATCTCTGGCATAGTGAGGTAGCATTAAATGAGAAACATCTTGTTAGTCATCCAGATGTAGTCTACAAAAGTGTAAATGAGATGCTGAAGGACTTACCTTAAGGGTTGTTTGTTTTTTTTTTTAAAAAAAAAAGCCTCTCATATGACAATGAGTAAGTAATAGGCTCTATAAATGGTTAAAGTCTTGCATGTTTTTTTCTGTTTAGCCAAAGCTGAAAATTATTTCCACACGTGAATTGGCCTTTTGTGCAGGGGAGGGGAAATAAGGGCAGGTATGGAAGAAAAAGAGCTTTAAATGAAGGTTTGTGATTTGCTGACTTAAACTAGTAGTGTAAATCATTTTCATTTAAATCAGTTTGCGCTAGCATGGTTGAGAGAAGTGCACTGGTCAGCTCAAGCGCCTGAGTATAGTATTGCGCTGTTGAAGCCTTGTCAAGAGGTGTATCTTGTGTTATCTTCTGTCAGATTCTTATTTCTTCCCATCAGGTGGGTATGACCTTTTCTCTATTGGAGGGTACCTACTGCATTTGGGGATACAGGTTTTTTAGGATTGGTAAACTAATCTCCAGTTTATCAGCTTTTCATCCTCTTTTCCCATGTCTAGAGGCTGATAGTATGTCTGGAAGAGTCTCTCTATATACACAACATAAGAGACATGAAGGTATTACATACAATCAGGGAGACGCCTCCCAATCCTGCAGGTAGGTATGTTAGAAGCTAGCATAACTCTGAAAAGTACACTCTGTGTCAGCGTATGATATTTCCTACCGTAGCATTAATTCCACTTTCAAATAAAAGTAACTATTAAATACATGAGTGTTGTCTTAAAGCCTACCCGTTTATTGCAGGTGAAGTTTTTGAGAACAAATAGCAGACTGCCTTAAACTGTGTTTTCCCAGTATCTTAGTCTCCTAGAGTGGCTGTGTTGAAATCTTAGAAGTAGCAGAGATACACACTGGATTTTTCCAGCACTTGGTAGTAGTTAAAGGTTTTGTCAGGTTAATGTTTTGGAAGTCATGGCAGACATGGGAGATTCTACATGCTTAAGCAGTAGAATGCTTAAGCATTTACTGTAGCTTTGTGAGTATTCTTTCTTTCCTACTTCATATTAAACTTTAATTTGTGTTGAATAGTTGATACATGTTGCAAGTTGAGATTATTCATCCTTGTTCTGTTCCTGTTGATACCTTCCAAGGATAACTTGAGTTGTCTCCATAGTATTCAAATGCAGAATCAGCAAGTTTTGCTGTGTAAGTCTTGGAATTCACCTCTTTCTAATTGTGTTTCTGCACCCCTTCTAGGGTTGTGTGCTTTATCGATAAACAATGATAACTGCTACCTGGCCTATCCAGGAAGTGCAACTATTGGAGAAGTACAGGTCTTTGACACCATCAATCTGGTAAGGATCTCTGTGAATGCTGTTTCCACTGCTGAAGATGCAGTTTTTGGAAACGACTCAACTTGCTCAGGGAGGAGTTACTAGGACACTCAGTCAGGTTCCTCTACATCAGTTTGCAGTATCTCTTACAGCTAGACTTCACAGAAAGTTGGCAAAGAAAATTCAGGCGCTAATATTAGATTTGATAAGTAGAGTTGGGCAAATGGGTGGAGTAAAGTAATTTTTATTTGAATTGTCTTTTAAGTATCCTTCTACTGCTTGTACTCTATATGCACATGCTTCAGTGATAATTATGTACTTGACAGTTACTGAAACAAATATTGAAGCTGTTGTCTGTAAAGCAAGACCTGTATTTGACTTGAATGCTCTTAAATATGCAGTCTTACACTGCAAACATGTAGCTTTTAACCTGTACTCTACTAAGGTTGTATTTTATTGATTCACTCCTGCAGAGAGCTGCTAATATGATCCCAGCTCATGATAGTCCCTTGGCTGCTTTGGCATTTGATGCAAGTGGTACTAAACTTGCCACTGCATCAGAAAAGGTAAGGTGGCTTTTTATCGACTTGCTGACAGTGATTAAAATGAAATTTGTTTCTAAGCATTTTAAGTAAGTTTAAGCGTGCACAATTTCAAGCACAAGTGCCAAAAGAGAAGGTTTACAGTTTTAATGGCAAATCTAAGTTAAGAACTGTTAATGGTATTTTCCGTGCTGTGAAACGGTGGATAATACGGTTATTTATTTAAACACATTTTAATCTGCCTGTAATCGGGGCAGTTCTCTAAGTGTGTCTCCCTTTGGTGCAGGATACTACTTAGAAATTAATAATCTTGTTTTGATGCTGTCTTCCTGATGAAAACAAGACAGTTAAAAGTCAGAATACAGAAGTGTCTTGCTAGTCTATGGCACGTGATGATAAATTGTCCATCTAAATTGTGTAAATCAGTCTGAAGCCTCTGATCTTTGAGTAATCAGCTTAGAATATAAAGGTGTAACTGCTTCTGATAAAGTCACAAAGACATCCAGGTGATTGTACTTGTCTAGTGCACTCATTTTCATGATCAAATATGATAAGAAGGGGGGCTGTTCTTGATGCATAGCTCGTTCTCTACATTAGTAGCTGCCACCTCTCATTGTTTCTCTTTAAACACATCCTACGAACAAGCTCCATAAATATTTCATACTAATATGTGGTGTGCATTAACAGCATAATGGTTTGCTGCTTGTAGTTGTACTCTGCTTGCTAGAGCTAATACACAATGAACAAACTTGAAATGAAAATTTATTTTTTTTCGTTACAGGGGACAGTAATAAGAGTGTTTTCCATTCCAGAGGGACAGAAACTATTTGAATTCCGAAGGGGAGTGAAGAGGTAAGGTTCAACTGGGCTAATTATCTGAAGCACATTTCTTACGGTAGATCTTCAAGTTTGTTCTGCAATTGAGCTGGCATCCAGATTTTTGCCTGTTCTCATCTTCGTTCGTCTCTACCTGTATGCTTACAACAGTTTTAGCTTGAATGTCTTCGAGTTTCACTCCTTTGGACTTGACTATTCTACAAATCAGTCCTGTCAGGATTGTACTCCCTCTTGTCTTTTAAAAATATATCGGTGAGGGAATTTTAAAGTGGGTCAGCTTTTGTAAGAGATACTGTATTCTTATGGCAGTTGAAGGCAGTATATTCAATACTCTCACTCTCTTCTAAATCCTTCTAGTGCAGTGATCATTGATAGCCATTGTGAAATGGTACTCTGATTTGTGGTAGTAGTAACTCTGTAGTTCTACTGTACTTTATACCAGAGGTAAGACTGAGTTCAGATTGTTACTAATTGATGCCCATGTCTGGTATACATCAGAGTTGAACATCTTTAATGGGGATCTTGCTCTTGAAGTGCTTTTAGGAAGATATCTGATTTCAGAGTGCTTATTATGGAAATGTCCTTTTTTTCTTATTTGCGAAGCAGTGGTGACTGAGAAATTTGCATAATTATTAATTAAGCCAAATACTTCGGCTTAATTGTGAGTCACCTGCAGTCACTGACAGGAGAAGAGCAGGTGAGTCTACCATGCAGCCACAGTTCCTCCCAGCTCTCACAGTACAGCTCGTATGAACGTTATGGAGCTCCTTAATGGTAAATGTGGAGAAAGGCTCCTACCTACCAAAGTGGAGAAGTAATATTCTCATTTAAGTCAATTCCTATGAGTTAGTTAACACTAGCTTTCTTACACCAATTGATATGGTACTGGAATGCCAAAAATAATGCTTCATTGTTTTTCTTCCTTTTTTTCCTAGGTGTGTGAGCATCTGTTCATTGGCTTTCAGCATGGATGGCATGTTTCTGTCTGCATCCAGTAACACAGAGACGGTGCATATCTTCAAACTTGAGACTGTGAAAGAAAAGTAGGTTTCAGAGATTTTTCTTAGATTTTTTTTTCAAGGAAAAGGCTTTAAAACTGATGATACTCCACAGGATGAGTTCTCCAAAGTGTGGACAAACTTCATTTGAACACTTCTGTAAAGGGCGTAAGAAGTCACTGGTGAATCAGCAGCTGTAGCTGAGCTGTGTACTGTTCTCCTGGTGAACAGAGGCAGAGGAATGTGGAGCAGCCTTAACGTTTTCAGTTACATTTGTGTTTCACCTCTTCTGACATCCATATGGGAAGAGCTGTCTCAGCAATGCCTCCCAGCTGCCTATAGGGCTTTAAAAGGCACCACGTTGTAAAATGTTTCTATTTATGATTTGGGAGGACAGTCTAACTTACATTTCTGCGGAAGTTGTTAGAAACAATTATTTGCTTAGTGATAAACAGGCGAATAAAATCGGGAAGTGTAGCACTTCCCAGTAGATCTCTCTGTTGTGTAATGAACCTTACAAAATGCAGTTTTATAAGCAGAAGTATCAGTTCAATCAGACATGCTTAAATAACAAACTGAGGGTATTGTAGGACACATTGTGCCCTGTAGCATAAATGGAGTGCACCGGACTTCTTGGGGCTGTTACTTGTTTCTCTTCAGAAATAACTAGCTGCTTAATATCTTGAAAAATAAAGATGTTTCAGAGTCTTTACAGACCTTTTTCTCTAATGTGAAGGCAAACTCAATCACTCTTTTCTGACTTGTAGACCTCAGGAAGAGCCTACAACCTGGACAGGTTACTTCGGAAAAGTGCTGATGGCTTCAACAAGCTATCTGCCCTCTCAAGTAACAGAAATGTTCAACCAGGGTAGAGCCTTTGCTACAGTCCGCCTGCCTTTCTGTGGGCACAAAAACATCTGTGCACTTGCCACGTGAGTAAAGATGAGCCTGCATTCACCTCTCCGCTGGGTTGCCGTGTCAGGCCGCGGAGGGGCTGACACTGTAGAACGTATGCTCACTCCATCACCTGGAATCATTTCAAAGCCTCTTCCAGTTTGAGCAATGTGTTTGAGCTAACACCTCGCAGTCTGTGAAAAGGCATCATATTTGGATGAGAATAGACTATTTTTGAGTTGTTTAAAGATGTCTTAAGTATGAAAGAAGAATGTTGAGAACAGACCCATGAGCTTGTATTTACTTTCATTAGTGCTAGGAGTACTGTGTGTTTTTCTAGCAAATTGCAAAATTAGGCAATCCAGGCGAACCATTAGAGAAGTCTTTGAAAGCAAATTCACATTATTCTTGTCTCTAAACCAGCAATAGTGTTCATTAAAGTTAATTTTGAGGACTGAATCTAATCTTTATTCTGTCTTCACCAAAGGCAGGTCCCATTTGGCACAGCTACGACAGCAATAAGCTGAGCACTAGTAAGCTTATTTTGTGGGGGTTGTATAGTTTTTATGCTAAATTGACTTCATGTCTTTACTCTCACTGCTCTGATCTCAAAGCACCCTTTAAGCAATAATTAAGCCTTGTGACATTTCTGAAATAAGTAAATACTTCCCATTAGAATATTTATCTCTGGAGTTGCACGAAGCTTGACAACAGGATGATAACTTCTGAATCTGTTTTACTGGCTTATATAGAAGTTGCTTGATTCCTGTGGCATCCAGTTAGCCCCAAAATGTGGTTATGCCTTACCTTTTATGCATAGTTCTTTCCTGGGTGCTCTGTCTAACTGTTAACAATGTTCCCTGTGTAGGAGCAGGAGTGTGGAAAATGATGGTTTAATCATGGGAGAGGAGAGTGTGTTTTCTTAAGTTCTTATTAATGTGTTGCTCTCCCCTAAACCTTTCTAGAATCCAGAAAATCCCTCGTTTATTGGTGGGAGCTGCTGATGGGTATCTCTATATGTACAACCTAGACCCCCAAGAAGGAGGAGAGTGCACACTAATGAAGCAGCACAAGTAAGTCCATGTTAGCCGAGGGCTGTTGTATTTTATTTCCTCACAAAATCCAGCATGTTCTTAAACTTTGTTTGTTCTGCAAAAGTCTAACTTAAAACAGCTCATTTCTTTAAACTAATCTTTTTCTGGACCTCGGACATGAATGAGTAATTTCAGAATCCCCCTGAGCCTGCCTTCCTAGTTTCTACTACACTAAGCACCACTTTACCAGCAGAAACCTAACACTGTCTGATTGCAGCAGAGGATCAATCGCTGTTAGCTGTGTGATCCTGTTTCCTCTTACTTAGCAGTTTGAGTTACTTAAACAAGAACTTGAAACGACTGACACCATCCTCTTCGTCAGTAAATGGTTACAGACACGAGAAAAAGATGTTACTGTGACTTCACGGGGGAGAGTCTGGCTTAAGAAGTTATCTGTATTCTCTCTCTACTGCTTCTTATTATATTCCCTCTCCAATACCCCTCATTAAACTTCCTTGCATATAGGCCAGCCAACTTATGTTCCGTAGCGTGCTGTAGAACACTTAGGGAAAATATGACAAGGCGCTGTTGTTTTTTAGTAAGGTTTGGTAGGAAAATATAGTCAGATTACTTACATGATCAATCATAGAACTAAAGCAAATAACTCTTGATGATGATCCAGGTTTGCAGCTTTGGTCAATCTATGATACTGGTCAAAAATCATACATCTGTCTGAACATTTTAAGGTATGACCTCTGGTTTCACTTGCAGATGAAGCCTCATAGAGGGAAGCTTTTATCAAGTTCTTGATCTCTGAAAAGCTCTAATGCCTTCACTGAGGGTTTTCTAGTATATATGTATGAAGCAACCGCTTCTGTTGTGGCCAGAGCTCAACAGAGAATCTGTAATGTTGCTGATTAGAATGGTTATTTTAATCCCACACTCCTGTTTTAGGTCTTCCCCCACCCCCAGCTACTAGGATTTAGATCCTGATGCCATGTCGGAAGCAAGCATGTCACCGATGAGTCTTCACTGTTAAATATGAAGTGTTGTCAAATGCCTTCTTCAGTCCTCTGGAATGGAGGGACCCAGTTCTTCTGTTGCATGTGTATACATATTATTCTTGCGCATCTAATGAGATATTCTTCTGTAACTGTCAACTAAAGCTATATTATGCCCAGGTAGATCACCTTTCCAGCTAACCTCTCTCTGCTTCCTAGGCTCGATGGCAGTATGGAGCCAGCCAACGAAATTTTAGAGTCTGCATCCCATGACCGGCCGTTGGTAGCGCAGGCATACAGTGCTGCTGTGACTAAAGGTACATATGTGCCTTCCTCACCCACAAGGCATGGTAAGGAGAAGGCTGGAAATGGGGCAGAGAGCACCTCTGCTTATTGCTTCATTCTAGATGGCTGCGTGAGCTCGTCTGCTTCCACACTGAGCTCTTCATAACTGCGTGAGTGATGTGGAGCGTTGGTGAGCAGCAGCAAAAAAAGCACTGGTGATCTACAGTAGCCTTCTGTAGACGGATCACTCATCTTTACTACCTTCTGGGGAGAACTTTGTCTCTAATTGTGGTCAATTACTATAGCGGTAGTTGAAGTACTTCCTAAATGGTTCTTGAGATACCCTAACACAATTATTTTGTACAGAAGTTCTGCCCAGACCTTGTGCAAAGAATCTGAATTACAGCCCCCCTTGGCTTTTTTGTGTGTTTTTTTTAACAAGTTTGATAAGTTCTCCTATTGTTACTTTATGGGAACAGTGACCTTTTAGCCTGATTCACTGCTCTGTTAAGTCAAGAGGATGAGAACTTGGTTAATGCTGCAGCTCTTCAAGTCAGTGGGGCTTTTACCATCTTTGTATGGCACTCAGGTGAGTGCTTCAACTGCAGAGGAGGGACAGTCTGCACTTGTAGCACCTGCACTGCAGATGCAGCTTTAATGCATGAGTGGAGCGTAAGAAAAATGTCAGCCTGCCCAAATCACCAGTATGTGTTGCACACACGCAGAGTACTTTAATTTTGATCATAAACTGCTCATGGTTTGGAGACACGTGGTCATGATAAAAGCAAACATAAGGTGGCAGTGAAACTGTTGCAAGTAGCGTCTGGTACTTCAGCTCTAATCATTCACTTTGGGTCCAAGCCCTAGTTTGTGCTGCTGATCCCCCAACTACTTGTTCCTTTCTCCCCAGCCTATACTGATGACCTGGGTGCTGTGGGTGGAGCTTGCCTGGAAGATGAAACCAACTCCCTTAGATTGGATGAAGACAGTGAGCATCCCCCCATGATCCTTCGGACAGACTAAACTTTGACCTGTGAACTCACTCCTGAAGCAGAGAACACTGGCTTGATGTTTCTTGAGGAATCTCGTGTTATGCTGCTATGAACTTTGACATGAGTTGGGAGAGAGGATGACAGACTCTTACAGTTTTAAGTCATAGCTGTAGTCCTAATTCTATACAATTGGAAAAATATATGGTTTTCAATTCAGTGGCTTTTAATCTTGCTTATCTATTTTAGCTGTGTTTATATTTTTGTTGCCAAAACCTGCTGTTTGTGCAGCCCTCGGAGCCTACTAGCTTTGCATGCGTTCATGTGCCAAGCAAGCATAGGAGGGGGAGAGAGAGAAGCCACTTTATAACAAACTCAAGTTTGTATTTTTTTTATATATGTATATAATATTTAGCTTATATAAGGAAGGAGTAGAGAAGTGGTTCTGGAAGCTGAGACAAGTTCTGCACTGACAAAGGTCCAAATGGTTTCCTGTGCATGGGCTTGCAGGCATACCTAGTGACTGACATGCAACCTTTCAAATGCAATGGCCTGTTTTTTTGGGTTCTCCCTTCCCTTTCCTGGACCATTTTGTTAATTAAAATTCCTTCTGAATGTTGTGTATTTGTGGGACTGTTCTGTTTGTTGGGATGGAAAATGGGAAGTGTTTCCCTGCGTAAGGATATAGAATATAGAAAGTGCCTTTACAGGGAAGAAAAGGAATTGCTGCAGGAAGAAAGCTAGAATGAAGAAGGAATTGCTAGAGACTCTTGTTCGTACACCTTTAGTACTTGGGTAGCTATAGCCCATAGTGGCTATATAAGCTCGTGGGTTGTTTTTTTAGAGAAGACTTGCAATGCACTTTCTTTCTCTCCTGTAGATTGTCTTATTTCCTTGGCAGAGTAGCAATAACCTTTTTTCATACTTTTTTAAATCATCCAAAGCACGGATTCTGTCATGCTGGAGGGAAGGCGCTGTAGAGTGTGGCAGCTCCGTTCTATAAACAGCCTTGAGGTTTTCAGCTGGAAGGCACAGCGCTCAGTTCTTGCTTCTTTTCAGTCTGGGCTGAGTCTGCTGCTCTCATAATGAAGGTTCATGACTTTTTTTTTTCTGCATACTGGTGTAAATATAAGTGATTTTTGAAACTTTCTTCTGAGTTCTCTTCTGCTGGATAACAGTGTGGGGGGTTTTTTGTTTGTTTGGGGGTTTTTTTCCCTCCTTTCTTCAGAGTACCTCTTGTGGTATACTCCAAGGACCAGTTGTCTCTTTGGGAGTTTTGGAATAAATCCTTAACTGCCCTGACCCTGGCTAGGGCTTTCCAAGGCTGAGCAGTGCTGCAGACTATTTTTAGGGTTGTAATGTGCCTTCTCTTAAGTCTTGGATAACAGTTAGTGAGCAAGTGATTAGCAAAGTACTTGGTGAGTGTTACTTTCCTTTGCCAAAATGAGCCTGCTTTGCCTTTTGCGTAGCAGTGTGGGTTGCTTCCTTTCCCTCTACTGCTTTCAAAGAAATAAAAATAAGAACAGTCAAGGAAATTGCAGATCTTGAGAGGAGGACAGGAGAAGCTGAGTGCTCCAGCTACGTGTGAACTCCCTACCACAATTAGATGATGTGCTGTTAGGGTTTGGTACTGTTAACAAGTCTTTTCTCAGGCAACAGCAGGCAGTGGTCTTTGTCCCAAAATCCGTGTGTGGGCAGTGGGCATCCCCTTCCTCTCAGAGTGCAGAAGGTGGTGGTAGCCCCTGCCAAGTGAGCTGCCTCTATCAGTAAGACTGTGTTAGTCTGTGTAAGTGGAGGATGTTCTTTCACGAGCGCATGTGGGAGAGAAGGGACAAGTTTGTTTATTCACTGAAGGCCCTTGACTGTCCTAACTAGATTGCTGGAATGGCTTGTGGTGTCCTCTCCAGGACCCAGCACGTTCAAAGCAAACCACTGAGCCATGCTGAAGTCTCGCTTAGTCTCTTAATTTTTAAGCTCTGGCTGACAAAATAGTTCCAGACCACGGAATTTAGTTATTTTATTATTTTTTTTTTTACTGCAAGTACTATGAGCTTTGCTGTGGAGCTCATAACTGCAGAGTAAAATGCAAGTCTTGAAGTAAATATGAGCTCAGTGAGCTTTGCTGGCAAACTGAACTGCCCAGGAGCTGTCAGATGTCTGTTCGTTCCAGGCTAAAGCTGGTAACATTCCTGATAACATACTTGGAGGCTTGGCATAGACTCCACACGTAGAGCTCGCCATAAACGTGCATAAGCAACACGGGCCTGCTAAGCACCCAGGTTTTATGACTCTTTAGTATAACAAAGACCATGTTGTGTAGTAATCACATGAAGGGGTGTATCTTACTGACTTTTAAAAACTGAGAACATTTATCATATTCATTTTACCCACTTCTTTCACACCTTATCTTCCACAGGTGAGTTGGAGATCCCATATTCACTGTATTTGTGTCTTCCATATGGTGTAGTATGCTCCTGCTGAGCTGCACACTGACTGAATCGCTGTGCCCTGCTTGGTTAGCTCTTAGGTAGAAATGGAAGCCAGTTAAAGTTATCTTCTTGTTGTCATTGTTGTTGTAACTGGGAAAATCTTTTTTAGAGAGCAAAAGTATTAATATTCTGGGGTTAGTGACCAGCATGGAGCTAGTAGGATGGAGTAGATGGTTTCAGTTCCCCACTGACAGTGTATTTAAGAGTGGTGACAGTAGTTTGTCTTAAGTTCATTGCATGAGGATATAAACCTTTTCTCAGATAAAATATGACAAATAAAATTTCCCTCTGATGGCCTTAGGCCCTCAGTAACCACCCTGCTGTGGTATGCTACCAAAGTTAGAAATCTTTCAGGTTGGGGTTTCCTTCCAATGAAACAAAGATAACTTTTTTCTTAAATATACCAGAAATGCTGTTTGCAGCTGCATCCTCACCTGAGTGTGGAGCGTATGATTGCACTGTTATGGTCTGTGGGTCAGGTGGTGCCTAAACATTTCTATTTTGATGGTCTAACAGCCCTGGATTCTCCAGGGAAAGCCAAGGAGGCTCTAGCCCTGTGCTGTGGCCATGGGTGTCTAATCATACGTTATGGAAACACCCTTCCTTGGAAGGACAGTGTTTGTTCTGTGACAGTTTCTCTCTGGGTACAGGCTGCACTTCTGGATAGCTTTTTAACTCTGTAGAGGGTTGGGGGCAGAGAAAGACAACTGAAACAACCAAAGCTGGGGAGGGGGTGACGCTTATAAACTTGGAATCCTGAACTCAGGTCTTAAATTGCAGTGGGATCTGTTCCCAGTGAGTACCACAGGGAAGGAGCTATTTCTCTTGATGTGCAAATAACTAGCAAGTGTATATACTCTGCTGCTGTCTGGACATCTGTTTACTTTGTATTTCAAGTTCTGATGCAGGAAGCTTTTGTCTGCTCTAGTCTCCTCTTATGTCACTGTTTCCAAAATACAAGTGATAGATACAAATCTAGTACTTAAAAGGCTGGGCCTGGCAGAGAGGGGGAAGTAAAAAGCACAAAGAGGTTAGTACAAGCTGTTGCTTCTGAGGCCCTTTCAGCAAGACATTTGTGCGAGTGCTGCCTCTGGGATCAGGTGTGTGCGTGTACCTTGCTGCTCCAGGTCCTGTGCAAGCGAGTTTCTTGGGCCCGCTTTCTACAGAGGACGGGGGTAGCGATGATGGCTTTTTAAGTCTGCCTGAATGCAGCCAAACACCTGAGAAGATTCTTAATACGGTGACAGATGTCGCCATAGAGGAGGAAGCTGTCATCTGATCTATGTGTAGCAGTAAAAAGGGAGGAATGAACTGAAGAGCCACCGGCTCAGTGAGTAGGGTTAGCACAGAGCCCTGAGAAGCTGATCCGTTACATCCCATGCTGTGCTTTCTTAGCTTTAATAATGGCATTAGCACCAAAGCAACATGCAGTAAGACGGTAGAATTTCTTTCCTGGTAGATCACTGAGCTATTCGGTATACCACTTGCGTGTGCAGATGCTCCACTGCTGTTTGCAGAGCAACAGGAGTCTTTGTCCAAAGCATTGGTGGGGATTAAGCACTGCAGAGGTTTGGAAAGTTTTATTCTGTGCTCCGGCAGTCCTGGCTAACAGTCGCCTTGATTTAACCTGTTAACATCTAAGCACAAAGCAGTCTCCTCTCCACACGTGCAGAGCAGGCCTTTCTTTTTTCTGCAATCTGTTGCACCATGAAAGGCTTGCAATGAAGAAAGCATGGCTCTGACCGTAAATAAATCCTTTCAGATTCCAGTTGCACAATCAAAGGAATTCAGCAAATTCCTATTCTTCTAACCATGACATGCCTTCATTTTAACACTCTTCAAATTGGCGAATCTCATCTTCCACTGCCTTGAAAATAACGGACAAGAAGTTTTTATTCTGGCTTGCAAGTAGCTACAGTTGTGCTTGTTACAGGTGTCTGGGTGCTGTGGCTTTGACCATGCAGCTGCAGCGATCCGTACGCTGACTCCCCCTGGGCTGCCTTTGCATGTGTCCAACTTGTTTCTCAGGAGTGGGGAGTTGTTCCTGAACCTGTAGCTCGGGGTTTCTATGGGGCGTTGGCTCAACCCTTTGTCTACCTGGATCTATTTGCTCTTGCATTTGCTTTCTTACCTGGAAAAAACCCAGCATCCTGCAGTGCTCGCTTACTCTCTTCGGTATCTGTGTTGATAAGTGGAAAAATGTCTTAACATTCCACCTCACCAAGTGTCTGACTCTCACTGCTAGCCCATCGCTCTTTGTAATTTTATAACTGCCTAAGAAATTAAATCTGTGTTGTGATAAGTATTCTGTGTCGTCTTCCTTTTGTTTGCTGCCTGGAGATGGGGCCAGATAAGATCAGGGTGACACTGCGTGTGCTCTGTGCTCCAAACAAAAATGCCAGCAGTAGTAAGCCCTCAGTCCTAGCTATGCTTTGTAGCTGCTCTCGAAAGGCACAGTCAGCTTGGGTTTTGCAGGGGCTGGGAAAGAGCAAGCTGAATTTCTCCTAGCACGTTTTGCTTGCAAATGTAATTTTCCCTCTTGTTCCTCCTTTAAAGCTGCTCTTCTCAGGACTTGCATTCATGCGTTTCTCTACCGCTTCTCAGGTGAGTGTAAATAACTTCCTTTATTCTTTCTTTTATGGCATGCATCTGAAGCAGTGCTTTCAAATACGCATCCTGCTCACTGTGCTGTCACTCCAAGCTTGTTGCTTCTTGCGTCCAAGCCCAGGAGGAAGATCTGGAGCGAGTCCACGCAGATGGGTGAGGAGGCATCGCCTGCTTCTGTATGTATCCTTTATTTTGCAAAGCCACGACAAACCCTTTGACGGGGCGGATGAGAGGAGGAAAAGCCTTTCTGCTTTTGCTAGCAGTGGCGGAGCACGCGATGATGAGGCTCTCCTTGTTCTCCTGCGTGCTGGTCTCATAGCAAGGCTGCAGCTGTCAAGCTGCAGACATCTCCTTTCCTGATCTAGCTCTGGAGGGCAATGCTGTCCCGTCAGTGCCGTTTGTGTGCCTCCGTTTGCTTCAGGCAAAATAGGCTATGTTAGCTCAGATGAGCGTTTCCAAACCGTTCATTCGGCTGCTGGTGATGTTTCCTGTCTTCTGCCTGGAGCAAACTGAAGATCTGAGAGAAGTTGCTGGTGGATTCTGTAAGTGGCAGCAACTTCCATCCACGGTGGTGATGCCAGCAACTCCACTGTCTCCTGCATCCCGAATGGATGTGGTCATCCAGACCTGCTGATGTTTCGGGAGGTCTGACTGCCCCTCTGCTCCTGCTCTAGGAGAGAAAAGCAGGATATTCTGCAGTAAGTATGGGAAAAATTGTAAATAATGTGTGAAACCCAGCCCTGAACTAGACAGCCGCAGCTGGGTTCAGATTGGCAGTTTAGCATCTGTCCGCTGTTAACGAGTCTGGCCCATTAAGCATGAATTCCCAGGGAAAGGACTGAGAAATCTCATCTCCAATTATTTATCTTATTACAAGGATATAGACATGGACTTGTGCCCATGTTCCTTCCCGGCATGCTTTCTCCTGGTAGCGAGTAGGCTTCTGGATTTAGCCGTGCTGTGGTGGTCTCGGCAATGAGACACGGAGACCTTGTGGTGTACAGGACTGGAGTCCTGCGTGCAGGAACTCTGAGCAAGCATGCGATTCTGGTGTAAATTCCCAGGCCGTGGCTGTGCTGATGAGCGCACTGCTGGCAGCGGGGGGAAGAGCCGAGGGACCAGGCAGAGCAGCTCTGGTGGGCTCACGTTGACCTCAGCCTTGCTGGTTTGCAGCAAACCTCCTTCGATGCAGCATTGCTATTTTTTTTTTTTTTGAAGCAATTGGGGAGAAGGCAGATACTGGGGTGGTGCTGGGGGTCTGATCCTGCCCCTGTTCGGGAGCAGCTCCCTCCACAGCACCCGCTCCCAGCTGAGCACTCACTGTCCCTGAGCGTGCACCTTCGTGTACCACATCTAACCTAGCCCAGACAGGCCTCAGCCAGACCCTTGGCAAAGGCTTCTTCAGCCAATTAGTGGTGTGATGTGAGCTAATGAGGGCTCTCTGCCCAGCCTGCTGGAGTTGAGGAAATCTGATGCCTGCTGTTCCAGCACTTTAGTATGTTTTGGGTTTTTCAGCAAGTGAGTTCTATTAAGTTACAGGTTATAATAAAGTATTTGGAGATCGCTATGTGCAGGTAAATCCATAAAATGGAGGATTTTGGCAGTGTTTTGATAATCTGGATGCTGTTTTGTCGGGGCAAGGAAGGCCCAGCGAGACCTGTGTTTGCACAGGTCCAGGTGGGGGGCTGTACTGGGGAGCACTGAGTGACACAAGGGATGGATCCGCTTTGTCCACCTGAGCAGATCCACCTTGTCCATCCAGTGGGTGCAGACTGTCACTTTTGGGTGCCAGTGTGGCACGTACCTGCTTAGCATCTCCCTTGTTGCTGCTCAGGCCAGGCAAGTGGTGCTTGCAAAACCCTTCTGGAACTTCACCGTCTGGTTCCTCGGCAGCTTCCACATCAGGGCTGGTAATTTTATTTTATCTGTGGAGGGCGGTGGGAGCGCTGTCCCAGGGGACGCCTGGGCCTTGGGATGGGGAAGGCGGAGGGGGGGCCCCGCTCTGCGGCCGCGCAGCCGCTAGATGGTGGTGCGCAGTGTGCACGGGAGCATCCCCGCATCCCAGCCCGCAACGCCCGTGTGCTTCCCTCCCTTCCCCGGGAGCATCCCTGCATCCTGCCCCTGCAATATCCATGCCCTTTCCTCTCTTCCCTAATTGCATCTCAGCCTTTTCTCCCCACTGCATCCCTGCTCCTTCCCTTGTTCCCTCCCGGAGCATGTCCCTGGCAGCTCCTGCAGCAGAGCTCTGCAGCACCTTTTGTGCATGCTCAGGGCACCTTCTCTGCGCTGGTGCTCCATGACTCAGAGCAGAACAAGACGCTGGGTGTGTGTGTGGGGAACCATCCACAACCAACCAAACCAAACTGGTCTGTGTTTGCCCAAACCGAGCCACTGAGCCAAAGCTGCCCGGTGAGGCAGAGGGGCTCTGCTGTGTGCCCCAAGGCCCCTGCGGGGGCAAGCTGCTGGCAGGCTGGGGATGGAGCTGATCTGCAGCCATGCCGGGCTGGGGGGCAGTGGTGGGGCCAAGCCATAGCAGAGCGGTGGTGCCTTTAGCTGTGTCCTTACACCAGTGACTGTACCGCTGCTCTGCCATGTTTCCCTGAGCAAATTGTATTGCAGCTTTGGAAACTGGGCTCAGAAGTTGAGCCCTGTGGTAGGAGGGAGCAAAGCTCTGGTCCTCACTGGCCCCACAACCTCTGCTGTGGTGTGAAGTCTGGAGCAGGTCTGGTTTGTAGGGAAAGGGGGGGGCGTTGGTGGTCCTTCGGTGCTCCACGCTTGCTCTGTACGGGCAACAAGCCCGGCAAAATCACAGATAGCATCTCTTCTCTCCTCACCTGAAAACAATTTTGAAAATAAAAACAGGGAGGCAGAGCCAGGAGGTGTTACCTCACTCCTTTTTAATGTTTCAGATGGGAAACAACCTTTCATCTCTCCCAGGGTATAAGGCAATTTGCATTTCAAGAGGTCATGATGTAGCAATGTCATTCTACCATCTGAAATTAGTTACTAAAAGTGTATTTGGAAACAAGACAACGCACACACAGAAAGATGGCCTCTGCAGGCTCAAATTAAGGGCTCATGTCATCCCTGATTTCCCTGGCTGCTGCTGAAGGATGCTGAATCAGGGAGGTACAGGCTCTGCCGGGGATGCAAACGATGCAAAACCTCTGTGCAGCTGGAGCTGCTCTGGCCACAGGGGATGTGCCAGGCTAAGGGGGACACAGGTGTCCCCTGGGAATCGGGGGGCTTTGTGCCCTACTGCCGTGTGCAAGCTTGGCTCTGGAGGGGCTGCTGGGGTGAGGATAACTCAATAACCATCTCCCTGCAAGCCCTGCCTCCCAGCTCCCGTGCTCGCCCAGGTGCCGGACCTCAGCCTGGCTCCAGCAATCCAATTCCAGCTAATAAAAAGCCTCTGGCAGCCCCCAAGCTGGGCCAGGGCCGGGGTTTGCTGGGTGCTGCCTGTTTTGTTTTCTCAGCTGCTGCCTCTGCCCTCCCTGCACTCACCGCTGCCACTTATTTATATTGGAGTTTGCATTAGCAGATGCACTCTGGGATATTCAATTACCTATAAAGAGCTGGAGCAAGGCAAGCCTTTGCTGAAGTGATCAAGGGGGTTGGGGGGGTGGTATTTTCTTTCTTGATTTTGGATGTTGTTTGTGTTTGGTTTGATTTTTTTTTTTTTTAACTTCCTTTTAAAAGAGATGTGGGAGGGTTAAAGTGGTAGCATTGAATTAAAAAAGAAAGTGGAGTAAAGAGAGGGGAGAAATAAATAAATAATCCTGTTTATGAAATGAAACAGCTGGGTAGAAAAACAATCTCTGGGAAGAAAGCAGCTCCCAGGGCTATTTTTAGTGCTTTTGTTTCTTTTTCTCCCCCTGCCACTGCCCCCCATCCAGGCTGCGGGTTTGGAGCATGTCAGTCCTGCTGTTTTCCCTCACCTCTTGACTGCCAGGTGATGCTTTTTTTTAATTTTTTTTTTTTTGCATATTATTTATAACACAGAGGCAGGGGGAAGGGCAGCAGCAGGCAGGAGAGGCCATGCAGGCATCACCCTCAGCCCTGTCTGGGAAAACTGGGGGGCAAGCTAGCAGGGGCGGCCATGCCTCTCCTGCAGGACCTGTGGCAGCAGCAGGGTTACCCCGGAGCTGGCCATGGCCCCCCCGTTGCTCCTCGGGGCTGCTGTAACCCCTTCCAACCTCCCCTTTGCCCAGATGCTGGGTGGTTGCAGTTGCTGTGCTCCCTGCAGCTCCAGGGCAGGAGTCACCTTTGGTGCGTTTTCATCCGTTGTGAGCCCCGCAGCAGCCAAGGCTGGAGGATCCCAGGAGATCCATTGGGTCCTTCTCCTCCCCCTGGGCACCATCACTCCACAGCCCATCCTAGCACAGCTTTTCTCCACTGCCCTCAAAGGCACCCGGCACTGCAGCCTTCCCCAGGCGTCCTCCCAGCACCTGTATCCTCCCTCTTCCCCAGATCTCCCATCACATCCCTCCGGGATGGTGCTGCTGGCCCAGGACTCCTCTCCCGGCATCTCCTCTACCACCACCTCCCCCCGCCAAGAAAACCACCAGACGGGCTCCCATCTTTGTGCCTTTATGGAAGAAATACATAATTCTTTTATTATTCAATTAGGAATTTAACACAGAATCAGGTGATCACTTTAAGAGGATTTCCTATAAGGCAGGATTTGAATAACCAGGCTATGAGCAATATATTCCCTTAACTGGTTTATTCCTTTATCAGATTTTTTTTTTTCCCCTAAGCACTTTAATGCATTTACTTTCCCATTGTCGACACTTTCCTCCACGCTCTTCCTCCCTCCCCAAGCTTATGCAAATCCCCCGTAAGGCGTTTAATGCGCCGTGTGTGTCAATAGTGCCGAAATCTTCACGGCGGCATTAGGCTTCATGCATGCCCTGGCTGATTAAGAGGGGCGGTGGGGGCAGCCTGGCTGCCCAAGCCCCCTTTCAGCCCTCGCCGTGGGGCCGGGGAAGGGGCCCCCAGGCTGGGAGATGCATTTTTTTAGAGAAAAGGCTGGAGCTGAAAGTAGCTCTTTTCTTTTGCAGGGCGAAACGTGAATGGGGAGCACGGGGCTGAGCTGTCTGCCGCTGTTTGCTGCCCTGTCACTCAGCTTTCAGGGTGCTGGGGGTGCGTGGAGGTGTTAAACTTGGGGGGGGATGTCTGTGGGTGGGATGTGGGCAGAGGAAGGTGGGAAAATAATCCCCAAGCCAATATCTGCAGCAATTTGCGTGCCCGTTGCCTGCCCGAGTGGCAGTGGGGGTGCAGGGTGCATTGTGCCTGGGTGCCCACCTGCCCCCAGAGCCCTGTGGAATGGCTTTGCGCATTGCTGGCAGGAAAAGCAGATTTTTCTTGCTAATTGTGCCACTGAAGGCTTAAGGTGGCTCAGCTGGGGGCTCTGCCCCTCGCCAAGGCACTGGGTGATGCTGCCCGGCCTCCCTTGCGCCGCTGGTTTGCTTTTCCAAGGAAAAGCACCTTGCCAGCAGGCCTGGCTTGCTGTCCGCTGGGTCTTGTTTTGGAGCGGGGGTTTTTACAGGGTCTCACGTACCCGGTGGGTGGGTTAGAAGCCTGGAGCACTGGCTTTGAGGGATGCATTTGCCCTGCTCGCCTTGGTGGAGCATTCACTCTGAAACCTACAGACAACTGCTTGGACACTGGAAAAAAGGAAGCATGGGGAGGAGGGCAGCATGATGGGAATAGCCAAAGGGGCTGTATTGCCTGTAACCTGTGGTTTCCTTGTTGCCAGAGGAGCCCTTGTAGCTGCTGGCAAGGCCCTTTGCAAGCCCAGGATTGGGGGAAAAACCCCATCCAGGGGTGGCTGTCACCGTTTTCTCCTTCCAGAGCAATATCTCTTCCCTCAACCTGGATCTTTAAATAGCCCGGTGAGTGGGAGCAAGCTGAACCGGCCCTTCCCGGCCCTTGTTTCCGCTACGCCTGCCACTGACTGTCTCCTTTTTTTATCCTGTCCTGCAGCTCTGCCTGTGCATGCAGCAATTATGCAAAATTGCAATCAAGGAGCTGAATTAGCAGCTCATCTTGGATTAATTAGTGATGGATGCAAATCTGCTCCAACAAAGAAGGTGGGGGGCTGGGGGAAGGTAGTGCAAAGGCTGTGGGTATCCTCTCGGTTTATCCAGCTCTCCCAGGCTGGTTTAGCTGATGTGGAGTGGGAGGGATGTACAGAGTAACCCCTTGCAGGAGAATCAGGGCATCCGCATGGACGTTGGTCCTTGGCCTCAAGATGAGGGATAGGTGCCCCAAAGCTGGTGCTCAGCTCAGCCCCTGCATCTCCCTGAAGCATTAAAACCCAGTGTTTTGGACTTAAGAGTGGTTCCTCCTCCCACCTCAGTCCTGTTGCAAGGCTTGGGAAAAACCCAGTTAATCCCAGTGGCTTCCAGTGCCGAGCTCCTGCCAGCACCAGGGATTTCTGTTTGCCTGCAATCGGATTGTGACAAACCCCTCCACTTGCATCAAATAAATTCCCTGGCTACTCTCTGCTTCTTGCAGGCCCTGCTAATCCCCAAGTGTGACTCCAGCCAAGAGACAACATCCCTGATTAATCTCCACCGTCTCCGTGCAAAGCCGGCGCTGCTGAGGATGCTCCCGGTGCTGGCACGGCACGCTTGGTGGGCACTGGGAGCAGACCTGGGGGAAGGATGGCGAAGGCTGCGATGCTATTTAAAGGAGCTTTTCCAAGAGGGGATTGCAGGCTTGGGAACAGCCTCCCCTTCCTGTGAAGCAGAAGAGATGGATGCACAGCACTCCTGGGAGCCCTGAGCGTGGGGGTGTGGGAGGGGGGAGCTCAGATGTTTCATCTTTGCCTGCCCCCCCACCCTGCTCAGCAGTCACAGGTACAGTGTCACCCCCCTGGCTGGTGCAGAGGGGACGCGGCATTGGGCACAGAATGCCTGGAGCTCCCTGGCAGGGTGAGCACAGCTTGGTTAAGGAGTTGGGTTTTGCTACTCTACAACAACCATGGGGTGGATTGTGGCTGTGCCCACAATGGGGACAGAAGGAACAGCTGCTTCCCACGGTCCCCAAGGGTTTAAAGCTGGGGCTTGAGGGTTTTGGCAGTACACTGGAATGCAGACACCTGAAAGGTCTCTCCTTCCTCTCACCTCCACAACAGCAATGATTAATAAAACCTGACTCCGCTGGAAGGGCAAGAAAAAAAACAGTACAGGGGATTTCTGGAGACCATCCTAATCCAACGTCCCTGAGCCAAATGAATCAGCAGCGTCTTATTCTGCCTGGCGGGATTAATCAGCGTTCGAGCAGGCTCCAGGAAAGCAAGGTGAGTCTCTGAATAGCAAGGAGCCATGGCATGGTGGCCACAGAGTGTTAACTGGTTCATGGAGCGGAGCAAATCCCTCCTCATAATCCAGCAAACACTGCTGGGATGCACCCACTCGTGTCAGGAGCTGTGGGACAGCAGAGAGAGACAGGAAAAGGGGAGAAGGCAAAAATACCTCTAAAAAGCCGTGGTGTGGGTGAGGGATGCTCTGTGGCCCACATTGTTGGGTGTGGAGTTGCAGGGAGAGACTCCAGGATGGGGCTTGGGTGGGATGTCCCTCCTGCCACGGGGACCAGGGTGTCTGGGTCAGCTTTGCCCCATTGCACCTGGAGCATCACGCCTGGCAGGTTTTCCTGGCTGTTAAAGTGGGTCAAGCAGAAACCCAAGGAGCATCCAAGCTCACCAACCTCGAGCCAGCTACATCAAGGCTGAATTATTCAGGGCCAGTGTAAAAAATTGAAGAGCCCAGCAGAACTCAGGGAAAGCCCAGCTTACGGGACCCCCTGCCCCCATACCCTCATTGGGCAGAGCCTGCTCATGCTCGGTGGGGCACCTTGGGAGGGCAGACAGTGTGGTTTGGGTCTAACGCTGCCCTTAGGGATGGGAAAATCAGAGAAAAAGCACTCTGAGAAGTTCACCCTGATAGGTTCGCCTCCCTGTGGTCCCCCCTAGCCCTCCAAGCCACAGCAGTTTCTTCAGGTACCCCAGCATGTCCCCATTGCACCCACAGCAGAAGCAAGGAAACCCCCTCGTTCCCCAGAACAGGGATCAAGAGGTCATGATTGTAGATGGTAAAAGTCAGGGGCTTGTTCTTTGGCACAAGGTGTTCGGTCGCAGCATCTCCCAGTGGCTCAGAGAGCATTGGGGAGCAGAGATGCTACCCTGGGCTCAGTCATTTTTAAGGGCCACCTCCCCCCCTCCCCTGGCTCCGTAGCTGTGGCTTCAGGATGGGGAGCAGCAGCTCGCAGGGAGAATCCCTGCGGAAGGCATTGAGTAATGCTGCCTGGTGAGCACAGAGCAGCAGGGCCTTGCCGGCGAGCCGTGAAAAGGCGAGCGCACATATGCTTCAGCTCATCCTGCTCTTTTTGTAGAGCACTTGCACCATCTGGGTGCCAACCAGCAGCAGGCACAGTCAGGGAACCCCCACCACAGTCACCCCCTTTTCTTAAATTTCCAAAGTACCTGGAAGGGGTGATGGAATCTGGTGCAGGGAGAGGGGGCATACCCCAAGAGGAGTGAGGTGCTTTGAGATTTTACAGTGACGCTACTAAATTAGAGCTGAACAAACCCAACCAAAACGAGCAGCCCAAAAAGTCCCTGCCTTGCACTGGTGCGCTGAGCTGTGCGGGTGCTCAGACAAGGGGGAGCAGGGAAAGCTGAGCCCCTGGCTCCAGGCAGAACTCAGCACAGCAGTCTAGTTTGCTCTGAGCCAAACTCCAGCTACTTCAGCCAAGGAGAGAAGATGGAAATTTCCACCTGGCCTGTTTTCTTCCCTGCGATGAATTTGTGAGAGACCTTTCGCTCAGCCCTGCTCCCGGCAGAAGGGCGGCTGAGGAGGCACAGCCGGTTTTGTCTCTAATTTCCTTTGGTGTGAGTGGCAGCAGCGCATCCCGCCGGCCCTACACACTGATTTATACAACACAGCATTTATTGACTGCGAGATCCTAATTCACAGCCCGGCGCGTTGCAGCCATGGCGTGTGAGCAGGGACAGTACCTCTCCCTCCCACAGCCACCGTCCTCCCATGCTCCAGGTGGGGAAAGCCCAGCAAGGGCTGGTCCCCCAGGGCCCTCACCCAGTCCTTGGTGGAAGGGGGCACCTGCTCTGTGTCCCCTGCACTTTGCTGCTCCTGCGAGAGAAAAACAACAGCATCAAATCCCTGTGATTTTGCTTGCGGCCTTGGCCAGCTCACCCAGCTCAGGAGGGTGGTGACACCCATGACATCCCTGCCTGGAGTACCCTCCTCAGGGACACACGTCCTCTCACTGGACAGATGTCCCCACTGTCCCACACTGTTCCCTTCCTCCTCTGCTCCCACCCCTTGGGTATGTTGGGGAACAGAGACCCCCCCACTTGCTTCCCCCAAAAGCTGTGGGATTGCTGCGTTCTGCCAGCCAAAGCTGCAACCCACCCATCCATCTGTCCTTCTGTCCATCCATCCATCCATCCATCAAGGCTGCTGTCTGTCCAACTATCTATCCTTCTATCCATCTATTCTGTCCATCTGTCATCCATCGGACAGCTCATGCTGACCCTGCCAAGCCCCTTTCCAGGTCTGGAAGGACCCTGTCCCTGCAAAGCTCCTGTCCTAAATGAAATGACCTGGGCTTTCTTTCTAATTAATCTCTTTGCAATTAGCTCCAGGCCTTCAAAACCACCCTAAAGGGCCTACAGGTGGTGCCTATGGGCAGTACCTATGGAGGGTACCTATAGACAGGGGTATGAATGTGCTCTGTTGGCTAGAGACACCTCCCGCCCGGGGGCCGGGGCTGCTGGGGGCGGGGGGGCCTGGGGCTCCCCGGCTGCCAGGCCCCCCGGGGGGCGGAGGAGGAGTGAAGGGAGGCGGGGGGATGCGGGCGGGAGGCAGGGCCGGGGCCGCCTCCGCTCCGCTCCGCGATCGCAGCCGCCGCACCCGCCGCCGGCGGCCCCCTGCGCGCTCCCCCGCGCCCCCCCACCCCCCGCTGCGCGCCCCCGCTGCGCGCCCCCGCTGCCCGGCGGAGGCTCCGGCATGGCGGGGCCGGGGGCCGGCGGCCGGCGGCGCTGAGCGGGGCCGGGGCAGCGCCGATGCCGCAGAGCCGCCGCGGCGGAGCGAGGTAAGAGCCGCCGCCGACCTGTTGGGCACGGCCGGGCCCGGCTGCGTGCGGGGCGAGCTGCGGGGAGACACCTCACACCGCCCCCCCCCAGCCCCCTGCCCTCCCTCCTCCCCGGGCTGCCCCGCATCCTGCCCCGGGCGCGGCCGGGCACGGGATCTCCCCCTCTCCCTCCACCGAGGAGGGATGCCCCAGCCTGGGCGGGGGGTTGGCTGCCCCTCGGTTATTGCAACTTCGCTGCTTGCAAGATGTCGGGGGGGCCTTTTGCCAGAGCAAAAACCGTTTCTCTGCCCGCGGGAGGGGCGTGGGGGGGTGCTGCGGTGCCCGGGGCTCAGCCGGCACTGGGGGGCAGCGGGGGGCTCCCCCGCTCTGCCCGGCCCTGCAGGTTCTCTGTCCTACCACCCCTGGCCGTGATGGAGGACCCCCCTCCCCTCCCCCGCTGGGGCCGGGGGGGGCGGCAGGGGCCAAGTTTACACCGCGGAGACGGGTGTAAAGCTGGAGGGAGGGGAAAAGCCGCTTTACCGCGATGCAGGGATGCTCGGAGCAGGCGGGGGCCGGAGGGCTGGTCCAGCCCTGTGCCTGTGCAGCGCATCCCGCTCCGCTCCCGGCCCCTGGAAGTTTGGGTCACAGTAGGTACGGGGTGTTTCCAGCCGGCGTGTTCTCCAGCTGGGATCTCCGCTATGGAAAAACCCTGCAACAGGCTTTCCCGGCATCCTGGGAGATGCCTCCCACTGGGTTTTAGCGCCTGGGGTAGCATCAGGCACAGAAGGGTGCTTGGTGAAGGGGATCACAGCCAGCTCCTTTGTGAGCAGTGGGATGGAGTGGTGTCCCCAGCCAAAACGTGCCCTGCTGGGTTGTCCTGCCCACGGGGCTCCAGGATAGGGAGGTCCTGGGGCCCCCCCGGCATGGCACAGGGTGGGGACCCCAGCCTGGCCCCATCCAGGCCCCTACCAGCACTGTGGCCTCTGCGCAGCATCGGGCTGTGCCATGCTGCTCCGTGCCACCTGTCCCTGCGGCGAGAAGATGTATTTTGGGCTTTAGGGCTGCACTCACGAGGTCTGTGGGCACCACATTTGCTGCCCACCCCAGGGCCCCCCAGCATCTCGCCCATCTTGGCAGCCAGGGAGATGCCGCAAAGCCTCTCTGCTCCTGCAAGCGCCACGTCTGGCAGGGAGACCACAGAAATAACCAGCATCGATTTTCCCTCCCTTGCCTGCCTCAACCTGCTGCCTTGGAGGAGAATTTTTGTGATTTTTCCCACCCCCCCCGGCCGGCTGGGTGGTCCGTGGGCACGGAGGCAGGCTGGCATCTAGCGACTGGCACCGGTAATACAGAGCGGCACCCCCACCGCCCCGGGCTGCTCCCCCGGGCCTGGCCTGGGGTGGAACTGGAGGGATGAACTGTGTTTTGGGTGGCTCTGGTAGGGTTGCTGGAGGATGCCAGGTGTTTGGGGAGCTCATTTTGGGATGTATTTGGTGCAGCCCCTCTCTGGCATGCTGCTGGGGTCCCTCCAGCAGCTCCCTGAACATCTCCCTGCTTGCTGTGTTCCCTCAGAGAAGCAAATCCAAAATGCTCACCTGAAAAGCCAGGTCGCATCCCATCCTCTCCCTGAAAAGGCTGTGGGAGTGTGTCTGCTCCTGCCAGTGGCTCTGCCCCAGCCTTGGGCAGCAGAGATGCTGAAAAAGGGCAGAGACCAGAGGAACCATCTGCTGCCTGCAGGGAACAAGGGCTTCCCAAGGCAGCCGGCATCTTCCCCAGCAGCCTCCCTCCATGAGTGGCTTTCACCCATTAATTTCTCTTAATTGCTTTTGGAAATCGCAGCAGCGTTTGGTATTGGTAGCATCCCAGTAGGTGCTGAGCTGGGCTGGGGCGAGCGCTGTGCCTCCGGGGTGGCTCACGTGGATCCCTCCGATCACTGCTCCCCACACCACATCCATCCTCCTGCCCAGCAGGCCGAGGGATCCCTGCTCTTCTCGGGGAAAGCATCTTTCCAGGTGGAAAAAACACAGTAGCCAGAGGGATATGGTGAGGTGGTGAATGCTCAGGGCCACCCACCCACCATCCATCCCTTGCAGACCCTTGGCATCACCCGGGGATGATGCCCAAGGGGGGGGCGACAGAGGAGCCGTGACCCAGCTGTGCACCCCGGGGGTGTCACCGCTCTCCCTCCCAGGGTGGCCACCATGGGCTCGGTGGGAGCCGAGCGCTTCAAGGAGCTGAGCCCAGCAGGGACACCGGAGGGCAACGTGGTGATGAGCTTCAGCTTCGACAGCTACCAGCTGGAGGAGGATGAGCTGCAGCGGGGCAGCCAGGCCAAGGGCGTCCTCACCTTCATGGAGCCAGGTAAGGGCAGGCACGGCCCTGACCAGGAGCTGCGTTCCTTGTTGGTTTCCCACCCATTTAGCAGCTTCCTGGGGTGGGTTTAATAGCCACAAATGGCCCAAAATGCCCCGAGATTGCCTAATGCCTTTTTTGGACCTGTTTGTACCCATGTGAGCTGCCACAGCATCCCACGGCGGTGGGCTCTGCAGGCTGGCCAGGAGCTGAGCGTTCATGCCCTGGCTCGTGCCCAGCCTGCAGCTTCGCCCTTCCCGTGCAGGTCTCAGGGATGCTCACGGGATTCACCTCAGCCCTGCTCCACATCTGAGGCAGCCTGTCCACCCCCACCCCCCTCAACCCCTCCTGCGCCTTGACTTTGCCTGTTACCTACTCTGCCTGGCTCTCACGTTATTTGACTGCAATTAAAACTCATTAACCCCATGAAGCCTGGGTGTTTTCCTGTCTCCTGGGTCTCACATTGCAACGCCTTTATTTAGGGAAGGAGTTTCTCAGGGCTGGGGTTGTTTGTGAGATCTGCAGGGCACTGGGCTGCTTGCTGTGGGTGGGACAGCCTCGTCTGCCATAAAGGATGTGGAAGCATCATTCATAGCCCTGAGGATATGGGTGCAGGTCCCACGGCTGCAGCAGTGCCACTGTCATGTATCTTACTCTTTCCTTCCCTTTTTGGAGCAGTTTCAGAGGATCCTGAGCCCCAGGATCGATACCATGGGATTTACTTTGCCATGCTGCTGGCTGGGGTGGGATTCCTCCTGCCATACAACAGCTTTATCACCGATGTGGACTACCTGCACCATAAATACCCAGGTAGGTCTCCAGCATCTGCAGCACTTCTCAGCCACCCCAAACTTGGGGAGAGGTGGGCTATGCTTCCAGGGGAGCCAGATCCCTGTCATCCAATGCTTAAACCCTCTGCAGGTACCTCCATCGTCTTCGACATGAGCCTCACCTACATCCTGGTGGCCTTGGCGGCCGTCATCCTCAACAATGCACTGGTGGAGCTGCTGAGCTTGCACACCCGGATCTCTGTGGGTGAGTGGAGGTCCCCATGCCCCTTGGCACTCCCTGTGCTGTCCCACCACCCACCTCTGTTTCCCACCTGCAGGCTACCTCTTTGCCCTGGGGCCCCTGCTCTTTGTCAGCATCTGTGACGTCTGGCTGGAGCTCTTCACTCGCAGGCAAGCCTACGCCATCAACCTGGTTGCTGTCGGGGTGGTGGCCTTTGGCTGCACAGGTATGTGGGACAGCGGCTGGTGCTGGGGGGCAACCATTCCCATCCCCAAGAGCCATGGTCTCCTGCGACAAGCTCTTGCTCTGATTGCTATGAAGGTGACCCTTGTGTCCCTGCTCCATCCCCTCCACCTCTGTCCAAGCACTGTGGGACTAGTGCGCTGCATTGGTCCCCAACACCGCTGATCTGGGCCACCACAATGGCTTTGCTCTCAGCTGGGCTGCCATGGTGGCTTCCCAAGCCTCTGCACCTCGTGGCCAGTGGGAACAGCCGTGGTGGGGCATCCAGGGAGGACAACAAGCCTCCCTGCCTTTGTGGCAAGGAGGCTTCGGGTGCTGCAGCGGCTGTTTGGGAAGGATGCAGCTCCCGGATGGCACCACGCATGGGCTCCCACTGGGGTTTCTTCCCCCTGTCCGGCGTTTCGGCTGCAGCAATAATCCCTCCTTCTCCCCTTGGTGTGTCTCTCCTGAAGTGCAGCAATCCAGCTTCTACGGCTACACGGGGCTGCTGCCCAAGCGCTACACGCAGGGAGTGATGACTGGCGAGAGTAAGTACCTGTGTCCATTGCCCGCGTCCACGTCTGACCACATGGGCTTGCTCGGGGGGACCCTCCTGTGCCTTCTCCGGGAGCCCCAGTGAGTCCCCAGCACAGCCCAGCCGGGTTGCCAGCAGATCAGGGACTCCCCAGGGTGCTCCCCAGCATAATGGGGTGATTAATGGTTTCTAAATCACTTGCAAGACCCGCTGCACTGCCTCGCTGAGCTGGGGGGGCGGGATGTCTGCCAGGAGCCAGCTTCATCAACCCAAAATCACTGCTGGTAGCTCCTCCACACCTGGAGGCATCACATCCACATGGTGGGGGCTGACGGGGGTCCCTGAGCCACAGGGCTCAGCGGGACCCAGTGCCGATAGCTCTCCCATGCCACCAGGCACTGCCGGGGTCATCATCTCGCTCAGTCGTATCTTTACCAAGCTGCTGCTGTCAGACGAGAAGGCGAACACGGTCATCTTCTTCTTCATCTCCATTGGCATGGAGCTGACGTGCTTCATCCTCCACCTCCTGGTGAAGCGCACCCGCTTCGTCCGCTACTACACAGCCTGCTCCTGCAAGGGTCTCCCCGAGACCCGGGGGGCTGGTGACCATGGGACAGGCTACCGCGTTCACCACGATGTCACCGCTGAGGATGTCCGATTTGTAAGCCAAATTTGTAAGGGGTGGGGGGTTCCCTGCTGGCTCCTGGGGTCCCTCTTGCCACTGGAGCTCAGCACTGGCATCCCTTCTCCCCCCACCCAGGAGAACCGGCAGCGGGGGCAGCCGAGCCCCCCCCAGGGCAGCCCGGGCCTCGAAGCTGAGCTCGCTGGCAGCGGCACCTACATGCGCTTCGACGTCCCTCGGCCCAAAATCAAGAGGAGCTGGCCCAGCTTCAGAGGTTGGTGGTGGGCTTGAGGGGCAAGCCATGGCCAATGGAATGGTTGTGGAGCATTTTATGGGGTGGAATGAGCAATTGGTGGCCCAGGGTGTTGGGGAAGGGTCATCCCCTTCTCAATTTGCCCAAAACCATGGGACAACCTCATCTTTGGAAGCCACCCTTTGGGTGCAGGCAAGACTGTCGGGCTCTGCAAGGGGAGGGCTGCAGGTTTCGGCTGAGCTGTGCTGCCCATCCCTGCCAGACATGCTGCTCCACCGCTACGTCGTGTCCCGGCTCATCTGGGCCTACATGCTTTCCATCGCCATGACCTACTTCATCACGCTGTGCCTCTTTCCTGGGCTGGAGTCGGAGATCCACAACTGCACACTGGGGGAATGGCTCCCCATCCTCATCATGGCCATCTTCAACCTCTCCGACTTCGTCGGCAAGGTAGGAGAGAGGCCACCACCAGCGTGGTGGGGGCCTGCCTCCTTTTTGTGCCCTCTTTCAAAGCCACTTGGCTCCACCAAGTTGTCATCTCCACCCATGGGTATCTAATGGGCGTGAGGTTGCTCACTGGCATGGCCGAGGTGGGGCTCCTGCAGCAGTTGGTCTTTGCACCATCTCATCTCCTCCTTGTTGCCCCATTTCGGGCACCATGTTGCCCCCCACCCCAGCATGCTGTCTGACCCTTGCTGCAGATCCTGGCTGCCCTGCCCTACAACTGGAAAGGGACCCATCTCCTCGTCTACTCCTGCCTGCGTGTGGTCTTCATCCCCCTCTTCATCATGTGTGTCTACCCCAATGGGAGGCCCACCTTTGGCCACCCCGCCTGGCCCTGTATCTTCTCCCTCCTGATGGGCATCACCAACGGCTACTTCGGCAGCGTCCCCATGATCCTGGCTGCCGGCAAAGTGAGCCCTGAGCAGCGGGAGCTGGCAGGTAGGACCGAGCCCTCTCGGGAGTCCCATGCAGGGTGGCCAGAGCACCCTGACACCCATGTCCCTTCCTGCAGGGAACACCATGACCGTGTCCTACATGACAGGCCTGACGCTGGGCTCAGCCGTGGCATATTTTGCCTACAGCCTCACCAGTACATCCCACAGTACCTGTTTCTACACTGAAACCTCCAACGGCTCCTTTACATCAGGGTACTGAGCCCCGGGGCGGGGCGATGGGGACAAGATGGGACCCACTTCCCACCACAGTCCCCACCACCCCGCTTCGCCCACGTCCCTCCTCAGGGAGGGAGCCTGGAGCTGGAAAGCTGCCCCAGGGTGGACAGGGACCGGCATCCTGTTGACACGGGGCCGTGACATCCCGAAAGGGCCCGTGCTGCCCAGCCAGGCGCTGCACAGGGCCACGTCTTGGGGTGACATTCCCCCCGACACCCCAGAGGACGGTTCCATGGCTCTTGGGGGGCTCCCCATCAGCGATGCGCAGCTCTCCGGTGGAGGCAAGGGGGTATTCTCCTACTTGAGCCAAGCCAGTGCCAGGAAGAAGAAAATACTGCCAAATCCCAAAGGGAAGAGGACCAGTGCTGGGGAGGAGGGTGACGGAGGGATGGTGAGGAAGAGGAGGCGCAGGAGAGGAAGGAAATGCTCCTTAAGTCCCCGGGGCTCTAGGAAGCTAGGTCTCAGCTTTCACTGATGGTGCTGCAGGTTTTCACCAAGAATAACTCACAATCCCTCCCCGAAGACACCAGTTGCTGTGTAGAAGACCCAATCCACTTCTGCTGGTTGGAAAAATACTTTTTTTTTTTTTTTTTCCTTCTTTTTCTTCTTAGTTGTGTCTTGGTTTTGCCCCCCCAACTGTCAAGAGGCAGGGTCCTGCCTTCCTCCCCCCGCCCCACACTGTGGGTCTGCCCCATCACAACGGGGCAGGGGTGGGTCTGGTGGCCACAGCACTGCAGAGGCCACCCATGCGCCACTGCTGAGCTTTGCGATTTATTGCAAGGGACGTAACTGAAGCTGACGTCAGATTAAATGTCTTTGCAATGATGCCTGGTCATTAGCTGTGCTACTAGGCACTGCAGGCACTTGGCTGCTGGTGATGGGCTGGGCTGGCAAAATGCCTGTCCTCTCGGGTCTTGGGGTGCCCTTGTGCTGCTTGGGGCACCTTGGAGACCCTTCAGGGTCCCCTCTGTCACCTGGAGTGGCTGGACTTGTCACCAGGTCCCATCAACCTCCACCCCCTGCCAGCCTGCAAACTACTGCTGAAGCACACCACCTTTGTGGGCAGCAAGGGGAAGAGGGAACGAGCCGAGCGGAACAGAAACCATCTGGAGAAGGTGCCAACAGCAGAGCCTGCTGCTTTGTGGGACTGGCTGCACCTCGCTGTGCCAGGAGGCAGTGGGTGCCGCCTCCCAGGGAACCGAGCCCAAGGGCTGGAGGCTGTGGGAGCAGGGGGCAGCAAGCACCAGGCTTGGCACCCCAGCCCAGCCCCACCAGCACCAAAGGGTCTCGCCGTGCCATCCCCGGCTGGGTGAGGCACAGCTCACACTGAAAAGAGCAAACCCAGCGCTTCATCCTCAGCACATCGTCCCTGCAGGGCTCAGGGTGTAGGAGTTGCCATGAGCATGGTCGCTGGGGATGGACTCGGCTCCTGCCCCACGGGCCCCAGCGAGCTGAGACCTCTGCTCAGGGTTCCATCCAGCCGGGCCACCCCACAGGGTGTCCCCAAAGAGCCACACAGCACCTGGGTTGGGTCTTTCCCCAAACACAAGGCAGGGGCTGAGCCCCAAAGCAATCATTGCCACCAAGGGGAGAAAAACCCCGCAGTCAGGACAAGCGAGACAAAGAAAGATGCTTCGTTGTGTTGCTTTTTTTCAATTATTTTTTTTTTTTATGAAAAAAGATCACACGGAGTTCTCCAACAAACAGAATGCCAAAAAAATTGTTTTAAACAAAACATAAACAAAACAAAACAAAAAAAAAAAGACAAAAACCTGGCTCTCCTTTCCTCTCGATTGTCTGAAATATCCTTGTGTTCCATAGAAGGCAGTGGGTTTTAAGTGCTTTCTATTTAACATTAGCATAAAATCTCTCTCGCGCGCTCTCTCTCTCGCTCTTTAAAATATGCTCACACAATTTGCTTCTAGAAGTACAGTACACTTTGAGCGTGGGGGGTGTGCCTGTTCCCAGATCATTTACAATCACAATCCAACAGGAAATAAAAAATAATATTCTAAACGTCAGACTGTGTTCATTTCTGTTGTTGTTTTTTTCCTTTTTTTTTATAATTTCATAATTTTTTTCACAGTTTTAAAAAGTTTATATTTATATATATATATTTATATTTATATTTATAATTAAAAAGTTGAATCCATTTAAAGACTTATAATACAGGAGGGCTAAAGAGTCTTTTGGTACATTAAAACTGTACAGGCTAGAACCGTCACTATCCGCTGTGCCGGGGCGCCGGTGGCGCGGGGTGGAGATGGTACGAGCTCAGCACCATGTGGTTCATTTAAAGGACGAGGGGTAACTTTGCAGGGGTGTCCCTCTCCCCTGAGCCCTGGCCTCCAGTCTCTGGTACGCAGCCGGTACCAGGGCGGATAGTTTCCAATCTGTCCTTGTCGTAAGCATCTCCCCACCGGAGCCTGGGCCGTCGCTCCCGGCCGAGCCAGGCCCCGCTCCGTGTCCTAGCAATCTGTAGTGCGAGTCGGTAGTTGCAAAGATCAGTGCGTCTCTTGGAGTTTTGTTTTGTTTTAAGTGCAAGGATGTTGCATCGTTGCATGGTTCTCCTCTGGTGGCCCCTCGGGCCAGGTACAACGCCGGTGCGGCAGCGGTGATGCTCCAGGTGCCAGCGTGTGCCCAGTGGGAGTGAGACAGCGGGTCAGCTCCGCAGAGGGAAGGAGGGGGCGGTGGTGGTGGCTCGCTGGGAGCCGTGGGGAGGTTGGCCAGCTGGATGGAGCGAGCTGAACGGTCCCCTCCCCGAGCCCAAGGTGGCAGTGGGGCTCTGGCTGTGGAAACATCATAGATGGGCACGAGCGGGCTTCACACTCTACTCCCGCTCCGTTCAAATGATGGGCGAGGGCTTCCCAGCAGCTCCACGTCTGCTCGGGCAAGGCATGGGGGATATAGCTGGGCGAGGGATGCCAAAATTCAGTAGCCTGTGGGCTCCTCTGCTCCGAGCACCGAGCAGCAGCTTTTCCCAGCCATTTCCTGCCCCACTTCACTGCGCACTCTGAGACGAGCTCTTTGTTCTCCAAATGTCACCCCCTCACCACGCGCTTGCTCCCTCCAACACCTTTCCAGGGCAGGAGGGACACAGAGTGACAGGGAAAGTGGGTTCAGACTGTTTGCTCGAGGCAGTGGGAAGGCAGCATCCCAGACTGGATGTTGGCTTGTATTCCACCTGGCTCCTTCCAGCCCGTCGGACCTCTTCTGCCATCTCTGTGCTGGGGCCAGCTCTGCCCCTTCGTGCTCCACGCTGCCGGCTATGGTCCTCCAGGGAAAGGGAACTGCAAAAAGGCGCTGAGAGGATCGAGACGAGGCGCTGAGAGAGACTCATCTCCTTTCTCTTTCACCCTGTCCTTCCTAAAGGGTCATGCGGAACTAAGCAGGAAAGGGAATATAAGGACGGAGAGGAGTGTACACGGAAGGCTAGTGGGTGTCCTTCCATGTACAGGCGGCTTCCGAGTTACTGATGGGGGCAAATGACACAAAAGGGATCCCTCCTGCCGGGGGGGCCCGCTGGTGAAATGATCACAAGACCCATGTGCTTTCCTGGACCAAAAGGAGGAAGGGAGAAGTTGGTCAAGTGTCACCTTACTTAAAGCCACTTCCAGAAGAGCCTTGGGGTTCAAGCACCACCCCTACCCCTCCAATGGCATCTTCCTCAAGTCCTGTAACTGCTTCCCCAATCCCTTTCTTCAGCCCTCTCCTTCCTCCTCGTGTCTCTCGCGCTATCCTGTCTGTAGTGTGACACAGAAGTCATGAGCATTGAAAGAAACAATCATGTCGTCTGAACAGGCACGTCCTCAGGTTTGTCCCGTCCCTTCCCAGGGGGTGGCACATGTCCCCTGGGCAGTCAGCAGATGACAGGGACCCCATCAGTGTTGAAGATCATGCCCGTAGTGGGCTCGTAGGTCCCTGCAAGGTAGTAGAGGTCCTCACTGTCTTGGTATTTCTTTGTCTTTAGCATCTGCTCATACTGATCCAGACCAACAACAAGACACTTGTGTGAGATGGTCTGGACATCGTTTTCATCCACGTGAGAGGACTGGTAGAGGGCTCGCTGCATTACAGGAGTGGAGGGAGATGGAAAGGAGCCATTAGATCTCACAGCATTTACAGCATCATCTTCAATATGCAGGAAAAATGTCCAACACAACTGGCCAGGGCTTGTGCTCACAGACAAGCAGAACTCCCCATGCATCCCCACTGCCAGCCCAGGGGAGGGACACTGGGAATCCGCAGGGGCAGCACGGACACGATCTGCCCAGCACACTAAACCTGAGCCCTCGCTCTCAGCTCCCACCGATGGGAATGCCACAGCCACCAAGCGCGTGGGCAGGGGAATACAGAGGCCAGGAGTTTGTCATCCTCACTTCAAGGATGCAAATGCAAAGATGGGTGCCGGACAGGTGCTCCCAACACCCAGCACCTGTAGCTACTCCCACCATCCCAGAAACACCCACCCAAAGTCCTGGGCACTGCCGACTCAACACCTGAGGAAAAACGCAAGAGCCAGAGAAGCTCGGGGGGCATTTCCCCAGCAGCGTTTGCTATGGAGCCCCCAGCATCCCCTGCCAGCCCTTCCCAACCTCACCAACCTCCATAAAGTCCTTCCTCTGGTTGGATGCCTGCAAAGCTGTGGACAGACTCCTGCCTGATTTCTGATCCCAGCGCTGTGCCCAAGAGGAAGAGAAAAGAGAAAACAGAAATTAGAAGCAGGTGAATTAGTTGGTTTTCCATGCTGTCACCTCCTGCCCACCGCATATGCTTTTACAACCTCAACCCCTGCCCACAGGTACTGGTAACAAACACCAAGAGCCTACTGTAAACCACAGTGCGCACATGTGCAAAACGCAGTGCTTCTGAGCGCCAGGGCCGGCGTTCTTACACTGCAAAAGGCTTGATCCGGCTCTTGAGACTCTTTTCGGACCGACACAGAAGTCTCCACTTCCTAGTACAATCCAACACACCCTTCCCCTGCTCAAGGGGCAAACACCAGGCTTGTCCACGCCACAGGCATTCCCCACAACATGAAACAAAGGGGCCACCCCCACTACAGTACCAGTAACAAACTGGGCCACGAGTGCTTTCCTCATCCTTGGAAACACAAGGGAACAAGCAGCTTTGCAGCCCTCTCAGCAAAGGGGACCAGCTTACCTTGCCTTCGTTGAGTTTCTTCCCAGGGTTGGTTTCTTCTGGGTGATAAAACCATTTGACTCGGACGACCATGTTGTTCCCCCACGACTCCCACATACTCTGGATCCGGCCAATGTAGGGCAGGTTGGGGCGGCCGGCTGAGAGGAAGACCGCACAGTCTCCAATGCGGATTATCTCCTTGCCCCGGACGATGGCCTTGTAGAAGAGCTTCCTGGCCTTCCCTTTCATTCCCCGTCTCTGCCAAGAGAGGATCGCACAGGTGAGCAACCAGGGATCACCCAGGTTTTCCCTGCCTACCACTTCCTGCATCCCACCCTTTGCTGTCGGCAGAGCCACAGCATCCACAGGCATTCATTCCCGCAGGAAACCGGGCAGAGGGACACACCACACAGGATGGCTCCCCCAGACACAGCAAAGGGCAACCCCAGTCTCCTTGCAAACTGGAGACCTTGCCAGCAGAGTTTCACCACCTCAGGAGAAGGGAAAGGCGTCAGTAGGAGGCACCACAAGGCAAACACCAGTGCCAAGCACTACGGAGCAGTGGGAGAGGCTCTGTTTACCTGTGTGGGTTTCCCAAACCACTTCCACAGCTGCCGTGCTGGGAGGAAAGCAGCGATCTTGGGCCTGTTCTCCACCGATGGCAGCCGCTGGCGCTTGGCCAGCTCCTTGGTGGTGGGCAGGTGGATACCCTCGCGCTTTTTGGGCCTGCTCTTGTTGCCGCTCTGCTGTGGTGCCGGCTGTTGCGCCGGCTGCTGCGCCGGCTGTTTCTGGCTCTGGGGGTGGGAGGACGCGCGGGATTTCCCTGCCTGCTTGGTTTGCTTGGGTGGGAGGGTCTGCTGCACTGAGGAACTTGGCTGGGCCTCAGCTACTTCGTCATCGGAGCTGCAGGAGGAGTCTTCATCTGTAGTGGAGGACGAAGAAGAGCTGGAGCTTGATGAAGAAGAGGTTGATGAGGCTGAGGACGAGGACGAAGAGGAGGAGGAAGAGGAGCTGCTGCTGGAAGAGGAAGAGGAGGATGAGTTGGAGGACGAGAGAGGGGTGGATGCTCGCGAGCTGGCTGAGCTGCTGTCCTGGGCTTCCCCTCGGTTCTTCTCAGCCTCCTCTTCTCCATCTGACTCTGAGCTACTGTCACTGCTGTTGCTCTCTGACTCCTCCATGGCTGCTGGAGCTGCTGCCTTTTCCTCCTGGTCCTTCGAAGCAGTGAGGCTCTCTGCTGAGCCATCAAACTTTCCTCCGAAGCTGGCAGGGGAAGGGTCTCCCTCAGCTGCTTTGGCTCGGGAAGATTTCTGCTTGCCCTCCACACCCACTGCAGGGGAATAGCCTAGCCCCAAGAGACTTTTGCCATCTCTACGACTGGCCAGGTTTGAGTCCTCCAGCATCCTCATCGCCTCCTTCATCTTCTTTGTCTTTGGAGACATCACACCCTCATGGTCCAGCTTGATGAGGATTTCATTGTCATGCTTCCTCTGACCCTTGACCATGCTGCCAAATTCCTGTGTCTCTTCTGTCGGCCGCCCTTTCTTGGCCTTGGCTTTCGACACCGAAGCATCGCTGGAGCTGAAGGCCGCCAGTGTCCCTGGCAGGTCACTGTAGGGTTCCGTGCCAAGGATGCTGCCGAACACAGCAGGCTGGTAAGTGGGTTGCGGGGGGCTGTGCAGCTTAGTGGAGATCTTCATTTTGCTGGCCTTTGACCGCTTTTCCTCTGTGGGGGCAGGAGAGCCTCCAGTCGGCAGCAGTTGTGATTTTCGCGACCCCTTCATGCTTGGCTTGCCCAAGCAGGCTGGCTTCTCTGGGACTGAAGAGGTGACAGGTGAAGACTCAACCTGATCCTTCTCTTCTGGCAAGGCAGCCTCTTCTGCAGAGGAAGGGAAACACAAGGCATGATGATAGCCCTCAAGATGGGCTTTATTAGCTCATACGCAACCAAACACCGACACCGACCAGTCCCTGGCCAACGGTGGCTCGTTCCTGAATGCTTAGGTATCCCCAAAGAGACACAGGTCCTCACCGCTCACTGAACAGCCTTACTAAACAGCCTGGCCTGATGGCAGCACCTGTGAGCAGCTGATGGGCAGTGCCCAACAATGCTGCTCCAACTGCAGGGGAACCAAACTGCAGATCTCCTGCATCTTTGGCCCTCCTGATGGCCGCTGAGATGCTCAGCTGAAAAAGAGACCCTGCTCCGCAGCCCTGACTGACAGAAGGAGGCTCTTGCAGCACAGGCCAGCTACCAAGACAGCCTCCTGCAAACCGCAGCCACAGCAGAGCAAGCTGACGCATGAATGTTCTGCACTCAAACAGTGCATCCGTTCACTTCCAAATCTTGCCCCAAACAACAGCACTAACTTGGGAAGAGTGGTGGGGAACTGTGCAAGGACTCTCTCAACTCCAGGTCCAGCAGTGGCAACAACCTACCAGCTTTCGCTTTGACGTTTGGCTTTCTCCCTCGTCCTTTGCCCTTTGACACAGGCTCCTCTGACCCCAGTGTAGCTCCCTCTTTTCCTTCTCCAGTGTCTTTGCTGGATTTACGGCTACGGCGCTTGGTGCTGGGCACCAAAAGGGCCGGGGAAGGCTCGGCACCTGGAACAGGTCAAAGAGATGGACAAATACAGTCAAATAACATACAAACCAGAGATGGGACACAGCAAATGTATCGCTATCAATTCTGCAATATGGACTGGGCCTTTTTCCCTATGGGTTATATCCCACCCCCCATGTCCATAATTGATGGTGCAATCTTTGTGATTGGAAGCCTGTGAACTCATCTCAAAAAATCTCAGAGGCAGGTGGCCTGAAACTCCCTGCATTTCATAGTGCGAAGTGTCATCCAAAAAACCGAGTAGTAAGACTCACACTGGATCTTGTAGTCAGGTGGGAGAAGCCGAATGTGAGACAGCGGGATACGTCCCGTGTCGCCGTCATCAAACTCTACTGTGATGAGGTCACCATCTTCCTCCAGGTCCAGGGCTCCTGTGGGGTGGGGGAGCAGAAGATGGGATCAGGAACAGACATCAAGGTACAAACCCCTTGTCAGGGAACTGGGGACGTGGGGAAAGACAGGGATCCTGCACCAGCTCCAAAGCATCCCAGCCCCACCTTTCCTAGGCTGTGCAGGGAGAGCACAGAAGGCTTGCTCTGCAACGGAAAGTCCCTGATAATACTAAACCAGCCCACCCAGTGTCAAATTTCCCAGTCAGCAGCACTGCTCCAGAATATAACAACGATTCCAGTTTGACTTCCTACCTCTTCCCCCTATTTTCCTCTATTCTTACAGAAATTCATTTCTCTATTTTCACTGCAGTATTTTTTTTCTTTCTTTCTTTTTTTTTTTTTTAACCTGCATTTTGTAACTGCTCTCAGCAATCACAAGCTGCTTTTCACCTTCTCTCCCAGGAAAATAACCTGTGTTCCCACCCTCTCTGGCATCAGCATCACCGGTCTACAACAAGTAATTCTTCCCTCATACACACACAGTGTGAACAAGAGCCCAAAAGCAAGACCAGCCATGGTAGAGCTGTCCAGGGCTCTTCACTGGCTTTTTAATGGGACCAGATGGTGGAGCTGATGTGTCAGAGGTAAAGCTACACTACAAAGTGTGTAGCTCATTTAGAAACCTCCACAACCTCAGAAATCTTTGGTGCCTGGAGTTAATTCTGACTCTCAAGTGTGTTGAATTCCCCTCCTATTTTAAGCTTCTAATTGCTCAGACCTCTTCCTGTAAGAGTGCATCTCCTGGACCGACATGATGTTAGTAAACCAGCATCCAACTGAGCTGGGCATGATCTGGAGGAGAGGAACGGGCCAAGTTCTGACGCCGGGACACTCACAGCAGATCTCACAGCTTTCCCAGACATCCCTCAGGACACGCAGGACTGAGACATCCCTGGTTCACAGCGCAGAGCAGCCAGGGTGGCCTTACCTCGAACAACTGTCCCTGGGTAGAGGCAGCGGTACTGCTGGCTCCAGTAGGCTGCAATCCTTGTGCCCTCGGGCAGGAATCGCACTGAAGGTGGTTTCACATCGATGATCTGCTCAGGGAGAGAGGAAAGCAATTACTGATGTTCTTGGCACCAGCACAGACCACCCCACCACATGTGGCATGTAGGCAAAGCAGCTCTGGAGAAGGCAAGGGGCAGTTTCCCTGCTGGGGAATGGCTTCCTGCCTGCTCACAGGGTAGCGTGAAGGACTACCCCTGCTGGCACACAGGCCCAGTGCCCACTGCCAGTGGGGAGCTCAGCCACAGGGCAGTGACCCACACCACAGGGAGCTCTGCCCAGACTGACCATGGCGGCAGGACCAGGGCATCCCTGCAGCCCCAGCTCGGGGAAGAGGAGGCTTCCAGCTAGCCTCCTCCACTCCAAAACAGGGCTCAGGCACCAAGTACAGGCACCCGCTGGCCTCACGTACCGCTTCCTGCAAGAGCTGCTCCAGGCAGTAAATGTGGGGACGGTTTCCCCTCTCACCTTCCACCACCACACGGTATCTGAAACACAAAGGCCCAGTCATACAGGGCACAGGGAAGACATCAGCCCAATCAGCTAACATCTCCCTCTGACTCCTACCACCAGTTTATTTGAGAGTGTTTAATGAGAGGTAACTGGATTTTCCTCAGCACTGATAAACCAGAGTGAACTCTCCTTCCCTCCCTGCCAGGCTCCATCAGTCTCTCTCCAGCCAGTTCTACACTACCCCCGGATCAATCCCTGCATCCCCATTCACTGGCAGAGCCCAGGTGGATACGGGAGCCCCTCAACTCACATGTCTGGTGAATGCACTGTCTTGACATGCCCGGCATAGAGCAGCTTATCATCCATGGGGATGAGGACACGCAGACCATCTTTCAGCTCATCCTTGTCAATTATGCAGGAGCGGGGAGCTGTGAGGTGTTGGAGCAAGATGAGGATTAGGGAGCACCATACAGGAAAAAGCAACAGCAAGGGGAGAAGGAAACCTCACACTTCCAGCATCACCCTCCCCTAGGAAAAGGCCAGTAAGCCCTTTCCAGAAAGGGCTCCCTCCCTCTGGCTGGCTCCTGGCAGAAGAAAATTTTGCCCTCTTGGTAATAATAAAAAGTTCCCCCTCTTGTTAGTAATAATAATATACCAGTATATGAAAACAGGGCAGCTCAGAGACTGGGCTTCATCTAGATGTCACAGTGGGCCACTCTGATAAGGCTTGGTTTTGGCAAGCCAAATTGACTGGGGAAGTGGTATCTCCACCCCAAGAACTCACGGCTTTGCATGAGGAACATGTGAAAGCAGCACAATCCTCCTCTGAGCAGCCCTGGGAAACTTGCCCAGTCCCTCTACCTGTACAGTTAGCCCCCCGGCCTCTCCTGCCCTCACCTGGTGTGGGCGGTCGCTCAACCAGCATGCTCAGTGGGATGTTCTCATCCTCTGAGAAGCTGCTGTCTTGGTTGGGTTCAAAATCCTCCTCTGCTGCCATGCTCTCCATGAGCTTGCTGACAGCTCCTCCTTTCCCTCGGTTCTGCAGGAGAGCAAGCAGCACATCAGCTGGGCGACAACAGGCAACTGTCTGATCCCATCTCACCTTCCTCCAGCAACAAATAACCTGAGGATATTGGGACAAACTTGTCTCCATCCTCAGCCAAGTTAATCACACAGAGGTAAGCAGATGTACCCAAACTTGTTTTTTGGTCATTGTTCAACCTTTGTTATTCTGGGTTTACCCCCAGGCATCACTGACAGCTGACCAAAAGCTGTTTTCACACATCCTAGCCACAAGTCACTCCAGGACGAGCAGACAGCTGTAGCTTTGCTCTGCATCCACCATCTCTCTGCACAGAACACCTGAGACTGTCTTCAATAAACAGGCAGCAGACACTGTTCCTATTTCTTTTCAAAAGCCCTGTGATCTGTTTCGTGCTGCTACACAGAAACCGTAAGCATTACACTCAGAAATCATGTGAGAAAATGCAGTAATGTGTGTTATGAGAGAAGACAAGCAATGGAGCAGAAACCAGTTGTGACCTGGCTCATCCAGTGCCGAGTAAGGCAAATCCACTACCATCTCCTTGGTCCTTGCTATCCATGAAGGCTGTCCCTTCACCCCGTGGTGGGCCTTAGAGAAAATCCTGCCTGCTCATTCATTTGGAGGATGAAGGCAAATGAATGCCAGATGGTAGCAGCAGGTATTACCTGGTAAGCCTTCCTTGGATTTGTAGGCTTCTCAAACCAGCATTTTGCCTGTAACACACCCAGCAAAACCTGCATGTCTGTTTTTCCTCCCTTACACTGCAACAGTCCAGGAAAAGAGCCAGCCACCCTCCAGTTCACCCAGACCACAACAAGCCCCTCACCTCTTTTTTCACCTCCTTGGCTTTCACCTTGGCTTTACTCTTCTTGGTGGAGCTCAGGGCATTTGCCAGGCTCACACGAACATCAGATGGGGAGCTAGGAATGCCAGGAGGAGACATGGACGAGGAGGAGGAGCAGCAGGGTGTTTCTTTACCCTTCTTCCGCTGCTAAAAATAAAAAGAAAACACTCCCATCGGTAAAGAGGGGATTGGTAAAGATCTAGGCCCAGGGAGAGGGAAAAGGTGGAGCAAAGCAGGCTGCGCACAGGTAGGATGACATTCAGCCAGCAGTTAGCTCGCTGACCACACCACGTCCTGTAACTCCCTGCTCTCCTTTCAGGCTTCACCCATTTGGGGAAGAGCTTTTCATTACCACGGAGAGCAACTCCTGCCTATCAAACCTTCCCCCTGAAAGCGCCAAGATCATCACAGCTGGCCTCATGTCAAAACTACGTTGTCTAACTCTCCCCACAATCAGTGCTCCTCCGTAACACGGCCATGAACTGAGCTGGAGGAAGCTGAGCTTTCAGCCAGGATGAAGAGCCAGCAACCCAGAGATCAATGCCACCACCAGCCAGGGGCAGCCCTCAGGCACCCCACCATAAAAAAGGGGAACAGCCTTAAAGGCCAGCGTGGAGGCCACAGCTCCGCAAGCAGACAAGGTCATACAGACAGCGGGAGAGAGATATCACAGACATTTTAATGCAGGATCATCCACTCTGGTCAATCCAAGCAGGATGGATTTGGGACACTGAGGATGACACAAGTAACCTGCCCTGTCCAAACACAGGTTTTTACTCCTTATGAGTCAGATCCAAGGCCGACAGCTCCTCTGGGAGTACGTGGGGCTGGCAGGGGTGACAAGGGGCAGCCAAACAACACTGGGGCAACTGCTGAGACAGGACTCAACACTCCTTTGCTCTAGTGGAGTTAATCACCCTCCCCTCACACTCAGGTCCCAAGGGTTCCACACCAATTCTGCCAGTGCATTCCTCACCTTGCTTAGCTCCTTCCTGTCCTTCCCCTTGCTGCCCTCCTTTTTGGGGCTCATGGGTGCCCCCTTGCCACAGCGTCCAGGCTTGGATACAGGTGTGGAGCTGGCAGGTGCTGCAGGGGTCAGCATGGCCGAGGACGTGGTGGCGTCGTGGAGGAAGATCCGCTCGCTCCGGCGCCGGTTCCACAGGTCATCATCGCTGGCCTCCAGCCCGAACTCAAAGCTCAAGTCCTTGGGGGACTTGAATTTCTTCAGCTTGCGGCCTTTCTCAGACACAAGCTTGGCCTTGTCAGCGCTCCCAGATCCAGAGTCGAGGCTGCTGGGGGTCTGGCTTGGTGGGATGCTGGTGGCCTCCAGTGGCCCCTTCTTTCCCCGCAGCAGCCCTGAAGGTGACTTCTTCCTGATCTTGATCTCACTCTCCGAGTCGGTATACTCAAACTCTGTCCCTAGGTGGAAAGGATTTAGCCATCAGTCAAAGCCCTGGCTAAGACAAGAGGGACCACATCCGACTGAAAGCTTTTGGGCTCCATGGCAGATGTCATATCTGTTCCAACAGAGCCCTTGCTTGTTCCCCTTTCCAATCCCCATATCCGTCAGATCTGTATTTCTGCCCCATAAAACACTGATTTCCCTGGAAATAAGTCTCCCCCGCCCCAAGCCAGATCCTACTCATTCAGGCAGTGTGGTTCAGCATGTTCCCTGCCTTCATTTTCTCCCTTCTCCCATAACCAAAACCCTGCAGCGAAGCTCTTAAAGAGAAAAAATACTCTAACATTTGCCCCTCCACAAAAAGGAGGGGCTTGGCTCAGCTGAAGCCAAGCATGAACCCCACAGGCTGAGGCTTCCTCCCCTCCTGGTGGGAGTCCTCTCCAGTCTCACCTTAGTTTCAGGAGAACAACCTCTTTAACAAATTGAATAAACTCATATTTCAAGCCTTTTTTTCCCCCATTGGCCAACAGATACCACAGATCTTTTCACTGGCTCAGGTAATTGCATTAAAGTCAAGAGAGGTAAATGATCTTTTGTCTGTGGCAAATGGAAATCCCCTCACATTCACCTCTGCTCAGCATCACAGGCACACCAGTACCCAGAGGTCTGAAATACTGTAGTAATGCCAAGACGTTCACCACGTTCAGTGTGTTCCCCAGAACCCGATAAAGGAGAGTAAGATCATGTGTTTCCAGGGGCAAAAGGGAAACTGAGGCAGCACCTACCCACCCAGCAACATGGGCAGGAGGTAGGCAAAGCACTGTGGCTGCACAGGCACTGTGCCACTGGGAGGTTACAAACAGCCAAGAAGAAACTTGCCCAAGGTCATGCAGTAAGTCTATGTGGGAACAAGAGACAGCCCAGATTTTCTAAATCCATTTATTTCCCAGGGCACTGGATCTCATGGGGTGGCGCAGCACCTCTGAAGATGTGTGCAAACATCAGCAGAACCTGGTTCTCCCTCTCCAAAAGAGAGCACCAGCCAAAGGTCTCTCTTGTATCCTCCTCCAGCCTGCTGTGGAATGTTCCTCTCTGCACACAATCTGCATGACTCTGCCTTCAGACCAGCAAGGTCTGAAATCAGGCCTTGCTTCATGCCAGGGAGGTTGGCAGAAACTCTTAAGTCCAACAGTGAACTCTTCTCAACCTCTGCTGTGACAACCAGTGTGTGCAGGAGACCCTTGAGGAAGGACACAAGGGACTGAACAGCATTCACATGGGAACATGAAAACAGACCAAGCGAAAGCATGGAGAGCATCTTCTGTCAGTCTTTCTCCCTGAAATACGCTCACTTGCCTGGGTAAATTCAATCTGTAGGAACCTGCTCCCCAAACCTCTTCCCCTGAGACTGCCCCAGTAAGAAGAGGGAAAGAGCAAGGCTGTCAAAATCAACGCTGGCAAGGCTCAAAATGAAAAACCCATCGGAAATTACAACACTCTTTCTCCTCTCTCACTATTGCATGAGGCAATTTCTAGATGCTTCCAGTTTCAAGGAGGACAGGTTACAAGATGATAAATTCTTAACAGAGGCTGTTGGAACAAGTTGGCAAAATCCAAATATAGCATGGAAACAGTGCTAAAACAAGCCAGGTTCCCAAGGAAGACATCATTTTCCATTCTGAAGCATGCTATAAATTCCATTACCACTTAATAAATATTAATGGAGAATTTATAAATGGAGCTGATATAGATTTGTCTGACCGGGAAAGATATCACCAATGGGCACCTGCGCAGCAGGGCATGGGGAGGAGAAGAAATGAAACTCCCAATTATGCGCAACACACTGAAACGGAGACAGAGACGAGGACAGAAACACAGGCTCTGGCACTGCAAACACATGAGCAGAGGAAGGAATGCTTGTTTCAAATCTTGCTGGCCCGTTTCTTATGAGGAAGCTGATGGGACAGGCTGACTGAAGGGGTTTTTCTTCTGCTTGGCATCTATCAGCTGCATTTAGCACATGCTTCCTTCCCTAAAACGTAACAGCACACCACTGCCTACAGCACCCTGGTCCAAGGGGACACAGCACCCCATCACTTGCCGTTGCAGCATGGCTGTTAAGGATTTGCCAGGTAGGTAGGAAGTGAGGAAAATTTGACAAAGCCACAGGCAACTGCCCCTAGGGAAGCCATGGCTGCAGCTGCTAAACCTGCCATACCCGAGACTGGTTCTTGTTTTCTTGCCAGAGATTCCCCCCACCTTCAGCATCAGGGCCAAACAGCCAAAAGCAAAGAAAGAGCAAGACAGTGCCTGGGTAGCAATCTGCTCTCTTGCAGCACAGCCTGGACCTCCTGAACCTTTCATCCAGTCCTAACCATGCCACTCACCCATCAGGCTCTGCCGCTCCTCCTTCTTCTTTGCCTTCTGCTTGGCTTCCAGTTGGATGATGGAAAGTGGAGGGGGAACGATGGGGCTGGGCATTGCACTGGCGGCAAACCTTGCTAGAAGGCCCAGGCCACTCTCGTCAAGAGCAGGTGATGAAAGCCTGTCAGTGCCATCTGTCCCATAGTCCTCTGCTTCGTCCTCTTCCTCTTCATCCTCCTCTTCCTCCTCCTCTGAGCTAGAATCTAGCACGCAGAAAAGAGGGAGCCCATTACAAATCTCATGGAGTTGTGCATCGGCCACATTTCCACCCCAAACCGATAACTCTCCTGCTGCTCTGTGCTCACCTAAGTAGCACTGAGCTGCCCATGAGCACAGCCAGAAGATGTTGGCCGTGGACACACACGTGTCTCTGAAGCCATACAGCCGCCATCACCCTGCCTACCACCACCCTTGAAGGACACAGCAATACAGGGTACAGCAAAGAGGACCCATTCAAGGCAAAGGAGGGAAGAGCAGGGTGCTGGCAGAGATTTGAAAAGGATGCCATGCACCCCTTCCCTGCAGCTTTCAGGAGGAAGTAAAAAGCTTAATTCCTTTGAAAATCCCAACCTCAGAGCTGTGGGATTCCCCTCCCGCCCACCACCTCTTCCTCCATAACAAAATCCATTAGTGTAATGAGAATTAGAGATCAGCATGGAAGGGGAATACCAGAGACCAGCCTGCGCCACTGCAGGAGGCGAGGAGGACACAGAGAGAAGAAGGGGCAGGAGGCAAAAATGCAAAGGAGGGGAGGGAAATAATCATTTGAAAGCAATGGATTTGGAATGCATAAGGGGAGAAAGTGTAGGTAGTGTTGGAGACAAGGAGGTGTGTTTAAACACTCTGCCTCAAAACTCTCCGTGCCTTTCATTTTCCTCTCTACAGCTCAGGCTAGGGAAGCCCAGCTCAGCACAGGCAGGAAGAGCTGCCCACAGCCAAAATCTAATTCTGGCAAAGAAACGAGCCTTGCCGCCTGCCTCGGCTGTCACCTGCAGAGAGCAGTGGGCTGGGGTTTTCCTTCACAGTGTATATACAGCAGGTATTTTGGGGGTAGATGCTCTGAGAGTGGCACCTCTCCCTTCCTACAGCACTTCCCAGGAGTGTCATAAGCTCAAAGGCAATTAATTTTAATAGCATCTCATCCAGTTAGTGCTGGTGAGCAAGTCACTACACAAATGCACATATACCACACACATACATATACACACACATATATGAGCACATATACTTTTTTATATATCTATATATATTTAACTGCAGAAAGCGGGTCTGGAAAAGATATTTAATTTCTCTTGAAATTGAGGGCTTAAGTAGGATCGTCAAGGTCGCTGGAAAATTTCCACTGCTAGCAGAAGCCCTGCTCTCCCCGCCTGAGCCCACTCGCCAGCTCCCCGCCAGCCACTATCCCTGCGTCTGAAAGCCAGCCAAATGAGAAACCAGATCCCTTCAAAATGAGCTGGAATGAACATGAAAATCCTTTTCTTTTCACATATGCCCTCTGGGATAGATAAAAACGTCCTCAACACTTGGTTGTTAAAAAAAACCAAACCAAACCACAATAATACAAGTGTTATTTTTCCACTTTGGATTATTGTTCCATGACATTGGAAATAACAGGAATATCAGAAAACAGTGTTCTCATCCTTGCATTTTATCAACTTAAAAAATAAAAAAAGCTGGCCATTAGTTAATCGTTATTTTTTTAAACAAGGAGAGCTTATCTCCACAGCATGTATCAGATAGTCACAGAATACGAATTTTTAACTGCATAAAAATCCCTTCCTCATTTCAGTTGCTCAGGCTAGCTCCTTGTGATATAAAAATGTTATTAACCTATAGTCCTGCAGTGAATACCAAGAAATCCACAGCCCTGCTCACGCCTTGCATAAAAACCACATGCAAAAAAAAACCATCCATAGAAAATTAGGATCAGATTCCTTCCCCTACCAGAAAAGGGCAAACCTGCTGGTTTTCTACCACATTTTGCCAAAAAGAAAACAAATCCAGATGAACTCTGCTATTCTGAGATGTGGAAACCACCTGCCTGAAAAGCAGCAATACCGTGCCCAAGTTCAATGACACACCATGGGCTACTGAGACCCCTTCCACATATCCCATTTGGCTCCAAAAATTCAGCAATTCTCAGGAAAATCAGGAAAAAATTGAAATCAACCTGTACAGCCCCCCATGCCAGAGCTAAAGACCTGGCTGAGCTGAGAGTGGCTCATCAAGCAGCTGTGGAGGAAAACAGGCAAAAACGGTGAAAGTTTGCAGGAAAAACCCTCTATGACCTGTCCTGCGTAATCCCCCCCGCAGCACCCTTGGCTCAGCCCCACCAACTGCCTGGGGGCTGCGTGGAGCGCGGGCAGCATCGCTCCTTCGGCACTTAAGAGACTCTGCATGTGCAAGGGCATAAGGGTGCCCAGCAGCTACAGTATTTCAAATGCACCAAGGTAAAACAGATTTAAAAGCCAGGATGAAAGCAGCCATTACTCACCCTACAGAAAACTTATGATATAATAAATGCACCTGGCAGTTATTCTAACCTCTTCGAAATACACGGTGTCACACTATGGAAAGACAACTGAAAATAGTCTCTTGTCAGCATTTTTACCAAAACACTTGTACTTTTATCTGTACGAGATACAATTTTCAGCCTGAAAATAAACACATTTTAACACGTTCACAGCACAGATCTATCCTCCTCCACCTCTCATGGCAAGGGCAGATCTTGCTAACTCCACTCTACATGAAGTACATAATCCCCGTTCCTCTTCCTCCTGATTTTCCAAGGGACAAAACCTAACAAATTAAACAAAAAGAACACATTTGGGGCTCTGCTCCAAACCCACACGCTTCTAAGCTAACTCCCCAAATTTATGGCCATGGTGGCAATTAAGCTGCTGGTGCTCTATGGCCATCTGCACAGCTTCTTGGAGAGACTCATGATGTCTGTATTTAATGTGAAGCAGTTTTACTCCTACTGTACCCAAACTATGTGTGGGCTTAAAATGAAGTATGCACAGATGCCTTTACACAATTGAAGTGTCTATTTTTTTTCTCCTGAAAAGGCAATTTTTAGTTAACAATGGGGAAAAAGACATTTTAAAAAGTATTTTTTTCCTTCAACGGTAATTCTTCTAACACTGAGCAAGGGTAAGGGAAAAAATATTCAAAGCTAAAAATACCTTTTTTAATTGACATTTTTAAGAGCATGTATATGTGTGTATATACCCACACACGCAACCACACGTGTACATACAACTCTACAGCCAAAACAAACAATAAATTCACATTTAAATGCTACTGATGCCAGATAAACTGGAGCCAAAGAAGATACTTTTTTTTTCTAAAATGTCTACCTGCATTAAATTAAAACCCAAACCCAATTAAAAATACTAAATTTTCTCATTGCTTTTAACAGCTAAGCTGCCATGGTATTTTACTGTAGGAGAGCAGTAAATGAAGATTTGTTAATGATGAACAGAAATTGATTAAGCAATTTGGTTTTTAAAGACTGATGTTACAAGACAGATTGAGGGGGGGTGTGGAGAGGAAAGGCTTGGGAAGGGGGAAGTAAAAACATACACTTAAAAAGAGTCATTTCACATTGTAAAAAAAATAGCATGATTTTCTCGTAACACCAAGCAGGCCTACAGCATACAAAGCAGGCTAAGTACAGGCAGACTTTAGACAGCTACTGGGTCATTGACATCTGATTTGTGTTATCTGTCCAAATACTGGAGGTTACTCATTTTTGAATGTCCAATTTAAGATTGTACCTTTTTTTTTTTCCTTCAAACAAGCCAATTCTCATTACTGGAAGATTTTCCTTTTTCCCCCCATATGTGCTGTGCTGCTGACTCCAGAAGTACTTATAAAAAATTAAAAATACTACAACTACCACGTGGGAATGACTGTGTGGGGAACTGGTTATACCTCGCTGTTTGGGTTTTTTTTCACTGGGATAAAATCATCCTCCAAGTCAGAGAAAGGAGAGCAGGGAAGAAGGTATTAATTTCTTAAGGAAAACGGAGTATGGAAGAGAAGGATGTATGGGTCTTCAGTCTCAGAAAGCTCAAGGTATTACCTATCCTGATGGGTTTCAAAGTCCTGTGTGGCTTTAGCCCACATTAGTAGTTTCCTCTCCAAGGTCACTGGATGAAAGACCACAAGCTTTGCCTCTCATCAGAATGGTAACATGGTGTTCGGTCTGTAAGACAGCAGTGCATCCCCACCCCTTCTATCTCAAACCAGATGAAAACAGGTCTTCCTGCAGCTACTCCTACCTCTGACATAGATATCGGCAGGGCCATGGCCAGGCAATTACCCTGATACTAGGACAGCCTGCATCATGCCCCAGAAACCTTTTAAGGACAGCAGCAGAGCCTTTGTAGGCAGCGCTGTGGCTTCTCATCTCGGACCCATCTGCAAAGCCTTCCCTTTGCTAGGTTCTCCAAAAGGAAGCTTGCAAACAGTAAAGCATTTCTGGAGTCCTCAATCACATACACACAAGCAAATCTTCCATGCAAGACTCTTCATGGACAGAGGAAAGTCAAAAGTGGACAGCAATCATCTTCAAAATTAAAATAACCAAGAGAATGCAAAGAGCTACGTGTCATTATTCACGGAGGTAACATCGAAACATCTGAGGCTGACAGATGACATAAAGAAAAGTTATTTTGCCTACCTACATAACAATGGTCAAGGTTCGGGTTCATGGCTAGTGACCCTCGCTGAGAAGTGTCTGCCCTACAACCAGCCAACCACTTTGCTTCTTTAGTGCAGCGTGAGAGCAAATGCAAGAGACCGACACAGACATTCAAAGCATCATGGATAGGGGCAGGGGTGAAAGGGTTGGTCAAGCAGCTGCAAGGAGAAAGCGAGCACTTCTAGAAAAGCTGAGGTTATTAATCGGTTTAGTATCAGGGAAAGCCATTAGAAACCCTATTACCCAAATATCCCTTCAAGTAATGCTTCTGAGAAAGAACAAAAAAAAAAGCATTTGCAGAAAAAAAATAAAACTGTAACCAATAATCCCACCACCACCACCTCCCCCTCCATGCCCACCTCCCACCCCAGGAGGTTTTGCATCTTTGGTTTCCCCACCATTAAATGACACCCCAGAGGGATTTACAATGCATTTCCCCATTTGTTCCAAATTCCCCAACCTCCTCCCATATCCCCTCCCCTCCCCAGACTTTATCCCATAAAACTGGGATTTTTACTTTTCTTAAGCAGACAGGTTACTTGAAAAATAGACAAAGCCAATTAGAGACAAGTTACCTATCTGCTCACCTGGAGCAAAACCAAAAAGCAAATCCAAAAAACCCTCAAGAACTTGGCACCTAGAAGGGATCGATATCCTCAAAATTTCCAACAGCAGCAAAATAAACAAAGAAAAGATGCAGGAAGGAACAGGGAGGGGAAGAATGGAAGTTAACGCAGACTCTTCATGGAAATGTGGCAATCTCACCCTTACATAAAATCCACTATCCCCAGAACTTTTTGGGTTCTCTTAAGAAATTTTTTTTTTTTTTTTTTGGAAACATACGTTTCTCTCTTTTGGGTTTTCTTTGAAATGCATTGGTGGGTCCAGCCCAGAGCCACATCAAACCAAATCAGCATTCTGTATCTTTCTGCTGTGTTTGATTTTAATTTCTTTTAGCATAGATTATCTTTCTCTGGAGGTTGGGTTTGGAGGGAAGAAAAGCCAAACAGGTGCATGGAGAAAATTAACATCAAAAAAGTAAGGAAAAACAAAACAAAAGCAAAACTATCCAGCCCCATTTTCAATTAACAGTCGTCTGAGCAGTGTGAAATACTAAAAAGCTTTTGCTGTGCTATATCCAGATTTGCCGTGTAACTTAGATGATAACAACTGGGGATGCTCTTGCTTAGCATTCAGCCCAGACAAGCTACTTTCTTTTGGGAGCCGAGGGCTCATTAAAATGACCTTTCCCCATGATTATTATTTAACGAGTGCGCTTTAAAACAGAAACCCCTTGTGTCTCTGGAGGAAAAGCCTCAAGTAAACTCTTTTCCCACTGAAGTACTAATGACAGGCTGACAAAAAAAAGCTGCAAGAAAAAAATTGGGGTGAGGGTGAGGGAGGGAAACTGCAGAGTCAAATTTAATGCAGTAATTGCCACATCCTTGAACACTGTGGGTTACGTCTGGGCATCTGAAAATAATTGCCTCCCAAAAAGAGACACAAAAATTTGACGTATACACTTTGAAAAGTGAAAAAGAAAAAATTCTGGCTGTTAAATAACGGGTATGTTACACCCAGCACCCTCCTGCAGCAGCAACGAGGACCAAGTGCCTCCACGTTCCATCTGCCTGCCTTGAGAAAGTCTATCAACAGAGGAAACAAACGGAAAAAGAAAAATAACAAAACTGGGTGAACAAAATAAAAACTGAATTAAAGGGGTCGAGGTGGGGAGGGGGGAAGGCCTAGGCTTTATCTGGACAAACGCAGCAGGGATATTTGAATAATAGAGAGTACCCCAGACTAGGTTAATTCCAGTTCTACTCATGGGGAGTGGGAGCAGGAGGGGGATGCAGAGCAGGATGAAGTGAAGCGGCAACCTAATCGCCTGATAAGAGACACAGCAAGAGAGACAAGGTACACAGGTTTAGTTAAAAATGAACTCGATATGTTTAATAAAGCTTGGTATACCAAATCGCAGTACAAACATCAAGTCACACGGCCACACAACAGTATCCCGGTATTTCAAAAAAAAAAAAAAAAAAAAAAAAAAATAGAAAAAGAAAAAAGAAAAGGAAAAAAACTTGAAAAGGATAAAAAAAGAGAAAGTAATTTAAAAAAAGCTCCTTCCAAACCTCTACAAGGCTCATGCCAAAATAAAACAAAATGAAATAATAATAATAGTAATAATAATAATAATAATAATATAATGGTGGTGGTGGTGGCAGCAAGGAAGAAAGTGAGGGAAAAACTGAAGGGAGGAAGGGAACAGGAAAGCAGGGAGAGGTGGACACTAAAACCCAGTTGATATAAAAGCTCCAAAAGAGCCAGCCAGTAATATCACAATGATACAGGTACAAAAAGGATAAAAAATGAATGTCAGGCTGATAAAGCAGGCTACGCTGCCAAGAACAAAGATGGCCGCCCTGGCTCCGACCATCAAAATGGCTGACCCCAGCCCGCCAGGCCCCTCGCTTGTCCTCGCCCCCTCCCCGCCCACCCGCTCCCAAACGGGCATGGCAGAGGGGTGCATTGGGGGTTGCGTTTGCTATAAGCTAGTAACCTTGATCGAACGAGTCCTCCGAGGAGTCGCTGAAGGAAGATCCCGCCTCGGCCTCCCGCAGCAGCAGGCAGAAGGGCTGCTTGCGGCCCGCCGCCGCCTTCGGCTTCAGCGGCCGCCCGGCCACCGCGCTGCGGGGGGCTGCCTTGGGGCCACCAGCCACCCGGCCACCCTTCCTGGCCGCTGTACTGTACAGACCGGGTGGCCGTGGCTTGGGGGCTGACGGCGGCTGCGCTGGCCACTCATCCCTCAGGGATCCCTCCTCCTCCTCCTCCGAGTCCGTATCTGTGGTCAAAGCAGGTGGGAAGAACGTTACATCAGAGAATGGAGGTTTGGGGGGGCTGCGGGGTGTGTGTGTGCTTTGGTGCATTTCTTTGTGAAGAGGCTGTAAACCAGGAGGGGAACGTGGCTGCAGGAGGGGCCATGTGCCGCCGTTTTCCACCTCCTTCCATCACAAGCCTCGGACCCAGCGAGTGGGAGCTGAATAAACACAGAAACACGCATTTCCTTCTTTAGGTCAGAAACAGACACTCTCCACCTAGGCCAAACACCCCCTGTCCTCCCTTCAGACAAGATCCAAGGAGTGTTTTTAGCTCAGGAGCAGAAAATTTGAGGTAGACATTTCCACTATGAAGATGTCCACCAAAAGTGCAGCAACGCCACCAACCGAGCCATCAACCTGAATTAGCCTCAGCCATGGTTACGTTCAACACTCTGACCTGAATCTCCTTTTCTGCATGAACCAACTCTCCCAGAGTGTTTTCAACACGGGCAGCCGGAGCCCAGCTGCCAAGCAGGCAACACGACTAACTCCAAACGTCTAACTCCAAACACGCCACCCCAGACACTCTGCAGTGGGCAATATGAAGTACGCCGAAACGGAGCAGGGACCAAGCCGCCCCTCAGACTGTGAGCTGTGGCTTTACAAAGCTGCCAAGCCCTGCGGGCAGTGAGAAGTTATCCATCAGTCCCCCTTCGCACCTGATGAACAGAACAAAAAGCATACTGTAGCCCTGGACGCAATAAAAGCAGGTATGAATTGTCATTTCCCTGCTTGGGAACGCACCACCAGCTCCACAACGTTACGGACGTTGTGGTGGGGACCATCCCAGCCTGTGGGCAGCAGCATATGCTCTCCAGCATCAGCCCAGGTCAAGCATTGCTCCCCACCTCCACTGCATCGATTGTGGAGAGGTAATGGACAGCAAGTTTAGGAGGCCCAAAACCCAAATAAGCAAATGGTTTTGGGCATCTGACTTCTGTTAAAATCTGTGGGAACAGGATGCTCAGCTTGCCCTTTGGATCTATGCCGAAGGTTTTCAGGACTCCAGCTAGAAAATCATGAGGTTAGGAGGCAGAAGGACTTGGCACCAGTCCCGCTTCTCCTCCTCCACAAGAGCGGCCCACCAGTCATGGGAGGTGCTGCCATATGCTCGACCTGCCTCCCCAAATCCATCACGCTTGAGTGACCAAGTAACAAGCTAAAGCCCTTTCCTTAAACCTGCACACAGCTGAAAAACCACGCACCAAAGCTGAGCCACTTCAGAGTCCGTTCCTCAGTGACAACAACCCTCCTGAGCTGAGATTTGTGGGACAAAGGGGCACATTCCTACATCAGGAGACTTGCTGGAGAAAAGAGTGGTCAGATAGAAGCTCCCTTAGGTCTGGGAGGGAGTTTCTGTTCATGAAACCACAGTAACAAGTGCAAGGGCACTGCAAAAGCTCCCTCTGGCAGAAGCCAAGGCTTTTAGCTCGAGCAACAGCCTATGCCTCCTCTCCCCATTAGCTCCAGAGCTCCGAGTTTAGGAGCCATGTGTCTGTCCTTGGGAGAAAGCACATTCAAGAACAGGACTGTTGGGTGATGTGTACAGCAAGATCAGCCAAAGGCTGTGTTCAAGTCCAGTGGACACAATGGCTTCTATTTTGCCATGTAAATGGCTAATTTCATGCCAAACATTTGTTCCATTGGAGAATCACTAGCTCATCATCTTCCCCATTAGCGAAATTTCTAAACCGGTGTGGCACCGAGAGATGTATTTGTTATGCATACAAACACCCCATCAGGGTTTTAACACGGGACTGAAATAGCTGCAAGCAAAGGAAAAGATGCATATGCAAGTGAGCTAAGACAATTACACAGCCAGGCCTCAGACCATAAACTCCAAAGTCCCTCACATGCTCTCTGCCCCACCATCTGCCTGAACCGTTGCAGACTCTTCTACCATTCTACAGTCTTCCCAACACTATCTGCAATTCAGATTTTTCCTTCTGTAATAGGGGTCCCTAGCTCTGCTCGGTTGCAGGAACCTTTGCCTCAGGTGCACTCTGAGTTCAGAAATGACAATCACTACACAGGATGCCAGGGTGGAGATGCACACTGAGGAGAGAAATGGGAGGCTGAGCACAGTCAGCCGGGAGCAAAACCACAACACCAAAGGGCAGGAGGATGCTTAGGAACACCAGTGTCCCCCGTAGGCTGTCCCTTCTCCAACTGACTCCATGGCATAATCCTAAAGCTACTCCCATCCAACTCAACAAGGACTTCCAAAAGTCAGCCATTAACCACCTCTTGGCGTAGAGGCTATGAGTACTCATCCGATACGTTGAAAGAGAGTGTCTGCTCCCACCGAAAGCAAGAAAGTGGGTCAACTTCTTTTTTAAAGCATTTTTCCCCATTGACAATCAGTACAACAGGTTAGGAAGAGACGCACTGATACTGGCTACCTCTGGGACAGCAGGATGGGCAGACAACTCATGCTGATCCCAAAGATGCCACAGCATTGATTAGCCAGGGAGGTGGTACGAGCAAAACCAGACCCATCTCCAAAACCCCTTCCAGGAGGCCAGAGACCCCCACCACAAGCCCCCACAACAGATTACACTGTAAGAAGAGAGAAATGAGGGGTTACTTACTATAGGAGTAGCTGCTAACTTCAGATATTGCTGGTGAATGGGAAACCTTGAGCTGATTTTTGACTTTTAACCCCACCTCCATCTTCTTCATTTTGGCAGCCACCTTGTTTTTACCTTCCTTGGTGGTTTTCAGTGACAGGCCCAGGTTCTTGGCCAGGCTCTTCTTCTCCTCCTTGCTTGGCAGAGCCTCGTGGGGTGGGAGGTACCTGCTGCCACCTCCACTAGTTTTTGGCTTTCCCCCAGAACTGTCAGCAAACTTGAAGGGGGATTTGAGCTTGTCTTGTTTGGTGAGTGACAGAGCCTTATCAAGCTTGCTGGCCAGCTGCTCCTGATCCGATGCCACCTTCTTCTTTTTCAGCTTTAACTGCCGAGGCGAAAGGAAGAGACACAGGTGAATGCAGAGCAGGTACCATGGCAGACCTGAGCGATTTTACTAGCCCTCATAACCATCTCTCATGCACTCTTGTTAATAAGGCCTCAAAATTATAGTCTTAAGCCCCGGCTGCCATAACCCACAATGGTGCTAGGGAGGAAGAAGAGGAAGATGTCAGCAGACAGCACAGCTTTACCCTTATCAAGCACTACAAAATCACAAGATTAACTTAGAAAAACTGAATTTTCTTCCAAAATAAATATGTTCATAGAGAAACATGTTTTGGAGTTCTTTTTTCTCAACACCTTCTGGTTTTCAGCGTATTTTGGGGTTGGTTTTACAAGCTTTTCTCTAAATCATGAGGATTAACAATCTTCTTTACCCCAAGCCCCAGCCAAATAAACATGGATTTCCACATATCAACCCGCTCCAGAGGCGAGGATGCCAAAAAGATCCAAATACCTCTCAGCGAGAGCATCAGCACCACTGCATTACAGCCAGTGCTGTTACATCCTTTTCAGTATTTTCTTGCTTCTTGAAAAAAGTAAATATACTTTACATGTGCTGCAGCTAGATAACAGCAGCTGTAACAGTACTTTGCCTGTATGCATTTTGGATTTCATCAGCAGCTTAAAGCTCCAGTAAATACCTCATTGCCTCAACAGGAACAGAAGAAAACCCTGCATTGAATATAGTGAAGTTGCTCTCCCCTTCCTCCCTTGCTTCAGGAATTCCATTCCCCTCCACTATCTCACCAGACAAAGGGGTAAGACAAGCACTGCTCCGGATTCAGAGCTAGTGCAACACTGCAATGTTCTGGCTGGCTTGAAGGTGCTTGCCTCTCTGCTGCCTACCAAAGAGGTCCAACCTCCAAAAGACAACATTAGCCTCTGCAAACACCCCTCTGCGGCACACAGTCCTCTCATGAAGAACTTCTAAACCCACATGAACTGAAAGCAGATGTTCTAAGATCAGGAGGAGTTACCCATTACAAGCCAATGCTAGCAAAGCAGGAAAGAGATCTGCTGTTGGCCTGTGGCTCCATGTTCCCCATGAGGGCACTGACCTCATTTGAGAAGCTGGGAGCTGCATCATGCTCTTCCCAGCTCTGGTTCCTCCCTTTCATCTTGCCATTGCCGCTCTCCACATCCTCATCCTCCTCCGGGAGGGCCCCTTTGTGCCTCTTCTTCATGCCCTCACCAGTCTCAGAGTCTTCAGAGAGCAACAAGGACTTGCTCAGTCTGTAAGCCAAGCACAGGATAGGTCAAGGTGGGGGGCTTTCCTCCCTGTGATCCCCACCAAGCTCAAAAGTGAGGTTAAATGCCTCCTAGGACAGTGGGGATCCTCAGCAGGAGCCAAGTCCACTGTGAAGTGACAGTAGTTTGGACAAGGTTTTCCACCAAACAGGAGAGCCAAGAAGCCCTTCTTGCACGCTCCTGGCCACTGGCACAGATGAGGGTGACTGAAATCGGAGACCTGCAAGGTGGTCTCTGAAAGGAAATATTTGGTGTCTTGAGTAACAGCCACCATAAAGTGCCTGATTTGGTACAGAGCAGCAGAGGGAAGGATAGACAGCGGAGCTGGCCCTGTAGCCCTTTTCCCACCTCTACTCTCATGGACTCTGTAGGTGCAGAGGGAGATTCCCGAGGCCCAGGGAGGTGCCTCACTGCCCAGACACTTGCCCTGGTTGCTCGGGTATGAGCAAGGAGGTGGTAAGGAACTGCCACGCAGTGTGACACAGAGGGACAGGGCACTGCAAGGACTGGCTTGCTCAAAGGACAAGCGGTCTGCTTTACAAGCCTGGCCCCTCTGAAAGAGGCATGTGTGATCTATGGCTTCGGTCCCTCTTTGGGATTTGGGGGGAAAGAAGGGGGTAAAAAAACAATAAAAAAAGAAAAAATAAAGTAGGTGAGACTACAAACACATCTTTCACTGCTCCCCAGCTGTCTCCAGTAACTATCTGATGGATCATCAGTCAACACTTCAAGACCCCTACCAAGCCTCCATTAAAAGCTCTCATATGCCGCCTCCTCCACATTAAGCCTGCTGGCCCAGGTCACACCACCACCACAAAGCCACTGACCTGGGCAGCCTTCTCAGTTTCCAGGTATTTGCCCTCCCCTCCGTCCTCTCTGCTGACCTCCACAGACAGCTAAACCAACACCTCAGGCCCTGGACACTGGCTGAGGGTGCGTCTCCATCTCCCACACCAGGCTGCTCAAGCATTCCTGTGATGTGGGAACACGCACACACAACATGATCATGCACGCACACATGCACAACTCCAGCCACCTCTGGATGCCTCCAACCTGTCCAGCCATCCAAACACAAAAAGCAAAACACAGAGCCACCAAGAAGACAGATTTTCAGAAGCGCATGGTCAGTGGGAGCTGGGCACCTGAATCTATTTTGTAGTTTTGAAAGGACATTTGCAAAAATATGTAGCACACAGGCAACTTGGAGGTGCCTTCCCATTGGAGAGACTTGGCCACCTATGGATGGTTAGATGGCCAACGGCAGTGAGATCCAGGCATCCAAACTAGAGCAGCTGGACTTGCAAAAGAGAAAAAAGCAGAAGACAGAACGATCCAGACACTTGAAAGAGAGAGGTCAGGCGAAACCAGCTCCCACTGATTAAGGGAACAGAGATGAAGACAGCAGAAACACAGCAGAAAGGCCCTGCAAAGTAGATAACCTGGAATAGCCCTATCCTTCCAGGTTTTGACATCAACATCCCTGCAATTAGCTCTACAGCACCCGCTCGCACCGTCCGCTCTCCTGAAAACACACAAGGACGCGCTCCCCAACACCAAGACCTCACCTACAGGTCCCTGCCCAGTCAGCTGTTCTGCATCACCTCACCGCTGCACAACTCAGCCTGTCCTATTTGCACCCAGCAGCACAGATACGTGCTCTACCAGCAGGAAGGGAGGACGCTGGCACTGTATTCCCACTGTAAGGACACACTCCCATGAAATACACACGCTTCCACAACACCACTGCTGCCAGAGACCGGCCTGACAACACAACGCCACGGCGAGCCCCTGCTGCATCTGAGATACTCTCCCCAGTAAGACCCTGGTGCAGTGACCCTGCCATTTTCCCATCTTCCCCAAATTCCAGCCTTACTTTCCACTCTTGCTGTCACTCTTCCCTCTCTCCTTAATGGGTGACAGAGCGCTTGATCCAAGTTTCCTCTTCCTGGGCCTTCCAGGGCCTCTTCTTGCCAAGCTTCTACTTTTCTCGTCATGCTTTTCCCTTTAAAAAAACCACACGCTTCACTGTTAACCAAGGCAACAAAAAAAAAAAAAAAAAAGCAAAGAAAAAAAAAAGCAAAAGCAAATTTTGCGAACAAAAAGCAAAACAAACAGGGGAAAAAAATAAAGCAAATAAATCCAAAAAGAAGAAAAAAGAAAAAAAAAAATAAAAGAAAGCAAGCAAGAACAGGAGCCAACCCAGAACCTTCGCCTGTCACCAAACTGCTAAACTGAGCTGCTGAAGCCAAGGTTGTCTCTAATATGGTCTCCCAGCTGCATTCACCAGTGATCAGGTTGTCGTGTCACATAGCCTAGCAGTGTGTTGTGCAAAGCTCTGGCGGGCCGTACCAGGAGGAGAGGAGAGGAGACAGGGAGAGGTGGAGGGCTGTTTTCTCTCCCAGACCGAGAGGCAGTGAAAGTGCCCAGCTGGAAAAAAAAAGATCGAGTGAGCAGCCTGTGACTTACTCGGAGTCCCTGCGGCGCTGCAGCTTTACCAGCTCCCGCTGCTTCTCCTTGTATCGCCGCTGCAGCTCTGCCAGCCTCATCCTGTAGTCCAGCTCCATTGCATCCATGTTCTCGATGGCCGATTTGATGGAGTACATCTAGGGTGGGGAGGCAAGAGGAGGCGAGAAGGTCAGGGCTTGTCCAGGCCCTCACCTAGGCTGGGGTGATGCACACTGGGGTGCCCTTGCAATGGCCAAGACCTGCAGCCTGGCAGGGAAGCCCTCCATGCCTACAGCGGAGCAGAACACCCATACCCACAAGCACAGCCCTAGGGTAGTACACAAATAAAACCAGCCAGCCCAAATTGTTCTGAGCCTTATGCAAGGGATGGCAGCAGCTTTGAGGGAGAGCAACCTTGGGAAAGAACCTGTAGGATAAAATACACCCGTGGAGTCTCTTCTGCCTTTTTAAAAAAGACAGATCAAAATATTCCCTGACTTGGAACACTTATTTGCTGGGTACAAAGTAATCCGTCAGTCTCTCCCATGGGGAAGAGTCAGCAAAGAAAAAAAGATGGAAAAGTCCTCCTGCCACTAGCTTTACATATCCCCCCACCAAAGCAGTAACACAGGAGTTCCTGCTGGCTTTGTACTACAAAAACCACTTCTAGGGCCGCCGAGGGTCTTGCTGAATTCAATGTGTCGATTCACAAACAAGGGAGGAAGCTAAATGACACCAGGCTGCCTCCTGCGCAGCTACAAACGCGACACGAGGGCAGAGCCAGCTCGCTTCGCTGAGTGCAGAAGGGCAGCACGAGCCGGGTGGCAAAGTGGGGCTGGAAGAGCAAGCTGCAGCGAGTGGATGTACTGTGGCTTTTCAGGCTCAGCCACACTAAGAGCTACTTACGGGTTCATCTTTCTTCTGCATCCAGCTGTACTTTTTGTTGGGATTCAGCTCTCGAGGCAGCCGGATGGTTTTCAGACTTTCCATAAAGGGGGTGGAAAGTACTTCCATGAGCATGTGGGTGCTGGCAGCCAGCAAACTCTCCAGTGTTGGCCGGACAGGGAAACTCTCTGGACCTGCTGGAAAGGACAGGAAAAAAACAAAGCTATAGAGGTTCACGTTCCAAGACTGCTCCTCAGGCAGGCCCAAGGAGAGGCTGATGTCCTTTTCTGGACCATGGCAGGTCAAGGAGCCTCTCAGCCCCCCTCAGCCCCCACTTGAGATCTCCTGTTGTACCCAGCCATGGTGCAACTGGCAGTTCCCATCACGTCTCGCCTCAGGAAGTTACTGGAAGGTGAGATCTTTTCAGGACCTGCCAAGCTCTTGGAAAGCATCATCTGGAGCTACTGGGGCTTCTTGTGCCAAACCCCGACAGACTGTAGACTCAGTGCCTGCCAGAAGGGTGTTACCCTGGCAGCTCTCGGCAAGTGGGGCTCCGTTTCCGCTACGCATACCACAAGCTGTCTAGACATGGCGAGAGCCTTTGGAAGGGGTGAGCAGTACGAAAGCCACACGTCGCTCAGCCTACTGCTACAAAAACCCTGCTCCGACCCCATCCGAAGTACCAACGACTCGTGCAACTCAGGGCAATGCCCTTCTTGCTGAGGTTGCAAGAGATCCCACCTGCACCTCTGCTCCTCGGCTCGCACAGAGAGTGCGGGGACTGTACACATGGAGACCCAACCTGGCCCAAGGCTGGCCAGGCTCTGCACTCACAACTTACTCTGCATTTCTTGCTTCCGTTTCTCCAGCTCCATTTCTGCAATTTCACTCAGCAAAGTGATCCCTTGCAGGAAGGAGTGCTCCAAGGCCTGATCCGTTAACACCTCCACCTTCATCTGGGATGGAGTGACACTGGTGGTAGTCAACAAGGAACAAGCCTGAGGCATTTCTGTGGCAGCCACCAAAGCGTTCATCCCAGCCAGCGGGTCGCCCGGCTTGATGTCCAGAGCTGGGATTTGGCAAGAGATTGCCTCTTCCGTGTAGGAAGGGATCTCTGGCCCCTGCTCCCCCTCCTCAGGGGGCAGGTTGGGAAATTCCCTTGCACGGGCCACATCAGCACTCTGCAGATCCATGGCCACAGAGGCCTCCTCCTGCTGGGGTGTCAGGTCCATCTCAGGTGGCTCGTTCTCCGTGTGCACGAGCAAACCATCATAGTCCATGTGCATGGAGCAGCTTTCAGTTCCACTCCCAGTCTCTGCCTGAGCCTCTGCTTCTGCAGGGCAGGCCACAACCTGGTAAGGAGGTGGGCAGCTCTGGAGGTCTTCCTGGTCCTGCTCCATAGCACCCAGGGCTTCACCTTGATGCAACAGGAGATTGCAATTGTCCACATTCTGCACTGGGACGGCTGCAGAGGTGGTGATGTTCAGAGTCCCCATGTCCTGCTCACAGATGCCTTCTTGACTTTCCTCCATCTGCACCTCTGATTTCACCCTCTCTTCCAAGGACTCCTCTTCTGCTGCTGCTTGGATGGGCTCTAGCATTTTGGACGGAGACAGGTGGATGGGCTTGACCTCTGGGGAAAGCTCCATGCGCTCAGAGCCTTCAGCAGGCAGTGGGACGTCAGGAGCCAGGCCATCCGCATCAGATGCTGCAGTGGGCTGGAGGAGGTAGGGATAGTGTCTTCCAAAGGAGGGAGGCAGGGACTGGAATGGATATCCCGGCGGGATCTCTGCAAGATATCAGCAGGGACAGGCTGTGTAATGGCCGGATCTCCAAAGCACTTTCTGTCTCACTAAGGCAAAGACGTGTTCCCTTTGCTTCCACCATCTCTTATCCCTTCCTGTTCTCAAGCAGTAGCTGCTTTGGGCACCTCTCTCCTGGCCAAGCTGACACAGACAGCAGCACCCCAGAGGTCCCTTCTGCACCTTTCCAGCACTCTCCTGCAACTGGAGAGACATCTGCCTCTCCCATCCTTTCCCGTGAGGCTTCAGCCCTGGAGGAACCAACCCAGGCTTGACCCAAGGGAAGAAGACAGTCTACAGCCCTAGGTGCCCCTATGACCCAGACATTAATCCTAGTCCATCAAACCACCCCTGGTCCTTGCCTCTCCCCCCTTTTAGAGGAGCTAAGTGGTTTTCTCTAGGGGAAGGGATGGAAGCAGGAAAGAGCCAAGGAGAAAAAGGGAGGCAGGCACAAACACAACAGGACTCTGCTAAAGCAGGGCTCTCTTACCTGGGAACAAGGCCTGATATGGACCAGCAGCCTCTTTTTCCAGCTCCAGGTCTTTCTTCTCCACGGTCTCGGGTGCCTCTTCCTTTGGAGGGATGGCAGGGGCAGGGGGTGGAGAGGCGGGGGGCGGGCTGGAAGGATGGGAGCTGGGGGTGGCAGGGTAGGAGTAGGCTGGCTGCGAAGGTGGCTCCTCCATCTTTTGGATCACCTCAGCTTTGAGCACAGACACGGGTGAGGCCCTGGGAGAGAGGGGAGGTGGACTCACAGCCTTGCTGTAGGACGTGGAGGTGCTAGGAGACAGCACGGGTGGTTTTCGGTGCACCAGTCCCGAGGCAGAGGAGGAAAGGCCTGATTTGGCACTGTCCAGGCTCCGTTTCGTCACCTTCTCTTCCATATCTGCACGCTGCTCGTTAGCCTTCAATCTCTCCTGCGACAAGAACAGAGCAAAACTCAGCACATCTCTACCTGCTCTTGGAAAGCGGTACAGGTCTACCACCTAGCAAGACCAAAATATGGTCTTATCAAATATGCACTGCAATAAAACACCTGACGCAACACCATTTTAAGACCAATCTGATGGAGGATGACACTGATCTGTGATAGCTTGCTTTACAAATTCTCAGCTCCAGGAGTCATGTGAAGGGTATCTCAGCTTTCATTTGCAACCAAAGCAAACCACTTCTATGTCCAAGCCTCCAGCCTAACAAGCACACACGCAAAATGAAGGCTGAAAACCAGATGACCACTGTAAAAATTAAATGGGTGTAGAACACCCAAATGAAAGCTCACAACTTCCAAAATTGTTTGGTGAATGGGAGCTGGCTCCAAGACCCAGCATGACTGCTGCCAGTATTGCAGCTGCTTCTCCGAGCCACTCAGGAGGTTTGTTTGGAGGTGACCACGGATGAAACCACTCAACTGAACAAGAGACATCCCTAGGGAAGGAATTACAGTCACACTGCTGCTGGGCAGCCCTCCCAACAGCACTGCTCAATGGCTGTACACCAAATCCCTCCAAAACCCACCCTAACTGTGCAGGATGCACTGAAAGCCTCACATCCCAGGGACCAGGCCAGGATCACTCAATGCATCCATATCCTTGCAGCACACTTGCAACGCAGGCACAGCTGCTCTTTCCCCACCAACACTCCAGCTTCAGGCTTATTTCATGCCCAAGCAAGAAGCTCTTGAAAACATACCACGAGCTGGGCACTCCTCTGTAGCTCCATGGCGTGGGCTGCTTGTTGTTGCAGGATGTACAGCTCGTGCTGCCGCAGCAGCTGCTGATGAGAGAGGAGCTGGAGCTGGTGAGCGTGCTGGAGGGAGCTCCTGGTTGGGGGGTACATGGCGGGCCACAGCGGGGGCGCCCGGTCCATCAGCTCCGCTGGGGAATGAGCAGGGATGCAGTCAGGGAGGCAGGAGGATGGGGATGGTTAGGGGATTCAGGATCAATCAGACCAAGTGTCTCTACCCCAGTCCCAGGGTGTGGGGAATGCCAAACACCAGGCTATGCAGAAACGCACCCAGAAATGCAGAGGGGAAAGTGTGCTGCCTTCTCCTCAGCACCCCCACTCCCACTATCCCACGGGTCCTAGGGCCATCTGACTTTGCTTTGCTCTCTAGGCACCCTTGGTTTGACTGTCCCGGGCTGAGCCCACGAGTAGACTGTCCTAACCAAGGACTCAAACTCTACAGGGTCCTGCAGGGGATGAGGAGCCACTGCCTAAGATTACACAACTCCATCTCCAAAACACACCTAACAAGTGGCCAGCTCATGCCATGCTAGAGCTGTGGCTGCTGGTCCCCAAGGGTACGTTCACTCCCATCTAGCCCACTCCAAAGCCTGTTTCCTCCACAGCTGTCAAAGCATGGTCCTCAGGGACCGTGCTCACATCCTTACCAAAGTGTGGCAAGTGCTCGCTGGGGATCACAACAAGCTGCCCCGACTGCGGGTCTCTGGCAAACTGGTAGGCGGAAGGCAGAGCTCCCCCCATGGCAGGGGGGAAGCCTGGAGTCATGCCTTGGTGCAGGGAAGGGTGACCAAGTCCTGGAAGAAGAAACACCACAGTCACAACTCAGGGGATGCAGGCAGCTCCTACCCATGCCAGAAGTCATCTGCTATTTGATAGCTCCAAAAAACCTCCTTCCCTTTCCCCCGTGGTCAGACAGCAGCTTCACTGGGCACTCAGAAACACCTCTCCCTGGATGGCATCAGTGTGAACATGCCATGGACACATCGCTCCCTCCCCTCCCAGGGCACTCACCATAGGGGTGGCCGGCCAGCCACATGGAGGGGCTCCCCGTCCTGGGGAGCCACGGGTGGGCTGCCAAGTGCGAAGCTGGGTCTGCAGACCAGCGCCCAGAGCCCACCAAGGCTGGGCCTCCCGTCACCATGAGGTTGGAGTTCAAACCGTTCGTGGCGCAGCCAGAGGGGTGTATCCGAGCGAAATCTGCCAGCTCCTTGCTCTCTCTGGTGATGGAGGAGGCAAGAGAGAGAGTGAGAGAGGGTCTGAGTGCTGCAGGTTACTGCCTGGCTGGAGGAGCCCAGCGTTATGGACCAGTCTGCAGAACGGGTATGCTTGCAAACCAGCGTCAGACACTCAAGAAAAGCTGGATGGAGGTGGTTAATGTCATGTCCAGAATAAAACATCCCATCTCTCCAGCCCTTTGAGGCAGGCATGGATTTGCAGCAGTCTGCTCTGCTGCGGATTCAGGATCTGCCTATAACCCTGTGATACCCCACCCAGTGCTCCTCTCCACACCGGCAAGGCTGGTGCCAGCAGCTACACCAGGGCGGATGCAATCCCGTCCACTCTTCGGACAGCCTGTCCTTGAGCACAGCTTGTGGCACTGTGGCAAGAGGCCCCATCTGCCTCCAACTCTCACCTGAGCAGCTTTTCCTGATCCCGCTCCAAGCGCCCTGCCAGGAGATGGCTGTCCCGGTGGCGGCTCCTCTCGTCCCCACAGTCTTCTTCTGAGCGTCCGTGCCCTAAGAGACAACCCAGCACCACCAGATATAAGAAACAGCCCAGGGAAAGCTGTCCCCTCTCCTCTGGGTGTAGAGAGACAGTACCCTGGGAGCCAGCACACACAAATGCCACTGTCCCCAAGACTGTATCAGGTTCATGTCCTAAAGGAGTGGGCAAGGCTGTCTACTCCCTTAGATATTTTCACTAAGGCGGCTCCTGGTAGCACCCAGGCACATGTGGTTTGAAGTTTGTGTCTCCAAGCCACCAAGGGACCCACTCGCCAGGCCAGGTCGGTCTCCCAGGACAGGACAGCCACCAGCCTGGGAGCAAGAGAACCAACCAGACCATTTTTCCTCTAGGACAGTGGCCGATTTCCCACCTCAGAAGACAACAATTCCCAGCTAAACCCCTGCATCAAACCACACAGACCTGCTTAGCACATCTTGCAGGGGGTGGATTTTAACTCTGCACCTTCTGAAGCACTTTCTGCTCCGGTAAATCACTCTGGGAGCACCGAGTATGCCTCAAATCCCTGTCCTTCTGCAACAGGCAGAACCAACACGATGGACCCTCACAAAACCAGCACGCTCTGTTTTGCAATTCAACCCCTTGGCGGGAATCTACACCCACCCACCCCCCGTCCCCGAGCCATGCAACAAGAAAGGGTCTGGCGAGGCAGAAACATATGGCAGATGAGGGCAAGAGTCCAAAAAACCGGGGCTGGATGTTTGGCTGGAGAAACAACTTGTCCAGAATCAGAACAGCTCTTTGCAAATACAGCCCAGTACGGTAGCAGCCGTGTCTGCGAGAGGTTAGGAAGCACCTTCACAAGAGCAAAGAGCAGCGCCTCACTTGGCCCTGTCAGGACCAGGTACTGGAGCCACCTCTCCCTTATTTTATCCGAGGTCTTCACCCCAACTGCCTGACTTCAGGCTTGCTTTCCCCTAGTTTTTCCCTAGCTTCTTTCTTGCATATGCATTCTTTCCACAATTCCCTCTTGCCTCTCTCCATGTTATGCTTTGGTGATAAGATCCGCTCCTAAACCTCAAACCTGCTTGCAGCGAGCAGCCAGCCAACCTAACAGGGCCAGGAGGAAGGTGTCTGCTTCCCCCCAGCTCCCGGTCCTCCCTGCCACATCCCCTGCCCGGGCGATGCTCTGCACCCCGCAGGGCTCAGTGGTGCAGCACGGCCTTGCACGGCTGCACCCTGGCTCCCTGGCAGCCCTTCCCAAGGTCCTCGCTCTCCCATCTGGATAAGGTTTGGCACACAGGAAAGCATCTCAGAACATCAAGTCGATTCTGCTGACAGGCAGCCTTTTCAAGGAGGGCTCCGCTGTGTATTTCCACAAACCTGGACAGCCCAGGGTTTTTTTCTGTCAAGTCTCCAATTCCCTTAGCTTTTACTGTCAGAAGGAATCCAGGAACAAGACAACATCTCTCCCGGCTCCTCTCCCCAAGGCTCCTTCCATGGGCTCCAGGCAGAAAGTAAAGATGCTTTAAAACCTGGCACACACCTCTCCTTCCCAAAGGACTTCCCAGGGTCACCACATTTCCGTTGCAGCCTGCCAGGATACCACCTGCAGTGGCTGTCCCCAGCAAGCCTCTCCACGACTCAGTGAACAATGTGCCATGCAGCCTCCACGGCTCAGTTCTACTACCTAGCCTCCATGGCACAAGGCACCGGGGCTCGCGAATCCCTCCGGAGCCCCAGCATCCCCCCCTGCCTCTCTGCCAGCATCCTCACTTGCACACAAATCCACTCTCTAGCCCAGGTTTTCCTTCCTTGGAGCCCCTTTTGCTATATAGTTATCCCCCAGTCAATGCCCAACTGCCTCTTCAGCGTCAGCCGTATGGAGCCAGCCCTTGGACAACTCACAGCCCCCCTCCCCTCCTTGGCACAAGGTGAGTTGACCCCCACCCCTAGCCTTTTATTAGAAACACATTATTTGTTATTTTATCTCCGATCCTCCCTCTCCCATCTACATTACTTGCGCTCCGTTATTTATAGACGGGTTTATCATCTTTCTCTCATCCCCCATACAAACACACACAAGCTTTCTTATCCCTCTAATTCCCGCCTAGCCCCCACCCCGCCGACAGAACGGTCCCTTTTCTGTACAGACTGACGATTGTCCAGACAGTGAATGATCATTTTGTCTATATATATGAACATGACGCACGGACCGCATAGAAAAATTCAATCAGTTATGCATGGAGGAAAGGCTTAGGTCCGTTTCCTTGACAACCAATGCCCGGCACTAAATACTTGCATTTTACTTGCCAAATACTACAGATTAGCCAACTAAAGCCTGCTTTCTCCTTCTTAAAAGGTCTAAACATTCAAGCACCGTCCACTCAGCGCAAGCAAGCTAATGTTATTAGACGAGTATCTCCTGGCACACAAAGGGGGGGCAGCATTTGGGGGGCGAGAGGAGGAGAAAAGCAGTCTTGTTTTCTGTCTGAAAGCCAACTGCATCACTTAGCAACGAGCCCGGAGGCCTGCCAGAATTCAACCCTTGTTTGCAGCCTTTTAGTTCGGCTCAGTAAATTACATTTAACGCAAGCTGGGAGGGTCTGGGACGATTGAACGGCTGAACAAACAGCTCCCTGTGCTGCCCACGAGGTCCTCGGTCGGCTCCCGCCGGGCCGTGGGGAGGGCGACGGGAGGCGATGGGAACGGGGAGAGGGGCTGCTGGCTGGGAGAAACTGCCTCTCGCTGCCGAGGTTTGGGAGAGGGGGGCAAAGGCAACAAAAACGGGAAAGGCAAAGGCCAAAACCAGAAAGCCCAGCCACTGCTCACCGGCCATGTGCTCTGGCACGGCTCCTTGGCACACCAGAGCAGAGTTCTCCCCGTGCTAGGCAGCCCCCAGGCGTTATCTTGCTACACAAGGCAAGCAGAGCACCAACAAGCTCGCCGGAGCCATCCCCCGCCTGCCAGCACCCTGGCTTAAGTCAAAACCGTGAGATTAAAACACCAGCACAAAGGTAGATTAAGGGGTTTCTCTGTCCCTCCCTTTGCTAACGGGGATCAGACACATGGAGAAGGGTTGTCCTCGGAGATGGACAGAGGGGATGGAACCGGGGAAAGGGGACTCCCTCTTGCACAGGGCATCTTGCTCCCCGCTGTGGTTTACAGCGTGCCCTTGGCTGGGAGCGGGAGACAAAGGGAGCTAAGGACGCCAAACTCAGCTCACGCCACACAGCCAGCACTGGGTGGCTGCTTCCCCAGGAAACAGATCCTGCAGGGAAGTCCCAAGGACAGATGTGGGGAACCTACCTTTGATGCTGCTGAGAGACAGCGAGCGATCCCGGTCTGCCAAGCTGGGCCCCAGTTTGCTGCTGCTGCTGCTGCTGTTGTCCTTCTGCCGGGCCACAGCCACGGCGATGCCGACAGGCAAGTGCCTCACCTCCACCTCACCCTGGGAGCCGATGCTCTCACGGCCAAAGGATTTGGCACTCTCGGGTCTCTCGGGGTCCCTCTTCAGCTGCTTCGCTGGCTGCTGCAACAGCAGCTGCTGCACTTTGGAGGCACCCAGCTGCGAAGAGTCCAACTTCACGTTGCCCAAGCCCCCAAAGGGGCTCTTCTTGCCACAGCTCTGCCGGGATGCAGTCTCCTTGGCAAAGCTGCCGCTGTACTTGATGAGGCTCTGCATGGCCGACCCCTCGCCGTGGGAGGCGGGGTGGAGGACATCTGCAGCGCTCCGCGAGCCCACCACTGAGGACCGTGGCAAGCCGCTGGGGTCAAGGTAGACCTTCTTGGCTTCCTCCTCTGCCCGGGTGACGTGGTTGTGCTGCGCGGCCAGCACCGCCATCTGCGTAGTAGCAAAGTTGCCCATCTCAAAGGGCTTCCACTTCTGCTCGGGTGGTTTCAGCTGACCGTGGTCCAGGTGCTGCCGGGAAGAGTCCAAAGTGCCGTAGACCTTTGCCGCTTCTTTGGAGCTGGATCGTTGGAAGCGGTCCCGCTCACAGGGTCGATGCTCTGCCTCCGGACTTGGCTTCAGCAAGTCCTTGGAGGCCAGGAACTCCCTGCTCTCCGGAGAGCCCAGCCCCGGCCGGTTGAGGAAGGGCTCGGAAGTGACCTGTCTCTTCAGTGCCATGGAGTTCGCCCTGATCACTGAGCCCTTCTCCCTCAGAGCCTCCATCCTTTTGGCATCGCTGTGGCAAGAAAAGTCCTGGGACAAGAGCGTGCGGGAGGCATCCGCGAGGCACCGCTCCGTGGACGACTGCAGCACCCCCACCTTGCCGAGGTCCTTGTCCTTCACCTTGTTGTCACGGGCCTGTGAGGCGATTTGGATGGGCCCGCTCCGCTCGTCGTAAGCTTCAACCGAAGGCACGAAGGTGGGGGCGATGACTTTGTGCTCCCTCCCCAGCTCCTTGGCCGGCGGGAAGATGGTGTACATGCTAGAATGGACGGGCTGCGGAGGGAATGTTGTGGCCGGCGTCATCTTCCCCGGCTGCGAGGGGTGCGGGGATGGGCAGCTGCAGGAGACGTGCAAAGCACCCACGGAGGGCAGGAGGGGCTCCCCCCGCTTCAGCCGCTCGGCATGGGCGTGCGCAGAAGGCCTCATGTTCTCATCGTGCCGAGCGGGATCCTTGGCACAGCGGTCCTGCTCGGCACCCAGGACCTTCAGCATGGGGTCCCCGCCTCCATTGCAGTTGCTGAGGGAAGAGCTCTGCAGCGGGTTCTTGGACTTGGGTTCCCCACTGCCCGCGCCCCGATTTGGCATGTGCTCAGCCAGGAACGGTGAGAGACGCTCACCGACCTTCACCGCCTTCTCCACCACGCTCACTTTCCGGTCACTGTCGGGTTTGGTGTCCTGTGTGAGGTCTACCACGCTGCGGGGCCGGGGCTCCTCCTTTGGCTTGCCCTCCTTCTTGGCAAAGGGCAGGGACAAATCACTCCGGCATGCCCGCTCCTTCCCACCAGGGTCTTTCAGGCCTTCTTTCGAGCTCTTGTGCAGCTGCCCAAGGTCCTTCTCCCGGAGCAAAGTGCTCGATGTGTGGCTGCCCGCAGTCCTTGAGAGGGGAGGCTGCGGGTGCAAAGCGGACTGGCCCGCGTGGCTGGACAGGTAGAACCCATCTGCGGAGCAAAAGCAAACAAAATCACCACAGGCCTCCAACACCTTCAGTCTTACTCAGAGGTGAGAGGTGGCAAACCAGGAAGGAACAGGTTTCATGGATGTCTCAGACACGGCCAGGAAGGACAAGGGCAGAGGAGACCAGGCAGGTTCCACGTGGCCCAGGTGGGACACAGGACAGCCCTGTCCCTGACGCATGCTGAGCCAGGCGATGCTGCAGCACATGGGGGTTTCAAGGAAGGACCTCGCCAGGTTCCCTACAGCACTGCCACATCCAAGACCTTGGTCCTGCTAAGACCAGGAAACATCCCTGGATGATAACTTCAGGGGGTTCCTGCTCTTCACCCTCAACATCCCAGCATCTCGCAGCTCCAGCATCCCATCGAGCCCAAAGGACAGGGCGAGCACCCAGGGGTGACCAAAGGAAAGGGTGCGCGGGGACGCAGACTCACCTTTCTGCGACTCGAAGAGGCTGTGCTGACCCAGCTGGGCCAGGAGAGGACTGCCGGCGCTGGGGGGCTCGAGGTGGCTCAGGGGAATGTACGACGGGTAGAGCCCATTAGGCAGATGGGAAAAGCCTGCAGAAAATGGGAAACAGAAGAGGGAAACATGTTTCAGCCCAAGCGGCACGCTGCCTTGGAACGAGCCCCGCAGAAGCACAGACTGTTGTGGCTGTCGGTCCCGCACGCGCCAGGAGCAGCGGCTGCAAGGACACACGCCGCAAGGCACACCACACACAGCCCACGGTGGGGAGCGCTGCTCGGGACCCCCGCTTCAGGCACTGACCCCCCACTGCGGGTCTCCCACCACATCCCTCGCACCTCTGCAGGGTCTAACTTTGTAGCTGGTGGGCTGCAAACGCAGCGTGCTGCTTTCTGAGCAGAGCCTTAAATCTGAAGGCTGAATGACCTAACCACCTGGCTGATAAGCTGTTTTATCACCGTTACAGCGACCTGTGGGTGAGGGCACTCCCCAGTATGCTTCCCGAGCAGCAGTAAGATCCTCTTGCCAGCATAGCTTTGCCAATACAGCCCGTCCCCACTGCAGCTGCCCAGCACTGGGTATGGGCTATGGGAAAACACCAGAGCATCCTCCACAGCAGCTCACACAAAACATAGTTTCACATATCCAAAACCAGCATCTTGTATCCCGGAGGAAGGCAAAACACAGCAGAAAACCTGCCACCCATCCACAAGCTGATACAAAAGCAGTGTGTCCCTGAGGCCCTGCTGCCAGCGGTCTGGATTATGTCCTGGATACGGGGGCCCTCTCCAAGAGTGGGCCCCCCAGCAATGTCCTCAGGCAAATAATCATCATCAGGATTTCATCAGTGAATACAATTACCGTAATAGCGGTAAGAGCACAAGCTCCTGGCTAGAGGCAGCAATTCCTCTGCAACACTGCCACCAACCGCCACGCGAGCCCCACGACAAACCCAGCGCCCTGCGAGAACCAGCATCCCAGTCGGCGCCATCATTTCAAAAACAAGGAAAAGCCAGCAGGAGAGCGTGAAGGAGCCAGTCAAGCCCGCTGCAACCCTCCCTCCTTCCCCTCAGACCCCATCAGCAATCAGCTTCCCCCAGGTTCAACAATCCCACTGAAAGCAACCAGGCAACAAGTTTGTCAAGAGTCCAGCATCCAACTGGATCAAAACAACATCACACCAAAACCCAAGGGGAGACAGAGAAGTTCAGTCCCCAAAGCTGCACGTGGAGCACCATCTGCGAGAGCTAGTCAATATTTCACATTATTTAGACAGCCAGGATCTCTTTCGCATACATGTTTGCATCCCGGCATATGTGCCTCACCAACGCGGTGCTCCGCACAGCTCCTGGCCCAGATCCATCGCCCGACAGATCCCAGCAGCATCACCCGCACACGCCAAGCCTCCAGCAGCAGGACCAGGGGAGCTGCTGTGCCCATGAAGTTCAATGCAGAGCCCGTTCCCAGCAGGTGAAACTTGCAATTTAATCCCGTGCAGGGTGCTTTAAAGACACTGAGCATGCACCACATTCACACCTCTCCTTGGTAACCCCAAAACATTCACTGTGGAGGATTTCCAAACACCTTTTCTTATTCCAGGGCTGGAGAACGCTGGGGAGCCCCCAGGAGCACCTACCCTGGCTTAGCTGTGAGCAGTTCCACACCACAGCATGTTTGTCTCGGCCGCGCCACCTCCACCGCGCTGCTCTGGCACGGCTGGGCTGGCACTGAGCCAGCATCTGGAGCAGGAGCAACACATTTCTGAGGGAACGCGAGTCCCATCTGGCGCAGCACATGGTTACAGCATGGCAATCCCCCTGGAGCACCCCATGCCACATCAGCCCCGCGGCCCCGGCCCCAGACATCCCCACGTGAGTCCCTTCTCCCAGCCAGACCTCGATCCCAGCTGCAGCCACTGCAGCAGGCGAGAGCACCTGCATGGAGATCGTGGTGAGACACATCCCACGCTGCAGACACTGCCGTGCACAGGTGCTCATGGCCTGTCCCCGCTCGCAGATGGTGCAAGGACATGAAGCCACCCGCCGAGCTCCAGGAAGGGGACACAATCCGGCCCTGCCACCCAGCACAGGGACACAGGTGCACACAGCTTAAGCTACTGGTACCCCAAAAGGCATTTTGGTACCAGTGACATTCCTGGTCCTACTGGGGCAGCTCCCTGCCTGTGGCGTCTTATCCTACCCAGGGATAACTCAGGGTCACCCCTTGCCCCAAACGCTCTGGGGCTTCCTCTGCAATCAGCTTTATCACATCCCCCCACAGGGACCCAGCCTCAGCCCAGGGCTGCAGGAGGAGGAGGAAGGTCAGCCGAAAGAACAAGAGGACGAGGAACTGTGGGATGACAGTGGCTGAAGGGCAGAAGAAATCCTCTCCAGCTGCCCAGCGTAAGATGAGCCATCACGGAGGTTTTCTAGCTCCTATGCTGAAGCAGGGAGCAGAGCAGTAACAAGTGGTTCTATGTGCAGCCCAAGTTGGGGACAGGTTCAGGTGGACAGGCAGGGGACCCTGCAGGGCTGTGTCAGCCACCCCAGCTGGGAAGCAGCAGCAGTACAACCGAGCTGATGCCACCAGCCAAGCCCCAAAGCCACCTGGCACCGGGCAGCCCTTTCCAGCGCATCCCACCAGCCACGGCAACAGCATTGCTCCTGGGGGAGGCATAAGCCCAGCACTGGATCTCAAAGCACAGCCCAAAGCTTTGCTAGTGGAGAAACTGAGGCATGGGCAGGTGCAAAGACTTGCCTGCATGACCCAGCTGACCAGCAGCAAAACCAGAGAGCCACCTGAACCCCAGCCTTGGGTTTGCCAGCGACACCGTTTTCCCTTGCTAAGTGCCTGGAGGAGAAGCCGCCCGGGCTGTATTTACCTGGCCTCTGCCCCGCCAGGAGTCAGAGCCGGACTCGAGCCACAGCCTTCCCGGGGATGAACCCAATGCAAATCCAACCTCAAGGCAATGCCGGAGCACCCCTTCCTCCGTACAGCCCTCCAGCAGCAGTGCTGACGGGCTGGCCTAAGACTCACGCACAGCCCTAAACTCGCTGCCCCACTCCCCCAGGCAGGACCCGGAGGTGAAGCTGCTCCTCCATGCACTAAGTAGCTGCATTTGCAGGAGGCGGCCGCGGGCAAGTCGCTCCCTCCTTGGATCTCCGCGCCAGAAAGCGATGCCAAGGGGAGAAACTCTACCGCAGTGAGCAACACACAGCTCACCCCAACCATGGGCTGCTGCCAGGAGAAAGGGAGGGGAAAGGGGGAAACCACAACCATCTCCATCTGCCTGAGGCCAGAGCGTTTGCTGAACCAGCGCAAGATCCGCTTTGCCCAGGGACATGCCGACAGGTCTCAGCAGGCTGAGCCACGCTCCTCCAGCCGCCTGCTTGCCCAGAGGCGGGCTGGCATGGCAGCACAGGCGACGAGGTGCAAGTTGGCAGCGCCGCTAGCCCCGACTGGCTGTGCCCCCCCCCTTCCCTGCCAAGCCACGCCACACCAAACACACGTGCCCATCAGCACAGCCTCTGGCCGCCTGGGAAAGGCACCACTAACACAAATCTCACACCAATGTTTTGGCAGCATGGGCACACATGATCCAAAGCAACCCAGCTCGGAGGGTAAAAGGGTTTAAGGGGCACAGAGATTGCCACTCAAGCCACTTTCACCCTGCAGGAAGGCAAGAGCCAGCAGCCAAAATGCAGGTCCCTGCTCAGCTCCCCCCGTGATGCTCCACTGGGTGCAGCGGATGGGCATGGAGGGGACACACGCACCCGTCCCCCTCCTTCCAAGATGATAAAACATACCTGCTTTGCACAATTGAGACATAAATCACTAAGGGCTGTTATTAGAGGAACTCGGTGGGTGCAGATGTGTCAGCCCAGTTGAAAACATCTTCTTCATCTTTGCTCAACTCCCCAAAATGGCATGGAGCAGGCTGGGGGGCGGGGGAAGAGGTATGGCCGGGTGACTCACCACAGAGAGGGGATGTGACTGATGGGGAGATGAGATACCAGCTACCGCACAAACCGCATGCCAAACGTCTGGGGGCCGGAGGTCGGTCACGCTGGGGGAAGCGGGAGGGAAACGGGCCCCACGTGTGCTCAGCCCACTCGGGCTTTGCCCGAAGCTCCCCGCGGGGGAGGGAGCCACCAGAAAACATCGCCGGGCAGAAGTAGGCAGGCATGGCCAAAGCCCAGTGGGCTGCCACGTGCTGCTGGTTGCCCAAAGCTCGGAACCCGTGGGCTCTCCCTGTCTCACCCCCCCTAGTCCCCAGGCCTGAAATTCAGCCCCAGCTGGACGAGTCAGCCAAGCCTGGGTTGTGAAAGAGCCAGGCAGGAGGGGGACATGCTGGAAGGGACATGCTGGAGCTGAACGCACCTCCCCTGTGGACACGGCTCTGGCCAACAAACCAGGCTACATGCCTGATGTGACATGTGCGTGCGCCAGTGCTGGGAAAGCTGCTCCACACCAGCCCGGCCGCAGGCAACCTGCTGGTACCTTCATGGCATCCCCACGCTGCCCTCCACGCTGGCTGCTGACCCAGTGCAGAGGTGACGGCTCACTGGGGCACCCGTGATGGGTCAAGGACAGCAAGCAGGAGCAAAAGACACCCTTCAACGGGGAATTCACCCTCCCGGTTCAGCTCCGTGTGCTCCAAACCAGCCGGCAGCACTGACACACTAGGGAGAAGCAGCACACACAAAGCCTCTGCTCATGCCCTGGGACAGCTCTCAGGTCCGTGCTGTCACCTCGACTGTCACCTCGAAGGGAATCACATGAGGACGCAGCTGTGTCACAGCCCCGCTGGCCCGGACAGGCGAGCAGGCGGCCACACGCACTGTCGGCTGCAAAGCGCACCCTGAAGCCGAGCCCCAGGCATGAGCCATCCTTGCCTGAGAAGCCACAGTCCTGTCACCAGGAGACCGGCAACCTCCAGTGCTCCGGGAGAAGTGAAGTAACTCTCCCCCATTGGCCCCATCTGCCCGTTACGGGTTTCTGCCACTTATGAAATACTCCCAACCGCCGGCCGTGACACAGAGACAGTGCCAGGAAGCAGGCTGGCACCACGCAGCGCTCTGCAAGGGGCTGCGGCCACAGAGGGCCCGAGATGAAAAGCCTGGCCCCGTGGTCCCCCCGGTCCAAGCCCAGAGCGGCTGGGAAACACAGCAAGCCTGTGGGTTTATTCCCTTGGGGTGTTTTCTACTCCGAGCACCCAAGGGAGATGTGCAGCCCTGTTGCCGGCGGGGTCTCAGCTGGCTGAGGTCTGGCACAGAGCAGGAGCCACAGCCGCCCTTGGCCGGGAGCACGGTCACCTCTTCCCCAGTCCAGCTCACAGTGCCTCGCAGGCCGCCAACTGGGACAGCAGTCCATACCACAAACAGCTGGATAAATGCTTACATCCTCATGAGTTGCCTTTCCCCAGCAGGGATGGAGGGGAACCAGGAGAAGTACAAGCACAGCAAGTACTCGCTGGGCACCAGCCCCCCTGGGGCCCCCTCCACCACCGGCAGGGCGGCCACCACACCAGCACCAGCTGTCCATGCTCACTCCCATCGGTGCATCCCTGATCCTGCAGAAGTAGCAGCTTCCAGGGAGAGACTCTTTTAGCTCTCCCTGCCTCCAGCACACACCTCCACACCTCTGCCCCATGCCACAGGGGCACGCAGCACAGTGAGGCACGGCCGTGGCTATTTCCCATGCACACATTTACGGCTGCAATCAGCTGAGAGCCAGAGCGCTGACAGTGTAAATCTTTGCCACCTCCTTCCCTACCTGCCAGGGCAGCTCCAGTGACACCCAAGGCACCAGAGCCACCTTGACTATGCGACGCACAAGACGCCAACAATACGAGCCCTGGAACAGGCCAGGCTGGAACCTAAGTCCCCAGACAAGATGCGCCTGGAGGCAGCAGCAGCCGGTCCCCATCCCTGTCCCCACAGCCCCAGGCTGCTGCTGCTACCACAGCCCAGCACCTGCCACCCCAAAAGCTCACCCTGCCGTATTTACACCCCATGTCATGCTGCTGGCAGTTGCTTCAAAGTCTTATTTTACAGCCTCGATTCTCCACGTCCCCTGAAGGCCTTCAATCTCATCTCCCAGGTCCAGAACAGCCAGGTCAATTTAACTCCCTGTTTAATCTTCTAAGGGCCCCAGCAAGCTCAGAGAAGCATCCTCTGGTGTGTGTGGGGGGGTGTCCACGCTCCCAGCCCTCACCAGCTCAAACACAGCTGCGCTGCTTTCCTTCAGCTGCAAAAATCACTACCTCAAAAGCCAAGGCGAGTTCCCGCCAGCGCAGCACAGCTCTCTATTGTTTCTTTTAATTTTATTTTATTCCACGTGGAAATCTGTGTCCAGGCTGCTTTATTTTTAAGTGGCTCTTGCTCAATATTTACTATTGCTCGCAGCTGCGTCAGCACAGGAACACTGCGCGTTCCTACTGGGTTTCCAAGGAGCCCTCCCGCAGCCATTAGCCCGTGCCGATGCCGTGCCGATGCGTGCTGTGATTTCACTGCCGTGCTGCCCCCACGATGGATCACCATGCTGCCAGGCACCCCGCAGCCAAGGGACACCAAAGCGCAGGGTGTGTGCACAGGGCACGGGGGGGGGGGGTCCCCACCTCTGTGCAATTAAGTATCATCAGGCTGAGCCCTACTGCTCACCTCCTCCTTGCCCAGGAGCTGGAACAGTCCTGGAGATGGCAGAGGAGGAGAAAATGAGAAGTGGTTGCAAGGGCTCAAGGGACTGGTGCTCACACCCTGGCTCTGCCCTCAGCATCTGGCAGACTGTTTCCACCATGCAACAAAGCGAATACAACCCAAGGTACACCTGTGCTTCAGGGCTTGAGGCCACAGCAGAAGGACACCACTGAGATGCCCAGAAGATCTCCTGCAAGGTCACAAGTGAGAAGCCACCCGGGTGAGAACACAGATCCCTCTGGCAGAGGGAAGGTGGCTCTTCCTCCCGCTGGAGGGGCCAGGATAGAACCACCCCACTGGGACCCCCAACATGATGCGCAGCTGGTCTGCACAGCCTGAAACGCGTGGCCTGGGAAGCACCGACCCGGTCCCACAGGAATCCTGACGCACAAACAGTCCAACCAGTGTCAACACTCCTGGGTCACCGCCGGCTGCTACAGTGGAAGCTTCTCTGCTCCCCCAGCCTGAAATCTCCCACCATACTGGATGTGTCTCCCTTTCTGCTGGTGACCCAACAGGGGTCCACCAAAACCTCCAGGCTCTCACTACACAACCGCGCAGCTTTCCTGAAATGGCAAGGAGTGACTCAGTGGGGTCTGCAGCTCCACATTTCCTAAGACGCTGTGTGGACATTAAAAATTAGTAATTTTAACTCTCAGACTGATTAGCAGAATCCCCAGGAACACAGAACCTAGTTGCTAGATTGTAGCCTCGCCCTCCTCTCCTGATTTTCTAGGACAGCATCAAAATGGCTTTGCTCTGGTCCATCCTTCATCACGGTGAAGACCCTCCAGCCACTGGTGGCCAGCGCAGGGGCTCTAGGGCTGACTCTGCTCCTGGCACTGGGCACACACTGCCGTTGCAGGTGCGCCCCCCTCCTTCCTAAGCACAGAAATTTAACCCACCCCATTAAAAAAAAATAATATTATTTTAAATTATCCAATCTCAGGGCAGAAGATGCGATGCAAACAAGCAAGCCCCAGCTCCACCCATGCCGAGCCCTGCCCGTGCAACTAACGCAGGGACACCCATGCACCGGCGCAGAGCCGCTGTCCCATGCCTTCATTAGAAACAAGCTCATTACCCTTCACTGCCAGAGCCAGCAGAGCTACAGGCACTTGGTGGGGGGAGGTTACTGTGGGATGGCACGGGTGCCGGTCCCCACATCACCTGCACCGAGTGCCTGCCAGCAGCAATTAAATCAGCCTTCAAAGAGAGATCCCAGCTTTCCCAGCGCCATTAGCTGTGCCCTGGAGGGAACACGGTCTATTTTCAGCCACAATGACTTAAGACCAGGTCACCAGCAGGTTAAATGGGACTGTGCAGCATTATCTTCCTGCTCTCCCATTGAGAAATTAAACACCGCTGCGTGATGGGCAGCAGCCAGCCCCACGGACACACTCCGGGGCACCCGCCAGAAGGTGAATGCCACCTGCCCACTCGTCCCCTCGGCTGCCCGTTGCTGCCCACGCTGCCCTGGCTGCCTTCCCTCTGCGTGGGGTGGGAGGCCACCACGGGATTGCCCCCAGGTTCATCCCTGCCTGTCCCCCCATCCAGAACGGTAAGGGGTGGCAGCCAGGACAGTCCCCAGTGGGCCCACGCCCAGGTGTGCCAGAAGGAGCCTCATCAGAAATTCTTTACCGTGAGGGCGGCGAGGCGCTGGCCCAGGCTGCCCAGAGCAGCTGTGGGTGCCCCATCCCTGGCAGGGCTCAGGGCCAGGCTGGACAGGGCTGGGGGCAGCCTGGGCTGGGGGGAGGGGGCCCTGCCCATGGCAGGGGGCTGGAACTAGGTGGTCTTTAAGGTCCCTTCCAACCCAAACAATTCTATGATTCCATGATTCTGCAAAGCCAAGCCCACATGGTGCCAGACCTGGGCTGCTCATCTCATCCCTTCCTCCAGAAATCAGGTGACCCAAATACAAGTCCCCAGGCTGGGGACTGCCCCAAGCCATTGGTTTCACCAGGCCTAGAGCGAGGTGGCCTCTCCATTGCAGCTCAATCTGCTCCGCTGAGAGGGCCACCACCAAAACCCAAGCAGTCACCCCATCACTAACATCTGGTGGGGAAGCGGCAGCTGGATGTGGGGTTTTTTTGGCTCCCAGGCTTCTGCCAGGTGCAGTCAGCACGAGTCGGGATAACTCAAAGCCCTGGGAGACGCAGCCTCCATCGCTGCTTATTTTAAAACTTCTTGTTTGAAAAGCGAGTGCCATGGCTCAGCCCCTCTCAGGGCACCTTGTAAAGCGGGGTGGCACTGCAAGGGGAAACTGAGGCACAGAGAGCACAGCACCCTGCTCAGATCTCAACACCACAACATGCATGCTCAGCAAACAGGCAGCAACCACCGCCCAACACGAGGGTCCCAGCAGTAAGAAACACCCCAGCATGGGAGTGAGGACATCACCGGGGACCCAACTGTGCTCGATCACCTCTGGCTTCACGACTCCCGCTTGGATATGGCATGGCCAGGATGGGGTAAGTGCAAGGTGAAGCCGGAGGACCCTCATGTACTGCTCTGTGTGCCACAGGGGCAAACGCATCCCTCTCCCAGCGGCCAGTGCTGACATCCAGCATCTGCAGGGACCAAAACCACTCCAGGAGAAATTCAGCAACGGGCTGCAGACATCTGGGGGTGGAAGAAGGAGATCCACAGATGGAGCACAATCCCATAAGCCTCTTTTCCTTAGGAAACCAGGCTGAGAAGCTCAGCCCGTGCCCAGCCTTTCCTCCCAACCCCACATTCAGCCCTTTTCCCTTCCAGAGGTTCCTCCCTACATCCTCCTGAGCATCAGCCCATGCACTGACAAAGTGCCAAACCGTGAAGCGAAGGGGTCTCTGCGGCCGGCAAACGCCCAACCCCACGCACCTCCCTGCTGCCAACAATGGGAGATAAACACAGAGGCAAATATTATGGCGGTGCGGTTAATTCCTGATGAATTATACAAATCTGTATTCAAACTGAAGCACAGCCCTTGGGCTCTTGAAAAATTGCCAGCCTGGCCCCTACATGTCACAAGGCAGGGACAGACAGCCCTCCATCAGGTGAAGCACTAGACAGATGCCCTGTGTATGTATGTGTGTGTATATATATATATGCACACATATGTGTTTGCACATCTCAACTAGGGAGACAGAGAAGCACCTACAACAATGATTCAAGAGTGACTTTTGCATTTCTCCTTCCTCCCAGCTGCATTTAGCTTGGCCTGGGAAGGCCACTGAGCTTTCGTGTCTTCCACAAGATGGAAGCGCAGGGAAGAAGATAAAATTCACCATGACAGGGGCTGAGAAGGAGGGGAGGCAGAGGGGAGCAGGAGAGGAAAGCCTAAAACACTTATACCGATATGAATGTCAGCCCTGAAGTCGAGGAAAGGAAGATCTGTCCACAAAACAGTCAGAGAGAGGGCTCATCTGATGCAAGTCGGAATTTCCGATCCCACACAAACCCCGAACATCCATTAAAAGCAGCAGAAGAATCACCGCTTTGTGCCGCTAATCTCGTTAGGGAGAAAGCCCCGCTGTAGCGCTGGGATTGCAAAGGGAAACCCCGGCACTCCACACACGGCACACGCTGGGAGCCTGGCACGGTGTACCTGGTGTGCCCGCCCGGTGTGCCCGCCCGGTGGAGCACCGCCAGGAGAAAGGTGTTACTGGGCTTCCACCGGCACCCTGGGAAGGTGACTGCACTCATCCGTACTCGCCTTTCCGGATCTTTACTTGCTGCAGTATTACCCGCTTGGCTCACAAGTGACACGGCATGTGGGATGCCTCCCCACCCAGCACACCGGGACACCAAACACCCGAATTACACACGCCACGCGGCGATAGCACGGGGGCTATTTCATTCACACACCACTACTGGCACTGCTGGCAAGCAGCAAAGAGCCAAATCCCTTCAAAACCCTCCCTCCTAAGCACGCTGGCCATTTCAATTATTTTTTTTTTTTTTTAATTAAAAGCAATTAAAGCAAATGTATTAAAAGCATATTCAAGCCACAGGGAATTCTGCTGAGAAGGAATCAGGGGCAGAAAGGGAAGCACGGGCAATACATCTAACCACCAAACATTTAAAAAGGCTCTTTGCTCGCAGCAGCACGGCAGGGTAAGATGGATGGCGGCAGAAGCAAGAGCAACCTCTGCAGAAGTTGCCGGGGATACAGATCCAGAGAGACAGGGCTGAGCGCCTTAACATCGCTGTTACTCCTCCAAAAAGGCACAATCCCTCCTGAACACACCACGCTGCTCCGAGCCCACCATGTTCGGCTCGCCTGCCTGCATCCAGCTCCCTCAAAATGGCTCTTCAGCCACTGCTACGCTGGCAATAAAATTTACTCCCAAGGTCACTTCAATCCTTTTGCCACTCTTTCAAGTCTCCCTGGATTTAAACAAAACCCAGCCTCAGACACAGCGAACCCTCCCTCCCCCCCTCCTTCCTGCCCATCACCTCCCTGATTTAGAGATACCAAACTGGCAACTACCTTTCACTTCCCATAACCATCAGCGACAACAGCTGGAGAGGAAAAACGGAGCATATTGTGCACCCAACAGCTGATCCTCGCGGCGTGGGGAGAGAGCCCAACTGTCACCGCCGCGGCGCTGCCGTACGGCAGGGCTCCTGCCACGCCATCCTCCCCGGCGGGGACGGGTATAAAGGGTTTGTGTGGCTGCCATCCCCTTGGCAGTTCAAGAGCTGGAGAGCAGCAAATGATAAGCAAAGCAAATAAACAGCAGAGCGAGACGGTGTTTCTCCCCAGCCAGTCCCGATGCCTGCAGACATCCAGCTGTGCCATCCCGGAACGAGGGGCTGGGAGGAAACACGGGAAGAAGGAAACCCCCAAACCCTCATACCAGGGAGAGGCACCACCCTGCGGGGCAGCCACGCCGGGGCACTCCCCTCCCAAATTTTGCTTTTTAAAGACCATCCCCAGCTGGAAAAGCCAGCGAGGGGCTGCTGCAGCTGGACGCAGCGCCGCTCCCTCACCCCAGCGCCGCGGGCAGGGAGCTGGGGGCTGCTCTCGGCTCCTCACCTTCCCCAACCCCGCCTGCATTTTCGGGTGGTTCAGGGCACACCGTGCTCTCCCTTGCAGCAGCCAGGCAGAACAAAGCGCTCCCTTGTCCTCGGCACCTCGAGCAGGCGATGCTGGATCACGTTACCTAACCCCAGCCAACGTCTCCTCATCCCGGCAAGGCAGCTTTCGTGTCAGCACATGCCAGGCTGGCCCCAATTCCCTGCACCACCTCCCACCCCAAGCTTGAACTGGACCAGTTTAGCACACGCCGAAAACACACGGGGCCTTGTTTCAACTCGTCGGGCGCTCACCCCAGCTGAAGGAGGTGATCCGACACCCTCCCGCCGGTCGCAGCCGCGGCTGAACCGCAAGGCGCTCACCTGGAAGGCCGCCGTAACAACGTTAATTCCCCTTCACAATGTTCATTTCCATATTCATCAGAAGATGGTGCAATGACAAGATGGGGGCATATTTACTATATAATTATAAACTAATTTCAGCTTTACCCTGCGTTATCCTAGGAAGGAGATCTAAAATTTCCCTTACGAAAGCCCTGCTCTTCTAACCACGTCTGCAGCAAGATTAATTCCTGGTGATTTCCATTTCTGCAACAGCTGCTGTGCTGGGAAAGAGCAGGAGCCTGTCCCCAATGCCGGGGACCTGCCCGGTGCCCCGTGCCATCCCCGACTAGGATTTCCAGCACCAGCTCATCCTCCAGATCAAATTTTCACCAGCAAACCATTGCTTAGGGCTGGGACTGGTGGCTGTCCAACCTCACCAAGGGGTGGGGGGTGGGGGGCAAGGCTTGCTCAGGGTGGGAGAAGGGCTGCTCGAAACCATGCTAATAAAGCACATCTTTACCAGCACCAAGTATAAGAGGAAGGGCCAGGCTCCAGCCCATTCCACTGGGGAAGGTATTAGAAACCCTAACGCAGCGGAAGATCCCGCAGGACCTTGCTCTGAGCACCTTTACGTCACCACATTGGCCCTTGGCTCCTGTCCACAGTCCAAACCCTGCACCCCTAGCACCAGCTACAGCCACTCGGGATGGTAGCTTCAACAGGGCTAGAGGACAGGATGGATAGTCCTTCCCACCCTTCCTGATGGATAGAGGCATCACCCCACAACCCACTCAACCACCAAGACCTTGGGGAAACCACTGGGACACCAGAGAAACGCATCCCCAGGAGCACACAGTGGGAGACTCCCAAAAATGCATAAGTCCCTTTTTCTCCCCCATTTTATCCCCAGCGCAAAGCCAAAGATACCACTCCAGCCTTGCTCACAGTCTACCAGTTGGCCGCAGTCCCAAGGGAGCTGCAGGGGCATCGCTTAATGGCCGAGCACTTCCTCCACCCCCGGGGATGCCAGGTGTAAACAGGGGAGTGCGACGGGTCCAAGCACATCATCCCGACCCAGCATCACCTCCCCGGGTCTGAGCACAACATCATCCCTTGCCCAGCATCACCTCCCCGAGCCCCATCAGGACAAGCACGCTTGCTGCTCTGCCTGAAAACACGCATCAAAAGCATCTAATTTCACCAGGGCCCCAAAGGGAGGAGAAACATCTCCCCAGGCAGGTCTCCGGCCAGTCCGCATTCCTCCCGGTGTTACGCTGGGAGCCCCTGCCCCGAGGAGCTCCCCACCCCCCCCCTGCGCTCAGCCCCTTGCACCACCCCTTGGGCGGGCAGGGAGGGAGAACCACGATTTCAAGGGCCATTAAACATCGATGGTATTTTTCTTGCAGCATCAAAACGTGACCAAAAAGAGCTGCGTGGAACCGCAGCCAAAATCCCACTGCTGGTCCAGGAGCCCCCCCCCCCCCCTCCTCCCCAGCCGAGCTACGGGGAGGAGTGGGGGCAGCACGGCTCAGTCCAGCACCACATCACTGAGATCCCTGCATCTCCCATCACTGGAGCGATTTTAGCCTGGATGCAGTTTAGATGAGCAAATTGCGCTTCTGCTGGCACCGCCAACGGCAAGGCCTCCTCTGCAAAATCTGCGGGCTCAGCAGCAGCACAATTTTGCCATTATAAGGATGGCTACAGTGGGATTTTGCTGGCACAGCAAAGCTATCCTTGGGCGGGGGGGAGAGAGCGTTATTTTTTCTTTTCCCTACGTTCCTACCTGGCCTAGCTGCCTGGAAAACTTCTCCCTGGGCACAGCAGGCCTGGAAGCAGGAATGGTCTCCAATCCGCCATAGATCCCTGCATTTGAATGCACATACTAATGTGGAAGTAGGAAAGCAAGCAAACCGAAATCTCTCCCCTCTGCCTGACCGCCTCCCTTTCAGGCACTGTTCCTGAGCTGGATTTAACACCAAGTCAGCTCTGCTCATACAGGTGTGTCCCTTTTCCTGGGCACTGGAAAGTGATTCGGAAGCCTAGTTTAATGGAAGAGGTTGGGCACCCTTTTAAACAAACACGGATCTTTCCTGGTAGCCCCCCCATATGCATCCCACCCAAGAAAGGATACCTCAGTATGTGGCAAAAAGCAGGTTTTTATTATTATTATTCTTAGAGAGTCTTTTTTGCATGTGGATGGTATTTGCTCGCACACGGACCCGCTGCCCGGCAGGGACGCGGTGCTGGAGCAGCCCTTCACAACCCTTCACAACCCAGTCTGACGGAGCCTTTTCCAACCTCCCCAAAACACAGAAGCTGCCAAGAACAACGCACCCGGAGCAGGACGGAGCAGAGACCAGGACACTCACTTGGACCCAAAGACGGTGGAGTAGGGAAGAAGCAAAACTATGAACACCCCCCCCCTCCCATATTTTGAGCCGTGGGCTGCCGAGCAAAGCGAGCTACAGCTTTTATGGACGCAGCCGCCCGACTCCATCGATTGCAGCCTCTTTTTATGCAAGGTCTTCCCAGCAAGCTTGGCTGCTGCCAGGGATGAAATTCCACTGGAAACAGTCACCTTTCTCCCCGCCACTCCCCGGCCCCCATAACCCCGCTGCCTCCCTCAAAGACAGGGAGACTGTGAACCCCAAGAGCGCGGGGGGGACGGGAGATGGCAGCCCCGCAGCCCAGGGCTGGCTCACCATCTGCCTCGGTCTCCAGCTCACTCCTCCCTCCGTGCTCTTCCAACAAAGGGGTTCTGTCCCCGGCCCCCCAGCCTGCACGGCGGCGACCAAAACTCTAGCACAGAATAATAACCCCCCAGAGAAGAGCTGAGGGTCTGGGGGTCACTGGACACAGCCCAGGCGTCCACGTTCTGGAGCCAGAACAGAGCCTGGATGGCTGTAAGGAGCCCGGTCTATGAGCAAAATAAGGAGTCGGTGCCGGCGATAACTGGATTCTCAAATATGGCCAATCGCGCTATTTTTACAGGGGCGTATTTATTTTAGGAGGACACTGGGACAGATTCAACAGTCTCTTTCTTCAGCCCGGCGGTATTTTAAGATCGGTTTGAACTGGCTCTATTTAAAGGCTTCACCTCCTGCCCACTTTTCTTAACCCCTTGCACAAGACTTTGCTTTCCACCCCTCCTAAAACCAAAACAAATACAACCAAAAAAAACCCACACAACATTATCGCTGCAAACGCAAACCTACAAAGGGCCCCTCTGTAGCAGGAAGCAATCATCATTTCAAATGATATTGTTAAAGCCATAATAAAAATAATTAAAAAAAAAAATCCCTGCCTATCCTGCTGCTGTGGTAGAATGGAAGTTCTGATTGTTAATTGTACATATTTTTTAAATGCAGTTTAGCCTGGTTGTGAATTGCCATGCCGAAGCCAAGCTCACCGGACGAGCTTCGCAAACGATCATCCCAGGAAGCGCGCAGGGAGAGCTGGCACCACGGAGGTGCAGCTCAGGCTGCAGGGGATTTTCAAGAGACTTCAGAGAAAAGAAAATGAAAATAAAACCAATACATTAAAAAAAATAAATTGGAGGGATCACAAAACCCATTCCCTCTGTGAGGGGCCCCAAATCCAAGACTCGCTCCCAGCCCAAATGGAAAAGCTCACGGACGGTGGCAGGGAGCAACGCTGTCGGCTCGGGAAGCCAGAGCTCAGCACCTCCCTCCCGGGCTGCCTGGATCTCAGGCAAGCACCAGAAAAGGAAACTTTGGGAGGAGAATAAAAGAGAAAAAAAAAAAAGAAAGAAAGAAAAAAATCACCCAATAAAAAAAAATTCAACCAAGAAAAAAAAAAAAAAAGAACAAACAACAACCGGCACTCGGTTTGGCTTGAGATTGTCCAGACGAATTTTTGCAGAGATCACATTCTGCTTTAGTAGGAGTTGGAGGAGGGGGGTGAAATACCAAGGACAAAAAAAGGGAGGGGGAAGAAAAGAAGAAAAAATAAAAGACAAAAGGGAAGGAAAAAAGAAGGTGTTTGCACATGTGCTTGGCTTCATAGCCGTTCGCTTTACACCTCTCCTCTTAGCACCTGGGAAACTGGCACTGCCACCTAGTCTAAAACTAATAAATCTCTTTCCCTCGATTCGGGCTGCTTCCTTCTCTGCAGATGTTGGCAATCAGGTTTGCAAATTTCAAAGTCATTCATCCCGGGCGGCTGGGAGAAAAGCAGGTTTATTATTGCAAAACCTGTCACCCTCCCAACGCCTAAAGTAAACTCCGAGTCACCTCTCCACGCCCAGGGGAAAGAAAGGGAGGAAAAAAAAAATATAGGGAGCCGGAGAGGGAAATCAAACGGTCAGAAATGCCTCGCGTCCTCCCAGGGCAAACTCGGCAGCAGCCAGGCACAACAGCGAGCGGGCAGAGTGCGGGCAGGAGCGTACAACCCTGCCAGTAGCTGGGAAAGGGAGCTCAGAAAGGGGGAAAAATACAACTCCCTCAAAAAAAAAAGCAGTAATTTAAGCAAATAAATAAAAAGCTGACTGCGGAAAAAAAAATAATCCCCGTACGTTTCCATGTCTGCTTTTTTTTTTTTTTTTTTTTTAATGGAGAGGCAGCCGTGCGGCTGCCCGAGGATGGAGCTCGTTGAAAAGGGGAAAAAAAATACAAGGAGGGAGCAGTCCCTGCATGGAAGTTTTGGTTGCAGGTTTAAAAAAATAAGAATTACGGATAAAAAAGAAAAATAATACAAAAAGCACCAAAACACGCAGTGCCGGCAGCGCTGCCCGGGGGCGGCAGGGACCGGCCACCGCCCCCCGCCCCGGTGCGGGGACAATCACCCGATCGGCCCCGTTCCCCAGCCCGGGGCGGAGGGGGGTGCCCGGCCGTGGAGCACCCGGGGCAGCGCAGCCCCTTCCCCTCCGCACCCCGATCTGCCTCTCTCCCGAAAATCCGATTTATTCCACCAAACACTCGCAGCCGCCTCGGCAGGGATTTTCCTCGGTGCCAACAAAACCGTGCGCGGGGGGGATTTTTATCGGTTCGGAGCGATTTTTCCCTCCACGTTCCCTCATTTTCTTTTCCCCCTCCACGTTCCCTCATTTTCTTTTCCCCCTCCACGTTCCCTCATTTTCTTTTCCCCCTCCACGTTCCCTCATTTTCTTTTCCCCCTCCACGTTCCCTCATTTCTTTTCCCCCTCCACGTTCCCTCATTTTCTTTTCCCCCTCCACGTTCCCTCATTTTCTTTTCCCCCTCCACGTTCCCTCATTTTCTTTTCCCCCCTCCACGTTCCCTCATTTTCTTTTCCCCCTCCACGTTCCCTCATTTTCTTTTCCCCCTCCACGTTCCCTCATTTTCTTTTCCCCCTCCACGTTCCCTCATTTTCTTTTCCCCCTCCACGTTCCCTCATTTTCTTTTCCCCCTCCACGTTCCCTCATTTTCTTTTCCCCCAAATCAGAGCCAGGCAAAGCAGAAAAACCCTTGGGGAAACCGTGCGAAAAAGCTGCAAGCATACATATATACGTATCTATCTTATTACTGTGGTTTTTTTGCGCTTAAAGCCCCGCCGGCCCCGGGCCCGCCGCTGCCCGCGGAGGCGCAGGGAGGGAAGGCGGGGGGCTGCCGGGGGGGTCCGCGGAGCCTTACCCGGGTGGGAGTGGAGGCTGATGCCCGATGCGAGGAACTTGCCGGGCTGGAGGGCGGCGGGGAGCCCGGCGGCCATGGGCCCGGCGGCGGGGGCCAGGCGGCCGGTGGCTCCCAGGCGGTGGCTCTCCATGGCCAGCCCGGAGAGCAGCGGAGGGGGGCCGTGCACCGAGCGGGGGGGGCCCGAAATCTCGGCCATCCATCATCCACTCGCCGGCTTCAAGGAGTCTCCCGGATCGCTGTCGGTGCCCGCCACCGCCTTCCCCCCCCGCCCCCCCACCCCCCACCCCCCCTCCTCCTCCTCCTCCCCCAAAAAAATCAGATGGTTTTCAAAAATAAGGCGTCCAAGCGTCCCATGGCGCGGTGCAGGGAGCCAGCCCCGGCGCGGCGGTCTCGGCGCTGCCTGCAAGAGAGAAGGGGGGTGCGGTGAGCCGACATGCCCCGACCCCCCAGCCCCAGCCGCCCCCCAGAAACACCCCTAAAACCCACCCTCACCTTCCCCCCCGGAGCCGCGGAGGGGAACGGGAGGGGCGCGGGGAGGGGGGAAACCAAGGAAAACTTATGGCAAAGGGCGGGAAAAAAAATAAGAAGCATTTGAAAATAAGGGGTTTCAAATAAAACTAAAAATAAAAGTGTTACATTTATCCCGGCCGCAGCCGGGGAGCCCCGCCGCAGCGCCCGCAGCCCGGCCGCACTCAGCCGGCGGGGACGCGGCACCGCGTTTCTCCTCGCAGTGCAGGAAAACCCACCAAAAAAAAACCAAATCAACAAAAAGGTCTCCTCGATTCTCCCCCCTTTTTTTTTTCCTCTCTTTTTTTTTTTTTTTTTTTTTTTTTTTTTTTTTAAGCCCCCGTGGGGCTGCTTTACCCCGCCGAAAGCCGCCCGGGAGCGGGCAGCGCCCGCCGGAGAAACGGCTCCAGCGGCGGCTTCGCTCCGCCGCCCCGTTCCTCGCCGCTTTCCCCCATTCCCCGCCTTCAAATCGCCGCCCGGGATTTATTTTTTTTTATCTCCCGTTTCTCCCAGCGCCGCTCTCGCTCGGGAAAATAAGAACGCGTATTATTATTTCCCGACAGAGCGAAAAAAAAAAAAGAAAATATATAAAAGTATATTTGTACTTGCACTCCGATGAAACGATCCCCCCGCCCGGCGGGTTTTGCATGGGGATAGCGAGGAATAATAAACACTGCGGGGAATAAAGCGGGTTTTTCTCCCCCCCCGCCACCCCCCCCAGCGCTGCCGGAGCCCCGGGAGCCGCCGCTCCGCTCCGCCCCGGCTCCGCCGCCCTTCCCGGCTCCGCGCCGGCCGCTGCCAGCGCAGGGGAGGGGGTGCTGCCAGGCCAACGAATCGGTAGGGGAAAAAAAAAAAAAAAAAAAAGAGAGAAAGAGAGGGGAAAAAGCAAAATAATGGGAAAAATCCCACCGCTTTTTTTTTATTATTATTTTGGTAAAATTCAAAAATTAAATCCTGCCTGAGCGGGGCGAGCCTCACCCCGGGGCTGCGGGAGCGGCCGGATCGCGGCTCCGAACCGGTCAGATGAGGGGAAATGGGTAAAAAGGGGCAAAACGCGGCCCTGGATGGGGCGGGGGGGGGGGAAGAGGGGGGGCTGGGGCGAGGCGGGGGGGACGCGACACCCCCGCCCCGAGCGGGCCGCCCCGGGCCGGGGGCCGGGTCCTACCTCGGCGCGGTCAGGCCGCCTGTTGGCGGGGCATGGCGGCGGCGCGGGGCTGGGGCGGGGGGTGCCGGCTCGCCGCCCTGCCCGCCGCCCGGCTCCGCTCAGGGGCAGCGCGGCAGCGGCGCGGCGGCCGCGCCATGGAGCGGCGGGGCCCCGCCGAGCTGCAGCATCGCCTCCACCCCCCTGGCCGGCCCCGCGCGCGGCTCGGCGGCGCTTAAAAAAAAGGAGGGAAAAAAAAAAAATTAAAAAAATTAAAAAGAAGGGGGAGCGCGAGCGTGGGGCGGGAGGCAGGGAAGGGGAAAAAAAAAAAGAAAAAAAAAAAAGGAAGGGGGGGGTAGGGGGCGGTGGCGCCGGGGCCATGAAACACGCATTGTTCTCCGCGCGGCTGGGGCGGGCCCGGCGCCATCCGGCGCTTCCCCATTGGCCGGGGGCCTGCCACTCACCGGCGGGTAAACAGGCGGCGGTTTCCAGGCCCCCCGCTCCCCCGCCCCTCGCGGTGAGGCGCTCCCGCCGCCGTTTCCAGGCCCCCCCCCACTCTCCCGCTCGGAGCTGGCGGCGGTTGGCGGGGGAAGCGGCCTCGGGTCGTGTGTGTATCGTCCCCCCCGCTCGCCATGTCCCTCCCCACTCTGGGCAAGCTGCCGGGGGTGTGAGGAAGGAGGGGGTCCACCCCGCGACCCCCTCTCTCCCTTTTTATTATCTGTGGGGTTTAAATCCTTCTCCCCGGGCGCCCCCCCGCCGGGCCCGGGCTGAGGGACGTGAGGCCCCCCCCGGAGAGCGCTGAGGGGGAAGCGCCGCCGGGCCCTCTCCCACGGCCCCGCCGCGGACAAAGCGCCCTTTCAGGCAGCGAGGGGAGGGCCCCCTTCCCTCCCCACGGGCCCCGCCCCCCCAAAAAATTTAAAAATAGGGTGAAAAGGAAGGCTGGGGGAGGAGACTGCCCCCGCCCCCCCGTTCCGATTGAACCAAAACTCCGTTTTTTCCAGCGGGGCTTGGCGCGAGAAACGGGCGGGAGAAGCCGCGGGGCCGGGCGGGGGGCACGGTCCCCCCAGCGCTGCCCGCCGGGGCTGGGGCTCTACCCGCCGTCCGGCGCAACTTTTACTTTTCTTTTTTGTTTGGGTTTGTTTTGTTTTTGGTTTTAATTTTATTTTTTCCTTGTGCACCGGGGCGGACACCCCATCAGTGCCAACAATCGTGTCCGTCCGTGTCCCGTCCCGTCCCCCCCCCCCAAGAACCTCCCAACCCACCGCCCAGCTTATTTAATATTTTTTTAAATATCGGCTTTTATAACGAAGGGGGGAGTTTAATTTAATGCCGATATAAATTAAAAATAGTAATAATAAAGACACACACCCCCCCCCCGGCACGCCCGGGCAGGAGAGTTTCGAGGCGCCCGCTGGGGCAGCCGCCAGAAAAGGGGCGAAATAGCCCCAAAATCGGGAGCTGGAGCGGCCCCGGACACCCACCCCCCACGACACCCCCTCCTCACGACACCCCCTCCCCACGACACCCCCCAGCACTTCCCTGCTTATTTTTAATCGTTTTAAGAAAAGCGGCGCCGCATTCCTCGAAAAGCTGTCACGCTCCAAGAGCCGCTGCGTTTAAGGCGAAAAAAAAAATTGTTTTTATTTATATCTAAAAGCAAAACGCGGCTGCGTCAGAGGCGAGGGCTCAAACCCCGATGCTGCCAAGGGGAGGGCGCTTTTTTTTTTTTTCCGCGTCTCCTTTAGTAAACCAAAAACGGGGAATTGGGGAAAAAAATATTAATGGCTTCGTCGCTTTTATGTGGCTTTAAAAGCATATTTTATAAATGTTTAATGCCTTCACGCCCGGACCTCCCCGCCGCTGTCCCCGGGACGGGGGGCTGGCATGCCATAAATCAGGGAAATGCTAATAAAAACCCCGGCCCGGGCGTGGCGGGGGGGCGGCCCCCTCCCCCGCGGCTCCGGCCCTTCCCCCTCCCCCTCCCCCTCCCCCTCCTCTTCTCCCCCTCCTCCCCCCGGCCGGGAGCCATCTTGTAGCAGCGCAGCAGCTCGGGGCTGGGACAACGCTGCTGCAAAGCACCGAACAGCCCTCCCCCTCCAAAAAATATCCCCCCCCCCCCCATAGATAGATACAAATTTTTATTATCATCATCATTATTTTTCCCTCTGAGGCGCGGTGCTGCGGCTGCCCTGGGGGCGGGCACCATTTTCCCACCATCTTCCATATTAACGCTCCCCCCCCCCTTTTTTTTTTTTCCTCCCGATTATCCCCCCGAGCAGGGGGACTCCCCCGCTGCAGCTGTCCCCGGGGGGGGGGGGGGGGCACCGCAGGGGGGCGCCGGGCTGGGGCCGCAAAGGTCCCAGGGAATTGGGGGGGGGCGCTCCCACATTTTCCCCGCAAAGCCTTACCGCAAACGCCGCCTTCTCCAAAAATACCCATTTAAAAATAAATATACATATATATATAGAATAACCGGGGGGGGTCCCGCGAGCAGCCGCTTGCTCAGCACCGCCTTGCCACCCCACCCCCCCACCCCCCCCGCCACCGGGGCCGGTGCCCCGGGCTCCCGGCAGGTTCCCACGGTGCCGCCCGCCCCCGGGCCGCCCCCCGCCCCGGGGAGGGGGCACCCCCGCCCGCCCTGCGCACCCGGTCCTCGCCCTCCATCTCCCCTCACGTTCTCTTCCCTTAGTTTCCTTTATTTTCTTTTTTCTCCCTTTTTCTTTTTTTCTCACGTTTTTCCCGTTTTTCTTTTTTTTTTTCAACCCCCCCCCCCCCCTCCCCGGAACATGAAATTCTCTCCGGGCCGCCCCTCCTCTCCCGGGCCCCGCGGAGGCGGCGGGGAGCGGGCAGGAGGCAGCGGAGCGGTGCGGAGCTCACAGCCCCTGGCCCTGCACCGGGCATTGCCCCCCCCCCGGGGATGCAGGTAGGACAGGGGAGGGGGGCTGGAATGGGGGGGGGGGATCGGTCTGAAGACATGCGAGGCAAAGCAAACTGATCCCCCCCTCCCAATGCATCTTCCCCCATTTTGGGGAGCTGCCAAGGTTGGGGGCGGGGGGGGGGCACACGCCTGCTCGTTGCAAACCCGGCACTCGACTGCACCCACAGGCTGGAAGCAGGCCCTATGGAACCCCACCGCCTCCCCGGCCGGCAGCTGGGACCCCCCCGCGCCCCAATAAACCCCGCCGTGACCCCCATCGGCAGGCTCGGCAGCCCCAGGGCTGGGGGTGCTGTGCACCCCTTTCGCCCGGCGTTTTTAACGTGCTTGTTACACGTTTTCAGGGTGTTTTTGGAGCTATATTTAAAGCGTGCAGTCAGTGGCTGGATTTAGAAAACCAGGCATAAATCACATTAAAACACGGACGGCGATGATCCCAACGCAGCAGCAAAGCTTTGCCCTGATTTTATCCCCCCCCCCCCCCCATCTTAAAAGCAGAACCGAGTCCAGCAGCGGGATTCTGTCCCCCCCAGATAAAATGCTGTGGGGGCAGAGGTGAGATACGAAGGCAAGGGGGTCCCTGCTGGGATTTATTCTGATGAATCCTGGGGGATTTATTTATCTGGGGGGAGGCTGATTAATTCACAAGCACCAGGTCCCTCCCCACCCCAGCCCACTTGCCTGCAAGGAAAGAGCTGCCATCCATGGGGAGGGGGCTGCGGGGTGGGGGGGTCTCTATGAGGAGATCCCTGGGGAAACAGCTTGGGAACCAAGCAAAGAATTCCTGATTAATGACCAGAACAGCTCAGGATTTCGTTTTTCTCCATAAATCCTGGCTGATTATAAACCCTGTGCTCAGCCTGGCTGCGGGCTTTGCACGGGGCTGGGGGGAGCCCGAGAGACCCCCCCCTCCCCGGGGCTGTGCCCAATGCCTGGGAGCAGCTGGAGGGTGCAGCATCCTCGCACCATCCTGGTGCTGCTGACCCATCGCCCCACCAGTGTGGGAGAAGGGCCACAGGGGACACGGGGTCGTGGCTGGTGCCCACCCGTTCTATTCACAGCAATTCCCATCCCGTGGCTCTGGGGTTTGTAAAGCCAAACGTCTCCCAAACCACAGGCTGGTTGTAAAGTCCAAATAAAGCCTGCTGGTTTTCTTCCTGGCCCGGCACGGGTGGGCGGGTGTGTATGCACCCAACCACCCTGCTCTCCCACTCGGCCACCGGCGTACTCGCTTCCCCCACCAAACCCTGAGCTGGGACGCTCCCACTGCTGGGTGCCCTGTGCTCCTCGGCCTCGGTGAAGCCCCTAGTACTGGGCTTTTGTCACAGCTAGACTGGATCTTTGATAGATCTGGGTGGTTTTCTTTTTTTTTTTTCTTTTCCCCCTTTACTCAATAATAAGCTTTTTGCATCCAAGATTGGGGGGGGGAAAAACAGGCAGGGAGGAAGGCTGACATGCACAACCCATAGAGAGCTTTGAGAGGAGCGTGAATCCCAAAGCTGTCATTACTGCCTGTGTTTTTCGGCTACAGACCGGCTGCTAAATTGGTTGTAAGGCGCGGAAACGGCAGTTACACCTTTCAGCGGAAAAAATGTGGGTTAGTGGAGAAACGTGCACGGGAAACCTCCCCAAACCTGCAATCCCCACGTAACACCCCCAGTATTAGAGGTTCTGCATCTGTGAGTTTAAAACAATCCTACACCCAGGCGAACGGGAATGCTGAGCTCCGAATGACAAGATCTTCTACATCAACAGAGTGAATTGGGGATTTTTCCCTTGATCTGTCAGTTAAATCAAAAATATCCTCCTGGATGCAGGACACGAGCGAGCGAGAGGCTGTAGCATGTCCTATTTTGAGGTTTGATATAAAATAGATACCCTTGGCTTCAGCATTTCTCCGTAGCCCGGCCCACAGGAGCTGCAGGTACTTTCATATGCATACAAAACATTTTAAAATGGAAAATATTCACAGCTGCTCTTGCCGTTCTGACAGGGGGGAAGGAATCGCCAAGCATGTTAAGGAGATATTAAAAGCTGTGGTTTGAAGCTCCTAAAGCATTTACTCAGCAGGAGATCCAGAGAAAGAAGTTTAGAAGTTAACTGCATACTTGTGTGCCTTTGCTCTGTCCTTCTTAAAATTCACCTCTCCTATCTGCTTCTAATTTAAACAAGCAGAGCCCTCCAGGAACTGGAAAATCCGGATTTGCAGCATCTCCCAGGGAAAGATGATTTCCTACGTGCCCCCCCAGCGCGAGGGTCCTGCTGAAGGTTAAACTCGCGAGTGCCTCTGGTTTTGCACCACATTAATCTCCCCCCAAAATAAAAAGACCCAAGGGAATGCCGGTGAGAACTGCCCCCATGTTGCCAGCTGTCCCTGGCTTCGTCCCATCCCTCTTCCAGAGCCCGGCACAGATTTCACCACCGCTGCCGGCATTAAATGTTTGTCCCCACACCGTGCTGTGGTCTGCTTCGGCTTTCCTGCCTGAAAACAAGGTAAACCCATCTGCCTCCCCGGGGTACATTATCATGGCTTAAAATTAACACTCACAAATGTATTTTCAAATCCCTTCATGAAAGGCGCCAGAAGTGCTAGGTGTTATTAGAATAGATCTTTCGCCTTTTAACAGCTGTTAATTGCCATTAAAACCAAACATCCACAGCTTTATTGGAACAGCATCTGAATTTCCGTGTCGCACGCCGTGCGTTGCAAAGCCTGCGTCTGCGCTCGGTCTTGCTTTCTTGCACGTGCCAGCCTGACATGACGAGGTGTGATCGATAAATCCTATCGCAGTGGTAGTTATCTTGCATACTGGGACCCATTTGGGGGTCCTGCGATGCCAGGCTTCTTCCTTCGCCCTCCCCCCCCACGCTGCAAGTTGTTGCACCAGATGTGCCATCATTGCAAGAAACTCAAACTCCCCGCCCCAGACTTGCTAAAAGAAAAGAAGATGGGATGCAAAACCTGCTCCCAAAAATACCCCGAAGGAGCGAGCAGGAACCTGCCCTCGAGGAAATGGGTTGCTAAGGCTGAATCCAGCCTGCAGCTGCCAGCCAAAGCACGTGCTGGGTGTCACAGGAATGAGAATAGCCTGCTGTGACAAACGCGGAGTAAATCAAATTCATTAACAGGCCGGGCCGGGCCAGGGAGGCGGGGGGGGGGGGGCTGCCAGCCCTGCCCTCCCTGCAGCCACTGTGCTGGGGGCTCCATTCCCTGCACCCTCTGGGGTCCGTCCAGCTGCCCCCATCCACAGCAGCCCCCCATCACCTTGTGGCCCGGGATCTGGGACTGCCGTACAGAGAAGCCAAGCACCAGGCAGGGGAGAAACCCTTGGGAAAATGTTGTGGCAGGAGTTTTCCCTGTGTCCAGGAAGCTGCTGGCTCCTTGCATCCTTTGCGGGTATTTTATGGATGCACCAAATGCTGGCACTCGGCTACAAGTCCCCTGCCACAACCTACGCCAGGTACCAAACCGCTGATGCTAAAATGTGCGAGATGGGTTCGGCGAGGCAAAAGGGGAAGAAATATCTGTGGTTCCAAGCCCTCGAGCATCTTATTAGACTCTAGTATTTCACCCGAAACCCCAGTCCAAAGAGGAGGTGCCCAAGGCTATCCCCTCTCTTTTCCCATCACCCTAGTCCTCTGCACAGCCCCGAGAGGAGCCAAGGGGGAAGGAGCAGTTGGACAAGACGAGCCCTTTCTGCTCCACAGAGCTCATCAGCCAGCAGCACTGGGCTTATAATTATTATTTCCTTAAAGACGAGCTGAGCAGCTATAGACAAAAAAAGTGCCCTCTTGTCGGAGCTGGAATTTGATGTCCTAACGACTGTTTTTGTGCCGTGCCTGTTAGAGGAAAGAGCTCGGCAGGAGGGGGAAAGAGAGATTTAATTATAGAGCTGCATTGTGATTTTGCACACATAGCTGGCTGTTGTAATCAGGTTACAAGTGTATCTGATTTTCTTCCCTCCCCTCCCTCTTCCTCCTCTTTCTATTCTATTCTTTTTTTTCCTCTCCCCTTTTTTCCTTTCGGTGGTCCAAATTAGTTGCTTATGTTTGGGTGTTACAGAGACAAGCTGTTATTTGGCTTCGCTGAAGATCTTGATCAAGGGAACAATGTTTCCGAAGAGCCTCTGCAGCTCTTTGCTGTAGAAATCCAGCAGTTCCCAGCTCCGGCAGAAGCCCCCGGGCTGTGCCAGGCACTCGCATCCCACCATCCTGGGGCTCCCCTCCCACCACCACCATAAGGGGACACATACCTATACATCTGCCCCCCACTCCATGCTCCCCACCAAATCCCTGCACATCCAGGGTTCCCTCAATAAACAGAGGCTTTTGAAGAAGAGGAGGAGCCCTATTCACCTCTGTTGGGGTGGGAGGAAGAGAAGAGAGGAGAAAATAATGTTTTTAAAAGCAACTTTATATTTTTTCTATCCAAGACAAGTGATGCTGCACTTGGATTGGGGACTGTTGTTGGGTTCATTTAGGAATCCATTGTTGTCCATGTGAATTCTTTTTTACATTTCAAATAACAGGATTATTTCCCCAGGGGGTAATATCCTGTAATTTGAACACAATAATGGGAATAAATTACTTACTTAGAACTAATAACGACAGCCTGATTCCAATATATATAGAACTGTAACAGCTTTGGTTAGTTAAAGTGTAATTGTGTCGACGGATGACATTTTCTTTCAAAGGAATCTGAATGACTTTTAATTAAATTTTCTGGGGATGGGGAAGAGAGGGAGAAATACTCTGAGAGATCTCGGCTTCCAGGGCTGCTGGCAGGTCCCAGCTGTGGCACCCCAAGCCAGGCATCACCCCAAGCCGAGCATCACCCCAAGCTGAGCATCGCCCCGAGCCAGGTATTGCCCCGAGCCAGGCATCGCCCCGTGGTTGCAGCATTTCCAGACCAGGCACATAACTGGGGAGAAGGAAACCGCTGCCAAGCCCCATGGCCAAGAGAGGTCTGCAAGGTTGCAGGGCAAGGAGAAGGGACAGTTTCCTCCACCCCAATTTGCCCAGTTTAGCATTCCCAGGGGCCAGATTGGCACCGACCAGACAGGACGGTACTGCCCCACCAACCACTGGGCTACCTCCAGCCTCGAGCATGGATGCTGCGTTTCAGCCATCCCCCTCGAGATGCAGGGATGCTGCAGTGAGAGCCCACTGGGCCCCCAGCACACTCACCCTGTCATCGTCCCCCAGAGCATCGCCTCCGCTGCTGCTCCGGATGCGCAGGGAGGGATGGAGGGGATGGTGAGGATGGTGAGGATGGACAGGATGGAGCCCAGCCCATTTCCCCAGCTCCAGCCTAGGCCAGGCAGAGGGCAGGGCAGTACCTGTACCCTGCCTTGGGCACCTGTACCTGCCTCTACCTCTGCAGGGGAACAGAGGAGCTGACAGAGAGCAGGATGCACCGGCAGCCAGGCAGGGCGGCTCTGCCGCTAATATTGCCAATATTGCCGATATTGCTACCTGGGCCTGGGGTGCTGTCCCACGGGGGGTCCCCAGCGAGGGCAGCTCTGCCCAAGGGGGACCTGCACCAGCAGCTGTGCATCCCAGCTCCCCACCCAAAACTCACCCTAAAACTCCCCTGCAAGTCCTGGGCTTTGCAACTCTCCCCACCGCTGGCTTCACTGCCAACCGCTCCTCAGGTTTATTTTTGAATCAGAAGCACGCGAGGTTCCCTTTGGAGGTAAAAAATAATTAAAAAAAAGCATCTTTGAGCCACAGCATGCAGAAAGCCAAGTTCCTGCCCCGAAATATCTCCGAGAGGAGCAGTATGCTGCTGCCAGCAGCTCCAGCCTCCTCCAGGACTCGTTTTCCTCTGTTTATCTTGAAAATATTTCTGCGCTGAGGTCCCACCCCGCGCGGTGGAGCCCTGCGAGGCTGCCTTCAGCCTGACACACGGCCTCTTGTTTATCCAGAGCAAGTTTTACAAATAGCTTATTAAGTCCAGAGGTCTGTTTGCTGGAGGAAAACCTCGCGGAGCAACCCCTGCAGCCCCCCCCCCCCCCGAGGCTTCTGCCAGCTAGCCCCCCCGCAACCCCTCTGACATGCATCGAGTGGCTCGGGCCTCTGTGGCAGCGGACATCGGTGTCTGCTGGGTTTTAGAATTGCCCATGAATTAAAAAACCAAGTGTGCTGATGATGGAGCTCCCACCACCCTCATTCTCTCCCTGCTCCTGAGACTGATGTCCCGGCTGGGATTTCAGCGCAGCGATGCCATGGCACTGCCAGCTCTGGTTTGTGATCCCACAGCGGCAGCTGCCAGGTAATTTTTGCTTTTTGCAAGACCCCGCTGCAAAGACTGCTCGTTTTAGAGGGTTTGCAAGGACTACGCGCTTCAGGGGTTGCTGGATTGGTCGTGCTTTGGGGGTTGCTGTAAACATACCTGGGCCCATGAGAGATGAGGACAGTCGAATGCTGCATACAAAGGTCCTGGCAGGAGCCTGGTGGGACTGTGCCTCAGTTTCCCTGCCTGTGCCTCTGCTGCCTGCCCAGCCCCAGGAGCACCCAGGAGCAGCTGGGATGGAGGGTTTCAGCCCTCAGCAAACAACATCAGGATGTCCCACGGGGCTCTAGCCCAACCACGGACACTCCATGGCCAAGGGTCCAGCAATTCCCTGCCCGAGCACCTCTGTCCCTGCTGCCACCGCTGCCCTTGGCGAGCAGGACAGGAGCCTGGCTGTGCCCTCTCCCTGCCCTCACTCCCCAGCGCTGGACCTGGGCACCCAGCCCGAGCGTCCCCAACCCAGGACCCTCTAAAGCATTGCTGCCAGAGCACGCACCCACGCGAAAACCCATAACACAGAAACATTCATAACCTGGCTGATGAGATTAAATTACCTGCCCCTGGAAGAATAAAGGAGGCATTCAGCCATTTTTTAAATGTCTTTTCCCCTGCCAAGGCCAGACACCACGGTGACGGTCACGCACAGAGGCAAAGAAACATAAGCCTTTGCCTCTCCCTCTGAGGGTGACCCCAATCCGCCCCACGTCCCCCCCTTCCCTGACCCTTTAACACCCAGGAAAGCACATGCTTTGCTCACCCGTCATGAGCTCCCTTATCTTTTAATAAAACCTTTAAGAGCAGAAGTCAGGCAGTGCTGGCACAAAGGCAACTAAACCTCCTCCCGGGACATTAATCATTTTCTTTGACACGTTTTGCTAATTAGCCAAAGCATTTGCCTTGACAGGGGAGAAACTGGGGCCTGGGGGAAAAAAAAAAAAAAAAGAAGGGGGAGAGGTAGAAAGGGAGGAAAAAATGGGGGAGAAGAGCTGACGTTGCTCCTGTGACATCCAGCATCCCTGGGCATCACCTCGCTGGGAGAAGACCCAGCCCCAGCCCAGGGTTACTGGGACATGGTGATCTGTGACACACCTAGCGTCATAGAATGGTTTAGGTTGGAAAAAACCTTTAATATCTTCAAGCCCAATCATTAACCCAGCACTGCCAAGCCCACCACTAAACCAGGTCCCTAAGCACTGCGTGTAGGTGGCTGCTAACCCCTCCAGGGATGGTGACTCCACCTCCCTGGGCAGCCTGTCCCAGTGCCTGACCACCTTTGTAGTGAAGACATTTTCCCTAATATCCAGCCTAAACCCCCTGGCGCAGCCCGAGGCCGTTTGCTCTTGCCCTGTCGCTTGTTCCCGGGGCGAAGAGACCGACCCCCCCTGCCCACAGCCCCTGTCAGGCAGCTGGAGGGAGCGATCAGGTCCCCCCCGAGCCCCCTGCTCTCCAGGCTGACCCCCCCCAGCTCCCCCAGCCGCTCCCCACAGGGCTTGTGCCCCAGCCCCTTCCCCAGCCCCTTCCCGGCTCTGGACATGCTCCAGCCCCTCCACGTCCCCCTGGCAGTGAGGGGCCACAGCTGAGCCCAGGGTTCGAGGGGCGGCCGCACCAGTGCCCCCAGTACAGGGGTACGGGCACTGCCCTGGCCCTGCTGGCCACGCTGGTTCGGGTACCAGCCAGGCTGCTGCTGGCCACCTCGGCCACCCGGGCACACGTCCGGCTCCTGCCCAGCGGCTGTTGGCCAGCCCCCCCAGGCCCTTTCCCTCTGGGCAGTTCCCAGCCCCCTGCCCCAGCCCGCAGCGCTGCGGGAGGTTACCTTCCCCATCCCACTCCTTATTACCCCCGTTATTACCGTTGCAGCAGCCGTGGGTTTATTTGAAACATGCTGTTTGGAGGTTAACTCACTGATTTATCTTTTACATGGCTGTTAATCCTTGGAGACACATGTTTTTCTATCAGCTGTTGATATTTAACATACAATAAGTGTCTTATTAAATCGCAGTGACTGGCTCCATGCAGACCGCTCCCCCAAAACCTGCCCTGGGGGCACCCCGAAGGCAGGCAGGGCACCCAGCTCAGGCACCCCTTTTGGGTGCACAACACGTTATACCTAACAGTGAGAGAAATACAGAGCGGTGAATGCTCTGCTGCAGCAAGAATTCAGCCTTTAAATGGGGTCTTTGAACCCCTAAGCGGTCACCTCTCCACACATGGGGAGAACCCCTTGCAATTTTAAAAAATATATTATTTTAAAGGGTTTTCTGGCAATGCTGTGGTGGCCAGTGATTGCAGGGATGAGCCCATCCCAGGCAGGACCAGCTACTGCCCCAGCATGACTTCTTTTTCCAAGACTCCAACCCAGTTTTCATAGGACCTGATGGTTTTTTGGGGGTAGGAACCATAGAAAGAGCAATCCATAGTGAAATCACTCTAATCCACTGTATTGGAAAAAAAAAATCCCAAGGAGAAACCATCGCCTGCTCATGCCTGCCCCCAGCCCAGCACGATAAAACATTGGCTCCTGTCCCATCACTTAACATCAGCTCTCCATCCGAACCGCCTCGAGAAGAGCAGGGCAGAAAACCACATGGCACAATCCCCTTTTCTCCGCAAAAACAAGCGTGAGGACAACTAAATTGGGTGATACAGTCCCCCACACACTGGAAGAGCACCTACCCGTGGGTGTCCCCAGCCCACAGTGGCTTGGCTGTCCCCATCGTCGGGTACGAGCGAGTGAGAGCAGCATCCCGGAGCCAAGCCAGTCCTTTGGGTAGTGTTAAAAAACTAAGTCACAGCTCTTTGCTCCTCTTCAGCACAAGCTTCTCATTGCTGCGGGATGACACACACCGCCCCCTCCAAAACAAGGCGCTTTATTATTATTCTGTTTCTAATTTGGGGGTTGGAAATAATTTTCCATCCCAGCTTCCAAACTAAACCATCCCCCCCCCAAAAAAAACCAAAAAAACAACCACTGATCTGCTTTCCAGAGAGCGGTGGCAGGGTTGGTTCTTTGTATGACGAGTCAGGGGGGAAAGCTCATGGCAGTGAGGGATGCACTGAGGAGCATCCCTCTCCATGCCCATTCCAAGAAAAAACATTTTTTAAAGCCAATTCAGTTAAATATAGAGCTGCCCCAGGCTCCCTCTGTGACTGGCCGGGGCTGGGATGGGCTGGTCCCACTGGGAAGGGGCCATACTCCATCCCTGTCCTCTGAAGGATGGGGGCGGGGAAGGAGGTGAAAGGCAAGTATTTGGGAAGCAGCGCGGTGCTGGGAACCCAAAGCGTAAATCAGCATCATTCACCATTTTGAGTGTTTTAACCCAAATCTACCCATGGATCCTGCTTGCTCCCTGCAAGGCAACAAGGAGCCAAGCCACACAGCGAGGTCCCACTTCACCCTGTCCTGCCTGGCTCTGGGGACAGTGGGGACACCCAGAAAGAGCCAGGCTGAGTCCCCACCCTGTCACCCCAGGTCGTGCCACAAACCTTGCCGAGAGGCTGGGGGGGCCCCATGCAGCCGGCGGTGCTGGCAAGCGTGCTGAAACCAGCACGCAAGGAGCTGGCGTGGGGCGGTGGAAACCCTCCAAGCTTCCTCTGCTGTTGTATAAGAGCCGCTCAACAATAATAATCCAAAAAAAATTCAACCCTGGGAGCGCGACCAGGCTGCTTCCCAGGTGGCCAACAGAGCATGGTTTGCACAGCCAGCCCTGCACACAGGCAGGGAGAAAAAAAATTGCCTTCAGGTGAGGCAAGCTCCACAGGAAGGTCAGGATCCCAAATATTTTCATACCAAAGATCTTTATTAAAAAAAAAAAAAAGGGAGAGCAAGGCACAGTGGCAGAACACCCGTCATGCTGAGCGGGCTGCCTGCAAAACAAGTATTTTCCGTGAGTCACCAGTGGAAAGACCAGATCAGGCGTCCCATGGGTGGGCTTGGCCAGAGCCAGCCCCCTGTCCCCAACGCGGCCGGGAGGATGCTCGGCGGGGAGATGCTGCATGTGCAGCCCTGGGTACCTGCGCCATGTCTCTCTCGGATGCCTGACCCTGCTGGGGGGCTTTCCCGAGGCTGCCAGTAAAATTACTTTGGGGTCACGCTGGGATGGATCCAATGAAAAACCCAAAGCACCGAGGGCCTCCAGGAGCGGGGCTGCATCCTGGTGGTGTTTAGACATCGGGAGCAGTGTTTAGTCTGTACCAGCAGCACAGGATTTTCCCGACCCCCCTTTTCTCGGCCACCAACATTTCACATGGAGACCCACCGTGTGCCCTCACCTTGGTCTTGGGGCTGCTTTGCTGCTCTGCCACTGTCCCCTGTGCCCTCTGGTGTCTTCCCGAACCCTTGGGGATGGAGGGAGGCAGCGGCAGGGGGAGAAATAAAAATCAGTGAAAAAATGGGAAGGAGCAACCCGAAACAAACAGGTTTGATTTATTGGTGGCGGGAAGGAGGCGAGTGTGTTGAAAGGCAGCGCAGGAAGTCCTGGGGATCATAAATCCCGGTGGGAGCGGATAGAGCTGATGTGCTTCCACGCGCTGAGAAAGCGGGAGGTTACAGGGAGGGCGGGCGGGTGAAGTTTAGGGAATCTGGGGTGGGGTGGATATTTTTTTTTTTTGTTTATAAAAAGGCAGTGATGAAGGGGAGGCAACGCCGCAGCTCCGACCGCCCTCCCTCCCCGGGCAGCACCCAGGGCAGGGTGCCGGCCGCAGCCCAGGAAGGGCTGCGATCGCATCCTCGGGAGGGCTGGAGCTCCGTCCCATCATCGTCACCCGCAGAATAACAGCAATACTGGCTGTGTCGTGGGTACAGAAACGGCACGTACTTGTTGCTGGCTGGGTTTCCTGGCAGCCCCAGGCAGGATTTGGCTGCACAGGAATTTGGAAGCTGCCTTAAATCCAGAACGAAATGAGAAAAGCCTGAGAGCGACTTTCCGAGCAGAGCTCAGCCGCAGATCCCTGCTCAGCACCAGCTCAGTGGGGCACTGTCCGTGGCTGCCCTCTCCCGCTCCATCCCAGCGCATCGGTTGGGGCTGAGGCTGGAAACGCAGCTGCTGGGCATCGCATCCTCCACCGGCACATCGGGGAGGGCTCCCCAGCACCCCCAGCCACCGCCGCCTCCCTCCCCTTCCTCCCCAAAAAGCCTCCTCAGCTGCAATGCACCTCAGCATCCAACTCTCCATCCCACCTCCTGCCGCCACGACGGCCCTGACTATTGGTAGCACCGATACGAAACCCCATAAATCCACCTCCCCTTCACCCTGGGGCTGCCAGTGGCTGCTCTCACCCCGCAGATGTGCTGGCTCAGCTACGGGCTGACACCAGGCTTCACCCTGACCTTCAGATTGACAGGGCAGTGATGGCATTGCTGGGAAGACCCATGGTCGGTGGCCATGCTTGCTGCTCATTCAGGTGGGTATCGAGGAGGAAAGGGATGAAAAAGAGGCAGGAGGTGCTGAGCACTCTAAAAATCAGCAGCAAAAATGCAAATAAATTAAAACCCATGCCACAGCCCCCTCCAGATGCTCAGGAAGGTGTTTCCCTACCTCCGAAGCTTTGCATGGGCAGCTGTCCTCATCCAGGGTCAGAGCTGGGGTCACCTCAGCTCCATACCCATCAGGAGTCTGGCTCTGGCTCTTCATGCTCCAAAATCCACCTCCAGGGACCTGTCTGCTGCATCCTGGCTCACTGCATTCATGGGAAATTCAGTATTTCTTGGGAAAAACAGGCCCAGCACCTGTGACAGGGGATTATCTGTATCTGCTCAAAACCACTCCCCACCCCGAGCAGGGATGCTGCCCCAGCCACAGCCTTCCCTACAACTGCCAAAACGTGGGTTTGGCCATGCACGGGAAAAGCCACGCCGGCTTCAAGCTGGAAAGCAGTGTAAACCACCACCATTCCCAACCGGCTCCAGTTTCCCAGCCAAAGCTTGGCTTCCCCAGCCACATCCTCGGGTGGAGAGGGTCCCAGTGATGGATGGTACCCACTGCTGCATCACTGGAGGAGGCTCTGGGATTTGGGTTCCCCCTCATCCTGGCGAGCCGGGGAAGAGCAGCAAAGTACTTTCCACTGCGGTGATTTTTTATCTCACTTAGAAGTACATTTTTAATTAATATTGCCATTACCCCGTGCACTCGCTGTATAAACAAGACCTCTCCTTGATGGTTTAAATGGCCTGAAATCACACACCTTAATTAAGGCGTCCGTCGGGGTAAATAACCAGCCTCGCTGTTCTGCCAAAGAGAAGGGGAAGCCCAGGGCAAGGCGTAGGGTTTTCTGCAGGAATAAATATGCTCTGAATATACCCCAGAAACATCACCTTTGTGTTTCCCAGCTTTCAGGGCTGTTTCCCAGGGTTTCAGGGATGGGGACCAACACAGCAAACCCCACACTGTGTCCCCTGCAAGTCCCTATATTTGCCCTAAAGGGATTTTTTCTGCTTTTTTGCCCCGGCTCCAGCACCACCAGCCTTTCCTATAGCACCTGGGACACAACAAACATTATTCAACATCCCAGCTAGGTTTTAAATATTAATCCTTTAACTCCCAAACTGGAACTTGCAGGGGAAAAAAATCAAGCCTGACGGGAATGGGACCCCCGCCACAGCACTCCCTATTTTTCAGGCATCTCAGCTGCCTGAGCATCATTTTGGGAAGTGAATGGCTTTTCCATATTGGGCTGCGGCTCGTGCTGCCTCTCCCTGCTGAAGAAGTCCTTGAGCATCGTGGAAAGGGCTCAGCTTCACTTTGGTGGAAAGCTGCTTTCTCGGCAATAACTTCAAAAAAACAAGCTTTCTGTAAGAAAAATAGATGGTTTGGGATCACTGGGGGATGCTCATCAGGGATTGGGGGCTGCCTTTGCCCCCCCCCCCCCCCGCCCTGTGCCCCCATCAGCCAGTGTAGCCTCCCCAAGAAAGCCATTTTTGCTAATTGTTAATAACCCAGAGCAAAGAAGGGAAGGGGGGGAGGGGGGAGGAAATCCCTTCGTGCCCTAACTTATACACAGAGAAGAAAATGCCGTTAAACTAAACCAAACAAACGAATCAAGAAGCAAAGAGAAAAATCACATTAGCCCGAATCATAAATCCTGGAGAGGGGTATTTGCAGGCTGAATTGCCAAGTGCATTGAAACTGCTGAGAATCCGAAAAGCAGATAGCCATAAAGGCAGACAACGGCCCTGAAAAAATGCTTTGATTAGGATCTGGGCAGCATTCAGCCCAGATGTTCATTTGTCAATGAAAGAGGGATGGGGGGGAGGTGAGAAAGGCTTTAAATTAATCTTTACAACTAGAAAGGAGCTTGTAATACACACCATATGGGGAGAAACGTCCTCAGAACCCCCTCGCCTTCCCCCAGCCCCGCGTGTTTGGAGTCAGGCTGGGACCCTCCGGCCGGAGCGTCTCCTCCCCGGCTCCATCACTGTTTCATCCCCCTCTTTTCTCCACGCACCAAACACCCTGTGAACCCAAACTGCTCGGCTCAGCCCCTTCCACATGTGCTTTTTTTTACTGTGAACAAAACAAACTGCAATTCCTTTTATAACGCCAGCTCTCTTTTATTATCCCCCACCCACCCCCCGCCCCCCAGCCCCAGATACCTGCTCCCCTCTCCCTCCAATATCCACATGTGGTTTCTTTTTAACCCTTCCGAGATGGCGGCGGCAGGGGGAGAGGAGGGACGAGGCTGTTTATTAAATGCCAACCATTCAAATTAATTCTCCTAATGGACTTGCCGACATCATGGTGTGCATTTAAATGAACGCTTTGTCATATTTCATAGCCAACCTGCAGCTCTCTGCAGAGCAAAACCTGCTGGAAAGCCGGGCTGGGAATAGCAGCAGTGACAGGGACAAACCTATGAAGAAATAATAAGAATTAAATACAAATCCCAAACGCAACATGGGGGTGACAAGGAAGCCCTTGGAAATTTGCAGGTGCGGGTGCAAGTGAAGCCCTGGGCAAGGCAAAGGGAGCTGTGCAACTGGAGTGAGAGCTTCATGCCTGCATGGGAGGGGGAAAAATCCCCTCGCTGCTGGGGCAGGAGGGACCAGAGACCCTTCCTCACCCAGGCCAGCACAAAGCCACCACTTCCCAGCTGGTGTCTGGGCTGTGCTTGCTACACCGAATACCCAGGGAGCCCCACCACAGCGGGGACCAGCCCCAGCACCCCGCAGGGATCCAGGGAGGAGGCAGACCCCCATCCATGCTGCATCCCTAGCCGATGCATCGCCCTGGATCACCGATCTGGGGGCTGACAGCAGAGCTGCCCGGCCAGCATCCCTCTCATTGCACAGGCTGGGATGCTGGAACACAGCCCCTCCTCAGCGAGCTGTTACCGCTGCAGAGCCGGCCACCCCGGCTCCTGGCAGAGCATCCCTGCTGCGCTGGAGTAAACCAGCCTTCCCCCACTGCCACCCCCGGGACAGCCACAGGTTCCTCACCTTAGTTTGGCTTCGAGAGCTCCCGGTCCTTTCATCAGGCTGGTGGGGAGCCGGCATGTGTACACACACATCACTCACTTGCTGCAAGTGCCAGCTATCTCCAGCTCACAACCTCTCCTCCCATCTTGTTCCCTCTCCTTCTCCTCCTCAGTTAAAAGCTGCCAGGGGGATTTCTTTCTTTCCACCTTTGAGGGTTCTCCTCCTTTTCTCCATCCTGCCCAGCTTCCCTGGGGCCAGAGGATGAGGAGGGGCTGGGGGAAGCATTGCTGCTCCCCTCCTGTTTGGCACACCGGCCGGAGGAGGGGGTTTCGCACACCACAAGGGCCCAGGGAAGGGGGGACCTTTGCGGTTGGGGATGTGGATGGGGGCGGCAGCCCTGGCCAGGGCTTTGGCGTGGGCAGGAGAGCAGAGCGAGCAGCAAGTGCTGGCAGCTGGGGCCCCCCTGCCCTCCGAGCCCCGCGGCCGGCTGAAGGGCACTGAGCATCCATGGGCTGGGAAAGCAAAAAGGACGAGAGCAGGCGCCGGGCTGTGGGCTGGGGTCAGCAGGTGGGACACTGGTGGCTTTGGAGGAGCAGAGATCTGCCGTTTTAAAAGCAAACATTACATCGTATTGGGCTGATGGTGTCTGAGCTCACAGGGTATTACTAGCAGCCCAAGCAAAATGGGAGTCGGGGGAGGAAACTGCTCACCTTGGAGGAGACCACGGGAGCAGCAAGATCATCCCAGCAAGAGACTCAGCTCAATCAGAAACAGGAGCTGGCTGAGGATGGGGCTGGTGCTGCCCTTCCACACCAGGCAGGGTCCTGGGCCACAGCAGCAATTTGGGGCTCATCGGTCACACCTGGAGCCCCGGTGGGGGCACGGGAGCCGTTCAGACAAGCGTGTGCCCTCAGTAACACCCGTGCACAGAGATTTCCTCTCTCAGCCCTGTCCTTTTACCCTTTACACATCTCTGAGCACAGGCGCTTCATGCTCCTCGTGCTGCTGAGCCACAGTCCCTGGTCCCAGGGGTCCTGGTCCTGTCCTGTCCCCTCAAGCTCATCCCTGGACCACCGGGGCTGGGGAAGGGAGACCAGGGGCACCGGAGGGCTGGGATAAGATGGAGCCAGCCAGAGCGTTGATGCACCCAGAGAGAGCAGGGGGTAGAGGGGGGACATGGCTTTCCCAGGCACTCGTCCATCTGTCTATCCACTTGCCCACTGGCATAGCAGCCCCCGCTACAAACACGGGCTGTAAAAACGTTAATAATCACCATCACAACAGCCCTTTCATTTTCTTTCGATATGAAAATAAACTGGTGCTGTTTGCAGAAGGTTCTCATTTAGGGAAACATCTGGAGTCAGCACTTCTCCCCCAAAGGGTAGCGAAGGATTCAGAGGATACCAGCCCTCATGCTGGGGAGGAAGAGGAGGAGGAAGGAGTCCATTTGCCCGGTCCCTGGGGGAATGGACGTAGCACATTTCTGCTTGGTGTCTGCTGCCTGGCCTCAAGTGAGCAAGTCACCATCCTTCCCTGGGGCGAAGGGTGCAAACCCCCCAGCACCCCGGCCAGCACAGCCCCTCCAGCTCCCAAAAGCTGTGGGTGCTGAGAGAGTCTTGGCAATGCCTGAGGGACCCCCAGGGACAAGGGGACCCCCAGGTTTGGCTGCTGGGGAAGGACCTTGGCTACCTGAGGGGACAGGAGGAGCAGGGATGCTACTGGTCTCTGGGGCTGTGAGTGACTGGGAAAAAGGGCTTACAGAGCAGCAGCGCATCTGGGGACACAGCCCAGCCAGTGGATGTCACCCCCTTTTTCAGGTCCTTCTGGACCTTCTACCAAGTCCTCTGAGGGCCCCAGGGCAGGAGCATCCCCCCAACCAGCAACATCTGGGGTGCAAGCAAGGCCCTTCCTGCCACCCCAGAGGCTCGCAGGTGAGGAAGGGTCCTGTGTCCTGTCCCATCCCATCCCTGGCAGGTCCCCAGAAGCCAGCAGGACACTCGGGGCCAGCACGGGGCATGTGAGCAGGACGGCATCCCAGCTGGCCCATGTCCCCAGGCGGGATGGTCCCCACACAGGCTGAGCTGCCACCAAGCTGTGGTGACATTGGGCTGTGGTGACATCTGCTGGGCTTTCGCTCAGGAAACCCTCCAGGCCCGGGCTGGCCACAGACCCTCTGGCACCGCACAGCCCTGACCAGGTCCTGCTCCCGCACGCAGCCCAGGGGCTCCAGCCGCAGCTCCACATTGCCAGCCCCAAGACCACCCCGATCCTCTCCCGCTCCAATTCAGATACCTCCACATCTCATGCCCCACCACCAGCTCCAGGCAAAGCCCCCAGACCACGGCAGCCGGGGGGGGGGGGGGGGGGGGGGCAGCACCCCCCCAGCATCCAGCACCCATGCTCCCTGGGCAGGGGTCCCAGGGGGGCTGTGGTGCTCCAGAGGAGACCGAAGAGCTGAAAAACCTGCATTAAGGGAGAAAATGTGCAAATTAGGAGTGGGGGTAGGGACTGGGGGGGGGGGGGGGGAAGAGTTGTTTATCTAGAGCTGATTTTGATTTTCTTCTTTCAAATATCAGCAGGATGCTGAGCCTCGCCTCATTATGCAAATAGAAGCAATTAGAGCTCACCCAGGCTCTGCCCACGTGATGGGTTTATGGCACTCGCAGAAATCCTTCCTGCTGCATGAGAGGAATAACAACAGCTCCCCTGCACCGGCTCCAGCCCCGTCATGGCTGGGAACCCGGACTCTTCGGAGAGGGGAGCCCCAGGGCCGGGACAAGCCCCCCCATCACCACCCCGGGGCCTTTCAGAGCCCTCAAAGAAGGACTTTCCCGAGGAAGAGCCTTTCCCTCTTCCATGGAGACACCAACCCTGCCAGCAGCCAGTCCTCCCCAGCTCTCAGGATGGGAGAGGAGAGGGATGGAGGGGGAGAGCATCACCGGGAGCGACTCGAAAGCCTTTTTCTCCACCGAGTCAGACAGTCCGCCCGCAGCAGGGCGTCACCATGCCTTGGGACTGGTGTCTGAGCAGACGTGCTTTGCTGACCACCAGCAGAAAGAGGCAAAACAAAAATACCTGAGTGCCCCAAACTGGGCTTAAAAGGCAAAGCAAACTCACCCCCCCCCGCCCCCCAGCCTCAGTCCCACCTCGGCTGCAGCAGGATGCGCGGTGGTGGCTCCAGTCCCCATCCGGCACTTGGCCTCCCCAGGGGCACACGCCGACCTGCAGGAACCAGACACAGGAGCATAAATCAGGCGCGACTCCCATAAATCCATCATCTTCCTCCTGATTTACATCAAGGTAGCTGGGAGGATTTATTCCTGGTACCTGCCTCGAGTTTCCCACCCCCAGAAGAGCACCGGAAAAAAAAAAACAGAACAAAAAACCACCAGGCTCTTAGAATATTGATCTCTCACCTAAATCTTCTATTTTTCCTTATTTTTGATGCAAATGGAGATTGATGAGCACAGGCTGGCAGCTCCTCACCTCTGAGGGCAACTTCTATCTCTTCTGGGGGAGGGATGCCCATGAGTTCTGCTTCACAGAGACCATCACCCGTGGCCCGGGCAGAGCTCCCAGCACCCGGCCCTCGCTGCGGAGCGGGCTGGGAGACATCAGCATGGACCGTCCCACAGCGTTACTGCCTTTCAGCCAGCGAGCATCCCACAGGAAACCTCCAGCCTGCATCCCCATTCCGACTCCATCCCCACACCGACTGCTCTTCCCAGGGCTTTAGGTGGGAAGAGCACCCCGGGAGCCCCTTCCATCTCCCCCAGGCAGAGCCACTCAGGCTCACATCGCAAGGCAGCGTGCGATTGCCATGGAGAGACGTATTTCTGCAGCCAGAGGATGGTTTGGGAGTCAGACCCTCGTACCTGCCCTGAAGGATGCAAGTGTGACCCAAAGCTTTAGGAGCCAGCCAGGCACCCAGCAGCATGGCTGGAGCTGCCTTGGGGTACTCCCATGTCGCCCCCCCTGAAAGAGAGATGCTTGCTCAGAACTTCTCCATGCACTGAAGACACTCAGTGGCACCATATGTGACACCAGACACCGAAACGCAGACCCTCCTTGGTGTTACCACCTGAGGACAGGGACCGGCTCCGCCGTCAGCCGCAGTGCTCTGGAGCCAAGCTGCTTTTTTCCCCAGGACTTGATGCTTTCCAGACCTTCTCCCAAAGGTGCAGGCAGGGGCTGTAACAGGGGTAACGATTCCGCCGGCAGGCTGCTTCCGTGGGACTCCTGCCCCATCAGAAAGACGCCTTCACCTCCTGGCGGGACTCACACTGGGGCTTGGCCACACGCAGGGAAGCAAAACAGCTTCGGCGCAGTCAAAAAAGAGGGGTCAGGTCCTGACCACCCCAGGGCTTGGCACGCAGGCTCCTCTGCCCCACACTTGTGGGTCCTTGGAGGAGCTGAGGAACTGCACAAGGCAGGTGTCAGCTCCCCAGAGCCGCTTCCCTGTGGAGCGATGCAGGCAGGCAGCGGGAGCCACGGGAAAGGGCTGAGTCAGCACCAGGAGAGTCACCCCCAGCCAGGCCATTTGGCAGGCAAAGGTTGGGAAGGAGCTTTTCTTCCGTAACAGGGCCAAGTGAATAATTCATAGTGGATAAATAATTCACCAGGAGTTTAGCCTTCCTCTGGCAGTGGATTGTCTGCGAGCTGTTAGCAATTATCCCGTATTTATTTGCGATGCTGAATTTTTAGTTGAATTATTCAGACAAGCCATTGCTGGGCTGAGGAAAAGCCTGGGAAAAGGAGGCGATACCTGAAACGACAGGAAGAATCATCATCAGGATGAGTCTATGGCTGGGGAAGATACAGTGTTGTTATGATTATTTAGCATCTGTAGTGCAAGAAATACCGAGAGCTGCAACGGACCCCACGGCTGGAGGCGACGCAGAAGAGCGCGGATGGATGCAGAGGAGGCACCAGGTCGTTGGGTTTCCACCACCCAGCTCCATTTCCAGACAAGAGCCCCTGGACATCCCTGGGTTTGCTGTTTCCTACCAGCAAATTCATCCGCTGGGAGCTTCGTAGAAGAGGACGCCAAAGGAAAGTCAGCGTGAGCAAAATAAATTCAAATTTCTGTTTGGATGAATGTCTCCAAAATTGTTTTAATGAAGCGTCTCCCTAGTTTGTTCGGCAGCAGGGCTGCTCGGTGGCTCTTCTACAGCCGCACAAGCCCATGTGGTGGGGACACCCACACCTGTCTTAACTCATTCAGAGTCACCAACCTGAGGGCTCGGTCCCTGCCTCCCACACAGGAACCAGAGCTGGCCTGCAAAGACACATGGAGACGGGCTTTGGGGGAACCCTCCCGCCCCAGTATACTCAACTCAAGCGAAAAATTAATTTTCTTGAAGGACGAAGCAATGCTTTCAGCAGAAAAGAAGAGGAGCAGCATTGCAGGGAGGCAGGGAGTGAGAATGGCAACAACCAGCAGCAACAGGCTCGTGCGGTGGCTTCTCGGGCTCCAGCTGCCAGACTCGCTCCTGCTGCCGGGGGTCTGGCCCCCCCCCTTGACCAGAGCAGAAGATGCTCCACAGCAGCGAGAGCACCAGCTTCTGACCCTTGCCCAGGCAGCTCTGTCTGCTCTTCATTCCCAGAAGAAGAGACCGATAAAGAAGATTCAAACCACACAAGGCAGCCTTCCACCTTTGCCAAGACCAGCCACGGATGCTCAGTGAGCCGTCGGGCTGGAATCACCCATCTCCAACAAGAAGCAGCAGTAACCCACCCCATTGTAAGCTACAGGATCCTAAACCTCCCAGCGGCAGGGAAAAGCTTCGCAGGTGACCCCTGAAAACACCCAGAAGTACTGCAGAGTCTAATAATAATGATAAAAATAAATGCAATCTCATAGTTGGCTTTGGTTTCAGCCCATCTTGTGATTTTAAGGGGTTGACTCACGTTTATAGGCTCCTCAGGGCTACTGACCCAGCACCCCGGGGCTGGTGCCGACGGTCCCAGCAGTGTGACCAAGGGTCCTTGTCCCTTCCCGTGGTGGAGAGCAGCTTTGGCAGAGCTGGTGACACTTCCCTGCCTTTCCAGGGCCACTCCAGGCACCACACGGTGCCCGGGGACCAGATCCAACACCTCTCCCACCTCTCTTGGTGGGCTGGTGTCCCACCCCATGCTGCCGCGGTCCCCACTCATGGCACAAAGCATCTTCCCAAGCCAGGAGCTTCAGCAAGCTTCTGTCCTCCACCAGCCAAGGCTTTGCTAGACTCCTGAATGAGCAAACCTCTCTCGCCATGAGCCAGCTGCTGTAGGCTCTGGATCAATGAAATAGGTAAAAAGAAAAGCAAAAGAAATTTGCATGACTGTTCCCTGACGGATGTTTCATTACGTAAAAGGAACACATCGCCGCCGGCTGGGCTGAGAGCCTCAGCAATAATCAGCATTTCTTCTGTTTTCTCTTGAGTCGCCAGTCATGCATTTAGAATTATTTAAAAAATAAAGAAAAAAAGCAATCACCTAGGGAGATGCTAACTTGGTGGCATGGTCCCATGTGGAGCCGTACAGGGAAGGAGGTACCAGACCCACACACGCCACTTTCTGGGTTGCCAGAGCCCACCCAAAGGAGGATAAAGCCCACAGGACGGTTTTCCCACTGCCTAGAAGGGATTTGGCTCAGGGGTGTCACACGCTGCCTTCCTCCACTTCTTACTCCTCACTCTCACCTGGCTCCTGCCAGCTCCCAGGACATTCAGACAAGTGGTCCTCAGCCTGTAGCTATCTCCATCTCAGCTGGGACAGCCTGGACACGTGGTCTTGGTGAGTTAATCAACGCGATTTCACCCAAAGGTCACGAAGGAGCAATTTATTACACACCGCAAACTGGCAGGAGCGGCAGCCAGCATCCCTGGCAGGAGCAGAGATACGGGCAGAGGTCAGGGCACAGGGAACGACCCCAGGGCTCAGGCTGGGACGTCCAGGAAAGTTTCCTCCTCCTTGCTGAGGCTGCCCAGGTGCCTTCATGGGGCAGAGGCTGGGTGGGAAGACTGGTGGTAGAAAAAGTCATTGAGCACTGAGAAGGGGAACCGGCCAGAAAGATGGGGACATTGGGGACCCCTGACCAGCTCACACCAAGCATCTCTTCAGGTACCATTGGGTCATGCCAGGGTCACTGGGTCACACCTCTCCAGTGCCTCTGCAGTGCTCCCCTTACTTTGAAGGACAAAAAAGGCACCAGCATGGATCTACCTCACTAGTCTTCCTCGCTGTAGCCCACTGCAGGATGAGCAGGGGCCTCCATCCTTCCTGGCGTGTCATCGTAGTTACGATGGCTACCAGCTCCTGAGATCACATCCCACCACACCAGGTGGGTGTCCAGAGCTCTGTGTCCTACATGTCTACTGCTGACAAAGCAGGGAAGCCCGAAGCACGCAGTCAGCTCATGCACCCTGCAGGGCCATCCAGGCAGATGGTAGGAGGAGGCTTTCCTAACAGCAAGATGATGGAAAACCATTTCCAAAGACTCCTCCTAGCTCTGCCTTGCGTGGCTCACACTTGCTCAGGACCAGCTCTTCCTTCCTCTACTACCCAGACGTGACCCACCTCTTCTCCTCTAAAACTACCATTCCTCTCCTTCCTCTCTGCAAGGCTCCCACTGCACCTGCAGAGGCTCCTGGCACCCACTGGGGTGCAACACCCACGCGGGGAGCCAGAGCCAGGGGGTCAACATCTTCACTCAGACCCTGCCTGCGGTGTTATACAATCATAGAATCACTTCAGTTGGAAAAGACCTTTGAGATCAAGTCCAGCTATTAACCCAGCACTGCCCAGCCCACCACTAAACCACGTCCCTAAGCACCACATCTACATGTCTGTTAAATCCCTAGAGGGATGGTGACTCCACCTCCCCGGGCAGGCTGTCCCAGTGCCTGACCACCCTTTTGGTGAAGAAATTTTCCCTAATACCCAATCTAAACCTCCCCTGGCGCAACTTGAGGCTGTTTCCTCTTACCCTGTCACTTCTTATCTGGGAGAAGAGACCGACCCCCCTTGCTGCAGCCCCCTTTCAGGTAGTTTTAGGGAGCGATAAGGCTGGTTGTTTTGCTCTGGCCCTGGCTCTGCAAAGGATGCTGGCTGCCAGGAAGGCTGCCCAGCAGCAAGGACAAAGCAGTGTCACAAGCTGTGGCAGCAGGTACATCCGCCTGGGGAGAGGTTTGGGGGATGAGACCCAAAGTACCCACAGAAGCAACCTCAGCGTCCACCCCACGGCCTCACCACCTGAGCCGGGGCAGCCTGGCTCAGTCCTTTCCCAGGGCTGGGGTCCCCCTGAAGAACTCCCCAGGGTGGAGGCTCCCACTGATGCTGGAGGGTCCCAGGGGATCTGCTCGGCCACCTGGATGCAGCTGGGCTGGGGCTGGCAGCCAGCAGCCTTTCTGCTGAGCGCAGGAGCTGCAGCCGGGCACTGGCACATCAATACACTCCCCTGGAAGGAGCCCACGCTTCATCTGGGAGCAGCCCACAGCCACGAGAAAACCTGCCCCATCCCATCTCATCCCATCCCATCTCATCCCATCCCATCCAGCAGGAGCCGGCTCGTCAGGAATGCCCCGCGTCAGCGCTTTGCCAGTGATAAATAAGGGAGGAATGCGGCGGCTCTGGCCCCCAGGATCTGCCAGGCTTCTCCATCCGAGATGAAAAACGAGGGCTCTGGAGATACTGGTGCCCTTGCCCCTGCCCAGGCTCCCCACTCTGCCGCTGCCAGCCTGGGGGTGACAGCGAGGGTGCCCGGAGCTGCCTTCTTGCTCCTGACCCTGCATGGCCCCGAAGAGGAGGCGGCGGCACAGCGAGGCACCCCGAGACCCCCGGGATGGGGAGAGAAGTACAAACAACAAAAAAAAGAGCTTTTATACAAAACCCAGATACTTCCATTCCAGCTAATGTGCAAGGATAGGAAAGGGAGGGGGGAGAAATGCAGCAGCTGGGATTTCAGAGAACAATGTGGGGAGAAAAAAGAAAGAGGGAGGAAGACAAGTGCGGTTGAGTCACCCGCGGTTGTCAGCCCTTTTTGGGGGGAGGGCAGCGGGAAGGTTAGTGATCAGCCAGATCTGAAACCAGACAAAACTATTTCCACATGCCAATAAAACCCCAAGCGCGAAGGGTTTGCAGGGCTCTGGGGCCCCCGCGCTGCCTCTAAAACAAAACAGAAGAGCTGGGAAGCTCACCCGGGCAGGAGCTGGCGCGTGAAAAGGAGCACAGTGATGGCATCTGACCTTTCCTTCCCCATCGTCTGCCCCCTCCTCGCCTGCCGCAGCTCACCCCTCCCAGCGTCGCTTGGTCTGTGTCAAAGGAACGCAGGGCCAAGGGACTGAGCGGCGCAGGGCTGGGGATGCCTGGGGGGGACCTTGCCTCCCACGTGGGTCTGAGAGCTGAGAACCTCCAACTCATCTCGCTCATGTCTTTGGTAGGTTCCAGCACGCGAGGCCAGGGATCGAAGGGCTGAAAGCACCACTGCTGCCATGAAGCCAGCCCCTCGCAGAGGCCGAGCCACGGCAGCCCCCTTCCCAGGGAGGCTGCCGGCCCCAGCCCTCCCCAGGCTGAGATGGGGACATTCTCCAAGCCACAGCCAAAAGAGACCCGCTCCCACCTGTGTCCTGCCATGCGGTGACCTTGGCTGAGCCTTTAATTCGCCCACAGCTTAGTCACGGCAGCCATAAAACCCCGTGCAACCGCCAAGACCTTGCCAGCGAGGAAAGCAGCTGCCGCCCTGAGCCACTATAAATCACCGCACCAAAAAGCGCGGCACCCACCTCCCCGCTCCCCGGCTGTAAATCTGCAGGAACAGAAACCAGAGTGGCTTATCTGGAGAGGCCACATCCCTGCCCCAGCCCAGCTCAGCCCTCCTGCTGGCTGCGTGTCCCCCCCCACCCCCCAGGGAGAGGAAGAGGATGCCCAACTCACACTAACTGCAGGCAGCGCTCACAGCCTTATCGGGCGGGCAGCAGGCACCCTGCGCCTTCCGAGCCCTGAACCCCCCCATGCTCGCTCCCACACTCGGGGTAATCGCCGCCTCCACGGCCCCTGGGAGGGAACCACCAGCTTCAGACTGTGAACAAGGGACAAGCAAACCCTCGGCATGTCCCCGAGCCCTCCGCGTGCCCGTGCTGTCCCCCAGCCCCGGAGCTGTGGCTGTCCCCATATCTCCACCCCGCTCCTGCCACTTGGGTGGATGACGATGGCTGGGACCCAAGGCCAGTCCAGTCCCTCAGCCTGCGGGAAACCTCTTCATTCTTTGACCATTTGCTCAACAAGCCCAAGGACTGGACAACTGTAACGATCCCCTCTTTGTTGCAAGAGTTTAAGAAACCTTGGATACCTCAACCAACACCTGGACAGGGAACCTCCTGTTCTCTGGTGGGTGCAGGAGGCAGAGCTGAAGGGCAGCGCTGCCATCCCCTCTGGACATGGGAGAGGAGGATCATCAAGGAACACATCCAAGGACACACCAAGTATGATCCTTGTGTACTTTGGGCAGGTTTGGGAACTGGAGGGTTTCAGTTCACAAGGCAGCCTGGAAGTCTCCGCCACTCTGGTCTGTGCTCACGCCATTCCAGCACCTGTCTCTCCAAGAAATGCTTCACCTTTGCTATGTTAATTAACAGTGCAGAAGAAAAATCAAGCAAGGGACTGTGCCCTGTCTCATCATCCCATCCCACCAAGGCAAAACCATCAGGCTCTGCAGCTCCAGCCACCTGGAGCCAATTCCCAGTCTTCCCCACCCCAGAAAATCCACAGGTTTCACCCGAAAGCAAGAAAAATTCAGCCACTCAGAAATGCTCTCCCCTTCTCCCCACTCCCACCCTCCCTCCTGCGCTCATTACGCGGGTGCTATTCTGCTCAGGTCCTCCTGGGGTGCTCATCACCGCATCATCCCCACCGCCAACAGTGACTAACATCTGTCACATCTTTGCTCTCTCATCCTCGGCCAGAGGCAGGAAAGTGCCTGCGTGTGCGTACATGTACCCTGCAACATGCCAACGCAGAAGCCCCAGGTCAAAGCCACCGGCTCATTTTGGTGTAAATCAAGGGTTTGTGAGGTGTTTGCATCAAAGGCAGCGTATTGCCCCCAGAGCAGAAAGCACTGACTTGGCCCTGGTCTGTGATCCCAAGGCGGTTTGTGCTCTTCCTCATCAAAGAAACATCACCATCAGCACCACCACAGAGCATCTGCGAACACCCAAACCTGCCCAGCATCCAGGAGACGAAGCGACACTCCAGGCACCGCAGTGTGTCCCTCCAGCCCAGCTTCCCACGCTGCCCTGATCAGCACCGGCACGCCACTGCCTGGCCCTTTGGCATTCCCAGCTGGTCCCATCCAGGCACTGGGCGATGCTGGTGCCGGCAGGCCGCAGGCAGGGAAGGAGAAAGCGAACGGGGAGACACGTGGCATTCCCAGAGGACCAGCACAGTGGGGAGACCCTGAGCATCTCGGTCTTCTGAAGGGAGCGGGTCCTGGCAGCGTCAGGAGAGATTGCATCCTGCCGCCAAGAGGCAAGGAGCGCTGCCCCACCACCTTCACTCCAGTCTGCTGCGACTTACAAGCCCTTTGAGTCATGTACCCTTAAAGCTTCCTGCAAGCCATTTAATTCTTTCTTTTTAAAAAAGGCTGTAAATGGAGCTGGATTCCTGTGGTTAACCCAGCGCAGGGTCCGTGCAGTGAGCACACCTGCTAAGGCAGCTCCATTGCCTCATCCCCGGACCACCGCCACCGCATCACTCACCGGGATGAGCTGCAAGTTGCATGTTGCCCGTCAGGAGTAGCTGGCTTTTCCTACGTGCAGCTTGCAGCCCAGGGAAGGCGGTAGGGACCTGGAAGATTCGTACGGAGCCTCCTTGGCAAGGGACACTTGCAGAAGGTCTGACCACCTCCAGCCCAGAACATCAAAGGATGCGGCTCAAGGAACTGCAGGATTTTGACAGACGGTGTTGGCACGATGTGAGTGGTGTCACAGCACAGGAAGAGGGCAAACACTGTCACCATCATTAGGAAAGGAGAAAGCAACTCAAGGGAGAAATAAAAAACTCCTAGGCCAATGTCAGCAGTAAGTTGCAGCTCTAGAGCCCATTTCCATTTGGAGAGAAAGCAAAAATATAAGTGGGACAATATTTTGTCACCTACACCTAAGAACAGTAAGATCATATTGGATTTCCCTGGCATCACCTGACTTTCTTGAGAAAGGAAGATCAGTCCTGGGATCACAGCTAATCCCGGCACAAAAAGAAATGTCTGTGGCAGCAGGTCTGGGAAAAGCCAGCTTCCCCTGGAGCCGGCTGGCCCCGAGGAGCAGCACGATGGGGACAGTGACACATTCAGCCAGGGCAAATTTGGGGTGTAAGGTAGCAGCCTGCATGGGAAGTGGTGAGGTGGGGATGACCCAGGTGTGCTGGGACATCAGGAGTTGACCGAGAGCCACTGACGGGGGAAAAGGCAAATGCAATTTTAGATGTGAGAAGCATTTTCAGTAAAGGCAGAGGAATACAAGTGCCGTTAGACCAGACACAGGGGGAACCTCATCTGAAAGGCAAATATTTCAAGGGGAGTAAAATCTTGAGCAGGGCGGAAGACCTCATCCAGCTGAAGGTCAGCACTGATCCAAGAGGAAGGGCACAAACCAGTGTAACTTAAGGAGGGTGGGGATCTGAGGTCAGAGCAAGGTGGTGCTGGCACAACCCTGCGTAAGAAAAGCAGGTGCGGAACACCCAACCGCTCAAAACAGAGCAGGATCCGTTCCCCTGACGTGGCCACCAGCAGTAACAGGAGACGACAGTCAAACCAGAGCCTTAACCCTGCTATAAATGAAGAGAGACACATTCTGATTAAAGCAACTGGGTGCCTAGTTAAAGCCTGATCGCAATAGGCTGCTCACACATTTGTTGACCAGCTGAGTCGTGCTCCTGTGGAGCTGGTAGGGCTGAGGTAGGACTACTCTGGAAATGGGAACATTCCTCAAAATCATACACCCTGATCCTGGCAGAGCTGGTCACCCTCCCCAAGGCAAATGAGCCTGTAAAAGTCAACAGGACAAGAAAGAAAAAGGTCACGAGAGATTTGGAGTTTGAAGGTACCACTGAAAAGCCGGTCCTAGGTGCAGAGAAGAAGAAAAACCTTGAGTTTTAAAAGAATGAAACCTGGTGCAAACATCAGAGCTTCTCCAGGAGGCTGGAGAAAGCCCTGCCCTCTCCCACCACTCTTGGTGGTCCTCACTTCCCACCCAGATGAGCTTAGTGATGTGCTGCACCCAACATCTGCAAACCACAGAAGAGCTGGGAGGCTGAAGACACAAAATACCTCTTCTTCACACATGGAAATATCAACTACCATCATCAGTGTGGTTTGCAGAGCTGGGCTCACAGCCCTTCAGCTGCACCGAGCCCATGGGCTTCTGAGAAGAAAACTCCAACCCCAGAAGGGACCTTGGGAAGCCACCCAGCTCCATCCACACCACGGCAGGACCTGAGGCACCCCAGGCTTTGCTGGCACGAAAGCCATGCTGAGCACAGCTGTCCTGCACGGTCACTGCCCCCCTCGAGGGAATGGAAACCACAGCAGGGTTTTACGACAGCATTAAACTCAATGTTCCCAGCACCTCTGGTAGTGCGGGACCTGCTCAGAAGGGTTATTCCAGCCTGAAGGGCAGATTTACCAGAAACAAATCCAAACAGAGAAGCAGCCGCAGGGCTCTTTGCACACCTTCTGCCAAGAAATGTTGGGGCCTCCAGCATGAGAGGGGCAACAACTTGTTTCTTCCTTTCTCCTTTCTTTTTCCTAGTAAATTAAAAATAATAATAACGGTAGTAAACTCCCCTTGGCTTTATCCTCCCCCACCAGAGCAGATGCAATTAGCAGCTTCCCTGAGTGGCAGAGGTGTGATTTACTCCCGGAATGGTTACATTAAGATGTAGGGCAGTGGGAAGTTTCCATTTGGCCCCCGACCAAATTCCCCTTCCCAGCCATTCCCACCACTGAGGATCAGATAAGCTTTCCTGCTTTGCTCCCTCATTGACAAGTTTGGAGGCACAGCCCATGGTTTGGTTAAAGAAGCCCCAAAAACATGGTCACCAGACTCTTCATGCCAAGTGGGTACCATCCCCCATCCATGGGATGCTCGCTAAATTTAAGCATCCCCTGAAACCATGTTGGTACCCTCTGGCTGGGCACAAGCCGCTTCATAACCCGAGTTGGCAGCTGCTGCTAAAGCTCCCCAAAATATCCCAGGCCCCAAGTGAATTCCCACGGTACTGGTGGGCAGCTGAAACCTTAACAGGTCCTGTATGAAAAAAGCCAGTCCCCAGCATGGGACGTGGCTGCAGCCTTGTGGCATCTGAAGCACTGGGCTAGCTGGAGCGGCTACAGCCATCCCCATCCTGGCACCAGGTCCCACACAAGGGGCAGCTCTCATCCCCCCCAGAGGACCCAGAAGCACAAGCTGTTCCCTTTCCACCCACTTATCCCCTTGATGCTCTCAGACGGGTTTTCACGCCACTTCCCAGAGCCCAGCCCCCAGCAAGTGCTGCTGCATCTGCACAGAGGCCGGCGATGAGGGGCAACGGTGCTCCGCGCCACTCACGTCAAGCCCTCCGCATCCCATGATTTCTATTTGATTCCCTTTTAAAGGGGCTGTAATGCAGCTCATATTTATACTTCAAAACAGCTTGTTTGTGTAATTGCCAAAAAAAATTTAAAAAAAAAAAAAAAAAAGACACAAAACAACCCTGGTACAATGACTAATTAGCTTGCTGCTGCCTCGTACCCTGTAAACAAATGTATTTGTAACCAATTTGCAAGCACTTTGCATAAGGGGCCCAGAACACTCGTGCCTGTTTGATGCATTTTGACATTAATTTGATAATAGCGGCTTAACAAGGAATCCAGGCTCCCTAGCTATAAATATGCTGCTTTTCCACTTCCTTTTATCTGCACAGTGAAATAATGTTTTTCCCCCTGCTGCAATAACCACCATCCAACCCTTTCATGAATGCCCTTTATGTCCTTTAGCATTTTCAAGGCTTTTTTTTTTTTCTTTTTTTCTTTTTTTCCCCTCCTCCTGGAGAAAGTAAAATGGTTTTATTAGTTGTATTTTTAATTCCTGTTCACTGGGGGGAAGGAGAAGAGAGGACAGCGATGGTACTCTGATAACACAGCTTCCAGAAGACGGGGATGAGGGACCTGTTTGTTCAGAAATATTTCTCCATCCGTTTGTGCTTCATAGGAGAGAGAAAGCTCATCCCTTTCCCTCATCTTTCCCACTTGCTGTGGCTCTCTCTCTCCACGCAAGCCTTCACCAGCACACCAGAAAGCAAATTCAAACACAGTGAAATGAGAACAGGACACTGGAGTCCACCCTGATGCCAGCCCCAGAGGGTGGCACTACAGGACCACCCCACTCTCTGGATCTCTGCTTGATGAGACCACAGCACCACAAGAACCATCATATCTCAGGGGAACGACGCGAGAAGGGCTGGATCACAGGGACTGAACTGCGGCTACAACTTGTCCATGCACAGGCAACACCATTTCTTGTCTCCTTCTGGTCCCTCCCAAGACTTTCCATCCATCCACATGGTCAGACTCTCACTCGCACGCACACTCTGGCTCATGCACGCGTCCTCCACCTCCAGCTCACCCGTCAGCCCCTGGGGAGAGGCTGTCACTGGGGCCTGGGAGGCAGCAAGCACACAAGTAGCACCTTGGAAATTGTCAGCTGCATCCCATGGCCACAGACGAAGCCTCTGGGAGATGAAACGTTTCGGCCTCTCTCCTCCGTACTCCCTTCTTGCCTGCCTCCAGCTTGGAGCCAGTGATGCACAGCCTGCTCCCAAACATGATGCAGGGGGTGACAAGTTGCACTCAGAGCACAGACCTGGAGGACCTCTTCTGCCATCCCAAGCCTAGAGACCCCCCAGACAAGGTGGCAGAAGATGGAAGAACAAGCGTTCGGAGCTGTAGGCTGAGGGTGAGGGTCTGGGAGGTGTTTCAGCCAGCACCCTGCAGACCTGCCCCCTCTGAGATGCTCCCACCCAAGACACATTGAATGCTGAAGAGCAGCTGGTGGGAGATAAGGGCTATGAAAGACAGATCAGGTGGACCAGCCCAGAGGGCAGCATTAGCGCTTATCCACGCTTCCCATTTTGGCCTGCAGTGCTCAGGAATCCAGCAGCAAGAGACTGCAAAGTGGAGAGAGGAGCAGATCTCCAGGCAGAAGAGTACTGGATCACCTGATCCATCGAAATGTCCTCCCCGAACCCTTAACTATAATTACCAGCCAGTTTCTTTCCAGGGCTAGAGACATTGTTGAAGATGCTTCACCCCTGCCTCCTTGCTGAATCTCCAGGATTTCTTCACACCCCAAGTGCATCACCCCCACCGCTGACCCTCCTCTGCCCGAAACGTGCAGGCTGCAGAGCTGTGGTGTTAGTAACCTGCTGGTTCCCAGCAAGCCCAGTTAAACCAGGGAGCAACAAGTCGGTTGGGCAGAAAATGGAGGCAGCGGGGTGGGGAAGGGAGCAGGGGACAGCCACTGCCCCACCACGTGGCACTTCGGCAGGGAGGGGAAATCATTAACAACCCAGACCTGCACGTACAGGCCTCCTTGCCCCTTCACACAGCAAGCCATGGCAGGCACAGCCTTGCTCGCCACGAGCAGGTCCTACCCTCCCCTCTGCACACAGCTGGGTCTGGAGGACGAGGAGGATCTCGAAATGGTCTTCTGCACATCTGCAGGCTGCTGTCAGCCCAAAGGTCTCTGATGGCCCAGGGACTATCGAGCATCTCTGGAGGTGCAGGGCTCCAGCATCCTCATCAGGAGACAGGCAGGAGAGAGAAAACCCACAGTGCAAGCCAGTAGCCTTCCCAAACTTATTTTTTCTTCTCTTTAAATGCATCCTGGGTTGCCGTGATCTAGTCTGAGGCACTTGCCCAGCCTCCTCCTCCCCCACAGTGAGCAGAAGTGCCTCTTGCCCCCTCCCCCATCACAGAGATCAATACTTTCCTAAATAATGGCTGTATAGATAAGGGCAAAACCAAAACCACACTGAGACATCCAAGTGGTTGCAGGAGATCTCTCCCCCTGCCAAGCTCTTCACCCTCAGCTTTTCCACACCTCTGCTCCGGTTTCCCCTCCTGGAAACCGCGTCGTGTCGCTCCTTGCCAACAGATAAGCTGGCAGAGGGCACAAGATCAGTACTGCGCGGGGAGAGGGTTGCTCTGCACAGGCCTTCCCCAGGTTTCCTCCCACCCGTGTACCATACCGACCACGGCCCTCTCAGCCATTTCCCCCTGAAGTCCTCCTCTGGCACTGTTAATGCTGAAACCCCACGGCAAGTCCCAGCGATAAGTTGGAGACTTAGCAGAGTCCAAAAGCACATTCTTTCCTCAGCCTCCTCCCTCCTTATCTCTTTCCTCCCTCCCCCAAAAACACATTTAGATAAAAGTTATTGGAACAATAAAATCCATAACTTAAACACAAGCGCAGGAGAGATGGAGGGAGGGTCTCCATTCCATGCCCTAGCGAGCAGACCTGCCAGAAAAGAAAAACAACAGAGAGCCCATGATCCCCTCTGAAATAAAACCTGGCGCGGGCCCTTGGAGCACTGCAGGGCAAGACTGTAGCAGACGTGCTCTCCTGCAGTCCCACCCCGTGCCCTGCACAGACTCACTCACCTTCTAAAAACTGATCACACGTCAATTTTGAGTGATCTCCCGCTTCACCTACCTGGGGTGAGTTGATTTAATCCTGTGGGTACATGAGCTGCACCATTTTCCACCAAGCTGCTCCTCTTGCATGTTTGTTTTGTGGATTTTGTAAAGCCAAAGTAGACGTTGCAAGTACCTGAAGCCCGGGTTCCCCACGGATCACTATCCGGCACCCTAAAAACAGCAACACAAGAGATGGTTCAATAGGATATGCGTTTTCTTTAGCATTGACCAGCCCTTCCACACAGGCGAGCCCAGCAGCTGGTGCTGCCCCAGCTGTATCGTGCACAGGGCTGTGGTCCAGGACATCCATCCCAGTCCCCTCCACCCCCCCAACGGTGGCGATACGCTTTCAGCCACCACCGCAGCCCCCCAGGATCCAGGGCCCACGCGTCTGCCGTAGCTACAAGGGCAGAAGTGCTGCTGCCAGGGCAGGTTAATCCCTGCAGTTTCCTTCGTCACAAGCAGCACTACCTGTTTCCACCATACCAGCTTCCCCTTCCCACAGCCGCAGCCACCCCAGCTCCACTACATCCATGCAGTTGCGGGGGCATTAATAGAATTTTGGCCACCCCCGTTCACGTTTAATCCTTGATTTCAGCGCTTGGCTTCACGCAGAGAAGCGGTGCCGACCCAGCCTGCTGCCTGAGGTTGGGGCACGGCGCAGGGTATACCCTGGGGTTTCTCAGAGTAACGGACCTTCTGCAAGTCACTTGGGTTCACTTACCCTGGGATAACTGTTGTTCTGTCCCACAGCAACACGGCTCAGCAGTGGCGTGCTCCAAGGCCCATGGAGGAGAAGCATTTCCTAAACACAAAGCAGCTCCTTCTTTAACCTGCAGCTGAGCCCAGAGCCACAAGCACCAAGGTGCGGAGAGCAGCATTGGCAAACCTCAGACCTGGGGGAACAGGGCTGTAAACCCCATTAGCACCGCTCAGCCCAGCACTCCCAGCGGGTGACACTTCCACTGCTCCCAGTCCAGACTGGGGCTACACCCAGGCACGTCCCTGCCCATGCAGCAACTCACCCCACATTGCTTAAACTTAAAATGCAACGCCAAAGCGTGCCTCCTAGGAGGATGGCTTTGGGTTTGGTTTTAGAGGGAAATCAGAGGCAGAAGGCAACAGCAGAGACCTGGTTCAAAATCCGTTTCACTCTTTATTTGAAGTTTTACATGCCACCAGCGTACATGAAAGTTGCACATTCAGAATTTGACTCACTACTAGAACAAAGGGCCAGATGCAAACACAAGTGTCAAACGAGCGCACAGATGGAGGAGCCCAAACCAAGGAGCTTGTCAGTATTTGCGACCAGGCTGTGCCACATCCTAATGGCACTTGAGGCCTCAGAGGCGAACCCACAGTTTGGAGGGCCACCTCCCTTTGCCATCTCCAGGGCACTGGTTGTGAACTGGGTCTCCTCTCCTAAAGCAGCACCGTTCTCCTGCAACAAGCTAAACAAGCAGCTTTGGTAACATCTCTACCAGAACCGAGGGTGTTTGGAGACCAACTGCCCACTTAATGCTGTTCTAAATTCCCCTTTCTATCAATGCCAGCAGTTTTTACAATGAGAAACAACTTCCACCCGCTGTTTATAGGGAGAGACGACAGAAATAGGGACTCTTACACTGACATTTTATTTTCAAAGAAAGTTTTGATAGAAAAACATTTTCCCCAGCAGCCTTGGGCAGGGAGTTGCAGCTTCCACTTCAAAGGACAAACTTCAAAAACAAATCCAGTGTCCTAATGGTTTTGTGCTACATTACTTAATTGTCATACAGCTAATTAGCAATGCCTGATTTCACATTCTCTGTACATAGATGAAGTTCACAAAAGAAGGGGCTACTTAAAACAATAAATAAAACAAGGCACCAGGCAGCCAGACTCCGACAACATTAACATAAAACGTTACACTTCACCATTTAAAAAACTGAAATTAAAACCCCATCATGATTAAACCTATATTGATCTCTCTTCCTTCAGATCTCAGAGCTTTGAATCTCTGCAAGGAAGGGGGGAGAACGCAACGCAGGAAGCGGGGGCTTAGTGTGCACGTCTGTGTATGTATTTTGCCAGCATGCAGCAGAGATCTTTAAAATTCTAATTATTTCCCTATCACCAAGTAAGATCGGGATCAATAGATGGTACAAACTGACCCCTTTCCTCAAGTGTCAGGGGGAAATTAAAAAAAAAAGAAAGGGGAGGGCGAAACAAGAGCGTCAGAGGTCAATGCCACAAAACAATAGATATTGATGTCTCCATTCATTTCAAACAGCAGAAAGGTCAATGCCTCCCTTGCTTCATGTTTTATGGCTGAAATCCTGCTGCTAACAGCAACAATGTTAGTAGTCAGACCTCATCCATCCTTTTTTATTATTATGATTATTTCTAACCAGGTTAGTCATTTTGAAAATTTGACGAAAGCTGGGAAGCAGCAGTGGGGGGCAGGGTAGGAGGAGAAGAGGGGAAGCTGCCCTGGAAATTGATGGAAGGGATGGTTTCCATTAGTTTTCGAGCCTGCCTGTCCCCCTACCTGTGCTCCGTTTTGTCCCTTGCTGCCCCCTAAAAAATGAAAAGGGCCTAAGGCAACATCCCTTCACTATTAATCATTATTCCCTGTACAACATCCCAATTGGTTTCTATGGAAATGATTCTCCTGCTAGAGTACCCCGGCTGCCTGCGCATCTAATCAAAGAGGCAGGAGAGCTGCAATGGAAGGAGATTTGCTCCTGCAGTACCCAGGCCGGCTCACGGGGCTCCCTTGCACGGGGCTCCCCGCAGGCAGGGGAGAGGAGCTTTGGCTGGACACGCTCCCCTGGGACCTGACGAGGGGGAATTGCATCTCCCTCAAGCAGCCAAAACAACCCTTCCGCACCGATTAACTCCACAAACGGAAAAGCCCCACATTTCTGCAGCCGTGGGGGATGTAACCCATCCTCAATAAAGGCTGCTGAGGGAAAGTACCCAGCACCTCACAGCGTACAGCCCCATTCCTGTACGTCACCCCAGGACTTTCATGCCTCTGAAGATCAGCAAGGTGAAGGGACAGATCCCGCTCTGCTCCCCTGGGTCTCAGGTGCCTTGGCAGAGGAGGCGGCAGTCATGCAAATAAACGTGAGCAGGGTTGCTGCTCTGCTCCTCAGCAGCCTGCATCAGCAGCCCCAGCCCTGCCCTGCCCTCCCAAGGGAGCACATCCTCGTCTGCAGGGGAGCGCATTTTGCACGCCTGCAAGCTCCCTTGCACGAGGCAGGTGAGCCCTCCTCCCCTTGCACAAGTGGGGAAACTGAGGCCAAGTCTCACAGTGCATGTCTGGCCGACAGGTCAAGGTATACGACGCAGTCCTGCCCTGCTTCCTTTCACTGCCATCCCTTCCCCTCCTGCCGAACCACTTCCCTAACAGACAAGCGACTGCAGCCCAAGCCCTCCTGAAGGAAGAGGCCATTGTCATGCAGTCCCCCTCCCAAACTGAGCAGCAGATACACTGCCATTTTCTAAAGAGACCATGAAATCAGCTTTGCAAAACAGCTGAGGAAGCAACCCTTTAACCTACAGTCCTTCTACAAAACCTACTGAAACACTGATGAATTAGCCCCACCAAATTCCCCGCAACAAAACCACTGTCACTCTCCAGGTCTAGACCCTGCCAGCCTGCAGGAACCAAGTGTCACTTTGCTAAACAAGAGTTTGGACATCAGCAGAGCAGCAAACAACTTCTGATTTTACATGTTAATGGCACTTGTCCCAGAATATCTTTGTCCCAAAGGAGCACGGACACCTTGCTGGTGGTCAAAGCAAAGATTTCTTCTGCAGTCCCCAAAGATCGAAGGTCTGATTTGCAGTGCAGCAAGAAACATGCCAGCAGGGACTGGGAATCCAGCAGAGGCACTCCCTGCAAGAAGGGCACCTTCTGTAATTGAATTCATTTATTTTAGACTACGGACAGTGGCATCAGCAGGCTCAGAGATGACCTCATTAGATGCTCACAGATAGCAGGAGGGAGATTTCTGGAGAGATGGGGACAGAGTCCAGAGAAAAGGAGGGGGAATTTCATATTAAATAAAAGCTAGGAACAAAACACCCATCTCCCTGTTCTCCTCTCCTCTTCTAATGCTGCACGCCGGAGTCTTGGTGCTGAGCGGGCTCCGAGTCCCATATATTGCTCTGCTCAGAACATATGGTGCTATGTTTAATAGCCCGGCTCTGCCAATTGGGGACTATTAGGGTGGGTTCTTTTCCCAGTGTAAATGTTGCAGAATATAAATTGTAATTAACACCGATGCCAAAATAGCACTTAGAGAAAATAAGCACATTATTAACATCTGGTGAATCCTGCATGGAGTGCAGAAGCAGCGGAAATTCTCACTCACCATGAGAGGATTTGTAGTAGAGATACTGAGCATTGGCCCAAAGTTGGGGGGTTGGGGGTGGAAGGAGTTTTTAGCTCTTCATTTCTATTTGTGGTGCTATCTTTATTACCTGTAGGTGACCTTTCCTAGCCCCGATTATAACGGGTAGCATTTGCATCAGGACTTCTGACCTGCTTGTGTGAATACAGATGTCTAAACATCATACTCCAGGCAGCAGAATAATGCCGTTATAAAACATGCCTGATTGCCTGCCCCGATCTAGCAAGACACCAGGCAGATGGGTATCACTTTGCCAAGCAAAAGGTACGGCATGTTTCATGGGGTTACTCTAACCCCCAAGACCAAAGGGTTAACACCACCATTAAGCAGCAGGTCTTTTCTGCGTACCACTGTCCCCCAGCCCAGATTTTGCAGCAGGGCAGGAACAGGCAAGCTGGCGGTTCTGCCAAACTCTTGCCCATGCCACAGCGTGCACGTGGAGGGAAATCCCTGCTGAGAGTCGGAATGGCCTCCTGTAGCATGTACCAAATGTTGGGATTCCTCCACAGGACAGAACAGGTCCCCTCAGGCATCAGAGAACTGGCTCCATACCCTCAGCCTTCTCTCAACCCTGCCCTGAGGCTAGAGGCACAAGGAGGAGAAAGCAGCTTTACTAATTTTTCAAACAAGGAGGAGAAAGCAGCTTTGCAAACACTCACTGCCTAACCCTTGCTTATTTATTCGAGCAAAGGAACACGGGCAAAAACTAGGCAGACCTGAAGTGGCCTGAACTGGACAAAGCAGTGGCTCACGTTCCTACCAAAAAGTACATCTGATTTGCTGAATTGAGGGAAGAAGGACAGAAGAAAGCTGTTGGAAAGGGAGGGAGGGGTTCAAACAGGCAAGTAATATGACAAGAGGTAGAAAGAATGACCTCGTTGGGAGATCAGGAAAGAAAACAGTGGCAGGATGCCAAGAGCAGGGCACCAGCTCCTCACACTCACCTGCAAGGTGCCTAACCTAAGGCTGAGTCTCAAATACTTGAGGAGTGATCACAGCTCAGCTGCAGCTGTTCCAGAAAAAGCACAAGCCAGCCTCACCACCTTGTTACAGGCTACAAACCGGAGACCAGTGCTGGCACCCTGTCCTGAGTGGGGAAGGGAAAGAAACTCAGGGCAGACAGCAAACGCATGCAGGGGTTAGTTCTAGCAATGTTGTTGTTAGTAGAAGGCTAACATTAACCTGCTCATTAACACTGTAATCTATCTGAGCACAAGTGTTACCCCAGTCTGGGTCAAGACTTACACCAGCAAGACAGATTTCCCGGCAGGTTCACATGTGACTGACAGAAAAGTAAGGAGGGAAAGTCTTCCAAAGCTGGGAGATGCATTTTACTCTCAAATCTATTCCATCAGACCAGGCTTCCTATAAACTGATAGCAGAAAACCGTTTGGGAGATGGCATCTTGTGCTGAAAATGCCGACAAAGGAGATGGGGACATCATCTTTGGACAACACTGGGCCTCCTCAGAAAAGCACTGCTCAACTCATTAGCAAGTGTCTAGGCGGAGAAGTTAGCTCTGGTTGATAGCTGTTTTGCATCAGACTGACCCACTGTGCTACTACAAAATACTCCAGCAGAAGGGAAATCCAACTACCGCCCAGAACCGTGGCTCCAGGAACTGGTAACTCGGCTTTTGGTACAGCTGTCTGATGCTTTCAAAAGTGCTCAGTAAATAAGGCAATATGAAAGTGATCCAGACCACTACTGACGCCTGAGGAAGTTCTGTGGAGCAGAGAAGCTGACTGAAATCACACTGTGAAAATACATCATAACATCTCTAAAATTAGCATGAGCTCAAGGCATGGGATCTAAGGACAGAACTGGAACACTACATTCCCATCTACACTGCAAGACAGACTGCATTTAAATCAGATCTGAGCCTCAGCTTATTCACTGTAGGCACCATCTACCCTAGGACAAGGATTTCCAAAAAAGCTGAGAACTTCTTCCACCAGACCGATGGAAACAGCATCAGCAAGAACATACCATGATCGAGGTGCTAATGAATTAAATTTGTTATTCAAAAATAAAAGAGAGTCCTTGTGGTACTTCTCAATCAAAAAAACCCTTTAAATATCTGATTGCATGTGCGTGACTACAAATGCATATTTGTAACACAGAAAAGATGTGATGCACTTCAATTGAGCAACACATTTTTGTGCCTCTTAGCTGGCTCAGACTTTCTACTTTGCCAAAAATAGACCAAAGCAAAGAATGATTTCCACCAATATCACAACGCACACTGCCAAAGTACACAGGGGTCCTTAGGAAATACACCAGGCGACACAGGGGAAAGAGCATTGTTAAGTCAGTTTCTCTTACCTTTAACTTCAGTAAAATAACAAAACAATTCCTATCAACTGCAAGGAAATACTCATCAGATTCCAGAAGCCTTTGAGAGAGGATTTTCAGATGCAAGCGCTATCCAATAGATGTTTTCCCACTGCAAAGGACCAGCTTTTTTTATTTTACAATTGCACCTATTAAAAGTGATTGTACAGCATCTAGCAAGGTGGCCAGGAGCTGAAGATGGGAAATCCAGGCCAACAAAAAGCTATTTCATGTGCTCACTCTGACTGTCCTTTCCATGCTGTGACAGTCACCACCACAAGTTGGGAGGTTCCTCAGCCACTCTGCTTTTAAACAAGGTAATTTCATCCAAGTGCCGCATGGGGACATCTCTGATGACCTCTGTCAAGTCCTCATGAAGCAGAGGGAAAATGACGACATTTAATGCAGGACGGTCCGCCTGGAAACTAAATCAGACACAGATTATTAGCCAAGGAAAAATAGGAATTCTCCTGTGCAAGAGAAGGGGATTGCATGTATATAGATCATGCAGTGGTGAGGGCAAGGGTAGGTTGGTTGTTCGGAGCAGGCAGGGACAGCTGGAAGTCAGGGTTTCCCACTCTCCTCTCTGTGTGTCAACGGGGAGTGCAGGCTGGGCTTGCACCCCTTTTCAGTGAGTCTGTTGAGCTGGCACAAGCCCAAACTGGGCCCATCATGGGGAGGGAGGGAGCAGTTTTAAAAAATTAATAGATAATTTGCAACATACAGGTATTCTTAGGGGAGCAGAGATCCTAAGAGCTCTGCCCAAACTGGGCAAGGTGCTCAGAGATAACAATTTAAACCCCCTACAAACCAGCAGCAAGTAGCAGAGCCATTAAGAAAACCAGGCCAGAGCAGTGCCAGGCATTCCCTGGGGACTGAGCCTGGGATTATCACTTCAGGCTGGGTTGTTCTGCATGCAGAGTCTGCACTCTGCAATTAGAGCACAGGCAAGTTTAGAAAGCTCAGATCTGGAGATAAGCATTTAAGTGTGCACGCACAAGCACGTGCATGCACACACACACACACTGCAGCCTCCTTTTTAATCCCAAATTGCAGAAAACCTGTCTTGGCACCACAAGAATTTGCCTTAACAGAAACACACACAAGTATCCCTGTTTGCCACTTGAGTTCTGGGTTCCAGTTTCTGAGTCTACAGCCTCAGTCTTTCGGTCCCCTCTTAGAGAAATCTGCATTCTCCTCCTGCCCTCCTAGCTCCTCTTGCCAGCATCACACCACGGGGTCTTGCCTTCCAGCACACATCTTGGAGCCTGCAAGTGAAAGGCCTGACACAACATGAGAGAGGAGAGGCAGGGTTGTAAGTACAGAGCAGAGCAAGAGCGCACCAGGTAAACCATCTATGCAATGTAAAAAGAATCAGACAAAAAAAAAAAAATCCCAAGTACCCATCAGCAAGTACTCTACATGATAACAACCTGGTGAGTAAGGGAACAAGGGGGAAGAAAAACATTATTACTCAGTGTAGCATAACAAGAGTTCAGTCTTTTAAAGCTGGGGGGTAAAGGGAAGTTGCACTATAGCTTCAGAATTACACACTTGAGATTAAAAAGACTTGTGACTATTAGCCCCATGCCACAAAGATGCTTTCCAAACCATGTGACAAGAGCCAGTTCATTATCATTCTAAAGGAGGCAGGGTCAAACTGGCAGCATCAGCCCCTTGAGGCTGAAGCAAGTTGTGTTGAGTTGAAAGAGAAGTTCTGCTCGACACTGCTCAACAAACTTCTCTTATACTGATGCACGTCTGGAAAATTTCCAGCTCTGAAACAGCCAGAATTCTGTCAAACAGAGGGGGAACGGCTGGATATTTGGCTGCTGGAAACACATATGAAAATCCCAGGTAGCAATACAGCCAGCCGAAGAAAAGGCCACGAGAGACTGGCATTTCCCAGGAGACAGAAAGGTTATTCCCATCCACAAATGATTTGGAGCAGCGCTGCCAAAAACATAGCAGAGAAACTCCTATTCCAAGGCTAGTTGCTCAGTCCCGGTGGATTAAGTTAATTTGCCTGAACCTAAGTAGCTGCAGGAGTAAGGATTTCCAGCAACAAAACTACCCGGGGCAATTTTCAATCTTTCTGCATCACAGACCTGCCCTTCATGCCTCATGCCTAAGGGCTGGCAGAAAAGGACACTGCTCCTTCAGTGGATCTGGGGGCGTGTGTAGTGGCCACACAGTTTCTCACTTCCACAGCACTGCCTGCAAGAAATCAACCAGCAAATAAGCACTGATCTGTGAGGCAGTTGGTAAAGTCTGCAGTGAAATTACATAAAATACAGCAAATGTCTCTTTGATAGTCCCTCCTCTGCCTCAGCTCTTCATGTTTCTTATCCAACACCACAGTCCTGCAGAGAAAATCACGTTAATAGACCAGGTTTACTGACATTCAGCTAGGAAGAAACAGCCATCTCCCCAAGGCAAAGAAACCTCTGCTTCTTTCTTTGTATATAGACTCTCCCAAATTAGATCTGCATGCTGCCTTCTCACCGTATACAAAATTGTAGTTTATAAGCAGCCTTTACATGTAGCTATAAAAATGAGAACCTAGACAAGTTTACATGACAATCTGCCACCAAGACAACTGAAAAGCCCCAACACAGTAAGTATACCTTCCAAAGAGGCTGGATTTATATGAGAGGTTTGAACTCGATCTTAAAAAAAAAAAGAAGAAAAAAGAAAAAAAGAAAGCTTTGTAATTTTCTCCCCCCCTCAACAGGAAACTGTATGTTACTGCAAACCTTGTAAATTCCATACCCCAGCAAGTTGACGCCGGAGAATTCTTTCCATGTACAATTTGCGTGATTTAAGAAAAAAAAAATCAAATGCACATGGTTCACTATTATTCTCAGCTAAATGTGCGTGCAAAGCCTCTCCTTTAACTGCCTGTTAAAAAACACCCTGATTTTAACGAGCAGCTGTCATAATGTTAAACTGGGATTAGCAGATCCCAAAAGCAGACTCCCTCTACAATCTATGCTCCTTTAGTCCTTCCCCGGAAGGCAATTCCTTTCTTCATACACCTGTCCAGGTGGGCTAGATTAAGTGAGAAGCACTTAGAGCACTAGTTTGAAAGGCCCCAGGCATGGGGAGGAGATAACAAGAAGGGGAAGAGATTGAGTTAATGAGTTGCAGAATAGCTCCTGTAATCTTCTTGACGGTTCTTTCCTCATTCCACACCTGGATGGACTTCAAACTCGATCCACCTCTGCAAGCGCATGGCTTGTAAAATTAAAACCCGAAGGACAGAGAAGGATGTCGACCCCAGGAGACAAAAGAGCTGCAGTTTCAGACATGAAATCCTGCTTTTTTTCCAAGGAAAGAAGCCAAGGATATGCTTACTTGCTCTCTCCTACAAAACCTCCAGACTAAACTCATCATGATTAATTAAATGAAAGCAAGTTTTCTAGGCAACTGACTAGCAGCCCCTTCAAAACAGATCCTTTAATCAGAAACAACCACTGGGATAACAAAGAAAATACCCACCCCCCCACACACACATATATTTTCCAGCATTGCCTCTGGTCCAGCAGACTCAACACCAAACCAACTACCACCCAGTGGGAACTTTTACAAGGAGGTCTCTGAAATGTGTCCTCATTTGGATGTGGACACATAGCGGGCCTGACTTCAGCAGCTGACTGGAGTCATTCACGGAGCTGGGAAACGAACAGTGAAACGCAACCCTTGTCACAAATTCCTCCTGGCATCAGCAAAGGTATAACCTCACTCTACAGTTTGATCTTGAGCGGGCTGCAGGTGGCTGAAAGGGTTAATGGCGCTTTGTTATTTGCCTCCAGAATTATCCCAGAACAGGTGTGGACTGGACACAGTAAGGTTATTTTCAAGTGAACAGCTTGGTAAATAGCCTAACACTACGGTCTCAATTACTTCCAACCAGTGTGGCAGGATCCAATATGTAGGTCAGGGACAAAGTCAAAAAGAAAGAGAAAAACTCCAAAGCCAGGCTGCACTTTGATCAGATTTCCTCGATTTTAGCAAGACAAAAGAGTCACTCCCTGGAATGCAGTTATCTCCTGGCAAACACTCTCAGCATGTGTTTTCAGACATACTTCTCTAGAGAGGCCGGCGAGTCCCCAGGACTCCACCTGCTGATAGAGCTAAAGGGCAGCCCAAAGCCACAGGAGAATGTCACCAGCCAGCCTGTAACGATGGATTATGCCCCCCTGCAACTCTGCACCACAGACCCCAGAAGACGACAGCTCCACTGCGTTAGGTGCTGCTCAAACTTACCTTCTCCTACTCGTAAGGAAAGGATAAGGCAGTATTTGGGACTGAAGGATGTATTCCCCCTTGAGATTTGCCAAGAAACCTAAGACCTACACCAAATTCAGGCATTTCAGCTCATCCCACTTCACAAAAGCTGGCAAGCAGGAATAAGGGCACACGAAGTGGTATAGTTAAGCACTGGCAACAGAAGGAGCACACACCAGATAAAATGAGGAAAAACAGTACCAGGAGTGGATCAACACCAGGTTTTTGAACTCCACGAACTGAGATGAGCTTATGGGAAAAGAGGCTCCGGAGAAGGAAAGTAAGGAAGTAAACCAGGAGAAGCTTGGTTTGGGGGAACAGAGCAGATGTGGACTCCAATTTGCATGACTCTCACAAATGCAAACCAATGTCTGCTGCAGTCACACACCTTCTGTCCCCTCCATTTAAGACTTTCCCCACAGGCTGGTGAGCTGCTACTGGAGAGGCACAAGTTTCCCTAGAGAAGAGAATTCAGACCAACTCACATTTTGCCCTGTACGCAGCTCTTCCACCTACAAGCACAAAACCCCTGTTAATCCTCTGCCAGGCACAGCGTAAGTCTGTTTTCACTGGAAGACTTGCTCACATCTGAAAGTTCAAATGTGGCATCCGTCTTGAAAGCTTCAGCCAGCATACCTGAGCCAGGCTGGAAACTCCCATCCCTGAAGCATGGCACAGCAGAACAGAGGAAGAGCCAGGACAAGCTGGAACAGCTGACAAGTGGCATGACCCAACATACACACACACACTCTTCTCACCTTTTCAGGGAAAGCCATACATACACTTAAAATTTGTTCCACTGGCTGTGCCCTGAACTCAGTACCAGGGAACTGCGAAAGCTCTCCTTGCTTACAGAGACTACCAATAGCATAAAATTAAGTTTTTCCAGAGCATCTTCCAAGCCATGCCAAAGAAACTGCGGGTAGGATTCCCCCCAGGCCCCTTCCTCTGTGAGCAGGGAGGACCCTTGCCCCCCAACTCATCTCCCAGAAGCCTCTCAAGAGGGGTCCAAAGCCCCCACATACTGACTCTAAAGCAGACCCGTTCCTTAATGCCATTCTCACTTCCAACCCTACTGGAGTACCAGCACGGAGCAGACTTCATTTTCAAACCTCAGAAATGGAAAGTTGTGATTCCTCAGGTTGCTCTTAACTCCACACAATGAGATATTTCCTCCATAAAGTGTCTTCCTTTAAGGGTGTCTTCCACGCCCTCCTGTCTAGAGACAAACTGGCATTCTCCCAAGGTCTGCGATTTCCCCCACCTTAAGACCCACCACTGCAGCCTCCACCCTGAGACAAAGGGACGTAGCTAAGACTCTGGAAGTCATTCACACACAACACTGCCACTCTCCCATTATCTTCCATGCAGCATCCTCTACCACCGCATTGTGTCGTGGGCAAGGAGCAATACACATCAGACTCACCCCGAGAAGAGACAAATTACAGAGAGAAACCACAGAAGCAAAACGTAAGGCACGAATGACACTGTGCTACTTCTGTAAACTGAGGTTTATATCAAACATGCTCGCAGACTGAAGTTCTTACATTATTTTTCTGGCTGAACTCTGCATCAGTCAAATGTGACCGGACAATTAGAAGGGGAGGGAATAAGAACCCAAAGAGCGATGCCAGAGCACCCAGGACACGTCCTAGGGGAGTGCTCTGCCAGAGCAAGCTGGAAGTTATTTCCTAATCTCTTCCACAAATTATAAAGCTACTGCAATAACTGCTCAATTAGATTTATTTTACCATGGAAATGCTTTAAAGCTGCAGTTAATGCTTCTATTCAGCCTTTTACACCCTCATGAAGAGAAAGCACGACAGTACTATTCCAATATTATTTCTCAGCCAAGAGAGAGAGGACAATCCTTGAAACCTATTTCATGCACAAACCAATCTACCCACTAAGGATGGCTTCAGGACTGAATTCCCTTCAAAACACAGGAGCTAGCAGTCAGAACAAGCCATTTGGGTCAACCACAGGAATGCATTTAAGAAGGGGGTATGTTAACAACCCCAAAGAAGACACATTAATATGCCAAACCGAGGATGGTCCCACAAGCCGTGCTGGCTTGTAAAGCATTTGAACCCACCCATAAACAACATCCCCGGTAGAAGCAAAGGTGTCCAGGCCACACCTCAAGCAAAGTCAGCCTTTGCCAAGCCCGCCAAGAAATTCTTGGGTAACGCAAGCTGACAAGGATGCAGTTTGTTATTCAGTCTGTGACAGAATGATTCAGGGGTTTCCAAGAGCAGGAAATGAAACAGACAATGAAAGCTGGAACAGGATGCTAATGATTCACTACACCAGCCTAGCGATACATTAAGTCTTCTGCAATCAGACGCAGGGCCTGAGCCCACAACAAGCTTAGGCTAGCGGAGTGGGATTGGCAGCTACCATGCTGGCTCTGGGACCCAGGAAAGCCAGCAGTGTACTGAGAGGGACTTTTTCAAGGTCAGAAGGAAGAGAAGGTGGTGAAGGGATGCAAAACCAGCTAGAAAATCTCAAATAAGCCCTAGGTGATAATACCAGCTTTTTGCAGCGTCAATACAATTGCAGCAGTCAGGTGGGCAGTGCAGGAGGGACGCTGGAGGACTCTGCTGAATTCAGAGATGATCTTGCACTTGCTTACTGCCCCAACAGCCCTCTCCCAGCCAATCTAACAGCAAAAAGGATTACCCAAAAGGGCTTTTCTGAGGCCAAGCCCACAATGAGAATCCAGGCAAGAGGAATACTGCAGGGATATCCAGGGCAATAGCAACAAGGGAGGGGGGAATGCTTAGCTCCAAGGTGAGCAAAAATTCTCTCGTGATAGTTCAGTCCTGTGTTAAATGCCAGGAGAGGGACTCGATCACTCAGCACTTTCCAAATACTCAGTTTCACCCCCATGCTCCCACCTGGAAGCCCTATTTCTGCAGGGCTTCATAATCCCAGGAGGGAGCTTCATCCCTTCAGCAAGCATCAAGACTCTCACAGCCACACAGGGCCACTGGAATCAGCAGTTTAAGGAAAGGTAAGATCCAGCCAAGAGTTTCGTGTTAAGAAAGGACAAAAACAAGCAGAGGAAAAATTAAGTAATGCTACAGAAGCTTGAATAGTAAGATCTAATTCAGACTGAAATAGCTATTCCTAGAAAGTGGCAGAAGTCGTACTGTGACAGCCGCTTCAAGCTAAGCAGCGCTCATACCCAACACAGGCAGAAGGAAGGTAGGTTACGTTGGTGTTTCTCTGGGTCTGCGATCCCCAGAACAGGCAGATTGTCCTAAAACAGGAAAACACTCTGCACTTCCCAGCACTGGTTAATCCTCAGAGTCACCTAAGTCATAGAATCACAGATTCATTTAGGTTGGAAAGGACCCTTATGATCAAGTCCAACCACTGCCAAGTCCACCGCTACGCCATGTTGCCAAGTGCAACCTCTACATGCATTTGAAATCCCTGCAGGGATGGGGACTCCACCACCTCCCCGGGCAGCCTCTTCCAATGCCCGACCACCCTTTTGGTGAAGACATTTCCCCTAATATCCAATCTAAACCTCCCCTGGCACAACTTGAGGCTGTTTCCACTTGTCCTATCACTTGTTACTTGGGAGAAGAGATTGACCCCTACCTCACTACAACCTCCTTTCAAGTAGTTGTAGAGAGCAATAAGGTCTCCCCTGAGCCTCCTTTTCTCCAGGCTGAACACCCCCAGTTCCTTCAGCTGCTCCTCCTAAGCCTTGTGCTCCAGACCCTTCACCAGCTTCGTTGCTCATCCCTGGACACGCTCTCAGCACCTCAGTGTCTTTCTTGCAGTGAGGGGCCCAAACCTGAACACAGTATTCAAGGTGCAGCCTCACCAGTGACAAGTTGCACACTCGCTGAGCAAAGCCGTTTGCTGGAGACAGGTAGCCCTGCACGGCTCGGGGAACAGGGGCACAGAGCTTGAGCTGGAACTGTCAGCTCCCCATTCTGACCCAACAGCTCTTGCGGGATGCTGCACCAGGACTCCAGCCAGCCCCAGCCCCCTGCACCTTCTCCCAACAGCTATCAGACCCCAGGAAACCACAATGTGAGCAGATGAGCCCAGCTATCCACCCACCTCCCCAAAACACACTTCAGCTGCACCACGATCTTTCGCTTCCTGACCACACGCTCTACCATGGCTTAACTTGGATTGCGTTTCTATAAATCACAACTCACTTCCGTGCCTTGACACTTTCCCCCTACATATGAAGAATCCCTAATGACGCCACGTGCTCAGATTTTTTTTTGTTTTGCTTTGGTGTTTGGGGTTTTTTTATTGTTGCTTTCTTGATCTTTTCCAAGGTGTTTTTTCAAGGACTTTTCACAGGCTTGTATCGTCTGGTGCTGTAGAGTCCCTGAAATCATTACAATAGCAGTTATCTAAACACTTAAGCTAAAACCAACAAAATTCTAAATGAACACACTGGAAAATTAAATTTGTCCTTGAGGCCAAGACGATATTTGCCAAAGCATTTCCCAACCCCTCTTCCTGCCCGTTTTCTGCTGGTAAGCCCTACCAGGAAAGCAACTTCTCCTGCACACTTGTGAAGTGCCCATTAACCATGCCATGTAGCTGCGCAATCCAGAAGTCATCCAGATTCCTTGCCCGCAAGATTTCTGAAATCTTGCGGGGCAGAGAAATACAGGCGTATAAATACTCACTTAGCATGCAACGCGGTGAGCGGTGCGACACCTTCCGTAGGCCACAGCTCCATCTAGTGGCCATTTCACGAAATAACAGTGCAGAAACCCTCGGGGGAAGCTGCTCGAAACAATCAATCCCCGTCCCCTCGGACCGGGATTCGGAGCACTTAGGAAGAATCTCAGCACAGCAACTCTGCCTAAACGGGAAAAACAAATCTCCCTTTTCTGCCAAGAAGCCCCTTTGCACAGCAACAGGTCTGATGTCACGCTTGAACCTAAAACTGTGGGTCCTCCAACTGTGGTGTTTTCGTGTTTCTAGAATTACCAGTGAAGTGGTTTCAACAGAAGAGTTATTTAAACAAAGACAACATGGGCTTGGAGCTAAGCACTTCGGCAAAGTTAGGGTCCAAGCATAAAAGGGAAAACATTGTATTCATTAGATCTGCTGCTATCTGAAGTGAGGCAGCAGCTGAGCACCATGTGATAGGGGAAAAAAATACGTAATTTTACAGAGAAACTGAGACAAGGCCACTGTCACATGTGAAATCTGAGGAAGCTGGGGGGAGTGGATATGGACCACTCAAGGCACATCTCCCCCTCTAACCACTAGGCCTTTCTTATGTGCACAGAGTATCTCCCTGAACCATAAAGGAGATTACCCCTCCCATTCACACTGTAGAAAAAAGAATAAAGAAAAACACTGCAATGATTTATCTGCCCAGAGGGAAACAGTCTTCTCTAAAGCTCAGAGGAGACCTTGCCCTTGCAAGCCTCTTGTTTGCTGATGAGGGCTCCAGATGAGTGCTGTTCTGCTTACTATGTTTCATTGCAAAAGAGGCAGAACTGAATCAGAGGTTTTTAATGACTTAAATACGTAAACTAATTTGTCCCAAATAGCAACAAACTTCAACCAGAAAACTGCCCACAAGAAAGCTGGACGCCACAGGGCCTGGTTTAGAGCTGTCACAAGACTAACAGACATGAGAACAACTCTCTTTTCAGACAAGCAGAACAGAAATACATAATACTAACCGTATTTTACAGTCAAAGGGGAGAGTTTGAGAATCAGTCCAGGCTTTAAACCATCATGCGGTGCAGGAGATTTAATACCCAGGCTCCCACCACCGCACCCTGTATAGACACCATCTTCCAATACAACACCGCAGCTGAAACCAGTCTGTTCTCCCCAAATTGGCCCCAGCCTCTTCTGTGATCTGAACCCTCCTGTGCATCCACGTCTGAAAAAGGATTGCACTGCGCTAGATTGCATTCTCAGGCCCTCCCAGCTCTACCACCTGCAGCAAACTTCTGGTGTGTGCCCACCCCTAGGCCTTTCCAGCTCCCACTCACATTTCTCTTCTCTTCTTTGAGGCACTGGGTGAATGGGGATGACTTTGGCCCCATCTCCCTGTTCATAAACGGCAATCACTTGGCTGCTCTCAGCCTAAACAAGACCATCCCCACAGCCCTAAAACAGGAACTCTAACCCTTCACAGGACCCACGGAATATGGGTCAATTCCCCTAGCTCAAGGAAGGAAGCAAAGAAAGGAAGGCTCATAGCTTTGCATTCCCTCCTCTCGCCTCCTCCTCCTCACCCGCTCTCCATGTTGTCCCCGCACACGCAGCATCTGCAGGCAAACACACACACACACCCCAAAAAAATAACAAAGGATAAATCACCCTATTTCATTCTGGCACAAGGATACATGACTTTAAACTTGCTGCCCAATGGGCCCTCCCAGGTTAAAGCTTGGATTAAAGGGACAGACTAGCGGCACGTTTTTAAAGGAAGCCATGTTGTGTGAATCAAGAGCCTTATCCACAGGTTTAGGCAATGAACTAACTCACACACGATTTTACTGCACATCTCTTTGCCCTTGGAGTAGTAAATAAAATGCAGTCAAGAGAAAGTCAGTTCCTGACCCCATCTGATGGCACAATTGTGCCAGGATAAGAATGGGATCACTGGAAAAGTCACGTGGTTAAACACACTGATGACTCGTGGAAGACTCCAGGCTTTGCTTACACATCATTTTCTGTATTCTGTTCCTTCCATTTTATTATTAGAGACAGTTGCATGAGAACGGGATCTTTGTTGCTTAGGAGAGCATCTGCTCCCACTGCTTATACTCCTCCTGAAGTCATAATCTTACGTGACATCAAAATCGTTTCCAGAGCCACCAATTACAATGTCACAGAGGATTATGACTTCAGGTGTAGAATCTGCAGCAGGAGCAGATGCTCTCTTCAGGAAAAAAAAAGAAAAGAAAAGAAAAAAAAAAACTTCAAAAAAATCCTGTTTTCATACAAATGTCTCTATTAATAAAATACAAAAGAAGAAAAAAATAGTATGACAGCCAGAACTGTTGCTAAATATAAAAATGGTTTTTAACATTTCCACGAGGCATCAGCTGCTCTTTGGAAAGTTCCCAGGGTTTAAATTATTAAGAGGTGCAGAACATAGTGAGAATCCATCCACGACAGAGAGAAAGAGGGTGAAAAGACAGCAGAGCAATGTATTTCTGCTCAGCAAGTGGACATTAAAATTTTGGCCAGTGCTCCAATTACATCCAGAGGGGAGAGCAAAATAAAAAACAGGAACTGTCGATTTTTGGTTCTTTCTAAGGATCCCCAAAACACAACTGATAGCAACCAAGAAATGTTTTTAGAGATATGAAGCTCTGTGAAAAACAAACTCCAAGAATCCTTGTCACACCACAAGGAATTTACTCAGATGTTTCCAGCAATCACTATCCCTGAAGGGCGCGGAGCATTTTGGAGGCAGTAACAAACAATCTCGTGTGCCGTTTGGTAGGTAGCTAATATAGTCATAGGCTCTTCTGGATCTGGTCCGCGGAAACAAGCCAAGTGTAATAAGTCAGTTTGAAGCAGAAGAAAGGCTGGGGGGGAGGAGCACCCTTTAGGATGCAGTAATAATGCCGTGTGATTTGAAATTTTTATTAGAGCTTAACAGGGCAAAGCAACAGTAGGTGACAAAGAAAACAGACTGAAGGCGGAGAAAAAGCCTTATAGAAAAAAAAATAATAATGGAAAGTCTGTTGCATGGGAAATATTTTGTAAGATGACTGCCACTATTAGAAGATTTCAAAATGCCAAGCCTAATTAAAAGCTCTCTTTTCAAATGCAGTTCATGGCTCACACACAAACGTTTGCCACCACGTGAGCCTCAGAACACTGCAAGGGGCCAAGCAAAATGCATTTAAGAACTGCCAAACGTGCAAAGCAGTTTGTACCAATTCTCCCCCCCACACACACCCCGAAGAAAAACCCTTCACAGCAATCCTTTAAAGGCTTTGAATTGTGCTGCCAGGGGATTATCAGTAAGTGACATTTACAAGTGATTAGAGGACAGAGAATTATCTTAGTCACTTGTGGGAAAGGAGGAAAGCTTCAAGGTCAAATCTCTCAGTACTTAAAATGTCGGCAGATGTTTTGTTTACAGAAAAAGCGTAATTTGATTTATGATGAAGCTTTACATCCAGAACTTCAACTCAGCCAACGGAACTGCAGAGAACATGGGTGGGAATGGAATAAAAAATTCATATAATACCTTCAAATATTTCACTGATTCACTCTTATTAAAATAAGAGGCTAGTTCATGTGCCAAGTGGTTACACAGTACCTATTAGCTTCTTGGAACAAGTGCTCCAAGCCATATAAACTTTGGCAAGCCAGGAAACGGAGATAAATCTTCAACAGCTCCAGAAATCCCACATCAACCCCTTTCCGCACTCACCTCCGGACAATAGATTGCTGGAGATTTTTGCAAACGGTAAGAGATTCTCCCATAAACATGTGGCACATGATGACCTCAAGGCAGTTGGCCATGAATGACATCACTGCGTCAGACTGCAGAGTCCCACTCCGGGAGACGATGCAAAGCCGCTGGAGAGAGGAGCAATGACTCAGTGCCTGGAAGAACTGGGCGCCCGCACAGAAGTACGGCTGTTCCAGCCTGCAAGAATAAACAAAACCAAGTCAATGGGCAATTCATACTTGGGCCGTCTTCAGACAAGAGGGGGGACAGCACATTCATGGGGGGCTGGCAACTGGAGCAACCAGTGTCCCCTACCACCTGTTTCACTTACACAGGTGATAACCTTCTACCTGCTTATGGCAGCGGTATGGCATATCAAACCCAACATTGCAAGCTCGTACCCCTTGCTTGCTAGCGGCTCTTGGACAGCGTGTGCTAAAAGACAAGGAGACAAATAGGCAGAAAGGCCCTAAACTGCAGAATTCCAGCACCCGCAGGGAGCAACCCTGGTTTTGCAAGTTTTCCAGCTTTTGCTGCCTGGCATCCACCAAGCACTCGATGTGGATTTAAGGACTTACTGCTCCAGTGCACCAAACACTGATCAAACCGGTCATCTTCAGTTTACTGCCTCGAGAGAAATGGGCATGAAAAATCCACAACACATGCATGGTGATGCAGAACTTGGGCCTCTGAGCCAACTGAGTGACCACAACCATCCTGCCCCGGTCAGAGGATGGCAAAGGATCAAAGCTACTGCTCTCACACCAGAAGAATAACCATCATCAATCCAGGCTTTGTCTTAAACACTTGGCCTGGAGAAGAGAGACAGGATCCTCTATCATGGCTATCCACAATCTTGCGTCACAGCCCAGAGCAGGACGACAAAATGACATGGTGAAGCCACACCTGACCAACAAGGGGTCTATGTTTTACCTAGCTGCATAACTGGATGACTCCCTCACAGAAACCAATCTGTAGGAAGCAGAACTGGCTCAGGGACAGTGCCTCCAGGAGAGTACGTCTGCTCAGTGTAGATTTACTACAGGGCCTCAGAGCACTTGGGAATCCCAGTCATTGGGTCAGCAAGGCCAAGAGCTCTGAGAAGGTTAATCCATTAGGTGGTAACAAGCTGTCTGTCCCAGCCTGATCTGGATAATCTCTGCATAGGCTTTTGTAGTATGCAGGACTATCTCAGCCACTTAATCCTGTTAATTGATAAATTCTGTTTTAGAGTCTCACCCTGCAACTGCTGGTCCGGTAGCATAGCCTGAAGATATCCTAACAGCCCATGGGCACTCTGGGTAATAGATTAAAATTAATATTAAGGAAACGGGCAGCCTCTTAAATTTTTGAACTGCATTATTGGTCCATCGTAAACTTAGGACAAGAAGCACAGATTTCCTGCAACCTCAGAGCAGGTTTCTAGGTTAATCTCCGCGACGCGACAGCCCTACTTGCAATACTGCCTTTCACTCGCTAGATGGCAACGTTGCTTTGGAATATCACCGCAAACTCGTTTCTCAGCTTGGAAAATGGGGAAGAGAATAAAAGGGTAGAAGCAGCAGAGAATTAGTCAAATGAAAAGGAAACTACATTATCAGGAGGAAGTGCTAAACATTAAAATCCTCTTAAACCTATATAAAACCTTAGACTTTACACAGGAAAGAACAACAGCGGCTTATATTGAAATGCCGGGCTGTTACAAGGAGGCACCCTTGTTTGTCATTCATTCAAGGCTCTGCGCTGCCTCCCATCTTTATCGCTCCTGGCCTCCATTTCAAAGCCTCTGGAAACTACAGGACCTAGACTGAATGAAGCAACACTGTGCACCCAAACCCCCGTCCCCAGATCTTCGTTCCTCCATGACTGCTTAGTCTCCTGAAGGTTAAAGATACATTCATGTGACCCAAGCCATTAAGCAACTGCATTTCCAACTGCCGCCGTCCCTTGACTAAGAGACCAACATGCTCCCTGCCTGTTATAAATGGGAAGCGGTGAACAACAAAAACCCTCCTGAGGTGTTTTAGCCACCCTGGCTCCTTTCACTATTGCAAAGGATCAGGAACATGCACACAAACACCAGTCTCAGCTGATGAGCAATAATTCTAGTGCCACTGCTGATCTTTGTGATCACAGGAGTGACCTTATTACTGTTAGGCATTTTAGACCCATTTGTGAACAGAAAATGACAATGGGACTGATCTAACAGAATCAAGAGAAGCCAATTTAGGGACAAAAGAAGAAAAAAACCCATATTTCTCAAGTAATAACATTTGTGTTTTTATAGACGGCTGCAAGGAAACCATCATAGTTCATGCCCTTTGCTTTATTAAGCACATTTTGGTTACTGTGAATCTCTTTTGCGCACCCTTTAGGACCAGATCCTTGGTAGGATCTTTAAATCCTACCAGGAGAGGAACACCAACAGGACAAACTCTAAATCCGGAATGCTTTCAACGTACTAAAAATTTAAAAAAAATTAAAAGGCAAGATTTTAATACAAACTGAAGGCAGAAAAGTATCTCATTGGCAAACCTAAGGAACACTCTACATTATCTAGACGTTGTAGGAGTCTCTTCCTTCCTGGAAGTTTAAGAGATGTACATGCACACAAAGCCAAAAAGTCAGCAAAAGCACATAGTATTTAACCTAGCCCTGGCAGGTCATTAGCTCCCAAATATGCAGCATCCACTCTTCCTTATCTAAAAGGAAGGCAGCTGCAGCACAGAGAGCTTTTGCTTTTAAAACACTGCTTAAAGGGCATATCCTGAGCCCTCAGGGAGAGCATGTAATGCCTTCCCGCTCTCCACAAGCCAGCAAGGAAAACACCCAGTGTTCAAGCCATTACAGCTGCTTTTGACCAGAAGACGAACACTCGCAGTTTTAACACCAGCTACAACAAACCACGCAGCACATTTCTGGAGATCCACAAACAAAATGCAGATGTTCAACGGCAGCCCCTCACCTGAGATCTCTCAAACACTTGCAGTGTTTCAGCATGTCCATGAGAGCAGACATATAGACCACTTTCCCCATCATGCCCAGGTTGGCCAATGAAAGAGTCCGCAAATGCTGGCACTGCAATCCAATGTTAATAAGCCCAGAGCCGGTAAGAATATTTGGCAGTTGTGCTAAGGTGAGGCTATGCAAGTAAGTCAATTGGCTTATGGCAGCCACCTCTGAATCCCCCACACTTTGTGCCCGGACACAAGGAGGCAACGAGTTCCGAATTGCTGGCTCATTGCGTGGCATGGCAGAGGAGAAACTGGAACCAATTATTTCCAAGGTTTCCAAAAAGCGGAGGCTTCCCATCAAAGCCCAGAATACAGAAGACTCCAGCTTCTGATTTGCCTGATCCGCTAAGTTCCTTGGATACGTCTGTATCCCAATCCGAACTTTCCTTCCAAATGTTTGGGGCACCAAATTAGATGCCGTGGGAGGCTTTTCCACATTTGCAGCAACATCTGTGATGGAGCAAACCGGTAGCGCTAACGAGAGCAGGTGCTTTAGCCTGGACAGAAGCTGGCACAAGTGATTCCCTATGCTTTCCGAGCTGTGATGGTGAGCTGCAGAGAGGTTGAGGTGTCTCAGGTTGCAGCAAGACATGACCAGGCTTTCCAGAATGCTACTGTCAATGTCATCTTCTGCTTTTCGAAACAAGGATTCCGGAGCCAAACAGTGAATGCAGCCACTGAGATTCAAGCTGGTCAAGCTTTTAAGATCCTTCCCACCATTAATAACTCTCTGGATCAGGTGACCACCAGATAAGGTGCATCGGCTAAAGCTGAAGTAGAAAGGGTTGTTGAACTTCAAGTGTTGCAGGAGCCCAGAGCCATTAATCCAGGCTTTGGGCAATTGTAAAGCATCCAGACGTACATTTCGAGCCATAGAGTCTAGGAGGTTTTTAGTGGCTCCCGTCTCCGCAAAGCTACCAGGGGCAGAAATAAGGAAGGCATGAAGGTTCTCAGGTGTCCGATCACTTAACACTGCCAAGTACAGCCTCACCACCTCCTGATTAACATAGCCAGGAGCCAGCCTGGCATAGAAGACACGGAGGTTCTGGTAATGGGGTACATTGCTCTCACCTACCATTAGCTGCCCAGAGAGCATAAAGCCTTCTCGTGAGCGATCAAGGATCTCAAAATAAAGCAGCAGTTTCTCAAGGCTAGTGCAGCACGGAACGACACCATATGACGGCGTGTAAAGGGTTTGCTTCAATTCCAAGACACGGCTAAGAGTGGCTTTACACTCACTGCTTAGCTGACTGGCATCGAAACCCGGATTTACATCTATTGCCAGGGAGCGCAGGTGCTGGAGCGTGGACAGCATCTTTGAGAGACGGAGAGAGGTGATGTGGCACCCAGACAAATTCAGTTTTACCAGGTTCTTGCATCGCGTTACGTGATCAATAGTGGAGCTGGGCAGCCAATAGCACCCAGCCATGTTCAGCTGGTAAATCTCTTTTCCGATATCCCTCATCAGCTGCTTCACTTTGTCTTTGTTTACCTGTACTCAAACAAAACCACATTCAATGAGATATACGGCAATAGTGTGTACTGATTCAGTTTCCCATCTGAAAATGGGGATAAGAGTGATTAGCACTTAGATTACATGGCTCACCAAAGGTTTCGGGATGCTAGCGCAGTCTAAGAATTATTATACTGCTGGTAGCTGGCTTAGTCTGCCATGCTTTGGACTCTTTTTAAGATTATACTTCCTTCAGCTTCTTAGCCTGTGCAGTTCTGCATTACTGACTGCGAGGCCAAATCTGTTCAGCAACTGACAGTGGAATGGAAGACCATCTCCATTTTCTAACAGCAAAGCTATTTCAGCAGAGCTAGCTATCTACAGAAACTCAAATTGAAAGAAGAATGTTTCCATTCTCCATCCAGTTTCCTCTTTTGGAAATGAGTAAAAAAGGTTACCCCTTGCCTGCACTTGGTGATACAGTCCTCATAAAATGTATCACCCTTCATTTCCAAGCTTTATTTTTGTTTTAACACATACAATTTCAGGCTGAGCTGAATGCATGCCTGGCAGCAATATGCACAACGTATTTTTGCACAACAACGTGGAAAATATATTTTGAGGAAATGGTAACTTTACACAACCACAGCTACAAAGGGAAAGTCATGTTTACTTTCACTTTAGCTTCCAGAAACACAGAGAAGATAGTTTTCACTGACGGTATTTTATATAACTAAGGGACCACAGAGCTGTTCTAACAAAGCATTCTGGAAAACAAATGCTTTTATAAAACAGTTTATTGTTTATTTGATTTCAGAGTTCAAGAGCAGTTCATTTATGCAGACACATTGGAAAGTTCTACTTCTTGGCATTTTGTCACAAGTCAGATTTGTCTTCATAGCTAACAGAAGAAGCAAGCTACTCTTCCCACCTTATAGTCTTTTTGAAGTAAAACTGTATGTGTTAGACTCTTGTCAAGGCAAAGCATTGCTAGCTTCCTGCAGGTTCTCCTGACGTTCAGGACAAGGTCTGTGCAAGGGACGTAGCTGAGGATGTGCAAAAGGATCTCATCTGAGAACTCCATCAAGTTGACGCCATTACTTTCTTCCTCACTCTCCCCACTTATGATCTCCTGGGGGGGGTGGGGAAAGAAAAAAGAAAAAAGAGAAAAGCTACTAGGTCAGAAACTTCAGCAACGCTTGTGAGAAAACAGATACCCCGAGTCTCAAAGATTTATAAAGTGAGACAAAACAGAAACACTTGAATCTTTAAGTACTTCCATCTGCACCATGAAACCAAGAGCCTTCCCTTAGACACTAATACGGAGGCAGCGCAAAACTTCGCACAAAGCCACAGTACCTTTTGGTGTTGGTTACTTCAGAATGAAGAGAAAAAAACATTGACATTCCTTACCCTTTTGCCACTTACTTTGCAGTTAAGTGACCGTCCCTGATTCTTTTCTAAATATAACACAGCAGTCTCTTTCTACATCCTACTGCTAAGTGCCATCCATTTCAAAAACCTTAAGGGTTATGTAACCATATATATCTGTGTATATATATATACACAGACACACAAACAAAACTGCGGCCCAGCACCGGAACACCCACAGCTCTTCTGACACGTGCTTACACCCCAACCGTACGACACGGCGCTCTGACAGCCAGGCTCCAACGGGGACACGGGAGCCCCTTTGCTCCCCCAGCCCACGCTCCTTCCTTCGACCCTGGGGTGACAAGGGACCCCCAGCAACCGCACCCCAACCCCGCCGGGAGCCTGACAGGGTGCCTTGTGCGAGGAGGGGGCACGGCCCCTAGCCCACCCCCCCGCATTGATGGCGGTTTGGGGGGCGGCCAGGGCTGCAGCACCGTCCTTACTAAAACCTAGTCTGGTATTAATGCCACGGCATGCCCCTCCAGGGGGGCAGCTGGTGCCACCTCACAGCCCCTGCGAAACCCCGCCAGAAGTGGGCGATTTTGCCCCCCGCCATGGCCGGCCCCGCCAGCCCCGCCTCAGGAACCGGCTCCCCGGGGCCTCCCCACGCCGTCGGGCAGCCCGGGCCAAGCCCCGCGGGGAGAGGGGCCGCCGGCCCCACCCGCCCCACCACCGCCATCTGAGCCCCCTCACCGCCGCCGAGGCCGGCTCCCGCCCTGCTCGCTTCGTCTCCATCCCTGAGAGGAGCCCGGCTCCCCCCAGCCCAGGGAGGCGGCGGCGGCGGACGAGCCCCGCTACAGCCCCGGGTAACGGCTCCCCGAGGGGCCGGGGCGGAGGGGGAAGCGGAGGGCGAGAGGGGCCCTCCCCCGCCCCGGCTCACCTCCCCACAGCGGAACATGGCGGCGGCCGCGCGGTCCCGCCACCGCCTCCCGCGGGCACCGCTCAAACCGGCCGCGTCCCGGCCTGGCTCCCCGCCGGCCCGGCCGCCGCACGGTTCTTCCGGCGCTGCCATGACCCGGCTTCCGCGGCTCGCCACTCCCCCGCCGCCCCCTCGGCCGCCCCGCGCCGCCATCTTGAGCGTGCCGCGGCGGGAGGAGGCGCCTGCCGCCGGTGGGCGCCATCTTGAGAGCGGCGGCGCCATGATGGGAGTGGCAGGTCCGGGTTGGGGCGCCCGCCTCGGTGCCGTCCCCTCACAGTTCAGCTCTCGCTGAGGGCGCCTTCGTCGTGGGGGCGGCAGCTCTCTGCGGCGGTGAAATCCGGATTGTTCAGCGGGAAGCACCGTGGCTCCCTCGCCTCTGCCCCAGGGCCGCCACTGCTGAGGCATCGGGCACAGCAGGAGCCCGGCGAGCGGCCGCTTGGCCTCCTCAGCCCTCGGCAGCCCGCAGCCGCGGGCCCTTTGCCACCCCGATAGCTGACTCACGCTGGGCCCACACCCCGCGAAGCCCTGAGTCGGCTCTGAAAACGTAAATCCACCCTGTGAGGAGCTGCTGGGCACAGCAGTGACTCAGCAGGCGAGCGGGGGGCAGAAGAAGCCCCACCAGTTTGGTGGGAAGCCCCAGCCAGGCTGTTGTGCAGCCCCCGGGGTGAGCGCCCTGGTTTTCTGGAGAGATGGCAGAGCATTTGGGAGAACAGTCCTCTCCCGTTCAGGCTGTGGGTTGGAAGCAGCCAGGGTGTGGAAGATGGGACACCCGTGAGCACTGAACGGGTTGGTGCTAACAAGGGGGCTGCAGGTACCACCCCTTTCCTCCCAGGAAAACCCTAAATACAAACCTGTCAGCTTCAGGTTCGCTGGTCATGTATGCGAAGTTCATCAAACTGGGCTAAATATTGTAACTTTGGCTGTGGGTGTGAGACACGATCCTTCCCTTCACTGATGCACAGAGGGCCATGCAGAAGTCATCCAGGGCTGCTGTGAGCGCAGCCATTGCACACGGCAAAGTCCAAGGGGAGCAGCTGGCTCAGCACTGTTACTATTAGCTCCTCATCCCAAATCTCAAGTACAGACAGGACTAGAGCGCTGGAATTTCCAGTTACGTGTATGCTTCAGGAATTTTGTTCACAGAAAATGTGTTTTAAAGATGACCCACAAAGGAAAATGAATAGGTTGCAGCTTTCTTCCTGCTTGATTGTTGCCATTTAAGGCTATGACTTAGATCAGGAGTAGACTAGGGGGTTCACTTAGAAATAGCAAGTGCCTCAAGTCTTGATTACCTGTTTTGCTCCTAGGCCTGTGAGAAGGCTCTGGTGTTGAAGAGGAAAACCCCTTTTAGCCCTTAGATGAGGGAGAACCTCAGTAAGAGAATCTGTACCTGCTTTGTTATGTGTTTCACTTAAATAGAAGGTAATGACAAATCCGGAGGCACTTCAGTCAAGACTGACTTGTTTGACGTCTTGGGGAAAATACCACCGTACCATATTTGCAGTCATCAGGGAAAGCAGAGACCAGGGTGGAGGAGACCTGCATTTCCAATGCAAATGGTAAATAAAATCATCAGCCAGGCCCATAAGCAGAGTAAAAGCCCTGCCCAGAGAGCCAGGTCAGCTGGAACAGCCTGCATTAAGACGAGCCACAGGTTCCCTCCAGCCCTGCAGCATACATGGACCAGACAGCAGCTGACAACCCCAAATAAGAACTGGGAACAGAGACAGGTAGGTGTAAGAACCTCCTGAGGAGAAACAAGGCTCAGAGCAGTTCATAAGAGGAGTTGCACTTGGACTCACGATCCACCAAATAAATGAGCAATGTGGTGGTGTAGATAAGACATGAAGGTTGAACAGTAGGCAGCGGCGGGACGTAAAGGAGGAAGGAAACAGAACAGCTACACTGAACTCTGGCATTTCTCTTGGTGGTTGCTGGTCGGTGGCCAGCCGGTGAGAGGAGAAACCCTCCCTGCTGCCTTTGCCTTCAGGCACACTTTTCTCTGTGTGGGCACTTGGGAGCCTTCTGTGAAGATGGGCTCAGTTCAGGGCTGGGCCATCTCAGGGCAGACTTCGTTCTTCTTATGACTAATAAACAGTTTCTTAGCCCAAGAAGGCAGGTACATACCATGCTGTCCCAGTCCACGAGGGCAACCAAACAAATTACTGCTAGTATCAAGGTATTTCACGCTGTATAAAACAAAATATCTTAACTATTCAATACCAGAGTGACCTGAGGATTTTACATTTTTCCCTTTGGAAAGTCTTGGGTCATTTCTTTCCTCTGATTCTTCTTAAGACTGATACAGTCTGGACATCTCATCTTTTTGTCAGCATGACTAAAGCCCAGCTAGACTACGGTGGCCAGTGAGCTTGGTATGCTTGGGTGAATTGCTAGCTCCACTGCTGTAAGTGATTTTCAATACTTGATACAGTTTAGTACCATAAGGCCTGCTAAAGTAGATTACAGATGGGTGTAATACAAGTCAGGGCAAGCTCCAGGTCAGCAATCCTTCTACAAAGACCAGCTTCAAAAACCAGGACTCTCCCTGCCCCAAGCACAGCCGATACCCACAGTCCCATCCCTGAACTGATACCTCAGAAAGCCTGTTTTCTGAAGCAGACGCTTTGCATCCTCAGACAGGACTTCTGTGAGGTGGCCAGTTTTGTTTGAACACTTTGGGATTTCCTGGGACTTTTGCATGCAGCCAGCTGGCACCTTTCCTGAAGCAGCACACACTCGCTAACAAGAGAATGGGACCCCCCCAGCCAGCGACCATTTCTGGTCAACGCTCCCCAACACAGCTAAGAGACAATGAGGCCCTTCAGGGCTAAATCTTGAGAGCTGCCACTGTCTCCTTTGCCAAGGACATCACTAATTCCTGGTAGTGGCTTGATTCCATAAGCAGCTCAGCGAGGTGACTTTCCAGGTCACCAGCTAATTGCAGGTGAAGTGCCAGTGACTGTCTCCAGCAGGAGCGAAAGTTGGGAGCTCTGGGGGAAGAAAGGGCGTAAAATGTGTTTGCTCAGCTCCCTTGAGCCGAGCTAGCTCCCTCCCGGGCAGCTAAAGGGAGGTGAGAAAGGGCTGGGTGGCTTGCAAGGATCTGCAGTTGAGTCCCGCCGTCTCCGCAGCCTGAGAAACCCTGGTATGTCACCAGCGCTGCACCAGACAGCGGGACGCGCTCAGCCCAGCCCATGGGTGGCTGTTTTAAACCTCCTGGTCTCCCCACAATCCCTGGCTATTTGTGTTCTGGAGAGGAGGAGGAGGAGATAGCCAGGGGACTGATTATTCCCTACACAGCTCCTTTAGGTCTAGTCCATGGCTGGTGGCTTCAAGAGCCAGGACACAGCTAAACCGAATCCTCTACCACCCTTCCTGTGGCAAGCCCCTTGGCATTTCCCCACCTCTGAAACAGTAAGGGGTGAACTGAGCCTTTCGAAACGTGATGACGGAGAAACTGCAGTTAAAAAAAAATCCCCCCTCTTCCTGGCGTTCCTGAGAGGAAACCACCCCGGGCTCCCCCCTGCTCGCTGTAGTTGGGAGCAGTGAGTAATGCTCACAGGCTTCCCTGCCCGGCACCACATTCTTTTCTCCAGCATGTAATGGCCCAGAGGAGGAATAAACTGAGCCTGGCTGGAGCAGCCTGCAGAATAGCTGTGCGCACTGTGCCGGCCTCACACTGGAGAGGCATCGGGAAGGGCTGTGAAAGGCTCGGCCTCATTTTATTGGGGGGGCTCCTTGCCTGGATCTGCAAGTGAAATAGGAATAGAGGAGAAAAAACCCCACCCTGCAAAGTATTAACTAACAGAAAGTCTTACCTGCTGTGCTCGGGAGCACAAAAATCAGACCAGCATCCCTGCACCCAACAGGTCTGCACCAGCCCATTGCTCACCCTCTCCCTGTGTCTGCACCCCTGCCCACCTGAGCTGCTCTCGGCCCCTGGCGTTCCGCTGCTGTGGTTTCTCCCTCACCACCACCTCTTCTGTCCTTTGTGCCTCAACACATTTTTCCACAGTAATCATTTCAGGGACGGCTGAAGAAAGGCGCCCCATTTCCCTATTGCCATCATCTCTTCTTGCCTCCTCGTCTTTTTCCTGCCCTGCTCCCACCAGCTCCCTCCAGGAGCTGCCACTGCCGCCTCTTCACCCCATTTCCCCGAGACCTCAGGTTGTAAGCGCAGTTTGAGCCTTGCTCCAACCTGTTTCACCTCCGCTGTTGCGAACTGGTGCTTCCAGTAACTCGTCTGCCCAGCTCAGTGTCTGCACCTACAGCCCTGCCAGGCTCTTACTGCACCCGGGGCAGCGAGGAGGGAGGCTGGGGAGATGAAGGGTGGAAACCAGCAGGTCCACCCTCAACTCAGCATGCTGCCAGAGCACGATCAGGCCAGGCAGAGGATTAAAGGGCCAATGGAGCCTATTCCCTGCCTTTCATCTGCTGTGAGTGTGACACAATCGCAGCCATTAGCTCTTCAAAGACAGCGCAGGGTTGGGAAGCCAGCACGCCTGTGAGCAAGGCTGCAAGGTCTGGTCTGCCCGAGTTGTCAATGCACAGTGTCACCTGGCTTTGCTCTCCCTGATCCCTGACCTGGCAGCCTCGGTCCTCTCCATCTTCCTTCCACAGCAGCAGCTCCAGCGGCTCGCAGGCTTTGCTGTGCCCAGGAGGGTCCCAGCTCCCAGCACAGCTTTGTGAGGGTCCCCGTAGTGGCTGCTCCTTTTCATAAAATGGGAGAACTTGATCCATCAAACCAAGCTGAAGTTTCACTGGAGGTTCAGAAGCCCCAGAGGATGGGGACAGAGCCAAGAAGCCACGCAAACCTCCTTTCTGGCAGAGGCTGGGCTACAGGCAGGTATCGGCCCTGCCCACAGCAACTCCTGGAGCTGTGAGCTGTCACTCGCCCTGGAACAGCTTCCTCCCTCCCCACACCCTTTTCCCAGCCGCACCCCTGCCCAGCGGCCCTGCTCTCTGAAGGGAATTTTTTCCACTTCACAGGAGACTCTCTCGCTTTCACCTGAGAAGCTGCTCCACCCTGCAAGCAGCCTGCCAGAGCACTCAAGTCTCCCAGCCCGAGCACCAGCAGGACAGACAAGCTCAGGCAGCTGGTGCGGGGCAAAGCAGGGGCACTGCCCCGTGGGTCACAGAGGGCTGCAGCCTTGGCTAAGGGAGACGCCAGCTGCTCTGGCATGTTGTTTATGACACCACCACCACTATCTTATCAAGCCAAAGCTAGCCATACTGCACTGCTAAGGAGTCTCCACAAAGCTTTCAGAAGATGCTGGATTGCCACAGATCCCAGCTCCTCCAGCAGCTCCCCATTGCACACACTGGCAGTATCTGGAGAGCTCCAGCCCTGGAGACCTGTAAGATTTGGCAGGCACAGCTCTTCCCAGCTGTATCACCACAAGCCACCTGGCTTGCACACCAGCCAGCCTGCAGCACCAGCACCCAGCCCGCACAGCCTGGCAAGGCTAGATCAGAGCACACAGTAACTGTCAAGAAGTGGCACGAAAGAAACAAAACGAACAATCAACACCAGTCAAGCCTCTATGGTGTGCACTTTTATTTGAACTGGTCTTAAGTCAGTGTACAGGTAGCCCCTCCCTCCCGCACGTACTGGCACCACTTCTCCTAGACCCTGCGGGGGACTGTAAAGCCTTCATTCACATCTATCACTGGGGAACACAGCCTGCTTGCTTGACAAATCGAAGAGAAAGAGGACCAAGTGTGTTTTGTTTTTAAGGCGGAAAGATACAAAAAGACACTTGTTGGGTTACATAATTTACAGACAAGCAATTATAACCTAACACCAGTAACTGGCATCGGCTCCCTCCGAGCTGGGCTGCTGCCTTCACAGAGGCGAGTAACTTCCTGTAACAATGCATTATAACAATATTTGGAATGACTATTAAAAAAAGAAACAAATGTACAATCAAAGTCCTCAGATGCATTGTAGAACTTTGGGGGCGTTCGCTCCAACATGTTTCATTTTAAGACTGCTGCTGACACCTTCACCATTCCAGTTTTTTAATCCTGAGTCAAGCGCCAAAAAAAAAACAAATAAAGCCATGCCAATCTCTTCTTGTTTTATGCGCATTTATGGGTTTCATTTCATCACAAGGGTGTGGGTGTTGGTAACAGTCCGGTTTAGAAGCATTTGCGGTGGACAATGGAGGGTCCGGATTCATCATATTCCTGCTTGCTGATCCACATCTGCTGGAAGGTGGACAGGGAGGCCAGGATGGAGCCTCCGATCCAGACAGAGTACTTGCGCTCAGGTGGGGCAATGATCTGCAAGGAAGAGGAATTTGTCAGATGCACAGTGGCATACTACACTCACTGCCCACACATGGCCCCTGCCTCATTCCCTCATCTAAGCCTTGGCCAAGATACAGTGAAGTCCAAACAGGCTTAAGACATACACCCCCTCCCCTTCCCCTGCGGCCAGTATTTACACTAATCCCATTACGCATGTGGCTGGGCACATGCCATCTTGTCCAGACCAAGGCCATTAAGGCTACCCCAGACACAGAAATACGGTTTCTATCTTCTCGAGCAGTTTAAACTTACTGCACTGCCCCTCCACCCACCCTGCGTGTCAGCACTAAGAGGGGTGCCGAGAGCTTCCCCAACTCCATCCTACCTTGATTTTCATCGTGCTGGGTGCCAGGGCTGTGATCTCCTTCTGCATCCTGTCAGCAATGCCAGGGTACATTGTGGTACCACCAGACAGCACTGTGTTGGCATACAGGTCCTTACGGATATCCACATCGCACTTCATGATGGAGTTGAAGGTAGTTTCATGGATACCACAGGACTCCATACCTGTGAAGAAGCAGCAGTCTCCAGTCAGCAAGGGTTAAGACACAGCCAAGAAGTCTGAGGAGCTGCTATGGGCAAACCAAGAGACCAGCAGCTGCTTTGTGGTAAGGCACTATACAAAAGCCACAGCTCCAACAGGCTCAACCTCCTGTTCTACCAACCCCAAGGCTCTCCCCGCCCCCCCCCCCCAAAAAAAACCCAACAAACAAGCTTTAGACTGTGCAAAAAGTGAGGCTAATTAGCATGACAGCACAGGCATCGCTAGGGACCAGCAGTAATGTGGTAATTGAGTTACCCTGGTCTCCAGGTCACCCTTTACAGAAAGAACATTTAAGAACACGTGGTATCCTGGAAGAGCTGGACTTACCCAGAAAAGACGGCTGGAAGAGGGCCTCGGGGCACCTGAACCTCTCATTGCCAATGGTGATGACCTGGCCATCGGGGAGTTCATAGCTCTTCTCCAGAGAAGAGCTAGAGGCAGCTGTGGCCATCTCCTGCTCAAAATCCAGGGCAACATAGCACAGCTTCTCCTTGATGTCACGCACAATTTCTCTCTCGGCTGTGGTGGTGAAGCTGTAGCCTCTCTCTGTCAGGATCTTCATGAGGTAGTCCGTCAGGTCACGGCCAGCCAGATCCAGACGGAGAATGGCATGGGGGAGGGCATAACCTTCATAGATGGGCACAGTGTGGGTAACACCATCACCAGAGTCCATCACAATACCAGTGGTACGACCAGAGGCATACAGGGACAACACAGCCTGGATGGCTACATACATGGCTGGGGTGTTGAAGGTCTCAAACATGATCTAGGGAGAGAAAAGAAGGGGTTGAGTCCACAGCAAAAAGCAAGGTTCTCACTACAGGTCTACAACAGGTCCATGCAAGTGGTTTTACTTTTGCCCCTGGGTAAGAGATTTCTCTCCCCCTCGAAGTCCATGCTTATCTTTGCCTGGCATCCACCCACACTTGCCAGGTCAGAGCCCAAGCAGGGACACCACCACCACAGACCCATCCAACATGTCACAGCAAGGAAAAACACAAATGCCAAGTAAACTACAGTACAGTCACTCAAGGCTGGTAAATGGGATTAGTGTGTCTAGTCAGAAACAGCAGTTAAAAGTTGCTAGTTCAGTCTCAGAGAAAGCCAGCTTAGAAGAGCAAACAAAACCTGTCAAGGTCCAGCAAAGAGCAGACTCAGGTCAGGAAAGGAAAACCCTGTAAAGATGGCAAAAAATGGAGAACAGTGGTGAAGGAGAGAGGACAACATGGAAGAGGAGAGCTGGCCTGCAGCAACATCTGCGGTAGCTCCAAGCTCCAGAGCTTTACACACCTGTGTCATCTTTTCTCTGTTGGCTTTGGGGTTCAGGGGAGCCTCTGTGAGCAGCACAGGGTGCTCCTCAGGGGCTACTCTCAGCTCATTGTAGAAAGTGTGGTGCCAGATCTTCTCCATGTCATCCCAGTTGGTGACAATACCATGTTCAATGGGGTACTTCAGGGTCAGGATACCTCTTTTGCTCTGGGCTTCATCACCAACATAGCTATCTTTCTGGCCCATACCAACCATCACACCCTGCATGACAAAGAATAAATGGTAAGTACAGATGCTGAAGGGGGCAAGCCCCACCGGACAGATAACCTGCTCTTCCCAAAGCTAGGTCCCCAGCTGCCACCCCTCCGCTGTCCCCACTCCATCAGGGCAGGCTTCAGCCAGCTGCTCCACCAAAAGCTCTGCAGGAGGCTGTATTGCCCCCACCAGCCATGCTGCAGCGCAGAAGCCTCTTTGTTATAAACCCAAATCAAGGGGCTTCTCAAAGCTCAGTGTCTCTATGGGAACCGCTTCCACCAAAAACTCCTCTCCCCTGTGTGAGAACAGACACCCCCGGCCACCTACCTGATGTCTGGGGCGACCCACGATGGATGGGAAGACAGCACGGGGAGCATCGTCCCCGGCAAAACCGGCCTTGCACATACCGGAACCATTGTCAACAACGAGCGCAGCAATATCGTCATCCATGGCTGGCTGCGGAGGGAGAGGAGAGCGCCGTGAGCATCACCGGCCCGGCACCAGCCTCGGCGAGGAGGGGAAGGGGAGGCGATGCCGCCGCGGCCCTTCCCCACCCATTTCCTTCCTGCCGCCGCCGCACCGCTTCGCCCGCCGCCCGCTAGAGGGTGCGAGGCCGGCCGGATGGCGGCGCCGCACCGCCGGGGGACAAAGCGCGTCCCGGCGCCCGCTCGCGTTATTACCATAAAAGGCAATGGCTGGAGCGCGCCGCGCCTCGCCGGCCTCGCCCGCCGCCGGCTTCGGGGGGACGCGGCAGCCACGCCCCGGGGCGGGGCGGCCCCGCCCCAGCGCCCCGCCGTGTGCCAGCCCGCGCCGCTCCACGCCTCGGCCGCCTGCGCGACGCCCCTGCGGGTCCCGCACGGCGCTCGGCGGCCGCCGCTCGCCCCGCCCCCCCCCCCCCGGGAAACCCTCAGCTCAGCGGGTGCCACCTCGCCCAGCCCGCTAGCCAAAGGTGACCGGCGGGGCTCTGCCCCACCGGAAAGCGGCAGCGCGGCGCGGGGGAGATTAAAGCCAGGGTCTTATGCAATTGCCGCCCGCCGCGAGAAGGCGAGCTCAGCGCCGCCGACAGCGCCTGGTGTAATCGCCGGCAAGGCGGGGGGCCGGCGGCAGCTGCCGGCACATGTGCCAGCCCCGCACGGGGCAGCCTGGGAAGTGTAGTCGCTGCCTGCACCAGGGCACGGCCGCTGCCCGGGCACCCGAGGGCTCGTCCCCTCCCGCCCCCCCCCCCGTCCCTCCGCATACAGCTTTTGTTCCGATGCAACAACCTCGCCCCTCGGGAGGGGGTGCCGCCCCCCTTTCCCCCTGCAAGAAAAAAAAGCCAGCGGGGCTTCTCACATGTGCCCAGGCGGGGGGACCGCGCCCCTCCCCAGTGGGGGACAACGCCCCCAGGCCCAGCCGCGCCGCGGACCCCCCAAGCCCCCCACCAGCAGCCGCGGAGCAGACAAAGCCCCGCGCCCCATTTCCGCCGCTCCTCCCCTCGAGACACAATAGCCGAGCCGCCCGCTCTCCCCGGCCCCGCTCATGGCCGCCACAATCCTCTTAGGAGGCGGATTAACCTCACGGGCAGCAGGGTGGCGACCCCCGCACACACAAGCAGCACCCCCAAACCATTATTAAAGCACCGTCTCTTTCTACATCCCTTAATACACTGCAACGGCGCGGCGGCCCGCGCACACACCCCCCCGCCAGCAAACAAAGGGCATCCCGGCAGCGGGCACGCCATCTTCTAAACAAGCTTAACACAACTCATATTAGTAACAAGACGGACTGAACGACGGAGCGCGAAGAGGCGCTCCCCTCCCCCCCCCGGTCCCGCTCACCTTCGGGGAGTTGCGCGGTCAGAGCCGGGGCGGGCGGCGCGAGGCGGCGGGAGCGGGGCGCGCGCGCGCGGGAAGCAGGCAGAGCTCGCAGCGGCTCCCGCCCGCCGCCCGCCCCGCCTTTTATCGGGCCGCCGCCGCCGCCGCCTCGCCATAAAAGGAAACTTTCGGAGCGCGCGGTTCTGATTGGCCCCCGCCGCACCTCCCCGCCTCGTGCCGCCCCGCCCCGCCCGGCACGCGCTGCACCGCCCCGCCCCGCCCGGCAGCGCCCCCCGCCCTGCAAAGAGAAAAAAATACTGGGGGAGGGGGGGGAGGGGGGCGAAGTGAAGCAAAGGCCAGCAAAGCGGAGCGGGCGTGTTGCGGCTGCAGCCCCCCCCCTCACCCCCAGGTTCACCTTGCTTTGCGGCGAACGGGCCTGTTCGCCCCGTACGCGGCACCCCCGGGGGGGTGGGGGTCGCGGCGGTGTGTCCCCCTCCTCCCATGCAACCCGCTCCCGGGGGCGCACAGCCGCACCCCTCACACAAAGCCCCGCGGGGGGGGGGCAGGGTGTGCGGGGCGCAGCTGCAGCCCCCCAGGTGAGGGAGGGGGTACCCCTGGGGGCAACGTGCTGCAGGACCCCGCTGCCCTCCCCGCGGGGGGGCTCTGCCCGCAGCGCTGCCCCCCGCCCTGGCCGGGGTGGGGGGCCGGGGGCTGCACGCTGCGGCATGCAGTGGTCACCCCCGGCGGGCCCCGGCTGGGATGCGGGGCCAAGTTCAATGCTGATGTCAGCAGGCAGCGACCGCTGCCAGGCCTTTGGCCCTTGCACCCACCGGGCAGCGTGGCCGCCACCCCGGGTACAGATCGTATCCCCAACGGCAGCGGCGATGCCCGGGAGAAGGCGAGAAGATGCTCCACGGGGGACCCTTCCCCATCCCACCCCGGGCTGGCAGGGGTCACGGCAGGAGCGGGGCTTGGGTCAGATCTGGGCACCGTTTGATCCCATCCTCTGGGATGCAGAGCCTGCCAGAGCGGGGGTCCCTGCCGGAGCGGGGTCCCTGCCAGAGCCCCGGCTGCCATCCCTTCCTCGCCTGTTCCCATCGAATATCGCTTGGGAATCAAGGCGAGGGCAGCGTCCACGGAGCAGCAGGCAGCAGCAACAAGGGGGCTTTGCGTCTCCAGAGCGTTGTGCGAACACGGGCTGATTAATCAAGTTAATTAAGCAGCCCTGTAAGTAAAGTAGCAGCCGCCACTCGCAATCTGTTGCCCGTTGTTAGAAGCATGCAGACTTCGGCACGGGGACCTTGAATGTCTCATCTCGGCGGTTTGAAAACAGCGACGATGAAATTCCCAGGGAAAAAAACCAACTGCTAAAAATGCCTGTTCTGCACGGGACGCCCCTCGCCCGGCATCGTGGGGTGAGCCAGCCCTGCCATCAAGGTCTTGCAGCCCACACCTGCAAGCTCTTTGTCACCAGGGAGCTATGGAGATGACAGTGAGGATGAGGATGGGGCCTGGAGGATGGGGCTCCCTCCCTGAACTGCTGGCCCCCCTCCCCAGCTTAGGGTCTGGCTGAAGGGGGGACCGAGGTGTAATCCCCCCCCAGCATTGCTCCCTGCTGTGGGACACACAAAGGAGCAGAGCAGCAGGAGAAACCTGCAGGAGCCTGCTGAGATGCAGATTTGCAATTACCTGGGGGGGGAGATGGGAGGAGGTGGGACACCAGGCACAGATGGGAACATGAGCAGCAGCCCTCTTCCATGCAACGGCATCCCCTTCTCCAGAAGCTGGTGGAGGTGCCTCAAAACCTAGCACTGTGGCTGCTCCCAGATGGGTGCTTCGGAGAGGATGATATGGAGAGGAGAGACAGGAGCTCTGTGGGCTCTGCAGGGCCACCCCAGGGCCATGCCCCAATCCTTAGGGCAGAGCTGGCCGTGGTAGTGGAGCCACCTTGGGACCATGCCATCCGCTCCATGCTGGAGATGGCCACGGTGGTGGAGCAGAGACACCCCAGCACACGGGGACTGTCTCCAAGGGAAGCCCTTGGTGGAAGGAGACCCAGGGTGGCTGCAGGACCATGCCAGCACAGAGCTGCCTTTGCACGGTCACTTCCCTGCCACCTCGGGTGGATCGTGCAAGATCTCTGTATCGCTGCTTCCCTTGCAGTAAAATGGGAGTCATCACTGTTAATTACTTACCTGACAGGGAACTAATTAATGTTTGCACTCCACTTTGAAAAGGCTGATTATTAATTAGAAGATTATACGTCAAATAAGGGGAGCCACAAGGCATGGGTATAGCTGGTGGCCCTTGTGGGTGTAAAGCGTGGTCCACGAACGCACTGATGAGGGGTCTGCAGAAAACAGCAGCAAGAAAATGTCCTGCAATAGCACTGGGGTGATGGGTTTGGGATGAGGAACATCAGCGGATCAAGACCAGGTGGGAAAGCCACCATGGCTCATGGGGGTCTTGGTCAGCTGGATGGGGTGTGCATCAGAGGGATGGGATGCTCCACTCCGCTGCATCCCAGTGAGCCGGCTGGGTGGAGCGAGGCTGGGGAACCACGGATGCGAGATAGCCCATTAGGCACAGAGGGGAATTACTGGGTCATTAATGTCTCTTGATTATTGGACTGAATCAGAAAGCAATCAGTCCGCCAGCATCCGGCGGGCAGTAACACCGGCCCTGCGTCTCCTGGCTTTTGGGGGCAGTGAGATTTGACCTCAGTGGGGATGGCAGGATGTGGCCCACAGCACACAGCCAGGCGCCTCCGCTTCCTCCCAGCCTGAAGACACTTTGATAGGGAAGCCACCAGCCCGTACCCATGTTTACCACCCAGACCATGCATGGTGTGACGGACCAAGCTGGCTCCACCAGCCACGGCTCGGGGCACTCCTCCCATCTCCTCCTGGGGGGTTGCAAAAGCCAAGAGGAAAGAAAGGGGAACTGAGAAAAGAGATCCTGGGCTGTCGTGTTACCCTTGAGCAGACATCACAGGCTCTCAGCTTTCCCTATTTTGCTTCACTTTTCCCTGCTTGTCCTTGGCGCTCGGCTCGCCCTGGCTCCGGACAAAACTATCCAGGGGAGGATCCTGCTGCCCTTTGCTGGTTGATACGGCCAGGCTTGAATTTCTGCACTTGTGGGACAACATGTGAGCTCTCCTTTCCACTCACTTCTTTCAGCCCTTCCCCTAGAGCAGGAGCCCTTTGCCCACACTGAGACAGCATCTGACACACTTTCAGGGAGAGGAGGGTCAAGGGTGGGAGAATAATCCTGGCAGCTTTCGGGGCTGTGAAATTGAATTTCCACACATTCCCTTCAGTGCCAACTCCTCCATCACTGCCCCTGCCATGCACTCGGGCCTCCGTTCTTCCCCTCGTTATGTCGTAACAATGAGAAAAGAGGTGGAAACTTCTGAAACCAGCCCCGTGCTTTAAATCACCCTCCTGCAAAAACTGCAGAGCTTTTTCAGAGCACTGCCTTTCCCCTCCCTTCCCGCTCCCCAAGGGGAAGAGGGAAAGGTGCTGCCCACATCCCCTATTTCGCAGGCACGGGGACCGTCCCAGCACCTTCCTCTTTTTCAATTCACTCCTTGCAGCATCAGCTGCCACAGGAATTTGCAGGAGGTAAAATCTAAGCAGGAACCCCAGGCCCATCTCCCCCTTTGGCCTCTCCACAGCCCCCACCTCTCCCTTTATGGGGACACATTCAGTGTTAAGACCTGAAGCAGAACCACCCCCAACATTTTTCTGACTCATTGCGTTGCATCCCCCATGCTAGCTCACCTTCATCGAGCCGCAGACTCTCCTCTCCCCTTTCAAGCATCACTCTCCATTCTCGTACATCCCTCCCCGAGGTTCCTGCTCCTTTGTATTGATCCTTGAGCTCTCTCTCATTTATCAGTGCCTTTCGCAGAGAGAGATTAAAGTCTTTCCCTCTGCAGACCTCCATGTGCAAGGAACCCCTGGTCTGCTGCATCCACAATGGGCTAATCCTGAGCATCCCTCCCACCCACAACGAAGGTAACTCATTGTATTGTATCAGGCTGGAAAACTGTTCAAATTCACCGCTTTCCATCTTCAGGGCACCGATAGACAACCTGTGCCAAGTTTTGCTGAGACTGTTGGAAAGGGCATGCTTGCCCAGGTAGCAGAGGTGGCAGGAGGGGACATGTGTCTGGTTTACAGCCTGCTCTCCCTGAAAGCAGGACTTTGCTGGAGGGGTTGAAGCCCTGAGCAGTGATTTTTTCTCCACACCTTTCCTCAGCTGTGCCTGTCCTTGCTACCTCCAGCCCCATCTCTCCATCTGTGCCCCTGTGCCTTCCCTGGCCTCTTCATTGCATTCCCCTGAGCAGATCCCTGTGCCAACATTTCCAGATCATGATGCTGCCCACGGTACCCCAGCCCACACAGGCAGCAGGAGACCAGGGCTTCATTCCCCGCCTTGCAGGCAGCTGAGCAAGCAGCTGTCAGCCGGTACCTGAGCTGGGCATCCTCTGCCCAGCTCCATCCCGGGCCCCCAGCAGCCATGCCGCCCTCCCACCCGCCCTGGGCTGAGCTGGCTCGGCTGGAACAGAGGAAAACTGTCCCTTCCCCCACCAGCTAAATGTGCTGTCTTGGTTGACCTTGATAGCAAGAGCCGGTGAGGCCCCAGCATCGAATTGTTTTCAGCCCAAGGTCGTTCCCCAGCACAGTGCGATTACACCAGCGCAGCCAGACCCCTGGGGCGATACCAGCCGGGCTCCCAGCCTCAGCCCTCTCAGCCACCCTGTGCATCTTTGGGGTCCACCTTTCCTACCGCAATGGGACAAGCTAAGCCCTACAATGGCCTCTTGCCCCAGGCAAAGAGCTTCCCCACAGCAACTGAGAGCAGTGGAGCAACCCTGCCCCTCCAGCCAGGCCCAGCATCAGCTTCAGGGGATGTTTCCTCCAGCTAAAAACAGAAGAGGAAGAGAAAAAGCTGATTGTCCCTGGGCTTTCTCTGCATGTCTCAGCCCTCTGGCCCCACTCACCCCAACCCCATCGCCTCCCAAATGCCACTGAATGACACCTCTGCCATGATGCAGCCTCAGGGGACACTTTCCTGCAAAGGATACCCCCCAGAATTTGGTTACCTGTCTTGGCAAAAAACTCCTGCACACGTTACATGGCCCTATGCCGAGCCGTACAGTGTATTTTCAACTGCTTAATTACTTTGAGAATTGATTTTTCTCGGTCGCTGACAATAAAGGCAGGGAAGCAGCTGGATGGAGTTTTCTGCTCGTATCATACCTAAGAAATGAAACAGATCCTGGGCTATCCAAGCACACCAGGAAATTTGCTTTGATCTCTGCTGGGCTAATGGCACTTTCCATCTGGGGGCTTCAAGCCTTCGGCAGAGGTGACCTCTCCCACCTCGGAGAGGGAGGGAATAGCACTGCCTTTGTTTTCGGTGTGGGAAATGGAAGAGCAGAGTGGGAGGATGCCCGTTGCCCCTGGCCAGGATGGCTCTCCCACCTGTGCCAGGCAATACAAAGCACTTCTGACTCTGCAGGCAATTGTGCTTTGGGTTTGGGGGTGTAATCCCCATTTATCTCTAGCAACAAGGATCATGTTGGCTTAGCAGTTAAATGGAAGAGAAGGGTCCGAGACAGCTGTGCTGTGCTGCTGGGGCAGCCCGGAGTGCCCACAGATGGGGACCCCTACCGCTCTGGCAGCCCCCCTGCCTGCAGGCATCAGGGATGCTCAGCGAACAGGCAGGTGAGGCAGGGTTTACCCATTCCTAGAAGGAGGGATGTAGAGGCATCCACCAGAGCCGCTCGGGGCCCATCCCAGCCCCATCCCTGCCTGGGCTGGCCCTTGGCCCTGTTTGTGCAGCCAGTGCTGAGTCCTGACACGAGCCGCTTGCCCCAGGCGGGGAGTTGGCAGTGGAGGAGTGGGACCTGCTCTTATCAATGCCCCATCCACTCCCCCTGCTCCTCTGGGTTAAAATAAACCCTCAGGCATGATCCAGCCTGGACAGAGCACTCAGCCTTTTCAAAAGAGCCACCAGAAATGAAACCCAGCTGCTGTCCATGTCCCCCCACCTTGGCTCTCTGCCGGGGAGCTGGTGTAGCAGAGGACTGGGGAGCTTTTTTTCACCCAGTGCCAGGCAGAGCAGGCTTGTTTCTGGTCCCCGTGGCAGGGATAACAGCAAGGTGATGCCGGTGGGGGAAGGAGAGCCCCCGCATGCTCCATGGGGTGATGCTACTGCCAGCCAGCCCCTCTGATCCCGCTCTCACTGAGATCTGCAGCAAAGCAGCGAGTTTTGCAACGATCCATCCCTCTGATACCATCCAGAGGCCACTCTGCACACAAACTGGGGATGAATGGAAACCACCGCCACAAAGACTATGCGCAGAGGCACTGATCCCCACTCCAGTTTATTAGTTACCCTCTCAGCCCGTTGCCCTCGAAGTTTCCACCCCTCACTCGAGACAGTATTTCCTTGCATGCTTTGTTTGGCTCATTTCACACATTCCTGCTGGCAGGAGATAAGATCTCAAGAGAAAGGCAAACAAAAGCCATGGGTGCCTGTGTACAGACTGTCACTCCCCTGGTGCATTACCTTGCCAGCTCCTCACCAGCTCTGCCCCGGGACTGAGGAGGACACCCCAATGTTCATCCCACCACAGGCTTGTCTGCAGGAGGGAAATCTGGAAAGAGAAAGTCTGATGGGATGCGTGTGGTTTTGTGAGTTGTCAGGCCCTTCCTCCTCCTGAGGAGGAGGAGAACAGCCCTCTGCTCACTCCTGGGGACAGGGTCCCTCTGCCACCCTTGGGTGCCCACTCTGCTGTCCCACACTGGTGATGTGTGCTTGAGTGGGCACTGAGCCCCTGCCGGGTGACAGAAGTGTTACTGGCTCCGAGAATATTTTAAAAACACTTAAGTCCCATTTATACCTGAAGGGCTTGCAGCTTGCGCTCACCAGAGCAATGGTCCTGCCCTGGGGACACCCTGCCTGCCTTGGCCCAGGCATCCCCCAGGGGACCCCGTGCTGGCACATGCAGGGTGGTGTATGAAGACACCTCTCCCTCCTCCAGCCCTTAATGATAAATGGGGTTAAGACTTCCATGTTCCTGCTTTCTTCTCCCTGCTGTAGCTGTAGCTGTGCGGGGTTGCAGAGGTGGCTTCTAGATGTCCTCCGTCACTGGAGCACTATGGACAGCAGAGGAAAGCAAGCAGGTACAGCGGCCACCAGGGCTATGGTGGGACTCAGAGAACAGGATGAGACACGAAGGGTGGCTGCTTTCTCTACAGCTTCTCAGTCCAAGGAAGGCACAAGCCAGAAAGCAGAAAACCAGGGAGCAATCTTCCTACAGGGGCTTTTCAGGAGCCCCCTTGGTCCCGATACTACCCCCCATGGCTGTGAGATGGCTGCACAGCACCCTTCACTCTCTGGGAGCCCTTGTTCTTGTTTTGCAAGAGCAGGGGGGTGGGGGACGAGCAAGAGGAAGACACAGTGACCAGTGCTGGGAATGAGGAAGCCCCGAGCCCAGGGCAGCTCTGGCCCTGGCACAGCCTGGGCATCACGTAGCTCGGGTGCCTCGCTCAGGGCAGGTGGTGGGCAGGGGGCTGCTCACCCAGCCCCATGGGACCTCAGCCCCCCTGCCCAGACCCTGCAGCCTCTGGGACTGGGAAAGGTTTTCTCCTGCCGACCCAACACCGGGCACACCGCTCCCCAGCCAAACCCAGGTCCCTTCCCTGGGCTTTCTCCCTTGCTGGGGAGGTCAGCGAAAGGGGGAGACATGGCAAGGAGGGAGGCTGGGATGGCGAGGATCCCCCCTGCTCGCCCACCAGAACCCGCTCCTCTCAGAGCACACGTGTTAATTAACACAGCGGCCAAGGGACTGACCTCCCCAGCCGCCGCCAGCGCGGCAGCCCCGGAAATAACCCGTAAACGGCAAAACCTGGCCCTGTCTCGGCGTAACCAGCCGGAGAAAGGCAGTGGAAACGGAAACCAGACAGCGACCGAGGCCTGCCACCCTCCATCGCCCCGCAGCCTCGCAGGAACACCCCTTCCAAATGGTCCCCTCCCTCCTCTGCTCCATCTGAGCCATGGGGTGTCTTCCCATGGGATGGGTGCCCTGGGTCATCCTGCATCCTCGGTCATCCTGCACCCCCACATCATCCTGCATCCTGGGTCATCCTGCATCCCTGGGTCATCCTACACCCCTGGGTCATCCTGCACCCCCACATCATCCTGCATCCTGCATCATCCTGCACCCCTGTTCCCAGGACAGGCACAGGGAGGGAAAAGGTCTCCATATTTCCCCTTCCTTGTGCATCTGCTCAAGGAACAATGACGGACAAGAGCCCAGTGAGCCCCCGTTGTTAGCTTTGCAGGTTGACTTCCAGCAGGTGCCAGGGCACAATTTGCTGAAGTGCTGCAGGCCTGTGCTTGCTTCCAAGAGAACTGTGCTCAGCAGTGAAAACATTTCTGAGCTCCCAAAGTCTCCATGTACTGGGATGGAAAGGAGCTTGGATGCTCCCTTACCTGGGGATTTCGAGGTGCCCCCTCAAGTCCAAGTGCCTGTGAAGAAGAGCCACCGATCCACCAGCAGCCTGAGCCCCTCTGCAAGGTCAGTGTTCTCCGCTGGGCTATGGGCAAAGCAGGGTCTTGCACTGCAGAACAAGCCCACCAGCCTCACAGATTTCCTCCCACAAATCACCTGTCCTACCTAATGAACCCCACATGGGTGCCCGGCATGTCCGGAGCTCCCAATATTTGCTTTGACCAGTTTGTTTGCTATCACCCCTTTATTTTTTTTTCAAATACACTTATTTCTTACACTTGGTTGAATCACATCCTGACAGCAAGCAGGCAGTGGGCTGTCAGCAAGCCGCTGCTGGCTGATGCTGGCATGGAGACCAAGGACCTTCACCCAGCTGCTCCCATGGATTCACATCTCTGGGATGGGACAGACAGCCCAGAAAGCTGCAATCCCAACGCCAAGACTTGCTGCGTTACCATTTCCCAGCGTGTTTCTCCATGAGTGCTCTGCCAGCAGACTTGTTAGCTGTGACATCTCATTAAAGCAACCGTCCTTGGGGGAATTGGCTTGCACACAGGAGCACTGGTTTTGGTGTTGCCTTTTTCCACCCTACCTTCAGAAGGGAGCGAGGATGGAGCAGTGGGAGAAGACCTGTCCGTTGGGATACATGCAGCAACTCCCCTTGCTGCAAGGGAAAATCTGCAAAGGGAAAGTCAGAGGGAAAAGTCTGCACACATCAAAAAGAAATAAGCTCAGCAAAGTCACGATTATTTAAAAACCACACAGACAGCTCTCATTGAGCTTGCAGAGGAGATGGATTTCTTCTGTGCCAGGACCGGTTTCTGAGCTCTCCAGCCCCATGGGGATGAAGCTTTGTCCGCCAGCCCCGCTCTGTCACAGGGTCCCACCCTGGCTGGCCGGGGAGTCGCAGCACCTGCAGCCCCTGGACTGGGAGCATTTCCTCCTGGAGAAGAAATATGGAAACAACCTGGAAACTGGCTCTGGGTGGATTTAATCCCGTCTGATTTCTTCTTCTGTGAGGTTCAACCAAGTCTTTTGAAATTGTTTCCACTCTGAAATAATAAAAGATGTTTCCAGCATGGGACATGTGCTTCTTCATCAAACAGGGAAGCACCAGCCCCTTCATCTCCCTCTGCTACAAAAGCCCTGAGGCTTAAACAATATAGGGCACAACCACCCCTGTTGGGTAGAGACCTAAATCCTGTAGTTCTAAGACCAGTTTTAAACAACAAAGTGGGGCTGCAGGAGACCAGCAGAGCGGTCAGTCCCTGCAGCCAGCCAGCACTTTGCTGTCCAGGGTGGCTGATTTTCACTATTCAAGGTGATGCCACCACCAGCAGTTGGCTATTGTCTTGCATCACTGGGTCACTACCGACCTGCTTCCCATTGCTCAATCTTGCAGAAAAATCACACAAAACCAGGCTCCAAGGACAGTGACCCCACAGTCTGCATGGGAAGGATTTCCTCACTTCTCGTCCACATCTCTGGCACTGATGGTTCAGCCTAGGTTTTCTGCCATCAGTCACTGTGGCCACAAAGGCCAAAGTGGTCCCTTCCTCTCCATCTTGCCCGGATGCATCTCCTCTAACTTCTTTTCTCCAGACATATAAGTGGAAGAGGAGATTCCCTGCAGCCCAAGCACTGGGGATGCTCAGCACGTTTCTAAGGCAGGCAAGGCTTTTCTCACCCCATCATGGCTGGGTCTGGAGCTCAGGTCTCCCAGCTCACCTCCACCCCACTGTATTTCCAATATTTCACACAAGGGGAGGGGGGGGGAGGGGGGTTGAGCACAACCAGCTCAGTGAGGAGAAGAAAAACAAAGACAAAAGAGTTTTCTAAACCTCTTCACCCTATTTTTTTCAAGCCTCAGAATAGCTTAGCCCCTCTTGGCATGAGCTCCTTGTCCTGGACCTTATTGTCCCTCTAAATGCAGGCAGCAGAACCAAGCCATAAAAAAAAAAAAAAAAAACCTCCAAGCCCCTTCTCCATGGTTTTAATTTTCTGCCGGCAGCTGTCAGGAGCAGTCATGCTGCTCAGGGAGGTTGGATGGTATTTTTTCCCCATGGGTTGCCTTGACCCAGGGTTGAGCAGCCGTGCCCTCCAGCCAAACCCAGCTGCCAGCAGCTGCAGCCGGGCCAGGCGCCCGCAGGGCTGCGGGGATCGTCCTCCGTCACACGGTTCCCACAGTCCCAGCCTTCGAAGGTTTTACCTTCTCTGAGGCGGAGCAGTGCCTAATGACAGGCGAAGGATGGTGCCACACCTGCAGAAAGCCATTTTTGGAAGGACACCTGGGGAAGAAATGATTCCCATGTTGCTGCTCTGTAATTAGCATTAATTACTGGGGCTTGTGAAACCTCTTCCCCACTTACTCCAGGCAGCACCTGACGGAAACTGTGGGAATCCCGTCTGGCTGAGTCAGCCAGGAGCCGGGGAGGGGACAATGGGTCCCCACAGGGAGCAGGGACAAGTCCCTGGCGTCCCTCCCTCTGCCCCCTAGCCCGCTGGGTCAGGGTTTTGGCCAGGGGACTGCGGGGCCGATTAATACACCAAAAGACAGCCAAGGCTCACCCATCTCACCCTTCCCCATGAGGTGCCGAGGTCCTTCCCCAGCCAGGGGACAACCTGGGACTTGGGGGGGCTTGCAGGTGCTGCCCTTTAAAGCATCCTTGCTTCCCAGCCCTGCCTCACATGGCAGCGCAAGAGGGCCATCCCCAGCACCACATTTTCTTGGGTATTTGCCTCTACCCCAGCTCACTGCCTTCAGCAACATCCCAAAAGGTGATTATAGACTGGGGGAAGATCTACCCCAAAAGCCTAACCCCAAGCAGCTGCTCCGTCACCACCAAATGGCAGGGTACTACTGCCTGAGTCACCTCTTTAGTCTTTTATATATATATATATATATATATATATATATAAGACTAATGATAGGAATGAATCAGGACATTTCATCATCTAGAGCTGCTTTGGAGTCATCTCACCATGCCCCAGTGACTCCCTGGTGGCCTGGGGCTGAGGACACATCCAGCTTCCCCTGGGGGGGGTGGGGGTGTGGGGCAGCTGCTGCAGCCTCACCCCCAAACTGGCAGTGTTTGGTTTCAAAATAAAATGTAAAACAAGAGGAACAAACCCTCCCCATTCACAGGGACTGTTTTCTCCCTGGCTGCTCGCAGAAGCTTAGGGTGCTCCAGCATCCTGGGGGGTCCAGGGGGTGACCCCAGCCACCAGCCTGGGTGGGGGTCCCAGTGGCACAGGGCATCATGATGGGGGTCCCAGGGCAATGCCGGGGTGTCCCTCAACTTTCCACACACCATCACTGCTGTGACCCCCAGCGGTGGGCATGGCCCCCATTCCCACGTGGGACCCCCATCCCTCCCCAGGGACCCAGGCGTCCTTTCAGCCTCCCACTTGACCTAACCTCCTGTCCATAAATGGAGAGGTTTGAGAGCTCATCCCGGGTGGAGGAGGAGGAGAAAAAAGGAGAATAATGCCAAGAATGCAGGACACAAGCGAGAAGCCCAGTCCCAACCCCTAGCATGGGCTGGGGGCTATGGGGCAGCCACCCTGGTGCTGGGGGAGCCTGGCCACAGCCTGGTCCTGGCCCCAGAGCCACCCTGGCCGCTGGAAGGAAAGATTTTGTTTCTCTGCATTTCTCACCAGCTGGGGACTTTCTGAGGCTGAGCTGCCCTGTTTCCACCTCAGCCCCACGGAGCAGCCCTGGGGTGCAGAGCTGGGGGGTGGCATTTTGTGGTGATGTCCCCCCTGCAATGCTGTCACATTGCAACAGCACGCCCCCGTGCAGCTGATGCTGCCACCCCTGCATCCTCTCTCCCTTCATCCCCGTGCCCACAGGACCCCCAGCCTGCAGGAAAGTCACACTGGGATGGATGTGGGATGGAGGGGTGGCCTCAAAGGCGGGTGGCACGGAGGGTGCCAGCAGCAGCATGCCCTGGCTGGCCCCACTGGCCAGGCCTCCACTCAGGGCCAGCATCCAGCTCCTTAAAATAGAAAGTGAAAACATTTGGGTGCCCAGTCCGGATGGGGGAGAAGGGGGGGGGTATCCATCCCCGCCTCCACCAGCCACATGCTGTCCCAGTGCCTCGCCACCCCCCTGCTCCCCAGCCACCCTGTCCCCAACCCGGCAGTGCCCATGCCCAAGGTCAGGGTGGATCCCTTTGGGTTCTCTCGGAGAATTGCTCCAGCGGTTCGCTCAAATCCTCCATAAAAGGAAGAACAGGCGGCAGGTAGCACTGCCAAACTTAGTCATCCCCAGTCCGGCAGCTCCGCTCCGTCAGCAGCAATTTCCTCCCCGCGTTCCCCTTTGCGCGGGGGGGGGGGGACGGGGACGGGACAGGGAGGAGCAGCTCTGCCTCAGCAAACATGGTGCCAAAAGCACCCTGTGCCGGCCACCACACGCTGGGCTTGGGGAGATGCTGCTACGGTCCCGCAACAAGATGCCGGGGGAAGGATGTGCCATGGGGAAAGCAGCAAGTTTGGCACCTGGTGCGGTGGTACTGCAGTGGGTCAGGCACCAAAATCTCGCTTTCTGCAAAGAATTTGGTCTAGAGGCACAGAAATGTAAATGCACCCGGGAGCAGCTTGAAGCACCTGGAGCCTGGTGGGCAAAGCCCGTTCGCTGCCCATGGGACAGGCGTCATGGAGACCACCATTAACAGAAAGAACCTCCAGTCCAGCTAGAGCACAGGAACAGGATCCTGGTCCCATCCCAGTGCCAGGCTCGCTCCAAGGTGACACCCGAGCTGGCCCATCATCCTCCAGCCATGCAGAGTGTGGAACACGGGGCATCCCTGGGACATCCCTATGCCACCTCCTCCGGCCCTAGCTCTGCCTCCATTTCCCCCTGGAGGACATGTGCCACCCCAGGGGGCTTTAACAAGCCCTCAAGAGGCAACCAGGGATCAGGATTGCCCGTGTGACACATCCACCCGGGATTACGTCACCAGAACAAATGCCCGGGGGTGCAAGGGAGCGGCTTTTTCCTCTCATCGCCCCAGGACACAGCCCAGCTGGCTGTGTCACCCACACACCCCTTGTCACCATGCCTGGCAGTTCAGAGCCTTCCCCAACCCAAAGAGCTGGAAGGGGATCAGCACAGTGTCACCCCCACCTGCGCAATGGGGCAAACACCCCAAAAACATTCATGGGGAGCCCAAAGCAGAAAAGGGGCAACAGCCAGCCCCGCAGCCATCCTGGCAGTGAGATGTCGGCTGGGTTCCCACTCCAGAGCTGCCCCAGATCCTGGCTAAACAGACCCACCCTAGGTGGGCAGCAACCTCAGCCACGCATCAACTGTCAGCCCCATCACCTAAACCCCCCTTTTGTAGCTGGTGCCCTGCAGAGGGACCAACAGTGACCCCTCCACTCACAGCTATGCCTGGGGTGCAAGACCCCCGTCATCCTGACTGCGCTCAGCTGGCACTGGCTGTTACGAGGCTGTTGCAGGCAGCTTGGCTGCCCCGCTAAGTGATTCACCCCAGTGATAACAGCCTGGGGAAGTGTTCTGGTCTCACAGCATCAAAGGTGTGTGTGTGGGGCTGTGTGGTGTGCAGTGTCCCAGGACGAAAGGGAGCCCCAGGGGATGACCAGGGCTTTGGGATAGTTTGTGCTTTTCTAGTGCAGTTTTCCTGCATGTTTTGGTGAAGGGTGACTGGGACTGTGCCAGAGCCAGTCCTCCCCCAGCCACAGGGAGCAGCAGTGAGGGTGATGCTAAGAGCATCATGTGGGTTGGGGGGCCTGGGGGACTTGCAGCCTCTCATCCCTGCATTAGGTACCACCATCTGGATCAGACTGTGATGGAGTGAGTGGTTACAGCATCACTGTGTGATATGACAGTGCAAAATGAACCAGCCCTAGCCATCAGGCTGGAGCCTGCTATCAGGGGCACCAAGCCTCCAGCTTCACTGGTGGGGCTTGGCTGGCACTGGGGCACCTAGCTCCCCTTGCTGTGATGCTCACTCCCACCCTGGCCTTAAATCCTGCCACACCAGCTGCCAGACTGCTGCAGACTCCTGGTTTGCGTGTGCAAGAGATGTGCAAGAGCAAGGTGTCTGCTCCTGGAAAAACGCAGCATCGCCAGAGGGGCTCAGAGGCGCTCCGAAGGGGGCTGAGCAGGCAGCAAAGCCTCCAGACTGCTTGGTTGGTCTCCATATTGTCCACCCCTCCAAGGATTTTCCACAAGCTGCAACACCCATCCGACCCTCTGCAAAGCGCGGCCGGGCTGCTGGGTGGCAGTGTTGGGATGCACACTGCGCTGCAGCGCTGCGCACCCGGCTGCGCACCGCGCACACGCACCTCGGGGCCTGAGCCCGACACGCGTGGAGTCACCTGTACCAGTGTGCACACTGCACAAGGGATGGCACACCAACATGCGTGTTGCCTGAGGAATTGCACATGCTGAGGTGCACCCTGCACGCCAGATTAAACAAAGCACAGTGCACACACTGCACGTGGGATCACTGGTACCTAGGCGCATGCTGCACATGGGATTGCATACACCAACATGCAAGTTGCACAAGAAATTGCACACATGCTGAAGTGTACGCTGCGTACCGGGCTGAAAACAAAGCGCACACTGCACATGGGATCACGCATACCAAGGTGCATACAGGACTGCATACAAATGCATGTTGCACAAGGAATTGCATGTGCACAGCACATGGGATTACACACACTAAGGTACACACACAGAAGCGCACACTGCACATGAGCTCACACGTACCAAGGTGCATACAGGATTGCATACAAATGCATGTTGCACAAGGAATTGCATGTGCACAGCACATGGATTGCACACCAAGGTGCACACTGCACATGGGATTGCAACACATGTGTTGCACAAGGAATTGTGTGCAGATGACTGATGCATGTGAGATTGCACATACCAACACAGGCGTGCTGCACAAGAAATCACAGGCACTGAGGTGCATGTTGCAGGTAGCATGGCCCCCCAACCAAGGACATCACCCAGCTCCAGCCCCCACTCAGCCACCAGTGCCTGTGCCCTCCACCCCGGAGGGCCTTTGCTTTGTCCTGCAAAGGCACAGCAGCCCCTGTCCCTGCAGTGGCCCTGCACAGGGGGACCAGCACCCCCCCAGAGCGCAGCACCCCCAGCCGGGCTTCTGGGCATGCACACGCCAGCCCAGGGCCAGGTAACCGCTGTGTGCCACCGCCCCCCCCTCCCCCGTGCCCCCCAGCCCCACATCATCGGGGGTTTAGTCTCCTCCTCGCCTCCATTTCCAGCTGGGAAGCTTAACCCCGGCTGGTGAGCCGGTGACCAGCACCTCCGCTGTAGGGGGGTTGCACAGCCCCCCAGCCCAGCCCCCGCCCTCCCCCCCCGCGGGTGCGGGGCCCGGACCCCCCAGCCAGGCTGGATGCCGAGCGGGGCCCTACCGAGGTTTGGGTTCCACCAGCACCCACCACCCACATTCCTGCTGTTCCAGGTTTCCCTGCGACCCCCACAGTCCCCCACAACTGGACGGCATGAGGCAGCGGTGGGCTGGGGCAGGGGGAAGGACAAAGTCCCCCCACAGTGCCCTGGCTCCCATCACAGCCGGTTTCACACCCAGAGCCCCCTGATTTCAAAGTCAGATCCAGCACCTCTTTGGAAAGTGCATGGGCAGCCAGGGGGTCCAAATTTTGCCCCCCAAGCCCCTCCCCCTTGCAGGCCCCATAGGAAGCATGGCCTCTGTTTTCAGCCTAGGTGTGGTTTTCCAGGTGACAAGTTGCAAGCATTGCCAGGTTCCCCCTGCCTCAGTTTCCCCATCTGCAAAACTCCCCTGGGACCCTGTAATGATGCTAGGGAGCCCAGATACTAAAGGGAGATGGGCATGGACGTACCCAAAAGAGAGAAATGAGGGTCGAGGGTCTGCAAGCACTCCCAGGCTGTCCGAGAGCCAAAATCCTGCCCTGGGACAACACCCCCTTCCCTCCTGCAGCCCTGAGCACCCCCGGCACACAGCTGCCCCCACCCCTACAAAAGCACAGCCTGCCCCCAGCAAGAGCAGGGAGGGCTGTGCTCACCCCAAAGGCTCCCTCCTGCCTTCCAGCAGCCATTCCCCACCGGGACAAGGCAGCAGTGCCACCGGGGCTGCATCGCCCCTGCACAAGGGGTGTTGCTGCTGGGGGGAGTTTGCAAGCACATGAGAAAAAGCAACAGGGAGCAGGATGGTGGGTGACTTGGGGACCCAATTCACCGCTTCCCACCAGCTCCCCCATTTCTCAGCCCCACAGCTCAACAAGGGCTCCATTCCCTCCTGCATCCGAAAACAGAGCAGGGGGCGGGGGAGGGCACCCCAAGGAGGCAGAGATAGGCCCCCCAGCCCAGCACCCACAGGAAGCGGGGGAGGGCTGGGTGGGAGGTGCAGGGCTAATCCCCCAAGGCCCCGTTCCTAATCCTGACTAATGGACTCTTTTCACCACTGACAAAGGAGTTATCCATCTGGAAGGGGATCTCCAGGCCCAGGAAGGCACAGCTGGCAGGGGCTGTGCCTGGACAGGGAAGGTTGCTCCCCCCAGCTTCAAACCACGGCCTCCAGCTCCTTCCCTGGGCCAAAATCCCAGCCCCCACCAACCCCAGTGCTCCCTGCTCCGGCTGCATGCACTGCTGCTGCCCTGCATCCTGCCCCAGTAACTCCACTGAGGAGGCAAGTAACCCCCTCACCTCCTCTCCAAGCCAGACAGTAAATGCTTCCCCCTCCCTACCCCTCTCAGCCCTTTATAGGGGTCCCCTGGGGCTTCCCAGCTGGCTCCTATTACTGCTCCTATTACTGCTCCCTCAACCTTAAAAGAGATCCCCTCCTGCTTAGGGGGTGTCTGGGGGAATCCCTGGTCCTGTTGGGGCTTGGCCTTGATTTCTCTCCAGGCTGAGCCTCTCCCCTCACCAGAGGGGTTTGCACACAGACTTGTGCACCTATGGGTGCAGCCCCCCCACCCCACCCCGAGGGGACAGGGGTCTTGGCCCCTCTGCAACAGCACACTGCAAAGGGAGTCCGTGCATCTGCTCCAAAGCCGCGCCTTGAGCCTGCAGCAAGAAGCTGGGGAGGTGGCAAACACAAAACCACAAGCCACCACCATCCTTGGTGGCTTCCTCCCAGCCTGCTCGCTTTGTTCCCTGTTCCCGACATCCCTCCCTGCCACCCTCTCACTCATTTCTAGCTGCTCCAAGGCTACTCCATGTCCTCTTTGGGATGCGCCGGGCACCACCCCAAGGTGAAGATGGAGCCACTGCGTTGTGTCTGATGGCAGCGGTGGTGTGCCAGGGGTGGGGACTGCCACCCCAGGCTCGCTCAGACCAGCTCTTCAGCATGCTGCATGTTCGGAGGGAGCAGCCATGCCCTGGGGATGCAGGCAGTGCCAGTCCTCTGTCCACCAAACCCTTTGGCAACCCTGGATGAGGCCAGGAGCAGAGGTGGCTCTGGGGCTGTGCATCGGGCACGGTGCACCGACTGCAGTGGGAAACATGGATCCAGGCATGACCAAGTGAGAAAATCAGAGCAGAAAGGAGCTGCTGTCGCAAGCTGAGTCACCTGCTCCGCCTGGCACAGCCAAGTGGCTGGGGCCGTGTTATTTTGGAGCGCTGCGTGGGCAGATGCTGATAACACACTTTCTTCTTCCCTGCAAATTCTTCCATGCTGACTCCGTGCTGCAGCGGGGAGTTAAAAGCAGGGACGTGCACTGGGCGCCGGGGTGGCACTGAAATCTTCCCCTTTGGCCTCCTGGTTGGGGTCGTGGCTGTGGCTTCAGTGCTGATGGGTGTGAGCTGCAGGTAGAACTGAGCACACCCGCGCTCATCGCACCTCTGGGCAGCAGCACCGCTGTGGCTTCCCCCAGCATCACCCCCCTGCTGCCACAGACCGACCCGACCCCGACTGAGACCCCCTCGCCAGAGCAGCCGGGGGGAGCAGGGCAGGCAGCATCACCTCTGCCGGAGCCTCCTCTGAACTGGGTTTGGGGCCAAAATCCAGCACCACGAGGGTGGCTGGTGAGAGACAAACACGCTGCGACACTGCCCACAGGTGGAGGCCACTGCAGGAACCTGCCACCGTCATACAGAGGTAGCTTGTTTGTCCCCTAAGGGACTACAAAATGTCCCCAGGGCTGTCACATGCTCTGCTTGCAACATGTGCTAAATTTTGCTGCAAGATGGGCAATAAAGAATGGTCACGTCCCTAATTTTGTTCTTTTTTTCCCTTGGTTTTTTGGTCTTTTTTTTTTTTTTCTTTTGAAAGGCTTGAAAGCATCCCCTGCTACCTGATTATTTTGGCCCACAAGTTGCCCTGCGTCTCTCAGCTGCTGCACCTGGGCACTTCCACGGGGTTACAGTGCCTCGTGCCCTGGCAGAGCCCCCGGGGACCAGGCAGGGTGCTGGGTCCAGGAAAAAGAGCATCGTCCCCGTGGCCAAGGTTAATAACTACTACACAGAAGGTCTTTTAAGCTTTCCTAATAAAATTAATTCTCCTGCTGGATGAACCAGGCGCCGGCCTTTGTCCCACCTCTGTGGGGTCCTTGGGGGGAGCTGGAGGTTTTTGTCTTGGCTTCCGATAATGTAAAAACCACACCAGAAAACAAGCTTGAGCAGGAAGAGAGGGACAAGGTCCCAACACAGACACAGGACTGCCTGGCCGTACGTGCTTTCCTGTCCATTTTCTTCCTTCATTTGTTTGAGCCTTGCCTATGCCCAACACCCAAATTGCTTGAAATGGGGCACTTCAAGCATTTCCATCCCTTATTGCACTCTGGACGCAATTAAATTAGGCTAATGAGATAAACCCAGCTAATGAAGCACCAAGCAATCACCATGACCAGTACCATGTCCACTCCTGAAGGTCGTGAGACACTGGGACATGTCTGAGTCTCAATGATGCTCCACCACTATCCCTTGCTTCCCAGATCGTGGGGCTGGGCAAGCCCCCTTGGGGCAGCATCCCATGGGAAAACTCCCCCAGAGCACGGTCTGCCACTCCAAACCCCTCTCTTAGGGCTGCCCTTTGTTTTCCCTGGTGCTGCTGCTTTTTTTTTAAATACTGCCTAATACAATTTTAATGAGGCCGGGGCGCCTGCCAACTGTCGGGAGAGACGCTGGGGAACCTCTGCTGAGCTGCCTGGTGGCATATGGCAGTGAGGCCGGGGCAGCCGGGCACCCTGGGGTGCTCCCCGTGGCCCCCAGCAGCCGCAAGGGATGTGTTGGGGATGCCGGGGAGATGCAGCCTCGAGCCAGGGTGTTTGGTCTGTGCCTGGGGCTTGTTCCCAGCCCCAGTCCAGTGGTCCCCGATCACTGGGCTGTTTTAGCAAAGCCCGTTATCCCACCAAAGGACAGCTCACTGAGCTGCACAAGGTCACTCTGTCCTGTACAAAGGCTCGTCTTGTCACCAAGCCCTGTACTGCTCAAGGACAGAAGCGGCTGGAGAGATGGTGGCCACCCAGCACTGCAGTCCCCAATCTCTGCTAAGCCCCTCCGGGGGTTGAGTGGGCTACCCACCCTGGGGGAGCTTCCCAGGCCAGCCTTGGCCATCTCACAGCCACTGCCACAAGGGACATGGACACCCCTGGGGTGCCTGTCTGCACATGCCAGTGACACTAAGCCAGGGTTTGTGGCATGCAGGGGTCCTGCGGGAAGCAGGGGGCTGTAAGCCAGCCCGTGCCCCCTGTGGTGCTGGGATGAAAACCTGCGAGCAGCCCCCTTGCAGTGAGCCCTCAGGATTGCTCTAGCAAGGACGAGGAGGGCTCAGGCCAAGCTGGCAACCGAGATGTGTCTTGAAGCCAGAGGACAGCTGTGCTGAGAGGTGACCTGCTGCACCAGCTCTGGACACCCCGTGACACAGCCGTGCCCAAAGGGGCTGTGTGACAGCGGCAGGGCTGGGGACACAACCCAGAGCATCCCCCGCTGCTGTGCCTGGGGCTGCTGCCTCTGCCACCACACTGCCCCTTCACCCGGGGACATCTGCTGCCCTGGGATGGCTCCGCTGCCCTCCTGGGGGGCACAGGGATGAAACAACCCATTGCACCCCTATAACTCTTCAGCAGACATCGCCATATGTGGCATTTGCATTGCAGGGATGCATTTGCCATCTCTGCCCTCTGCAAGCCCCTCTAGCCCGATCTCACGAGCTGGACCAAATGCCCCAGGCCTGCTCGCCAAGGAAGCCGAGCTGCAACAAAAAGCATCCAGGCAAGCATGAAAATCCGGGGGCGTTTCTGTGCCCAAGGCAGGCATGACAAGGGTCACCCCATGACCGGGGCTCCTTTTCTCTTTGCTTTTCTTTCTCCGAGCCCGGGTTCATTTGAAGTCCCAGCGGGTGAGTCACGCAGCCCCTCTGGAGGGGATACGGCCGCCCTCCGGAAAGCCCTTGTCATGGATGCCATGCGCCAGGGATTGGGTCTCCTGCTGGAGCGGTGGTGGGAGGGCTGCGGGGGGTGTGACCTCAGAAGCGTTTAGTCACGGTGGCTTGCAAAGACGAAGGGAAATGCAATATATAGAGGGAAACCCAGCGCCTTGCTTACTGCTCCAGCGCACACGGCACGCACGGATGCACTCAGGAGACAGGTTTTGGCCGCTGCATCCCCAGGCTCGGGGACACTGGTCACCCTTTGCCACCACAGTGACATGTGGGGACATCTTAGACAGGATTTGGGGCTCTCCCATCCCCCCCTAGCGAGCAGAGGGTGCAGGCAGGCTGCCCACTCTGTGAGGGCAGGCGCGGCTGAGCCAGGCAGTGCCAGCCATCCATGCTGGGCAATGGGGAGAAAACAGGGTGGTTTTTTTTTCCCCCTGCATAATTGCTTTTTTTCTTGTGTGTGTGTGTGTGTCCAGCAGAAAAGCCATTTCTTTCTCACCATCTGCCTGCTGCGGCAGGAGAAGGCAGATCCCAGCAGCTGTGGGCCTGGGCAGCTGCTCGCCCTCATGACCGGGTCCTAGCGCCCGGGTACCTTTAGCAAGAGGAGCAAAAGGGGTTTGCAAGACAAACGTGGATCTGCCTTGCTGGAGCTGGGGGGTGGGGTGGGGTTGTTTCCCACCCAACTGTGGGGTTGGTTGTGGTTGCAAATGGTCTGTCTGTCTGTCTGTCCAGATTTGCAGATTTGCAGGACAAGCAGGAGCACCAGCAGGTCTGGCCGAGGCATCCAGGCAAACAAACCCCATCCAGGGCTGGCAGGTTTGCCCTGGGGCAGTTGTGCCATCGCCCCCCAGGGCAGGGATGGGTGCCGGCGGCTGAGCCCTGAGCTGGAGCAGTGGCACTAACCAGTACAGCCAGTGCAGAACCAGTGGAGCCTGGAGGGCCTGGGGTGGTGGGGGCTGGACGCGGTCCTGCCTGCATTGGATGAACCTGGGGGGGGTCATTGTGCCAGCCAGCCCCCAGTGGGTGCACAGCCGGACCCTCCCACCTCTGCCCAGGCTCCAGCCCTTCCCTTGTCCTGCTTCAACTGGGGCAGGTGGTGCAGCTCACTCGTCCAGCTGAAAACCATCCTCTGCGTCCTTCCCTTCCCCTTTCTCCGATGTTCTGGTTCCGCACGTTTCTCCAGTGAACAGCTCATTTCCCCCAGCCAGCTCCCCCCCTGCAAGTGCCCGGGAACACGCATGCAGCAGGGGGGCTTCAAATCTGCCTCTGCAGCCATGCTCGTATTTATCTGTGTTTGCTTCCACGTGGAAGCATCCACGAGAAGTGTCCCTGTCCCCAAGGAGCGGAAGGGCAGCACTCCTGGGCAGCACAGGCGCCTCTCCCTGTGCTGCACCCAGGCTGGTCCCTTCCCATCTCGGTGGCAGCCCTGCCCTGGGTGCCAGCGGAGCATGGCCTTGTGCTGCACCGCAGCACCACTCACCTTCACCCTGGGAAACCACCTGGAGCACCCGCCTGGCGCAGGGGTGCCCATCGTCTGCTTCCGGCTTTGCTGCCGGGATCCGGGTTCCCCAGGGCCTGGATGCTCCAGCCTCACTGGTGCCTGGCACAGGGTGTTGCAATGGCTCGGAGATGGTGGTGGTGGGCAATGGCACCTTTCACCCTTCTCCCCTCCTGTCCTGCAGCCCTGCAGCGTGGCCAACAGCCTGGTGGGGCAGAGGGGGTGTTTGTGGGGGTCTGGCACTGTAGGTGGAGTCTTGCAGTGGGATAGGGATTTGCCATGCAGAGGGATTCTTGCAATGCAGGAGGAGGACTTGTAATGCAGGCGGTGGTCTTATAATGTGGGGGCTCCTGCAATGCATAGGGGGTCTTGCAGTGTGGGAGGGGGTCTTGCTGCGCAGGGGGTGTTCTTGCAATGTGGGGGGATCCTGCAGTGCAAGGGAGCTGTTGTAATGCAGGGAAGACTGGCTGTGCTAAGAGGTCTTAGCACATATGGGGGGTCCTGAAATTCAAGTGCCTGGGGGGTCTCCCCATGCAGTGGGCACTTGCATTGTGCCTGTGTGTCCTGCAGATCAAGGGGGCTCCTGAAATGCAGGGAAGGGTCTTGCCATGCAGTAGGGGTCTTGCAATGTGGGGGGATGTCCTGCAGTGCAAGGGGGCTGTTGCAATGCAGGGAAGGCTCTAGCCATGCCAAGGGGTCTTGCAACGTATCAGGCACGGGGTGGGGGTGGGGGGGTGTCCTGAAGTTCAAGAAGGCTTCTGCAGTGCCTGGGGGGATCTTGCCATGCAGTGTGGTCTTGCAGTGGGGGAGATCCTCCTGGGGAGGTCTTGCCATGCAGTGGGGTCTTGCGGTGGGGAGCGTCCTGAAATTCGAGGGGGCTCTCCAGTGCCTGGGGAGGTCTTGCCATGCAGGGGGGTCTCGCAGTGGGGAGGGTCCTGCCAATTGGACGGAGCTTTTGTAACGCGGGGAAGGCTCCTGCCATGCAGTGGAGCCTCACCGCGGGGGCTGTCCCGCCATCCGAGGGGGCTGTGGCCGCAGCTGGCCGGCTCCTGCCACGCCGCGGTGCGGGGGCGCAGCGGCGGCGGGCGGGGGTCGCGGTGGGGGCCGGCCCGGCGGGCGGGGGGCGGCGGGCGGGGGTCGCGGTGGGGCCGGCCCGGCGGGCGGGGGGCGGTGCCGCGGCGGCGGCGCTATAAAGGCGGCGTCGGGGCGGGCGCGGCGGTCGGCGGCAGCGGCGGCGGTGGCGGCAGGATGACGGCGAACGGGACGGCGGAGCCGGTGCAGATCCAGTTCGGGCTCATCAACTGCAGCAACAAGTACCTGACGGCGGAGGCCTTCGGCTTCAAGGTGAACGCCTCGGCCGCCAGCATGAAGAAGAAGCAGATCTGGACGCTGGAGCAGGACGGGGAGGACTCCAGCGCCGTGCTGCTCAAGAGCCACCTGGGCCGCTACCTGGCAGCCGACAAGGACGGCCGGGTGAGCTGCGACAGCGAGGAGCCGGGTCCCGACTGTCGCTTCTTGGTGGTGGCTCACGGCGACGGGCGCTGGTCGCTCCAGTCCGAGCCCCACCGCCGCTTCTTCGGCGGCACCGAGGACCGGCTCTCCTGCTTCGCCCCCGCCGTCTCGGCCACCGAGAAATGGAGCGTCCACCTGGCCATGCACCCCCAGGCCAACCTCTACAGCCTGGCCCGCAAGCGCTACGCCCACCTGGGGCCTCGCCGCGACGAGCTGGCCGTGGACCGCGACGTGCCGTGGGGCGTGGATGCCCTCATCACCCTGCTCTTCGTGGAGCAGCGCTACAGCCTGCAGAGCTGCGACCACCGCCTGCTGCGCTGCGACGGCCGCCTGGTCCCCGCCGCCGAGCCCGGCACCGCCTTCACCCTCGAGTTCCGCTGCGGGAAGGTGGCCTTTCGCGACGGGGAGGGTCGCTACCTCGCCCCCTCGGGCCCCAGCGGCACCCTCAAGGCGGGCAAGAGCGCCAAGGTGGGCAAGGACGAGCTCTTCGCCCTCGAGCAGAGCTGCCCGCAGGTCGTGCTCCGAGCCGGCAACGACAGGAATGTCTCTACCCGGCAAGGTACGAGGGGGTGGGAATGGGGGGAGTCCCTGGGGTCTCCAGCCCGGGGTGAGCCCCTGCATCCCGCCGGCATCGGCGTCCCTAGGGAGCTGCCTGCCCCGAGCTGCCCCCCTGCATCCCTCGGGCACCACCGCCGCATCCCCTCCATCGCCCCGGAGTGCCACCCCAGCGCTGCCCCCCTGGCAGCCCCCGCGTCCCTGCAGCATCCCCTGCCTTCCTGCAGCGGCAGCCCCCCCCCGCCCCAAGGGGGCTCCCCTGCATCCTTCTGCCATCACCTCTTTAGGGTGTCCCCCCTCGCGCTTGAACCCCTTTTCGCACAAGTCCCCACACCCCTCTCCTGAAGCCACCATCGCCCCAGGGCACCCCTGCTCCCCTCCAGCATGGCTGCCCGCGGTCCCTCCCCCAACCCCTCCACCCCCATTCCCCCCGCACCCCTCCCTTCCCCCTCTCCCAGCCCTGCAGCATCGCCTGCCTGGGGTCCCCTGGCCCCCCCAGCCCTTCAGCGTCACCTCTGCAGGGTGCCCTGGGCAGGGGGGACAGTGAGGGGCCTGCTTTGGGGTGCGGGGATGGACAGGGCAGGGGGGCTGTGGGGGTGGATGGGGCCTTCCCTTGTTGGAAGGAGGCAGGGCTGCCATCCCTCGCCTTCCTACCTGCAGAGCTCATTGTTCACCCAACAAAGCCTCCACCAACCTCCCCCTTCCCTCAGCCATGTGCCCTGCAGAATGGGGCCTGGGGAGGCTGCGGTTGCCCCCATGGGGCAGTAATCCCCTCCCCCCAAACCCGTGGGGCTGCATTTCCCAGTGTGTGGGGGCTGGGTGCTGCCCAGCCCACCCCCAGCCTTGGCAGTGTTACATAAACGGCTTCGCCAAAACACCCCGCACTCCCACATGCACCGCATCCCACATCCACCCGCACAAAGGCAGCGCTAGCGCCTGCCGCGCCGCCCGCACCCATCCCCGTTCCTGCCGCTCGCCCCAGGGGCCACCGTGCTGCCTGCTTCGGGCGTCACGGCCACACGGCACGGCTGCCCTGGGCACATGGCCGCCTGCCTGCCCTCGAGTACCCGGTGCGCATCCCACCCCCTAGCTTGCGGGGTGCTGGCAGGGGGCCGGGGGTCCCGGCTCTGCGGGCTGGGCGATGCTGGAGGTGCACGGCTGCCTGCCGGGCTGGTGTGGGAGCCGTGGGGCACGTCACCGGCACGCCGAGTCAGGCCGGCACACGCCGGGCGCGGGATGGGTGCGAGCATGTCTCACTGCAGCGAAGCCTGGAGGAACAAGCAGCGGGGAATTTTTGTTGTGTGTATATACAATATTTCAGGGTGAATCCTCGTCTGTGCCTGAGCAGCTCCTTGCCGGGAGCTCGCCACCTTTCTCCTTTCAGAGAGCAAATCCTGTGCTGCAGAGCAGCCCCTTAAAAAAACCAAAATAATGCCTGCGAAGATGGGCAGCGGGGACTATTTGCCCAGGCGTAGGGGTTTGGGGAAGAGAGGAGGAGGATGGAGATGGCGGGAGGCTGCCGCAGCGCCGTGGGGGAAGGGCTTGCTGCAGCCCTTTGTCACCGGAGATGGGAAAACCAGATGTGGGGGGAGATTGTGCGGGATGGGGTGGCGGTGGTGGGAGCCCCACGGCGTGAGTGGGAGCACTGCTGGCGGACCTGCCGGCTTTGTGTGATTCACATGGATGGGGGTGGTGGGAAGGGGAGGGGGCACAAATCTCCCCAGCAACAGGGGGCTCTGGGCTGGGCCCGGCCCCGTTCCAAGCAAAATCCAGTGGGGAAGGGTGCGCCGGGGCTGCACACCCTCGCTGCTTGAGTCCATTTTGGCCGGAGAAGCCGTTTCTACCTGGTTTATCCTGCCCGGCAGCAGCGAGAGGCTGGGAGCTGCCGCGCTCTGGGCTCGCCCTCCCTTCTCCCGTCGGGAAAAGTGCCTTGTCCTCCCAAGGTTTCGGAGGAGGCAGCCGACAAACAACCGTCGGAGGAAGTGGTTGCAGACAGCCCTTTCCCCCGCCGCGCTGATAAGCGCCGCGCTGCTGGCAGAAGTGCCGATGGCCACCCGGGATGGCTGCCCGGGATGCGGGTGGTGGGCATGGGAGGCGGGCGGTGGGCACGGAGCGGCTGCACCTGGGAATGGGCAGCTTGTGCCCGCCTGGGGTTAGGGAGGGAGCAGGGATGGCAGTGGCTGTCCGCCCCCCGAGGAGTGGGGACAGGGCCACCGGGATTTTGTGGTTCCCCTGGCTGGGAGCTGGAGCTGGTCCAAGCTTGGGACAGCGCTGTCCCGCAAGTGTCGAGTCAGCTCCTGGCCGGGAGCCTTCTCCCTGTCCCCTGGGATGGCCGGTGTCACCACCGCCTGCATACGGGGCACTGGGGACCACGACACCACCATCCCGGGGGAAGCATGAAGTAGGTGCCAGCCCTGCCTCTGCACCAGCACTGGGGCTGGGGGGGCCCTGGCACCGCTGCCCTGCCTCCAGCCACAGGATGGGCACCCTGGGGAGCCTCAGGCTCCGTGAGACCCCCATCTCCCCATCGTGCCTCCGAACGGAGCCGTGTCGGGGTGCTGCCAGCAGAAAGCGGCCTCCTCCCCGCCTCAATGGCTCCTTTCTAGCCCTGACTGCGGCAACAAAAGGCCCTTTGTGGGCGCGAGGGTCCCCGGGGGCAGAACGCTGGCGTCCTCTCCGCTCCGCTGGGCCCCTGCCAGCCCCCCGCCCGGCAGAGGTGCTCCGCCTGCCCCCCCCCCACCCGTGGGGGGGGAGAGGATGGGCCGACTGGGAAGCGAGGCATTTCGGGAAATGGGGGTCCAGGGAGGGGGGCGAGCGAGCAGGGCGGTGATGGGAGTGCGCCTGGGCATGCCAGGTTGGTGACCGGGAGCTCTGCTCCGGGGCTGGGAGCCCTCCTGGCCTGAGGTGGGGAGATGTGGCTCTGGGTGGGGAGCGTGACTGGGGGCACACGCTCGGGTGCAGGTTTTCATCTGGAGATGCCAAGTGGCGCGTTGGTGCTTGGGGGAGACCACAAAGCCACAGGAAATCCATAGGGAAGGAGGAGCGGGTTTTCCAGGAAATCCATGCTTCACCCCCACCCGTGACCCCCTTGCAGAGCTGCACCCCCAGCAGAGGAGCTGTGTGGTCCCTGGGTGCTCCAGGCTGTTGCTTTTAGATAAAAACATCTTTGGATTTATGTACGGTTGCAGCATAAGCCCGTCTGGAGGGGACGAGTCTCGGAGCACGTGTGCAGCTGTGGTGTGGGGTGCCAGAGCCCTGCAGGGAGACCGGACCCAACGTGCGCACGGCAGAGCTGGCTGCAGCATCCCCTGGGCTGCTAGGGGCACCAGGACCCGAAATCCTGCCCTGCCACCCACGAGGGCGTCCGGGGGCTTTGCCAGCACTCCCTTGGAGGAACGGCAGGGCTCAGGTTTTATCAGCCATAACCGTGGTGTTTCTGCAAGGGAGCCTCTTGGCCTCTGGGGAGTCGGAGGATGGGCAAGGTGCAGCCTCCCGTCTGCTCCGGGTGCTGGGCAGGGCCTGGCAGCTGCCTGCGGGTCTGCCAGCTCCCAGCTGGAGGAAGGCAGCGAGCAGAGCCTGTGCAATGGGCAGCTCCTGACGTGTGGGTCTGCCCCCCGTGGGTTCCGAGCATGGGGACTGCTCCGGCTGGCTTGTCCCACTGGCTGGCCATGGTCCGCCGGGCTCTGGCCTCCTCCCCATGGAGCGCATCCACTGGGTCTCACCAGCATCCCAGGATGGCATGTAGGGCACCACCTGTGTGAGTTTAATGTAGAGGGAAGGTCTTCTACATGCTGTAAATGACCCCCACACTGGGTGTGTGGCCCCTGGTGGCACAGGTACAGCAAACTGCTCCTTTAGATGGAGAAGCCTCTCCCCAGGAGATGTGGGAAGGCTCGTGCTCTGGGATGGCCACAGGCCTCCATGCGCATCTGCCATCCAGGGTTGGAGAGCAGCGAGGGCTGGGGCATTGATCCTGCAAACCCGAGGGGCTGGCAGCAGCTGAGGGGCTTGGGAAGCCCTTCCCTGCGCCAGCGCCGGCTTGTCCCCCATCACCCTCCCTGGCTCTCCGAGGACCTTGAGCCCAGGGCTTTGTTTGGGGGTGGGGGGTGGGGCACAGTGTTAGGCAGCCCTTGCGGGGGGATGTGCCTCAGCTCCCACCTCCAGCCTCTGCATCCTCCCCAGGACCCCCCTAGCAAACCCATGTTGTGGATGGAGCCGGAGGACATCCCACACAGGGAATCTGGGGGGGAGCAGCCGTGCCCCCCTGCTCCCCAAACGCTGCCCTGCCGCTGTGTGATTGCCCCCCTCCAGCCTCCAGCTGTAATTAGCAGCTTTGTCAAGGTCAGGCAGAGTCGTGCGGCTCCAGACTGTAAATTTACCAAGAGCGGTAATTAAAGCGTGATTGCAATGGGAGCGGCACAGCCGGGCCGGGCGCTGCGGGAGGGCGGGTGGCTGTGGGCTCCCTGCCACAGCCCTGGGCTGCAAAAAGCGGGGTGGTGGCAGGGGGTGGCTGGAGGGACAGCCTCTGTGTCCTCACCATGGGGACACGGGGACATCGCTCCTAGACCTGCCATGGTCCTACCGCCTCTCTGCCCATGCTTCATCCCATCCCTCCCCGCTCTGACCCCCCAAACCTCCTGCTCCAGCTCAGTTACAGCCCTTTGAAGCTGCCTTCTGCCCCCGCCATAATTGCATTCCTTTCTGCTGAGTCGGTGTAACCCAACCCAGCGCCGCTTTTGGGGAGGGGGCGGTGGGAGACCCTCCTGCAGCACCAGCAAAAGCCAAACCTCCCTGCCACGGCCAGAGCCTGGGCAACTGCACGGCAGCGGGGTGGGGGGAGCCCGGTGGGTTCGCTGTGCTCTGTGGTGAGGGGTCCCTGGGGGTGAGGGGATGGTGTTGGGAGGCTCCCAGTGCTCCTGTCCCCCCTCCAGCCCATCTGTGGCGCAGAGCATCCCCCCAGGCTCTCCCCATCCTGGTGCCTGCAGGTCAGGCAGCTCTTTGCTGAAAAGCCTGGCAAGGAGGAAGCTCTGCTGCCTGCTTGCCCCCCACCGCAATCATCATCATCAGCACTTGCAGGTTAGGGGGGTTCAGGGGTGCTGGCAGCCCTGGGTGCTGGGCTGCACCTCCCGGCATCCCCGCCCGCAGCCCAGTCTGTCCCTGTGAGCCCCCGCAGAGCCCCCCTGTGCAGCGCGCAGGCGGCTGTACAGCTCTCGGAGCAGCCCGCTGCGGCGCTGCTTTCCCGGCGGGGGTGCAAAAATCAAAACCAAATGTTTCCACCGACCGCTGGCTCAGCCCCTGGCAGCCCTGGGAGGCGGCGAGTGTGGGACAGCTGTGCCAGCCGAGGACTCTACCGGCGGGGCTGGGCTTGGTGGCCCTACAGCACCCCTTTGCCCCCCGTGCTGCCCCAGATACGCCGGGGAGCAGAGCAGCGGGGCGGTGGCGTGTCCATCGGGAGCTGCAGAAGGTGCCGGAGGATGCTCAGTGGGAGAGGGAGCTGAGAACAGGCAGCGGTGTGGCAGCCATAGGACAGTTTGGGTGTGGGAGAGAAGATTACAGCCAACAAAGCAAAGCCCTCAAAGCCTGATCCCTTTGGGAAAGGTGGGAGACTGATAAGCGAAGCAGAGATGGCTCCTGGGATAGGGGTGGCATGGGATGGGGACGGCTCTCGAGAGATGCAGGCGGGCGATGGGAAGCCACCATCGCCACCTCTGAGGCCGACAGCTGGTGTGTGGAGGTGGATGGTCCCTCCTCAGGTGGGTGCAGCTGGTGGGACTCACTGGTGGCTGTGCCGTACACAAGGGCCACCCCGGCGGCGGTCCCTGGAGCCCTCCCAGTGACCCTGTACTGCGGCATTCCCACTCCCAGCAGCTGAGGAAGGTGCAAGGGGCCAAACACATTGACCAGCCCCACGAGCAGGTCCTTGGCTCCAGGAAAAGGCAGAGTTGGGCAGAAAGGTTGCACACGCACCTCGCATCCTTTACAGGACCTGGTGCATGGTTGGACACCACATGGGTGCTACAGGAGAGGGATGTGGGTGCTTTCTGCTGTGAAAAACTTACCCAGCTGTACTAGACCCCAGTCTGTATCGCCATCCTCCCCTGAGCTGTTCCCATTGGTTATGGACCTGTGCTCCACTGGTGGTACTGGGGCCCATCTCCACTCATCCCAGCTGTAGGTAGACAGGGAGAAGCGGGGCCGAGCACCGCGCCCCAGCTCCCTCCCCAAAACCCAGCACGGCAGCTTGGCTGTTTTGCTCTGGCTGCAGGCTACGGCTTGTGACTCGCCTCCTCAGAAGTATTTTTGGGCAGAAATCCACCAAGCTGGAGAGCTCTGGAGAGGATTTGGCCCCGCTAGCCCTGACTAAGCAGGTTTGCTTAGGCTCAGTGCCTGTGGGTGGATGTGCATGTGGCCTGGGGGGGCCAGCGGTTGCCCCAGGACTGTGGCTGGTGGCCCCAGGACCAGCTGCATCTGCCTCCAAGGTTGCCAAGGGCAAATGCTGTCTCTGGTCCCGTTGGTGCAGGGATGGGTCATCCTGGCTGGCAGAGCTGGGGGACCGGCTGGTCTGACTGGGAAAGGCTTGGCTGCCCCAGGGCTTTCCCGAGCTGCCTCCCTGCAAACCTCACCGCCCTGAGCCCTGACAGGCTGTGACAATTTATGGATGAAAGATGGTGCCACGGTGCTTAACCACGCCGTGAGCTGGGGATTCATAGGTGGCCCAGTGGCCTCTGCTAATGGATTCAGTAACCTGGCTGTCACCCTCAGGGTGTGTGTGTGTTTAAAAAACTACAGCCCTTTGTGCGTGAAATACCTTGGCTGGTCTTTGCTCGATGCTTAATCGTGATGGAGCTGATGGTGGTGGAGCCGGAGAGTCAGGTGGCTGCCTCAGCTCAGTCCAGTTTATGGCCTCAACACCTGAGCAGCCAAATGCAAACCTGGATTTGAACGCAAAATTCCGGGATGGGATGGTGTGCGAGGGATTTGGGAGTCAGCAAAGCTCACCCAGGGGAGTGGGAGCCCCTCTCAGTGGGGTTTCCTGGTCTGGTTCCACACCTGGACCCGCTAGAGGTGGTTTGGGGTCCCCCCCGGCCTTGTGCACCCCCACTTCCATCTGCCTCTGCCCTGCAGGGATGGACCTCTCAGCCAATCAAGATGAGGAGGGTGACCAGGAGACCTACCAGCTGGAGATCAACAAGGACACCAAGAAATGCGCCTTCAGGACCTATACTGGGAAGTACTGGACGCTCACCTCAAATGGGGGCATCCAGTCCACCGCCTCCACAAAGTGAGTCCCCTGCCCCCACCAGCCTGGGGCCGTGCATGGGCTTCAGGGACCCCTCTTCATCTGCCAGGGTTATCCTGGGGATTTTCCAGCCTAGGCGCTCATCCCAAAACGCTTTCCAGCGAAGGCGGTGAATTCCCTGGAGAGCCCTGGGGCTGGCCCGGGGCTTGCCACCCACGATGCTCAGGAAGTCCTTCGGGCCACGTAATCCTTCCCGGCCGGCTGGGGCTGTTGAAATGCTTTACCCCGCAGTTCAACCCTCTGCGAGCCAGGCAGAAACCCCAAAAATGCATTTGGCTGCCTGCCTGCCTCCTGCCCGTGGGGTGAGGGCTTTGATGGCCACTACGATGTGGCCCATCCTGCAAAAAATGGATCGAATTGGGATCTCCCGGTTCCTGCTGTGACCCTTTCCAAGGTGGTGGGGTGGCACCGGCAGGTCCCCATCTGTCACATCCCACTGAAGGCTCTCTCTGCCCCTGCAGGAACGCGAGCTGCTATTTTGACATCGAGTGGTGTGACAAGCGCATCACCCTGAAAGCTGCCAACGGCAAGTACGTGACGGCAAAGAAGAACGGGCAGCTGGCGGCCTCCATGGAGACAGCGGGTAAGGGACCCCCTTAGGGACCCCTGTCCTGTGCTGGGGTGGCAGGGGATGGACAAAGTCCCCGCTCCGAACCAGACTCCTCTTCCGAATGATGCTCAGGGATGCAGGCAGTAAGTTTTCTTAATGACAGTTTCACATGCTGTGAGGTGGGAGGCCAGATGGGGTGGGTGAGAAATGTGTGGGGGGCACAGCCCACCCTCCTCACTGCTGCCTGCCGGCTGTGGGGTCCGGGCGCTGCACCCCCTGGGCTGCTCTCATATCCTTTCTCCCCTCCGGCGCAGGTGAGACGGAGCATTTTGTGATGAAGCTGATCAACAGGCCCATCATCGTCCTCCGTGGCGAGCACGGCTTCATCGGGTGCCGGAAGGTGACCGGCACCCTGGACTCCAACCGATCCTCCTACGATGTCTTCCAGCTGGAGTTCAATGACGGAGCCTACAACATCAAGGGTGAGTCCTTGGGGGCGGCTACGGGCTGGGGGCAGGGTGACGGCCATTGGGGTCCCTGTGGTGGCTCACAGGGCCACCTTGTCCCCTCTCCCTCTTGCCTGCAGATGCCACTGGGAAGTACTGGATGGTGGGGAGTGAGTCGTCCGTCACCAGCAGCAGCGACACCCCCGTGGACTTCTTTTTTGAGTTCTGCGACTATAACAAAGTGGCCATCAAAATCAATGGCAAATACCTGAAGGGTGACCATGCTGGGGTCCTCAAGGCATCCGCCGACGCCATTGACGCCTCCACCCTCTGGGAATATTAATGCACTTTAGCATACCTCCCATTGCCAACTTCTCTTTTCCCTCCTCCGTCCTTTTTTCTTTGGGTTTTGTTTCTCCTCTCTGTAAAAGGATTTTCAGACTGGCTTGCCCTTTCCTCCTGCCATAGAGTTGGTGCGTTATGTGGGAGGTGGGTCTCCATAAATCCCTGTAAGAACTGGAAAAGTGATGGGGCAGCCTGCCTATAGCTCTGTAGAGGGGTCTGTCTCTATCCTCCTCCCCCCTTGCCTCCCTCCAGGTTTGCTGGGCTTGGAAACTGCTGACCCCCATCCCAGCCCTGAGCATCACCTTAGGTAGTTCAGTTTCCACTCCTCGATTGAAAAAAAGGGAATAAGATCACCTCCATGCTTGCTTCCACCATATCAGCGCTGGCGCCGCCCAAATCTGTCCTGCCAGTGTCCCCCAGCACACCTGTGCCATCCTGACCTGCTCCAAGCAGGGGCAGAGCGATGGTGCTGGGCTCAGCCAGCTCCTCCTGGCTCTCCCTGGCAGCTTCTCTCCGCTCCTGGCTTTCGGGGCAGGATTCATCCCTGGCGGAGCCGCTGAGGTGACCTTATATATCACAGCAGCCCTGGGGCTGGTGTGTGCCGGCATGGGTCCCCATGGAAGGGCCACCAAGCTGACCCCCCCAACCCCTGCACCTGGAAACGATTTTTTTAGGGTGATCCCGTCTGGAAAGCCTCAGTCTTTCATCTCATGGAGCCCCACACGCCTTGTGTCCCTCTGCCCCTCCTTGTGCTTCTGGCTGTGGAGGAGCATCATAGACCTCGGCTGTGGGGCCGGCCGGGCGGGTGGCTGCCTGAGCTGGTCCTGCTGCTGTGCCTGGGAGGGGATGGCGTGGGGGGGATGCAGAGCTCGTGCCGGGTGGGGGCTTCACCCAGCCCACCTCCAGCGCTGGCAGGCTTTGGTCCCCGCAGGAGCCCAGCTGGCCGATGCAACCTGCCCTGGGCGGTGGCTGGAAGCATAAACTGCAGATTTTGGTTTACAGAATAGAAAAGTTCCTTAGCAAACTTTGCACAGTGATATTTGCTCAGTAGCTTTGTTGGTGGTTTTTTTTTTTTCCTTCTCTTTTTTTTTTTTCTTTTTCTTTTCTCTCTCTCTCATAAAATACTGGAACAGTGAGGCAAATCACTGAACACCTAATGCTGAATTAGGAAGTGCCCGTTCCTGTGGGCTACCCTGAGGAGGGCAGCTCCTCATCTCGCCGCCCCTGGGGCACCTGGGCTCGGCTCTCATGCCATTGCAACCCTACTGGAAACATTAAAAAAAAAAAAGGAAAAAAAAAAAAGAAAAAAAAAAAAGACCAAAACAGTATTTTTGTTAGTCTCTATTTATATATGCTCTCCATGGCACTGTGTTACCAGCTGTTGTCTGTACTAGGTCTGCATTAGAGTATAACGCTGTTTGTAACAGGTGATGCTGACGTGTTCGTTAGGGTGTTGAAAGGCACTTTATCCTTTGGGGCCTTCCTGGGGCCGGGATTTGCTCCCTGCAAACACACCAAGGAGCCTTTTCCCTTTGGGCCCCCACTGGGGAGGGAGCGCTGGTGCCCACCCCACACCAAGGGTGCTCGCGGCATCGCTGCGGTGCCAAACCAGGGCCGGTCCCTGTCGCCGCAGGCAAGGTAGGGGCTCGTCAGCCTTAAAGCCATGTGGAGGGGCAGCCCTCCATAGGAGCTTGGTGCTAACCTCTCAGCTGGGACAGCGAGCGACCCATCCCCTGCCAGGGGGACACCTCTGGGCCAGGCTCCCTGGCCGGCGCAGGGGATCCTGGCTGGGACTCTACCTCGGCTCTGCGCTCACATCCAGGGGCTGTGGTGCCCACCCGCCCGGGGACCGCGCTGCCCCTCGAAGGACAGAGTGTCTTGATGAAGCCCTGAGTGACCCTGTGACTTGGCACACACTTTTTGCTGGCCTTCACCCCCTCACCGTGTTGCCTCTGCCCTGTCCCCCGTCGCAGTTGGAACCATGTAACTCCCGCTCCAGCTTCTCCCATGTGACACTAGGTCATCATCTCTCCTGTCTCCTTATCGGGTGTCGTGACTCTCTGAAAACATCTCACTCTGAAAATTTTAAGTTTTGGGTTTGTTTGGGGTTTTTTTTTTTTTATTATTTTTTTGTAAGTGCCATTTGTATAACTTAAAAAAAGCTTCAAATGGAGAAAGATGAATAAAAAAAACTTGCATTCAGATAGAAGCAGCGGTGTGTGGTCTGTCAGGGCAGCTGCAGCTGGGGCTGCAACAGCCTTTTAATGAGGCACGAGGCTGAGCGTGGGGCAGTTGGGGGCCAAACTGCTTCACCAAGACTGAGCTGGAACTGGAGGGCTCGGGCGGGTGGGTGGCCAGGGAACAGTGGCCAACAGGCTCATCCTACCCAAGGGACTAAAGCCAAAGCCGGCTGGAGGCTGGTCACCTCGAGATGCTCAGGGCACTGCACCCACCTGTGCAGCGGTCAGGGATGCACCAGCACCCCAGCTCTCCTGTGAAGGCACTGCCTTTTTTCCCCGTGGCTCAGATATTCCCTGCCCCATATGATGTCCCTGAGAGAGGGAGGAGGCACCTGCTAGGAGGGAAGAGCGGTGGGATTGCAGAATCATGGAATGGTTGGGGTTGGGAGGGACCTCTGGAGATTTAACTCAGGACCCTGCTAGAGCAGGTTGCATGGAGCGGGATGCTGGTTTTGGGTGCAGTGTGGCATCTCTGCTCAGTGATATGGAGGAGAAAAAGAAAGAACCAAGGACACGAAGGAGGTGGGATGCCCACCTGCTGCAGCCAGCCCAGGCCAACACACAGCAGCCGGCCGGAGGAGCTGGGATGGCTGGGATGTACCCCCAGCCCTCCCAGGACAGCCAAAACCAGCCCTAAAACTCAACCAACCCACCCAGGCTTCATGCTGGGGCCAGCCCCAGTTTCGGCTGTGAAGCTGGGGTGCAGCATCCATCGATGGAGGGGCTGGGGACCAGCTCCATCACCCACACCAAGCAGCCAGCCCCTTCGCTGCCCCTTGTCTCCCACAGCCCAGCTGAGCACTGCAGGTCACTGACGGCCCATTTGGCTTTTAACCATCCAAAGCTGGTTTGGTAAAACCAAAGAGTGGGGCAAGTAGGGGGGCTGCCAGCTGCCCCCAGTCGCACAACCCAGGGGGGGGCGGGAGGGCACAGGCCGGAGGGACCTTCAGAGCTAGGTCTCAGCTGTTTGCCAGCACGGGGAAGGGGCTCCAGAGCCACCACAGCGTGGCAGGGAGGACCCTCACCCATCCCCTCCTCCCCAGTCGCCAACACACATTTCCTTTTGCTTTTAAGGCCAGATTCTGCATTTAGCATCACTCCTGCAAGGGGGGGGGGGGGGGGGGGAAGTCCCCCACAGCCTTTCCTCCACTCGACACACGCATCCTGGTTTCCATTTAAAGAAACAACTGGAAACCATTTTCTATCCCGTCCAGTTTTTCCTCGGGAGCATGTGGAACGTATTAAGCTTTTCCAGGAGGGTTAAATGGGTTTTGCCTTGCAACTTACAGAGTTTTCAACTGCACGGGCTGAGATCTGGCACAAGAGCCCTGCCTGCTTATCCCCGCCGCCTGCCATCAGCCCTGGCATCTGGGCTGGAAGGAGGATGCTTCGGCTGTAACGAAAGCACGGAGGTAAAAGCCAGAGTGCACAAATTTATTTACAAAAAATTCAAATTACAATATAATACAGGAACTTTTTACACACAGAATATTAGAACAGTTTACTACCAGAAGGTAAAGAAAAATATGTTGGGGGATTTTTTTGGGTGTGGGGTTTTTTTTTCTTTTTTTTTTTTGTAACAAACCACCTATTTATTTTCAGCTATTGTTATACAAAGTTGCAGAACATGCACATCTTTACAGGGTTTCTTTCTTTTAATATAATGTTTTGCTAAGTGCAAATACTAAGTTTCTCTCTCCACCTTTAAGGCAAGTAAAATGGGACACTGCAATTAACCATGAGAAGTACCTGTTATGGAATCAGCCTGGGCACAGCAACCTCCCTGTCCCCTTTTGAAGGACAAATGGTTTCAAGGACCGCAGGGCAGGAGGGAAAACGGGATGCAGATCACAGATGGCTCTGGTGCTTCTGCACTAAGTTTTGGGTTTCTTTTTTTCTTTTAAAATAAACTGACCCAGATCCAAGTGCTATCAGAAACCACAGCTCAAGGTCTCTTGGGTTAAGAGGGGAGGAGAGGCCACACGCGTTGGCTGTGGAGTAATTTTCGGTGAAGGGAGTGATCCCTGGGGAGGGAAGCAGCTCGGAGCCCAGCACCACCCCAGGGCTGGGCAGAGGGCTAAGGCTCATCGCTGGGGGCTGCTGGGCGCAGGGCACAGCCGCATCGCAGACCAAGCACCCATTTCTCTTCTCTCAGACACAAATAAGCTCATGGTTTTAGCAGGGGACATGGGGACAGTGGTCCCCTCTTCCCCTACGCCCACCAGGCTCCTCCAAGACCACAACCATCACACCACGGCAGCAGCAGACCCTCATCACATCCCGACCACGAGGACTGAGCACTGACACTAACCTGCCCTTGGCACCTCTGCCCGACACTCCTCCATCCCTCACGCTCCATCTCTGCGCTCCCCCCTGCCCAGGCTTTGCAGACCTCCAGGCAGCTCTAGACACGCACCCAATCACCGTTTTGCTAGTTACTGCTCCCAGCCACATCGCCCTGTGACACCCATCACGTTTCCTTCACCTTCCACGTCTGGGCCACCGGCTCAGCACCTGAGCTGTGCCCCAACTGCTCGAACCCCCTCCACTGCCTGACCCCCCCCTTCGCACAGGCAGGTGCTGGGGGACAACCGCAACCATGCTGCTGGGAAAGGCACAAGGTTCAGGAGGCCTGGAGGGCTCATCCAAGCTGACCCTTGAGCCCAGAAAATCTCAGCTACTAAAAAACCAGGATTCCCTTTCTTCTGACCTGGTTCTAAGAAGCAGCCATGCTTCTTCTGACCTCAGTCCATTTTCTTGCCACCCTCTAGTGCTGTGAACACAGCCCTCCCTCCCCAGATCCCACGGGACGCCCTGCTCCTGGCTACCGCAGGGAATCGCTTGGTGCAAGGCAGGATTTAAATCTGGTTAAAACCCAGCTGAGCAGCAAGTGATAAGCTCCGGCAGCCCCCAGACTACTTCCAGAAATAAATTAAAGAAAATTATAGCAGCAAGGGAATAGCACTTGGTTATTACTGCTAGAGAGACGGCGGCACTGAGGAGCTGGAACTCCACAGGGTATGTCCAACCCCAAGGCAATGCCCAAGAGTGGAAAAAATCGCTGACTCAGCTCCAAAAGACATAGAAGTCCCCTCTGGGAGACCCTTCTGGGAACAGTGGTCCCCAGGTGCTGTCCCAGGCCACGGTGGAGGCTACCTTTCCCCAGGAGCATCCCGCCACCAGCACTGCACCCATCGCTCACTGCGTGCCCGAGGGGACGCTGTGCTGGGAGCGGACATGGAGAGCTGCGCGAGGGTCTGGCAGGGACCGCGTGGCAGAGGCAGGGAGTTTAACCTGAAAAACAAATCAAACAGAGATACCTGGATGCCAAGATACAGGGGGGAATAACGGGAGAGGAAACGCACCCAGACAGCTCCCAGCCAGACAGAGCAGAACAAAGCCCGGATCAAACCACTTGGGAAACAACAACAGCACAACCGGGCTGCTAAAAGCTAGCACAGCATTTCTGGGAAGAGTTTTGGGGCTTTTTTTTTTCCACTTCAACCATTTTCTTTTCTAGAGGGGGCCCATACGAGACAGCACAGCCAAGGCCTGTGGGGAGAGGGCTTTGTGCCAACACTCCTCCCACAGCCCAGCAATACACCCCCTGCTTCTTACAAGGAAGTTTTGCTTTTCCTAAATCCTCACTTCCTAAGTCCAGCAATACTCACGTTTGCCTTTTAACATGCTTTTCCAAAGCCAATTAAGCCGAAACACACATTTTGCAGAAGGCATTAAGCGCCGCGGAAGCAGCCAGCTTCCTGCAGCACAAGGCTACAGCTGCCCCTTCGCTGCAGGGGGGTCGGCTAAGGGGGCTCCCGGCTCACCGCTGCCTGCACGCACGACTACAGGGGCAGTTCCTCACCCTTCTGCTACGACACACATCACACACCACCATCTATGCATCTAACCAGGTTATTTGCCCAAGCAGTTTTGCAATGAAGAATGCAGCTCAGGCTCCAGGTGCTTCTATCAGCTCTGTAAGGACTGCTGCCAGAAGCAGGGGGAGATGTGGGATGCCAGATGAGAACAGCAAAGGCCATGTTTTGGAAGCTGACAGGCACTCACCCCTAGGGGGAAAAAAGTCCTGAGCCCTTCAAAGGGGGCAAGTTCAAAGGTTAGGGTGCCCGAGTCTTTTGCTACTTGTTAAAGCCCTGAGACATGGCCCTGGGCTTCCTACTGAGATCTCAGCAATGAGATGGCTGCTGCATCCCCTCACTCCACTTGTAGAGTGAGAAATGCTAGAAACACTAGACTGACTTGGTTTTGAACAATTTATTTCTGCTGTGAGGTGCTAGCAGGTTACAGGGATGCCGGAGAACACGGAACCCAGCCCTGTACCTCCCTGCAAGCAGAAGGCTAGGGCTGCTGACTCCTGTTACCTTGCTCCTGAAGGTCTTACTCAGATGCCAAGTCTCTCCTCCCTTCCCCCAAGACTCACTCGATTGTGTGGCAGCTGCTCCGACTGGTAGGATTTTTGGAAAGTCCCCGAGTGACAGCTGCATCCTTGTGCTCCCCACAAAGTCTCACTTTTCTTCCCAACAGCTACCCGAACAGGCTTTGTCAAATCTAAACATCTGGATGCCCAACAGAGGGAGAGACCCCTTGGAAACGCAGCACCAAGCCCTGTAGCAGCACAGGTTGAAATGTTTGACCGCAGAAGTTCAGAGAAGCTCTAGAGAAGGGTGCAGTGCAGGTATCTGTGAGCCAGAGCCCGTCCCCTTCCCGCTGGCTAAACCAAGGGGGGCTGCAGAAGGAAGGGTGGTGGTGTTACGGGGGTGGCTTCGCCCTGCAATGACCCTCCACCAAGTGCTGTTTGAACCAGGTCAGAACCGGTGTCGGGGCTGAGGGCCAAAGTGCATAGGCAAGTTGTGCTCCAGCTGAACATTGATCTGAGGGAAATCATAGTTCACCCTCATGTTCGGTAGTGGGGGGACGTAGGGGGCAGGGATGGGGCCGATGTTGAGGGGGATGTTATTGTACATGGGACGGACGGGAGGGAGCGGGAAGGGAGGGTGCACGAAGGGGTAAGGGGGCATCCGGGGTTGATGGAGGTTCTGAGGAACAGGTCTGGGGATGACTTCAATTCTCTGGATTTTCTCCATGGGCTTTTCTGCAGGAGGGCCAATCCGCTTGAAGCTGTTCTCTGCAGAGGGAGGAGAGAAAAGAACCCGTCATCCCACAAACAAGAACTCACCAAGCTCAGTCCATGGTCTTACATTTGCAGTTGGCATCCTCCATCCCCGGCACGTTCCTTAAGCACGCTCTCTGCGGTATCGCTGCTTGCCCCTTCCATGCTCCACGCACCAGGGAGCACGGCACTAGCCTTCCAGGTCGGCTCCTTTCATCTTTCCACCACACCACAGACAGGGAACACCTCCTTCTGCACCCCCCGTGACACAGCACAGAGGCTATGCTGCCCTTCAGTGGAGGGCAAGTGGAGAGGAGACAGGTCTGTGCATCCACGACATCTGACGCCAAGGAGAGCTGAACACGCATGAAACCTGCTGGCAACAGCCCTTTAAAGCTAGGTGGGTTCCCCGGAGGAACAGGGTGAGGCTTGCACCCTCTGGAGCAGGACTGGGGTGATGCTGGGTGCAGCACAGCAATGCACAGAGAAGCCTGCAAACAGCCAGGCTCTGGGAAGAACCCAGTGATGATTCAGACTCGTCAGTAGCTGGGAACCATGAGCTCTCCTGTCATCCTCAGTCTGATCTCAAAGCACAGGTACAGACTGGGACTTACCTCCATTTTTCTTCCTTTGCTCCTCTTCAGCCTCCTTCTGAATCTCCTGGATTATCTTCTCATCGTCTTCCTAGAAATCACAGGAGTACCAAGAGTCAACAGGCTAAGTCCTGCTGCAGCAACCTTCTATTCTCCAAGTACTGCTGCTCTTTTCAGCACGTTTGCACGGGGGGGAGGGGGGAAAAAGTAAATTCAGCTGAATTGTCCTCATCTGGGGTTGACCTAGACTTAGTCAAAAGCAAGGCTGCCACGGGGGATGGCAGCACAAGCCACTTGTGTAGAGCCAAGCCTACTCCACGGACCATGACTAAGAGGCCAAGATCAGCTTTCCAGGGAGATCAGTGTTAAAATTCATTGACTTGATGGAAACCAGAGAACTGCAGCCCAGCTCCGCCCATCTGAAGAGTTACTAGAGAGTTGTTAATCTTTTAAATGGCAATAGCCTATTAAATATTTACATTATGCTAGCGCTTCTAGAGTTTTTGGCCCAACAGCTAGAATTAACACAACTTAAATCCTGGCTCTAGTAGCTAAACGCTGCTGTGACGAGGCCATTTAGATCTTATCTGTAAATCTGACGAGGGCATAAATCATAATATGTTTCTTTAGTGTCTATCTAGAGGTTATAGCAAGAATATTCAGACCTGCTGCTCAACAAGAACACAAGGACAAGCCAGAAACTGAAACAGAAACTGATGAGAGGCACCTTCTGCCTCTCATCATCTTCAGTTTTCTGAACCCAAAGGAGCAGCAGTGAGACCGAACAACGCGGTGAAGTCTCAGGTGCTGCAAATATCTAGAGAGATGGCATTTACACCACCTTTTACTAGATCGAGGGAGCGTGATGGACAAAGTCTTGGCAGAAGACTACACAGCTCTTGAGCTAGGAGAGGCTTGCCTGGAGGGATGGCCACGGGCACCGACAGCCCGTAGGGTCCAGGCAGCTCTTCAGCTTTACACCAGGCCGTGCTAGTGCTGCTAGGAAACCAGAGAATCACCCTGATCCAACTGTCCCCACCCAAGAACGGCTGTGAAAAGTGAGTTTCTTCACTGCACCACAGCATGCAACAGCTATCGGGGTAACAAAGATCACACTGAACAACTACAGAGACATCTCCCTCTTTGTGCCAGGCAGCAGATGCTTCTGCTGGCCATATGTGCAGTGATGGCAACAGAGGTCCTCCCGGTCTCTGCAGGGTTGCGTCCGCTGCTGCTTTGCATCCGTTGGGATGAAACACTACCTGGCACTTTCAGAAAACAAATGAGAAGAGCTAAGCCCCCGGACAGTGTTGGTACTCTTGATGTTAGTTATCAGGGAAGAAGGCCAAGAACAGGAGCTGCTGGATGACACACACCACCTGCATCAGGCACTCGGGGTCCACCTGCACAGCAAGGAGCATGCTGTTTGCTCCAGCACTTCCTCCATGAGCGCTAACGGTGGAGCAGGAGGGGAACCCCAAGCCCCAAGCACCCCACAATGCACAAGGCTCTGCCTCGTTTTATTCATCCTAATTTCAGTATTGCCAAAACCCATTCATTTCTTCCTGAACACTCTTAATGCGGAAAATATCCTCTATTTTGAAGAGCGCTCTGGGACTAAATCCGAAATATGCTTCATGTGTGCAGCTATGTTGAAATTATTTTAAGTCTAGTCAGCTTCCCAGTTCCAATCTCATGGTCCTGCACATGTCTAGCAGCAACGCCTGGGAAGCTCGCTAAGATGTCCCCTCCTCCCGCCAGCAGATAAGGTTTCCCTGGGAGACTGAAGTTATCTTAATGCGCAGAAAGCCAACAAACTCAATACTTCCCCCCGCTTTTAGTATTCTGAGAGTCAATGGTTAAAATTAAGACTTCCCAGGACATGCTCCCCGCCACCTGCCCCCTCCAAGCAGGCTGCTTCCACGGACTGCTAATTACAGCCTATCTATCTCCATAAAAACTGCTGAAGAATGGCTCTTCTGAGCCTATACAGAACTTCTAGTTACCCCCCCAGTATCAGATTCCAGTGTTTCCTGGCTGGAAAACCACCAGGGCACGGTCTGCAACCAGCAACCAAACCCCCCCCCGCTCCTTCGCCGCTTGAGCAGCACTCCCAAAGGGTGGCCCCAAAGCTTTGCAAATGGAGGCAGCCACCCCTCCCCACTTTATTGCCTTTTACTGGAAAAAATGCACCTGAAGGGTTTTTTTAGTTACATGACAAGAAACGTATTTTAAGCTCAACTGAATGTCACCCCATCTCTCTCCCTCACACAAAGATAAACCTCACCTTAAAGCCTAGAAACATGCAGAAACACCTTCTAACTTATGAAAAGTGCTTTTACTTTAGCCTAAGGCTGTGATTAACCCCCTGAAAGAGCATTTTCCCAGGACACTGCCATCCTGCCACCCCCCCACCGTGATGCTGCAGCTCCTGCAAATGCTGCTGCTGACACCGAGCAGTCCTGCAGAAGGCTGGGGAACAGGGCACACGAACAACACAACTTTATGAGATCCTCCTGCAGCAAGGGCTACTCGACCCTCCCAGTTTAAACTGCAGCTGACCTCTGCACTAACGAGGGCTTGACAAAGCCATCTGCCCCTGGGGCTGGCGAGCCAGCTGCATGCAGACCCAAGGTGATGCTGGCTTCAATTACTGCAGCTCCCATAGCTCCAGGGAAACACTGAAGAGCAAACCCCATCTGCCCGACCTCCCAAATGATGTCTGTCTTGCAAGGACAACAGAAAACACGTCACCCCAATTGCAACAGCCAGAGATCCCCACTCAACCTCCTCCCCTCTTGCTCTTCAAGCAGGGGTGCACCTTGCAGCACGCCCTGGGTGCAAAAAAACCTGCCGAGAACAGATGCCCATCAAGATGACCAGTTCCCAACTGGTTTGGCAACTGTAAATCACAGCAGAGGTGTAACAAACCTTGTCTCCGAGAACAGCAGTTATCAGCTTTGTTGCTTCTCTGCTGATAAGAATGTATTCCCACACTGGAAGGTTAAGATGCATTTGGACTTAATCCTGCACACCCAGCCTTGGGTTAGAATGATTTTTGCATCAGTATTTCTGAAAAACCAGTATCCATTAATATAGAAAGAACAAAAATACACAGCACAATATGCACCTCCCTACTTCAGGAGGTGACATTACACTTGGCAAGCAGCACAATTCGATACCTGCAGTATTTAAGCAAGATTCATGTCCCAGATGGAACAAAAAAAAATTGCTATGTGCACAGCAAGATAATTTTAGGGTATTTGTGAAGGAAAGCTGACGCCACATGTTCTGTCTATTACATCTTGCACCGGTGCAGGTCAGAATTAAAAAAGAAGTCTCAGTGCTGCAAATATTCACCATGTACAACAGTGATTTCTGCAAAACACCTCTAATTCTTTGGGAAGCAAAGGCTGTATTTTGATTCCAGCGTAACTGGAGAGAGATGACAGATGCATCTAGGGGTAAAGCATCCACACCAAAAATTAAGTTTTCATTAGCACACTTACGGCTGGCAGTTGTGGTAAGAAACCATTTAATGTCACATGGGGTAGAGGCTGCAGTACAATTTCAAAAGCCTCTTGTGTCCATTTTCCTGAGCGGGTTCAAGTCCCTTAATAAAGGATTAGATTATAATTTTAATAGCCTACTCACAGGCTGCATGGATTGAAGGGATTTATCTTGTCAAGTTAACAGTCATCTTCCTGTCAGCTGCCTTGCCTACAGCAAAAAACCACCACCACACAACCCCCCTCCTCTAAAAGAAAAAAAAAAAAAAAAAAAAGAAAAGCAACCTCCCAGACCCTGGGGGGTTCTCAGCACCAGCCAGCTCGCATGTTTTTTGAGCAAGGACATAACTTGGCTCTCCGTGCGGGGCAATGCTATAGCGTGGCCCTTCCCCGGGCTCCGCTGCATCACGGGAGAAGGGAGGTGGCCAAGGGAAAAATGCAAAGGCTCTATGAGATGTGTTCACCCTCCTTATCTGCAAACACTGCAGAAAGCAAATGCGGCTATTGATAGCAGCTGCATTTTTAAGCAGCAAAACAATGGATGGATGGATTTTTGTCCTGAATCGGACAGTGGGATGCTCTTGGCCAGAACCATCTCCAGTCCTGTAGCCACCAAAAATTTTCAGCCCTGGCCAGCCCGAGAGCCTGCCTTTGCGATCCCCCACCCGCCGAAGGATCTGGGCATGGAGGAGGCTTTTCCTTTCAGCCCTCTCCCATTGAATCCAGGGAATGCGGCGCGCACAGAGCCAATCACAGCAGAAGGCATGGCTGGGGTCTGCGGACGGATTAACTCCGGAGCTGGGCTGGGTTGCTAAGCCAGGCACCTTTTCATGGCAGGGAGGCCTGTTCCAACAATGCTGGGACGTGGCAGCCACGGCCAGCACCCACGCAGGGCCCTGCACACATAAACATACGGCCCCTCAGGAACAACAACACACAGCGGCAAAGGAGATAAAAGCTCCGCAAGACACACACGGACACCCTTCCCCCAAATAAAACCTCCTCTGCCCAGAACAAAAGTGCCCTCCACCGAGCTTTTGAAAGCTCTGTTTTTATCTGCTGTGCTTCTCATCGTCTTTAATGATGAAGTGTCGCAGGAAAGCGCCTGCCCCCCTCCTGAAAGAGGGACAACAAGAGACCCGGTAACTATTGCTGGGCTGCACAACCCCTCCCCTGTCTTTAGAAAGCGCCTTCACCACCACCGCCTCCCCCTTTCTGGCTTTTTACTGCTTGCTTTTTCCACGTACGTGTGGCCGCAGCCGTTACTAATAAACTTGAAATGATTTTTCACGACGGAGCCTTCCAAAGGACTAAGGGGTTTTGTTTCAAATCATTCCCAGATCAGCTGCGGAGAGCCTGAGCAAGAGCAGGCATCGGCTGTCTCCAGCACTCCGCCATGCAGCAGGAGGCAGGGATAAAAGCAGGCTGTGCTGGAACTGGAACGGGGCATCCGCAGTGCTGCAGGACAAGGGGGGCCAGGACCGGGATGAAGCACACGCTGGTGTTTTAAGAAACGCAGAGTTATTTTAACAACAGGCATTCCATCTTGATAGCTTTCTGGGAATACCCTGCATCACCCGTATGCTTGTGATTAAGGCATTTTATAGTACGTTAAAAAACAAAAACAAAAAAACAAACCACCCTCCGCCCTACATTTAGGGGTGCTTCCCCCCACCTCCAACTCCTAAAGGCAGCGCTGTGTACTTCATGCATTTTCTTAATGCATCTGTAGTTTTACAGAGTCTTCACTCAACATCTTATTTTTATATTGCTAGAAGGAGGGATAATTGCAAACACCTTATACTGATTAGTTTTCTGCTTTGAACTTTAATGATGGGCCTTTGGGAGTGTTTTAAGAGTTTAGTGAAAACATCTTAAAATTGAAAGCCAAAAACACCGCTGTGCAATATTACTGATAGTCCAAAGACGGGTATTAAATTAAACATAATACATACAAGAGCAGAACCTGGTTTACCAAAACAATCAGAATGCATTAGTCAAATTGCACCGTGGGATTTGTACAAACCGGCTAAAACGCACACATCAGCCTCAGGTTTGCTACAGCTCTTTAGAAATGGGGGAAAAGGCAGCCCCCAAGTCCCAGAGCCGATTCTCACTGCTCTGTCCTGAGCTTTGTCTCTGGCAATATTGCATCAGCCCCTCCCGCAGCCAGCAACGTCTCAGCAAGCCGAGCCAAAGCTAGCACTGCCTGCGGAATAGGCACACGAGGATTTTTGGCCAAGCAGCTTACTGAGAAGAGCTCCTGGCACGTGTTCACATCCTACAGGGGTGCAGGGCACAGATTAGCTCTAGAAGAAATGCAGTGATTAAGCGATTACTGCCTGCTACCCTAGAAGCTGCTGACCACAGCCCGACTGCAGCTTGTCTCTGAGCCAGCAAATATTGCACCGATTTAAATTAGACTCTAGTCTGATTACAGCACAGGGACAAGATTTTAACTAACCTTTTATTATGGGAAATTTTGAAGCGTCTGCTTTACTCTCTCAAGATCATTTGAGACAAAGACTAACAGATGCTGCAGTTCCTAGAGGACTGTCTTTAATTTGTTTTTAACCCAAGCTAATGAATAGGTTTACTTATACTTTTGCAAGAATCCTTTCAAACTCAGAAAACGTTAAACCTTTGGAAAAGCACAAAGGTTCCCTCAATTTTGCTGTAGGTAATGGGGAGTTAGATCCAAACCACACCCTTCACGAAGGTATGAGATCAGCCAGGTCTGACAGAATGCCAAAGCCTACATCCGTGAAACACAAACGGACAAGACCACGGTGCTGTCACCGTGCCACTGCTCTGCTGCAAAGGCAGGTCTGAGTTAAGGCTGTACGTGAGGATATCAGAAATTGGAAGAAAAAACACCCTGTCACCCAGTGGAAGCCAGGCTTTGGTGCCACACGTGTGCCCTCCACATTTCGCAGCAAAGCCTAATGCAGGGAGAGGGGTGACAGCTCCTAAGCGATAGGGCTGCAAATTTCACAGGGGACGAGACGACCCAGTCTTGTCTTCTCTGTACTTGCACACACATAGAGCATGGCTGTAAACGGGTGCAAGCCCATGGCAGATACCATCTTGCTACACGCACAGCTTCTGTTGTATACTGACTTCAACAGAAGAAACTGAGCCAACAGAAGAAACAGAGGAGTTGGAACAGGCACGAGCAGATGCCAATGCAGCAGCCAACAGAGCTGGGATGGGGTAATCCCTTGGATGCACATCATCCCTGACAAAGGACAAGACTCTACTGATACAATGGCCTTTTGCTCTTTCATATCCCCATGCCAAGATTCAAATGCTTTCCTCCTCTTCACACATACCACATTAACTCCTGTTTACATCTCCCAGAGGACAGCGCAGACCACCCAGGTGGGACTGGCTTAGTGTCACTAAGCACCTCACAGAGGGGGACCATGCGCACAGGTATCCATCACTTCAGTCTTAAGATGCCAACAGTTGAGTTTCACGTAATTCTTTGTGGCACAGTGAGGACAGCCACCCACCTTCATCTCCCAGCCCATCAATGCTCCGTCATTTAAAAAACAAACAAACAAAAAAAAGAGCATGCAGTGCCAGCACTTTGCTGATGGTGGGAAATTTTTCTTTGCCACAACATTGGTTAATTAGAGAGCTGGAAATGGCCCAGTGACAGTGCCCCCTTTGTGCTCCTTATTTATTTATTTATTTAAAAGTACAGTAGGAGCTTTTTGAGAGGCCTCATGTTTTCTCTGGCTCCGAACAAACACCATCATGCAGCACAATCAGCGGCCTGATGGGAACAAAGGATGCCAGCGCTGCAGAACCCTGAATCGCATCCCAGTGGAAAACGGGAAGGAGTGGGACAGGAATCCGAGCAGTGCAGAACCAGGTGTCAGAAACACGACGGGGGTGCCTAGAAGGAGATGTCTGTGTTTGGTTTAACGCCTCACACTGACAGGATAATGCAGGGAATAAAAGCAGGCAAGCAGAGGACTAGGAAGTTTACACTGGTTGCGACACTGCTGGGATGTCCCCAAGGGCATGCAGGTGGAAGGGAGAGATGGAGAGTGGCTTTTCCTGGGCTCTGTACAAGCGCAGGATGGTGCACATCCCCTGCAGAAAGAGGGGCTGCTAGCAGTCTGGCAAGCTGCAGCAGCCCAAAACAAAGGAGTGTTGGGAAATACAAAGCTCAGACAAGCCTGCGAAGGCAGATCTGGCAGATCCACATCCACGCTGCTCCACTGCTTTGCTGAAATCAGCAAATTCAACTCCTGCTCCTACTTACAGTCCTTCCGAATTCCCGGTATCGAAGACTTCTATTTACAGAGACGTTGCAGGACGTTTTCCCATGCTTGTCACAGCTACAAGCTGTATTAAGTTACTACAGCTTCCCTTACAGCTCAGTACATGCTTCAGCTCTCCCTTTGCAGCTGTTGACAACAGCCGTGAGAACAGCCCGGCCTGCTGGCTTGCAGGCAGTCTTCTCCACCGGCCCAGCTCTACCAAGGGACCGCAGAGCCAGCAGCCGGATGATCCAGGCACCAAAAAGACACAAATTCCCTTGCCTCCAGCTCGGAAAGCCATACCAAACAGCATCTCAGCTGCAAAACTAGGAACGAGTCCCAGTAATCCCAGCGCTGGCTCCTGCGCCTGGTGCCAGCACACGCTCCCCACCAGCTCTTTCCACAAGCCCCGCTCCCCCGAACACCACTCTGAGCACTTCCAGCCACAGCCCTTGGTCTAACAGGAGCTGTTTTTCCCTAAAGCAACACCAGTTTCTTCCAAGTTGCGGTCAGATGTGACACTGTGCTGATGTAGGCTTCCAGTGTATTTTTTAACTGCCTGGGGAAAGGGAAAAAGTCGCGCTGTCTAAACCCAGCCGTTTTCCTCTGGTGGAAGGCGTGTATTTCAGCGCGCTGGCACGGAACAGTAATTGAAATCAGGGTGCGAATCATTCACAAAAGTCCTTCGTTACTTACTGTGGGATCTGTCCAAAGCGAGCACTTTGCACAGTCCTGGCAGGGAGCCCCGGGCGAGCGGGGGTGCTGGCAGAAGTGGTCGTACCCGTTAATGGCAGCCCGGCAGAGGTAGCACATCTGAGCACCGCATCGGCAGGACATGCGGTTGCAACCCTCCGATTTAATGAGGCCAGTCCCACACTTGTGGCATTTTCTAATTCGGGCAGCTGTCATTTTCTCTTCTCTGCAAAGCAAGAGGAGGGAAAAGAATTAGAGAAGGGGTGCTTGCAGCCACCAGCCTGCGGTAAAATTACTATTACACCATCCCAGCGATGTTTTAACCCCCCCTCCCCAGTGCTCCTCTCCCCCTCCTCTTTCCTCCTACACCATCCCCACGGCCCCACCGCTGTTCCAAGGAGGTCTGGGCTCAGCTCCACTTGGAAGCAGCCCATAACAACTCAAGAACAAATTAAGTGAAAGAAAGTCAATCACTGGCTGCATGCTGCAGACCCGATCCTGGTTTCCATGTGAGCCAAGACACTGCAGCACCAGGCTCTGGCTTGGGAGGAATTTAAACTGTAAAGCTGAAGGGCCAAAGGGCATGTGGATGCTTGACTTGGCTGAGGAGAAATACAGCTCCGGAGATAAAAGTTCAGGAAAAGCAAACCCTCCCGCTGTCATCTGCTAGCTCGTTTTATATTTGCCTGTTGCTCCAGCTACAAAGTTGCCACGACTAAATTTTTTTTTTTTTCCTCCAACCCTGGCTGCTACACTCCAGCTTTATTTGGTTTTTGTTAAATTTAAATCAGTAACTGAAAAATAATCACACCTTTCCCCACAGAGACTGGGCTTTCCCTCTTCTCTTAAGATTCCCTACATACATTTTCCAGAGATTCTTGCTTTAGATTCAAGAGATGGGTTTCACCCTAATGGAGCGCAAATGGGAATCCAGGACAAAGCACGGTCCTTGTCCCCAGGAGACATCCTGGCAGCAACACGTGCTCCAGTGCAAGGGCTCAGCTCACAGCAATACTCTTTTGGCACAGAAATGGAGGAAAGCCTCAGTCATTTAATTAAAAGACTTAGGAATATAAGTTGTCATCCTAAGGGCCAATTTTCTGACCGCTGGAGATCACGTTACAATTTAATTCACAACCTAGAAGTGAAATCTGATGACAGAAGAGTAAAGAGACTGTGTTTTCATTGAGGGAAGCGCAGTTCTCTGGCTGCGCTGACCTGGCAGTGGGGAATGGTCTCCCTTAGCCAGGCATCTCCACCCAGCTACTCCAGCGGACCTGCAAAATCAACATATGTTTGGGAGATGACAGGGAGGTATTTTTGAGGAGGATCACAGCAGCAAAACGGGCTACGGTACAGCCCCACCAACTGCTCCGTCAGCACAACCGGAGGAGTGGGGGACGGCGAGGTGGAAACTTCAGCTGCCTTGCAGTTATACCTGGCCTGACCTGCATCCAGGCGTTTGGAGATACACTAAGAATAGAAAAAAAAAAACAACCAAACCACCAAAAAAAACCCAACCCAACTTGAGACTGACTTTCCTCTGAGCTGCAGCTGCTCTTCCCTTCGCCACTCAACAGGATGCTGCTCATGCAGATTTTTTTTTGGAAACTTGGAGCAAGGCAGGAAGTTTGGCCTGAACTCCAGCTGTGCTTCCCTTTCCTTACACGCTGCTTCAAAAGGAAGCTCGCATTGCATCAGGCAGCTAGACTCCTCTATCCGCAGCAACGCTCTGCTAACGGTTTTGCAACTGCTAAGTTTTTCCTTATTAGGGGACATGAAAACTCGTTTCTTTCCCTGTAGGCGAGAGGGAGGAAAAGTGGCAGAAAAAAAATGACACATCAAATCTGTAAAGATTTTTTTTCTGAATTAGGGACTGTGCAATGAGCAAGCAACAGCCATTCAGCCTCCCAGTGTGGAGCTTTCCAACCTCTGCTCATGCCAGACTGAGACTGAACCAGACAGGAAAGGACTGGGTGATGTGGGCAAGTCCCATTTGACTGCACTGGACATGCAGCTCCATGGATGAACCTTCCCTTCTTTCTTAAAGGCAGAGAATTTTGTCATTTACTGTAGCAATGAGGAAGATCAACCCTGAAAAGGTTTTATGGGAAACACTCGGGATTTACACCTGCGTATTACAAAATATGACTCTGCTCTGTAACAATTCCTACAAACCTGTTTGAAACAGAGACATGTTTCTGTAAGAAAACACATCCCCTCCCACAAAGCCAGAAAGCAGTAGCTGAGCAAACCGCCCATTGTCTCCATTCCAGATTTTTCACAGGGCAATGATGACTTACTGTGACTCAACACTGCTTTGCCTCTGCGCGACACCTCCCTTCTCCCCCCAGCAGCAGCTCTAATGGGGGTTTGTCACCTCGGAGAAGGACCAGGTGCCAGCCTGCGAGACGCTGGGCTAGCCAGAGGAGCAGGCTGCTCTGGTAACAACTCTCCCACGCTCTTAAATTACCAGCTGAATCCACCACCAAGGATCTTTCACAGAAAGAAATCCCATCCTGGGAGCCTTCTGACCCCTCAGCTTTGACGTCCCTAGGACCTCCCTGATGGAAGGTAGTGACACCCAGCAAGACTTAAGGGCCTCGGCTAGTTGCAAGAACAGAGGGGTTTCTCACCCCCTCCACCCTGGAGTAGATTGCCTAGTGTCCTGCTATGGCAAGTTCATCTACCCCCCATTCTTGCCTGGTCAGGGAGTTCACTTACATGGATGTCCTGTATTTGATGTCATCCTTCTCAGCCAGCTGCTCGCAGGTGAGGTTCATGTGCTCCTTCCACAGCCCCTGGCACTTCCGACACGTCTCCTGAGGAGAAGAACAAGTATTAAAGGAAGAGAAGACCCAGCACACCACTAACAGCATTAGGAACTGGAAAAATTCCCATCTCTTCCCCCACCACGCTGGAGGGTCTCAGTTGAGGATGGGGCTGGCAATACGGTATATAGAGGTCTGCAGGTCTGTCCTCCGCTGGAGACCAGAATAGGTGCATCAAATACTGGGAGCCAAAGGGTTTTCCAAGGCACAAGAACCCAGGTACAGAAAGAGTCCACAAATCCTAGTTCACCTCCAACTCCCGGAACAGCTACCAGGTTCACCGGTTACTTCCCAGAGGAGACGGCGGAGATGAAAATGTGGTGCTAAAGGACATTCAGTTCATCTGTTTCCTGACCAAAACCATTCACCTTTCTAGAAAGGGCTTCTAACTCAGCAGACGATGGAAACTTCGCAGCTGCATCAAAACTGCTTCAACCATGCATACAAGCAAATCCCTATGACGCTTTGTAAAACCTGACAAAATAAAGTTAAAGCAGTTTATGTGAGTAAACAGCTTAAAAAGACAGGATGTGGACAAATGTCCCTAAACCAGATGTGGGATATGAACAAATATTTATTAATTTAACCAGAAGAGCTGAACTAAGAGCAAGTGACTGAACTTGCCTGTTCCTGTAAACTCTTTGGCAACAAGGCTCTAATCCGAGCCTGGTAAAGCTGTGTGGAAGCGGAGAGCCGTGGAGGCACTATTGGCAAGGGAACTCGGACTAACGCTGGGGATAAGTTGATTTTTTCCGTTGGCTGGCCAAAGAAAACATAATTTTGTTTTGGGTCAAACAAGAGATTTTCCTTTAATTTGAGGAAGATTTAAAAACACCCAGATCAAACTTGGAAAAAGTACACATTTCACAGTCCAACTGTTTCATCTTCAGGATGGCTGGGGCTCAGGGTTTTAAATCCAACTTTCTCCCCCTGGCAGGAAAACCCATATGGCTGTGAAGCATCCTCTTCCCCTCCACACAAAAGAAGGTCCCAAAAGAGCTTTGCCCAGCCCTGGTCACACTATTAGTGAAAAACAACAACTGCAGCAACAGATTTTGTCTGAATACGTTACCTTCATTTTATTTTAATGAAGAAATTGAACGTTTATACGAGATATGATAGAAGTAACTGCTTAAAACACACGTAGGCAGCAACACTGTTTTTGATCATGAATCAGACAAACAGGATGAAGACCAAAGCTTCCAAGGAAGCCATCCCTAGGAGGGGGTTGCAAAACGTTGGCTTGTTTGTATTTGTGCTTGCTGGGAGATGCGTAACAGCTTGTGCTTTTATCTGGAGAATTAAAGACTCCTCGTGCTGGCTGGCTAAGCTGGACATGTTTGCAGACTGCAGGGTAAGGGCTGTAGGATGAGGAGAGCCAAGTGTGTGATTGCATCCCAAAAGCTCAGCAAGAGGATTTTGTGATCACTCACCTTGCAAATGCACCCTTTGGCAGGCAGGCTCTAGTTTTCAGGGGCAGTAAATGCCTTGGTTCTATTGATCCTCATGAATCATTCATCATACTCTGTGTCTTCCTGCTAAAGCTGTTAAAACAGGCACCACTTTGTGTGTGTTTGTTGGCAGGTCACATCTGGCTGTTATCGGCATGGGAGGATCACACTCTGAGCCGCTCATGGACCTGGATGAGGACCCACCTTCCCCTTTTATTCTCAACACCCAGCCACATGCCATTCCAAGATCAAAAGCGCCGTAGGTCTTGGGTTTTTAAATACATCAAGGGTTAAAAGACAGTCTTTGGAGCCCTGCTACACCGAACCACTTTCACATGCCAGCAACAGAGATTTAGCAGCTTTTTGCCAGAAGGGTTGGCACATTTTCCAGCCAGGAGCCTACTATTCCCAATTACTTAACTCCAGGAGCCTCCTTTGCTGCCGAATTAGAAACGATGCCCTTCTGAAGCAGATGGTACCGCTTATACTCTTGTACCAAGTCATTCCTTTTGCTACTGCCACCATCCTTGCTTTGTGCGCTGCAGCTATTTAAAAACAATGCCCTCCCTTGAGCTGAGGCTGCTGTTACTGGCCAAACAGTTGTCTCCTACACTAGGGAAAAGGGATTTCTGTGCGGGCAAGGAGATAGGGAAGAGGCACGGCAATGCTGATTCCCAAGTGCACTGGGATGGCATGAGATAGGAGGTATCCAGTTCTCTGCATTACTGTGACTGCTGCACAGCGAGTGCCATCACAGCTGTGCACATTTCTGGGATCCCTCCCAAGACGTGTTGGCCACGAGGAGCTGCAAACCCACAGGCAGCTCTGCCTGCCTGTTCCAATGCACCCCACAAAGAGATGTCCCCGTGGCTTCCTAACTCCGAGTGTCACCTGGTGCTGCCTCTGACCGAGCAGTGCCATCCCCAAAACAGAGACAGGGCAAAAATGGATGATACATGTGCCATTAGCAGAACTCGATGCGACTTCTCCCTTTGCTCTACCCAAGACAATGGCACATTGTTGGCAGTTACAGGAACCCGCGTTGGACCCCTTCACACAGAGGCAGGGAGAAATCCCCTGGTTCAGACAAAGGCGACTGTACCAGTGCCTGAGATCACAGCTCTTGCTCAAGAGAAGAAAAGTGACTTTTAAAGATTTTTACTTTTAGTCGAATCCAAACTTGGCTGACGAGGGTTTCGCACATCTCACGTAGCGACAATTCTGATCTTCACACTTTCCACAGGGGGTTCTTGTATTTTAGAAGCAGCTTTTTGTTTGATAAAGAAACATACTCTGCCGTTACCATGTTAATTATCCTAAACAGACAGTAGGATAGCTGATTTCTTGCAACCAGCCTAGATTATGTCTATTGTAAGAGCACCACTTGGCACTAAGACTGGCTACCACAATGTAAGGCGGCACCAAAACCCACATGAACAGAGAACGAATCCTTCCCAGCCCTGAAATCTTCTGCTCCAAGCGCAGCAGCCAAAAAGCAACTCACTCCACCAAAACAAATACCCTTCCCAACTTTTCAGCACCTTGTCCATTAGCAAACCCTAGCCTGCTCAGGTAAGGGGAACATGACGTGGGAAAGCACGTTTTGTTTTAAACAGCTTTTCAGCTGAATTCATCAGTTCTGGATAGCGTGAATTCCATGCGTTTCTCCTGCCTTTCCCCAGCCCGCTCCTCCTCGCAGGCAGGTACCGCTAACGCAGCTTTCGGTGCGAGGGCGGTGTGTTTGCAGAAGCCTTGGCATTAGCAGACGGCTCCAAACCAGGCATGGATGCAGGAGATTAAGTATCTGCTGCCTGTTACATCTGCCCAAGCTTGGCAGGCAGCCTGGGAGAGTCCATTAATGCACCGGGCTGGGCCGGCGGAGAGGAGGATGTGATGGAGAGGGTGTTTAATCGCACACTGTAATCTCCTCACTGTACATCTGTTAGAGGTAGTGGCTCCGTTTCCTCTCGCTGCCTGCCAGGAAGCAGCCGGGCTTAACACAAACATGTTTGGGTTCAGGAGGATCCTTTGTTCCCAGGGTCAGCAGTGCGGATACGCAGCTTTCTGTGCACAGGGCCAGCCTGGCTAAGGGTGGCCAGTTTACTTTTAGCATCACAATCCTTAGATGTCCTTATTAATTGTCCCAGCACCTAAAGAAGGCAGAAGGGAGAGTTTCACACCCACCTACCACCTTCGTCAGTACTTCTATTGGTACTTGCAATGGATGCCACAGTTTTCAAACACAGCTTAAACTTTTTTTCCACTCCACTGTCCACAGAAAATAAATCTCCAAGGTCCAGCTTATCTATCAGGGGGGAAAAAAACAAAAACCCAACGCAAGCAATCAACTTTTCCCTGCCAGTCTCCATATCCTTTTGGCTCCAGCCAGGCTGTTATACACACTGCTGCCAGTGCAGATGCACCAGCTTTCCTGGTTTCAACCCAAACGAATGCCACATGGACAAAAACATCAGATGATACACAGAGATCACAGACCCACTGCCCACAGCATTCCTGCGTGCCCGCTCCTTCTGTAGGAGTTTACACGAAGCCATTTACTGATGGAGCAAAATGCAAAGGGAGGTGGGGAGGCTCAACTTCAACAACAACAGGCAATGGAGCCGGCTGTCGTCACCGCCCTCCAGCTCTCAGTGGTGGCTCTGAGCTGAGTCCAGCGCTCGCCTTAGCTCTCCAGATGCTGGTTAATTAAATCCTGTTGCTGCTGTGCTGTGTGCTCCCCGTGTCCCCCCAGGAAGGGCCAGCTGCACACTCCAGCAGTCTCCGCTGATGGCACACATGGGGACGTCGGCTGCTGCGCTCCCCGCTAGGAGCAAGAAGGAGGTAAAGCAGGCTGCGTATCCCTTCGATGCTCGCTGGGACAGAGCCCCAGTGATTGATTCCCTGCTTCTTCCTGCTTTTAGACACACAATAGCGCAGGCTAACCTCAAACAGGCCAAGTTTTACCCAAAAGCAGATGTGAACGCAAGAGTCTTAGAATAGCACCTCAGGGCCAGTCCGTACTGCACTGGTTTAATTAAAGGGCTGCAATTCCCAACCAGACGAGTTAATGGGAAAACAAAGAACCACACAGTCCTCCTCCCCACAAAGTCTCCACTGTCCATACAGCTGCACTGACCTTAACTAAAAATGGATGCAGAAGTAGCTAAATGAATACAACCTTTAAGCATGGATAAGCTCTCATAAGCAAACTCCTTCAGGGCTGTTTCTGGGATTTTCTAAATGTTAAGCTGGGATAAAGAGGCTATAATCCAGCCCGAGACAATCCATTTTGGTGATAGACCCCTCTTTAGAGATGTACAAACACTCAGCATGGGGAAGTGAGCTCACAGCTCTGCAGGTACCTGACCGCCCGGTACTTTCTGCTCCTGGAGCCGCCAGCATCGCCACATGCCACGGGTGACATAGGAGGCAGGTACCAACCTCAAAGGCACAAAATCCAGGCGGCATGGAGAAACAAACGCCATGCTGCGGAGGGGCACTGGGGAGGGAGGAGGTGGGCGCTGGGTGGGCTCGCTGCTCCCCCAGCACGGCTGTTCCCCGGGCAGCGCTGCCGCTCAGCGGCCACCAGCCACACCACAGGCCCTGGCACAGAACGGAGGAGACGGCAGCTAAGAGAAACCAGTGATGCAGAGTTAGAAGCTGGATAAAGAAAACATGCATTTATATCCAACACCCACCGGGAGGGTTGGTTCAAGCTTCTACGGCCATATATTAAACCCCATGACCAAAAGCAATGACCCCACAGCCAATGCCTCCTGTTTCGCATGTTCCTGTTAAATTCAGCATATTGCACTCCCTCCCCATCTTTAAGACACTGGAGATACAAAATGCCCTTCTGCATCCACAAACACGCTGGCAGGCTGGTTCCCATGGTAGTTTGGGTCATCTGCATTAGAATCTAAGAACCAGAAACATGTGGTAACTCCCACCCCACGCTTGCCTAAGTCAGGACGACTATCTCATATCTGTAATTCACAAGCTCCTGAAAAACATACACCAAAGCAAGGTTTTCCCCTCCCCAGAGCTTGACTTTAAAAGGCCAGATCAACTGCTGGTTTGGATGCAGCGGTTAGAGACCTAGAGAGCAAAAATACCTGCAGCTTCACGCAAGAAGTGCTGCTCAGCATCAACGGCACCCTACAGCTGCTCAGAGGGGGAAACTGTGCTAGCAGGAGAAATCGCTCGCTGATCTCGTGCTCACGTACCATAGTGCAACTAGAGTAAGAGAAACAGCTCCTTCACTGAGTAGGGTCATGATTTAATTTGAACTCGTACGAAATGTTAAAAGTTTTTTGTTTTTCCATTATTTGGGATGTTTTGAAAGAAGGAGTTCTGTTTCAAAGCTATTTCCTTCTCAAGCTCCAGAGGTGTCAGGAATGCATTCAGAAGGTCAGTTGCATAGATGAGCACTGGAGTATTTGCATCACACGTTCATCGCACTGGGATCCCTTCCCCTGAACTGAGAAACAAGTGTTTCTCATAAGGATAAGCTTTCCCCACTGAAGTAACGTTTTTCAGAAGCTAGTCCCCTGCCCTGAGCAGACCGATACCGCACGCAGTGCCTCTCCAGCTCAGCACACCGGGAAGTTTGGATATGGCCAGGGTGGACTGGCTTTGTGACCTACCCAGAGGTGATCACCCACCAACCTGAGCCAGCCTGCAGTGCAGGCAGAGCAAACCTCTGCTTGGTCACTTTTTAAAGCCAGGTTAAACAGAGCCTGTGACCTCATGCTGAGGATGTTGTCTAAATCAGTATACCTGAGGTCATAGGGCCCAAAGTTAAAACGAATTCAGTGCATGTTACTGGAAACACATCTGTAGCTGTTAACCACAGTTTTTAGATGTGTTGGATTGCAGATAATAGCTATATGCCTTCCCAGCCAATGTAAATAATTAAATACTAGCAGACTAGTTCCAAGCACTCGGTAGCTGACCCTCTTGCCTCTCCCTGCAATGCAGATTGCCTCACCCCATTCAGCAGAGAGGTCCATGAGGTTATCCATTTAATCCTACACACAATCTGACCCTAAAAGGGATGCTGCTTCCAAGAGCTGCAGCTCTACATGATGAAATCTAGCAGGGCTAAGTAACACGGGCAGCAACTATGGAGCTGGTGGAAACAACAGACACCTTTAGGAGAGGAAGAGATTTAGATTTCAAGACAAGCAACCTGATTTTTAAAGGATAACTCTGGAAGATCACTCAAGGGGTGGCACCCAAGGACATCAAGAAGGTTAAGGTGTAACAAAGGCAAGGTATCTTATTTGCAGAGGTACCTGCTAACGATGCATTGTAAGACTGAGACAAGGAACAATTACTGAAGTTCATTTTGAAACTCCCCTCTTATATCACCACATGATAAACAAATCTTCCCATCTTCCCTCCCCACCCCATGCTGTCACCACCACCCACCCCCAAGACACAAATCCCTTCCCAGGGCTTTGGGTGGCAGGAACTGGAGAAAGCCTCCTCCAGATCTGTCCTATTTTTCTTGTGGTTCTCTCTCCCCCTACCGTCTCCCGGATTTTATTGTATTACAAAAGGATTGCACGAGGAACTCTGTTACAGATGTCCTCTTCTCCATCAGCAGTTGCGTGCAGACCCAGTTTATTAACACTCCTACAGCCGCTTTTAATGAGCCTCTGCAATATAGCAATTTTGATGGTAATTTACCAGCATTAAATGCACTTCATTTCCAATTTACTGTACTCTTGACCTACAGCAGAAGTTAACACTCCAGGTCATTATAACACCAGCAAGGGTTGAGAAAAGGTGAACTGTCTGAGCGGAGCACCTATGCCGATAAATAGCTTTAGTTTAGTTACAAATACAGCTTCAGAAACTGGGCAAGCACAGCTTGCTTTGCTAGGGAAATTAAACCCAAACGAGGGGAAAAACCCAAAGTAAAGTGCTCCTAGCTTTAAACTGGCCACAGTACAACAAAAATAAATAAATCAAAATGTTGGGGAACTAGCTAGGATAAAGAAAAATTAAAGCAAAGCGATACCTGGCCTCTTTGAAACTTCAGAAGTTCAGATGATTTATTGTTTTAATGCCTATGTGGTACAGTTACCTCGTACCTGCTGCTCGCCACAAGAGCTCGGTGCAGACGCTAAGAGAGCTTTGCAGCCCCTGAACCGAACCACAGCTACAAGCCTTTCAACTATAGTATTTATAGCTATAGTATTTATGGCAGATAAACTGAAAACGGCCCTCTGAACTGCTAACCTCCATCTTCCAAATTCACCAACGTGACAGTGAGTCATCTGCAGCTCATTTGCTATGCTAAAATAAGCTAGCGGTAAAACCAAAGCCCATGGTCCGTACCAGCAGACTGCTGAAACTTCCCGTCAAGAAAGAGCGCCGTGTGGAATTGAAAAAGACAAAACCACTGAGAAGTGCAGCGTGATGGAAGTTTACACCTGAAGCTCCAGTGCAGATATCCACTGAATTTCCTCCCGCGCCACAAAAGCTATTCAGATGCCTGTTCAAAATAATAATAACGATAATAAAGATATAAGCAAATGAGTACCCACCAAAATAAAAGCAAAGTACTGAAAGCTGACCAGGGCAATAGACGTGCCAGTAACTCCCCAGTTCCTCTTTCAGAGCTCCCAGATGACGCTTCCATTCCCTCCTGCACCTAAAGCACCCACCAGCCCAGCCTAACACCAGCTGTGCCAGGGTTTCTGTTTGGTGCAGAGGCGGCAAAGAAAGCTCAGAACTGCAGCTTGGGGTGGTTTTTCAAGCCCTGCTAAGGCTGTTTGGCCCTGCAGCTTTAGTAGATGTAACACGCCTCCCCAGGGCTACAGGGAGCAGGCAGACACGGGAAGGAGATGCAGTGAGACAAGTGATGTCCAAAACCATCGGGGCACAGGCTGCAACGATCAGAAGTATTTCTTACTCAAAGCACACCTTGCAAATGGGGGAGAATCACTAGCTTCAGCCCTTGCCAGGGGCACGCTGGCACATCCCACAGGTTACTGCACCAGCACCATGTGCATCAACAGGGGTATTCTGCAGGCAGGATCGTATCAGCCTCAAGGCTTGGAAATAACAGAGGAATGCCCAGTGCACACCCTGCAAAGACACCAGCCCCGCCAAGGAGCATGGCAGAGGGGATACAGCCACCTGAGGCCACCACCCAAAGTGCCTGCTTACCCTCAGACCAGTCTAATCTTGACCAAAGCCGATCAGCCACCTTAACTCCTGAGGCAGGACGGGCAGGTTAATAGCAGTGGTGCTGCAATATCCTGCCAAACGAGGGTAGCTCAGGACACATTTGTCTTCTAATTAGAAGAGTTGTTTAATCTGTAATTTAATTTTCATTTCAATCATATATTCCCTTTCCATTATTTTTTTTTTTTAAAGTCATAGAAAAATGTGGGGCTTGGAAATGTTTTGGAGTAAGGGGAAAACCACCTCAGACCTGCAGACTTGGAAGCTAAACTGAGTTAGTAATTCCAAGGGCAGCCTCTCCACCTGCACCAGCTCTGAACCAAAAGCTGGTAATCCAGCAAGACAGGCTCGCTTCCTCACAATCGTGTGAGACTGGGCAAGAGGCAGGGAAAAAGAGACAGAAAATGTCTTGAACACGTGTTCGAGGTCCCAGCATCGCGCAGAAGACAGCCCATCGCTGCGAGATGGGAAGTGCACGCTGCAACCCTCTGCGCTGTGAAATCCCAAGGCAAGCAGTTCCCTTTGTTACAAACACTGATCTCAAATACCGGTTCCCCTCTTTTCCCCCTGCTTCACTAGAACGGTGTGCTTGCTTAGGTGCTCAACTATTTGCCTACAAACCAGAGATGTTACAAGCCTGTTTTCTATAAAAGCCAAAAAATGTCCAAGCCACCTCATCCCCAGGGATCCGTCTGAGCCCCAGCAGTCATTCCCAAGTAGCAACAGTCATTTCTGCCACCACCCAAGCACAATGACAAAACAAACCGGAATATTTCACAGTGGATCGCCGACGTCAACTCAGTTTTGAGGGGAGAATCCTGGCTGGTTCAGGAGAAGGAAAGCCATCCTACCACCTCAGGCCACCGAGGAAAGCGGCTGCTGTTGCAAGATGGGGGGGGGGGGGTCCACCGGTCACCTGTACCACACGCAGACCATCTCCCTCTTCCTACACCCATACGGCAAGAAAAAAAAATATAAAAGAACTGCAAGGATGGAGCGCTTTGGTATGGCCAAACGTAGGTAAGGATCAAGAGTGGTGCTTTGGGGGTTACCTTATCAAAAGGGTGGATTATTAAGTTATGCTGTATGTGCAGTTCCTCCAAAAGGATTAAGTATGATACCCTCAGAGGGGTATGAACCACGGACAAAAATGCAGAGTGTGGGATACCGAAAGATTAAATCAACAATTTTGGCAGCACAAGGAAGGTATTTAGAAACAGGCCTGCTTTCGGCCATTTCCCCAGCCCCTGAGCAGCTCATAAATCCTATTCTTATTTTCTTGGTACTTCTATTGTAAAGACAAGGAGAGGAAGGAAAAAACAAAAGTGCGATCACAAATACATCATTGTTAAAACAGAGTTGAAGAATATGCGGATGCTACTGAAATCTACTTCCAAAATGCTTCCCCAACAAGTGGGGAAGCGTTTAGCTCCTACTCACCAGTTAGCAACCCTGGGGAAGAGGCTTTCCATGTCAGCAAACCCCGCTGCCCTTCCTACAGTCAACCACCAAGGAATGGAGATCTTCAAAACACCTTTCTCCAAAACAGAAGCCCCAGCCGCACACCCACAATGGAAGCAGTGATCTGGTGAGGGGTGGCTGGAATTAAACACGAGATCTGTAACATACTGAGATGGATGCATAAGGCCATGTCCACTGCTCTCACTTCAAAGGTCCGATTTGTTTGTTCAAAAGGTGCAGGTAGGGAAATAACAACCAGTCAGACCAGGGTAAGAACGGTTTTTCGGCTGCCTGCCCGAGGGAAGAGCCGGGGAGCCTGTAAATGAACCATTTTGTTTAGGTCAGCAGCTCCTGAAAGCTAAGGAGGCTCGTGGACATCCCGGGAACACCACAACATCCCTAGCCAGTTACTCCCCACTCCCCCCCGCCACTCCCCCCAGTTTCAGAGCTCAAGTGCTGAATATGAACCGAAACTAAAGCAATCAGCCAACAGATTTTGCAGGGCAGAAACACAAGCTGTACCACTCAAAAACTGAGCCGTTTAACCGATTGCCAAATGACCCATTTGCATTAATGTCGTGAAACAGGATATGAAGCACTTCGCAGCAAGAAAAAGGAGATTCACCTTATTAGAAAAATACTTTTAAGGTTCAAAAGTATTTTGCAGCCATGGATGATTTGTAAAAGATGTTATTGGCTGACAAAGCTGGCTTTTGGCTTACTAACACCATCAAAAATTACCGCCCAGAGGGACGTTACCTGCTCTCAGCTAACGAGAGAGCCAGTGCCATGCATCAGGGACAAAGACTGTATCAGTTGCTGCAGAAAACTGCTCTTTAGGGTTCAGAAAGAAAATTATACTGAGACATCCCCAAGAGGCCAAGAGAGCCCCCCCCAAGAGGCCAACAGATCTTGCTTGGTGTAAAAGACTGAAGGTGATAACCAAAAGGAGTGGGTATTGTCCTTCAGAGTCACCTGGACTCAGACTATCTGGAAACCATCTTGGGTTTGGAGCAGATAAACTTCTCCCTGTGAAATGAAGGAGAGCCACAATTCCTAGTTGCTGTCTTAAGCAACAGGACTGAGAACCTAAGGCACCCCTCAAGCAAACAAAACCAGCACCTCCAGGTAGATGTTGTAACTTGGTTTATTTTAGCCTAGAATTTACCATGTCGCAAATCACCTCCCCACCCATTCAGAGCGGGTAAGACCAGCCCCTTCCCCCTGCCTGACTTCTCGCTTCCACTTCTGACCCAGGATTTTATTGCAAAGGGAAACCAGCATTATTGGCCATAAAAGGCAAAGACCCATCTGTCACATTTCTGCAGAGTGGAGTCAACAAGGAGGAACTTCAGCGACTTCCTTAAAACTCCGGAAACACCAAAGGCCACTGCCATCTCCCCTGTCAGGATTAAAGGGTTTTTCTCCCACTTCCGAGAGGGATGCACATGGGCAACGACAGCAGACAGTGGAGAAGAACAGATGTCTCATTTTAAAAGCAGACAAAAGGAGAGGGGAAACAAAAAAAAAAAAAAAAAGGCAGAAGCAAACCGGCAAGAGTCAGGCAGTGTTCCGGGAGCTCTGCCCTGGGCTCCCACGTGTGGTCCGGGAAGCCGCTGTGCAGGCACCGCAAATGCACGATGCGCTGTTATACCAGGTGACCCAATGTGCTCCTTTCCACGCAACCCGACTTACATATCTGCAGGAAAACGATGCTTAGCAAGCTGAGAATTTAATTTAAATCAGGAATGCGTTTGGCCTTTTAGTCATTGCATGTTTATGTTTGCTTAACAAACCCCTACGTTTCTTCCATCAGATAATCCAAATTCCTGAGCTTAAAATGCAGACAAGTTCAATCCAAAAATAAGAGCAGTCAGAAGGGATTTTATTCAGGAACAGTAATTTTGCTTTTATGCATTTTTTTATTAAATGGAGAAGTACTCTCTTCCCTTTACACCCTTAAACACATACTTACACAAAGATGAAGGCCAAGTGACCCTCCACCGGCAATTGCTTGCTGGTTGCCATCCGTGCTTTACACCTCGCACTTCAGCTGCATCAACAACAAAAGCCGCCAGAACAATTTCATTTTTTGTTGGGCGCTAGTTTCACTTTCAGAAACACATAAAACAATGCAGCAGTTATTGGGTGGAAACCACAAAGCTGATTATGACTCCAGAAGTAAAAATGAACCCCAGCTTCATTTTGTCAAGTCTTATTAAGGGAGATATGTCTGCACAATGGCAACTGGGGAGAAAAGTCAGTGTAATGCTTGTTGGGCACATTAAGATCCCAAGATATCTTCTCCTGTAGGTTTTTGGGAGGAGGTTGCTATTACTGAGGAAACTACATAGTCTGAGCTTTATGTTAAAAGACATTTTAGAGAAAGTAAAAGAATTACCACTTTGCACTCACAAATGCATCCAAGTTTCTTCCCTGCTGTGGTTCCCACATGCATGACTGGTGCATGCCCCTTCCCCAGTACCAGCCCCTCAAACCGGAAGACTTCCAGCAAGAAGGGAGCCAGACAACACCGAAGGATGTATGTTCTTCTCCTTTATACCGAAGGAAATACTGCTCTATCCCACACCAGACCTTAGGACAAGCTGCTTCACTCTGGGCATCTCCCAAACGTCTCCAATTGCTCTCCAGCAAAAGTCCCACCAGTTGAGCACCCAAGACCACTTCCAGTATTTATCTTGAGTTTGGTTTAGCCTTGTTCAGGTGCATAAGCTTTACCTTTGGTCACACACACACTACAACAGAGTACCTTCGTGGTTCGGTGTGGCAGCTTAGATGTCGTCTGGGCAGCCAGAGTGCGCAGCTGTTGAGACCCTCAACCCTCTCCCCCTTCTTTTAATATATAAACACTACTGTTTGACTTGCCAGGAGCGCAAAGAGGATACACTGTAACAGAAAACCCACAAAAATGTCACTTTTTGGCTTTGGTTGCCAATCTGGAACCTCTACCTTGGAAGAACAGCTTTTCAGACCAAGCCTGAAAAACACCCCATCTCAGCCTCATTACTGGACAGGCAAACAGGAAAAAAGTCACCTTCCTTAAGACAAAATAAACCACCAAAATTAAACAGAGATCAAATAGACATCACACAGCTTTAGGCTGCAAGGTTTCTTCGGGTGTATTCTTTGAACCATATTCTTCTTAAATCAGATCTTCACGACCCACTAAGCGTTTGGCTGGTTCTGCTAAACCCGATGTGGATGTCTGCTTGCAAGCCAGGCAGTGGACTGTTAACTATCCCAACAACTTCTAGTGCCAATTTATTTTATGAAGCAAGACCCTCAGCACACATCACAGTCAGAAGAAAAAAAAAAAAAAAAAAAAGAAAAAAGCAAGCACAATACCTTGTTTTACTGAGGGTTTTTTTTTTTTAATGCAAAATCCCACAAACCTTTTTTGACATGAGACAGCTAAAAATAACTCATCCTGAAAAAGTCCTGTTATTTTTATACAGTCACAAGAATCACTAGATTGCTTCTCATTATCCCATCCTTCCTTGGAATTTCTATTTGTGCTCAACAAGACACAACAGGCTGCGACACCAGTGCAATCATCACACATCTTGAATTACAGGCAACTGCCTAAGTTCAGTTTCTCCTTGTGAACAGTTTTGGAAGAATGACAGTTTAAAAAAAGCCTGTTTAACTGGGGCCTTTGGAATCTATGTCGAAAAGGCACAAGCACACAGCAGCTAGGTGCCAGATAAAAGTAGAAGCAGATCTTACGCTGGCCATACTTGAAAACAAAACTAGTCTCTAATACAAATTCACCACAGGATTAGAAATGTTCCACCTGAACAGGATCAACAAGGAGATTCCTAAAAAGCCCCTAGAGCAGGACTAGGTCTATTGGACGTCACTATTTTTTCCTGTAAATACATCCTTACTGCTTCTGGCTTCCAGGGAACGTTTACTTTGCCCCAGAGAGAGGTAACACAGAAGAATCTGCTCTAGGCACAACAGAAATATAAATAGTTAGCCATCTGCACTGCGCCTGACTGTACCTGACCGGCAGCTGCACCTTCGCTGGTAAGCATGCTATCAGCGCACCATCCCAGCTCTCCCAGTATCTCCCATAGTGCGAGTCAGCAGTCAGCTATTACTGGAACTCATTACTGCATGTCCAAATATTTGCATGGAAAACTTGCTGGACGCTTACTCATAGGATGTCTGGCTCCTGCCTGATCTTCTTAATGTTCCCTCAACACCCCAAGGGGAAGAGCATTTCCAGAATCAGCACCTACAGCCCCATGTTTTTCTAGCAAGCTGCACCTACTTGAAGCTAGAATTCACACCATATTTCAACTGCTATTATTTTATACTTCCTTTCCCCCTGCCCCGCCTTTGAAAAATGCGATGCTTTTATCTGAAGAGTAATCTCTTGCAATTTGTATTGTCATGGCAACACAGCTCCCTCCCCTGCCCCAAACCCTGTCCCCAGTCTCATTGTGTTTGTTACCAGACGGGCACGCAGCACGCTGCATACAGATGAACGGCACCTCTCCAAGTGGTCTCAGACCTCCTCTCCCTGCAGCTGTACTGACACAGCTCCCGCGATGGGGGTACAGTAAAACTCTTTCCCCTTCTCCTGTTGCAACTAAGTCAAATTTCTCTATTCAGACAAAGAAAGAAGCTTTGTTAGTACGCGGCATTTTTGTAGTACGTACAACTACACAAGCTGGAATGAAGAGACCAGGTTCGTAATGAGTCTGAGCAATACAAGAAAAAAAAAAATTTAGAGCAGGTGTAAGAGGGTTTTGCCAAGGCAGCTTGGACATACTGGTAAAGAAAAAAGGGAAGATCGCTCCACAAAGGAGCGTACTCAAGAACAGGGCTCTGGAGCCCTCTTATGGCAGCTTGCTCTCAGGTTCCTCGGAGCAAAATCCCACATACGCCTCGTAATATCTCTGTGTAGACAAGGATGCAATGCCATTGAGATAGGGTGGGAAAGAACATTGTTTGGCTGGGCCTGAGCTTTGATAATGCAAGTGTTGAAAACCCACACTTCCAGCTCCTTCACTGCTCCCGACGAGTGTGCAAAGACTGGGCAACCCCCATGTTTAAAAAGGGTGACAGAAGACAGCGAGACCAACCTCCTCCAAAGCCTACATATTGCTTTAGGACTAGAAACGCATGGGAGCTGCTAAGAAAATGGCTAAATCTACTGCTCCAGTACTAACCACCACTCCACAGGGAGCCCAGTGCCACGCCAGAAGGCCAGACTGGATTCACGCCAATCCTTCCTTGACTTCCACAGGCCAGCAAGGTCTGATAAAGCTCAGTTATCAACAGGTCAGAATCTCTGCCCAGCAGACACACAGGGAGCATGCAGGGAGGAGGCAGCTTGCTGCTAGCAGGGAAAAGCACAGCTGCTGGGCTCCGAAGGGGTTACAAAGATTCAACAGCAGGGAAATATTTATGGAGAAAAGATGCTGAGCTCTGCATGTTTCCCAGGCTGGAGATGGTTTTAATTTACCTCTTGCAAAGGCTGTGATTATTTGCTGCTGGTTTTTGTTGAAAGCAACTATTTCAGGCTCCCTTGCTCCCTCTGGTGCCACAGCTCTGCAGCCCATTCAGAAAACCACTCCCCAAACCCACACCAACTACAAGAAATGCTGCTTTTTTTCCCTGCTCTGGGACAGAGGGGGCAATATTTATAAGCATTAGCAATTACCACAGCCTTGCCAGGCACACAGCATTCTTTGACTATAGCACACTAACAACATTACAGATCTCTCCTAGAGTTCAGATCTCCAGCCAGGAAGAGCATCCTTTGCTTCTTCCAACAATCCCCTTCCGAGACCAGGCTCTGCCCGACTTCAGCTGAGCTGCAGCATCCACCATGCTCCTCCCTCGGTTTTCCTCCACAGCTGCCCCCGAGCGCACGGTTCTGGTCAGTGTTGACATGCTGCTACGAAAATCTTAGTTTAGACCTTTTTATAAGCACAAGAGATTTTAAAACTAGGGAAGTATCCTCACCATTAGCTAGACTGGACTTTGGCAGCTGATCATCTTGGAACTAGACGTACCCTCAGGGAGGAAGCTGTACCTCTTTAGTCCTCTCGTGTCACTCCCCAAACTCCAGAAACCTGCACAGCTCCACAGACAGAAAGGAATAAACCTTCACCACGATTAAAACTATCATCTCCCCACCGATACTGCCTCCCCAGGCATTTACCACTTTGCTGTACAGCTCTTCTGCTTCTTTCTTCCAGCCTCAAGCTGCTCCTCCTCTGCTTTGTCTTTGTGTTTCTTGTTCTTTCTCTCGTTACAGAGTTGCTGTACGATGCTGCTAGAGCACTGAGGGCAACTAAGACACTGGTCCTTGTCCCCCCTTTTCAAGCTGCAGTTGGCTCCTCTCCCCATCCCCACCTGGGGGATGCCACACATCTGGGCACACAGCTGCCCAGCCCCTGCATCCCCCCTGCACCCTCACTAACACCACCGCAGCAGCCTCCCCAGCCTGGCAGAATTCTTTCTCAGCCCCCACGAGCAAGGTTTCCAAGTTCTCCTCATAAAGCACCTACCTCACTTCAGTTTCGAATTAACATGAACCTCGAAGGGAACCATAAATATTTGCCTGGATTTTCTGCTAATCTTGCTATGACATAGCTATTAGGATTACTGGAGTGCGGCTTGATAAGCAATGGGGTGGAGTGCTGGAGTGTTTCAGGAGATGACAGTAACATCTTGCTGTATTTTACGGATGTGGATGCCTCTGTGACCTGCGCTAATCCACTTGGGAAATTACTATGAGAGAATAAAGTCTTAAAATATGAAGCGGGAGGTGGAGTGCTGCAAAGCGGAGTTTAGTTCCAGAGCAGCCTTTTCTAAGTATATGCATAAACATCCGTATTCAACACCAAGTGGAGTCACAAACAGAAACGCACAGAGAAGAACCCAGGGCAGGACCTTCCCGCTTGCCTACAGCCACGTCCATGGGGCTGGCAGGAGAAATCGAGGAACCCTGCTTCATAGCATAACCCTTCTCTCAGAATACACATACAGAACCAACTACCCCCAGCCTGGAACAAGAGTCATTTAATAAACCACCCTGCCCAAACTCAAGGATTACCTATCTTATAAATGAGGATACAACTCAATCTGAATTTAGCAATATTTATTATGAATGATAAAAGGCAAGTAAACAGCGCTGGGTGCACGGGGAGTCTGCGCTCCACCAACACGCACCCCTATACAACAACACGTTCCCTTTTACGCTTGTTGTGCTAATAAATATTCATTGCTGTACCTGGAAACGGCATGGCTATTCAGATTAGTTCTTGAGATAGGCGTACCTTTCCTTGTGCCTGCGTGCTTAACGTTGAGGGTCCCTTTGGTGGTCGTCGGGGATGAAGTTAGAGGTCTTGCTCACTTGTCCTCTTTCTCACCCTGAAGAGCTGACTTCTTTCTCTTACCATACAAGGTGATTCGTTCAATACAGCAAAGCTCAGCTAAATATTTCACAATACCATATCCACATGGCTACTCCTAATGCAAGCAACCATTTCCTGCACCTGTTTCCCGTCTGTCACTCTGCCCCCCTGCTTAGTCTACTCTGGTTTTCCATTCTTCTGTACCAATCATCCAATTGACACAAGTTATTACTCCATGTATCACACCTACAACCCTTTTCATACAGACCTCTTACACCTCAGTATCAAGATGGTGCTAGTTTTCTCCACCAGCATAATTAGCATGACACTGGGTGGTGCCACTAGAAGTCCACCTAGAGCTGTGTTTCCAGCATAGGAAGGTGGAGGGCAGGTGGGAAGCACTTTGTGGACAGGGCAGCCGTGCTGCTCCTGCATGCTGCGCTCCCTGGGCCACCGACTTTCTGCACCACCGGTGGCACTACATCTAAAAGCTCTCTCATTTTTTTTTTTTTTTCCTTGAGTTTGTACCTTGGCCTTTGAATCACACGTGCTCCAAGGTTGTCTCTCCCCTGGTAGTGCTAATTAACACACTACACAACCCCTAGGAGAACATTACCTACTGAATCCAGGCTACCACTTCTTGCAGTTCTTTGGCTCCTTGGCTGTCAGCCAGCTGTCTGTTCACACCTAGCCTGGCTTAGCCTGGACAATCTAGCTGAATCACAGCTTGAAATGGTGGGGCTACAGCTTGTAATGATGTGAAAGCAATAGGCTTCAACCCAGAATGAAGCCAAAAAGTGACCATTAAAGTAGGGAGTCCTATTAAAAGCATCTATTCCCTCTATCAAAAATTCCCTTAAGTCTAAAAATCGCCCCCCTCCTCCTTCTTAAACAAGATATCCAACTTGATCCAAAAGCTCCAAGCTGACTCGAAGCACAGGTTTTCAACAAGCTTTACCATTTAGACTCTTAATACCATCTCATCATTACTTGTTACATTTAAGATGTTGCATACATCTCTGAAGGTGTACATTTACAGACTCACCAAGTGAATTCAACATTTCTCCTTATGGAGTTAGCTTTAACATCTTACCATAAGGCACGATTTCTAGACCGCAGAGAATATTTTAAAACTTTTTCTAACCTTCCCATCATTCTTGATCAAGAATCAGAACAAAGCACTTGGTGTCACTAATGCCATAATATAAAGAAACTACGATCCTTCTCTGACTCTACATGCCCTGGCATACAAGTCCAAGGACTACAGCAGCTTTCCTGGTAATCGCATTGCTTGCTTTCACCTCCCCGTGATGATGTGAGGTACCTGGAGGAACTATCCACTCCAAATTTTTAGACTAGCATCTGTCACCAAGCCCATAGAATGCAGAAAGGCAGCCGACTGATACTCCACACAGAAAGGCACTCTGAGCAGAAAGCAATCTGGAGTAACGCATGCAAACAGATCACGGGAATTTTGCATCTTCCTGACAACTAGTTGTAATGAGTCCATGTGGGAGACAAGTCAGAGGACCTCAGTCTGTTTTGATACAGCTGTGCAGTTGCACAACTCAGTACATACAAGAACAGTCCACCCAATATGTTGAGTAAATACCTTTCGGCTTTACGTAGCTAAATCAGCCAGGCCAGCCTTTCCCCCACACCCTCCAACTTCCCAGCGCCTTTGGGTTCCTTAGGGTCAGGGCTGTTCATCCAGTCTCACAGGCAATGAAAAAATTAGAGAAAGGGTGTATAGGAATGGTAGGGGAGTGCGTATGTGTCGGCACACATGCAGCACACACATTAACATCAACACTTGCTTTGGCAGATACCTTCTGGGCACTGGAGATGACAAGATATGCATTTTTGTTAACAAAAAACCCTGAGGAATAATCCTAAATTTCAAAATTAACAATAACTGATTGGTGTCTTAGCCATGGCAACTTGCCACATACAAACGGATGCAGGCGAAGGATAACATGTCTCTTACTCAGCAGCTACTTCATTCCCATTTAGCTTCCAGGGCTCACAGGAGGGAGCAGAAAAGCTTACAGCTAACACACAGTGGCTTTTGCCTGATCAGGTCATCTCATTCCTCACCCAGGCTCTGCTTGCAGCTGGACTTTAAGGCTGCCCTTTGCAGCGACAGAGATTTGAGCCAACTGCAATGTGAGAAAGCGTGTATGCTTCTACGCATCTGGCTGTGCACAGCTATCGCTTGCCAGCCATCTTCCTCAGGTACGTGTCACCTACGTAGGGACTGAGATAATTGGTTTTATACTACACGTTTTAATTTATCCACTTACAGAGGTAAAGCATAGGGAAGGCAATTGCAAGCGTCCCAGCAACACATCACAGTTCAAATTTCAGACAAGGAACCTGATCCACATCTTTGGTGAGTACCCAGGGCTTCTACCTGATCCGCAGGGGATCACCTGCATCTCTCTGTATGACCATCGCTTTTCTTCATTTGCATGCTTTGAGTTTAATACAGCACTTGGGTCAGGAAAAGGAAAGTAAATACATTTATCAATAAGGCACTGCCTTCTAAAAGAGCCGTGTGTGTTTTTTAGATCAGGGTCAGCTTTGACTAGGTAAAGAGTGCTTTGCTTTTAGAGGACCAGCTCAAAACAGCTGTGTTGTCTCCTATGCAGAACATGGCTTAATCTGGCAGATTGAGATGCTCAGTAAAACTCATTAATCTGTTACCACTTTCACCCACCCACAAAAATCCCAGTGGTCTGAAGTCATGGTTTTCTGACACAAATCTAGAAATCTATAGCTTATAGAACAGCTGCAACCAGAATAAAGTTCCAGTAAGAGAGAAATGCTTCATTTAATTACATGGGTAGTTCAGAATTATTCAAGACAGGGATCTCTTACAGTAAAAGAAATTTGTGTCTGAAAGTATCTCCATGCCTGTTTGTGGTACAAACTGGAAGTTACCTAACAACTCCTGCAAAGCGCTCCTCCACTCCACACACCTGAAATCCAGCACAAAGGACTAAAGCCACAGGATAACAAAATACTCCAAAAAGAAGCTTTTATCAAAAAATACCCCAGCTTTCACCTGCCGACAGAACAGCTACAAAACCAACTCTTGTTCACATAACTCATCTAACTATCCTCTACCCCAAACATGGGAATGGCGAAGACCAAGGCTGAAAACAACAATTATAAAGCCCAGAAGCTGGTGAGCTGTTGTTAAGAGCTGGTTGGTGGCATGCCTATCTCCATATCTAGAAAGATTCAATGCGTTCATTCTGGGAGGTCAAGAGAAACTAAATATAGTAGTATGCTACCAGCAAACACCCAAACTGGCATGGCTTCCCAGCTACCTGAAAGAGCCATCCCTCTCTTCGCAGGCCATCCCACAGCTGCAATCCTTTCCCTTCTTTGGGGAGAAGATGTCATAGGGAGGTGCTTTCAGGTTTTACTTACATGGGTAATTGCATACACAAACTTTAGGACCGAGGTAATGCAATAACACTCCTCTCTTGCCCCACTCAGGGGGATCATCTGGCTCTTTCCGAATGTTTTTTTTAAGCCTGACATCTGCTTGCAAATAGGAGGCAGCATCCTAGCTTCATGTGCCAGGAGCCAAGGCATCTTAGAGCAACTACCTCTTAGCAGAGCAGAGACATCATCCAAGAGCATCTGTTTTGTTTTAACCTTTGCCCTTTAAGGAGGGCCCAGAAAGGAAAAAAACTCCCAAACCCCTTCCAGCTGCAGACTGGCTTTGTTGGTATGCATGAGGCTGGATATTGTGGCAAAGCTTTTCAATACAGAAAAAGCCTTGGGGAGGGATGCTCACCTCCCTGTTTCTGAATGGCATCTCTGCCACTAACAGTCCACAGATACAGTGTTTTAAGCAGCAACCCTGAAGACAGCCTCCAATTTCAACCCGGCTTTGAGATTTAGCTTAAAGGCATGCATGCACCCAACACAAAAAATGAGGTCAAAGAAGCTTCTTTTGAAAAATAAATAGAGCAATACAGCATTTTTTCAGATTAGCTTCACAGAGGATAAATCACTGCACAAATACAACCACCTTATCTTGCTGGCAAATGGTATGTTACAATGTCCAGCTTTACAGGAAATGGTTGGTTTGGAGAGTAAACTAACTTTTGTCTAGAAAAATGCTGTTCTTTACTTTTTACAAGGTTTTGTTTTTTTTTTTTTCCAAAAAACCCACATACAATCTTCAAGCAGCACCAAGCCTGCTTTGCCTCCTGCTTCTTGACGCTTTCCTAGATGCCTCGGAACTTCCTAGCAACCTCGCTGCAGGAATACGATCCATCTCCTTTTACCAGGAGGACAACTTGTTTGAAACAAGATCCCAGCTGGCCTCCTGCCATTCCCCAAATCAGTGGGATGCAGTAACTGCGGGACCCCACAAACGCGATGGGGACGGTGGTGAAGCAGGCAGGGCTTTCCCAGCGCATAGAGGTAAAGCTTTCCTGCAACCCTCTGTTTTCTGCCTCTGTTTGTCCCTTCTAGAGTCAAAGACTAAGAGCACCCGGTGAGAAAAGCAGCCACCGAACAGCTAACGGGTGGTTACAGAAACATCGCTGGCTGCGGGATCCAGCAGCAGCTCTGCCTGTTCAGTATTTTGGCACTGATTTATGACAAGTGTACTCGCGTTTCCATTAGCCATGGCTTTCTCTGTTGACCCCTCAGCTCAGAGAGACAGACTCGGCATTAAACTCCCATCAGCTTTCAGTACCACTGACCTCATCCCCAAAACTCGCAGCAATGCTTTACATCAGACGGAGCCGACGCATTCCATTAATGCTCCCCCGACTCAGGGAGACATCTGCTCTGTTTACACTGGTAGCAGTATGGAGACCACTTAAGCATCACCTCTGCTCCCCGAGCCCACAGTGGGAGGAGCAGACTCACATGGGCCAGGCCCTGGACCTCCTGGCCCCCAGCACGGCGACCTGGCCATTAGTTATTCGACAGGGCAGAGGTTGCTAAAACCATCAAGGCGCAGGAGAGGTGTTACACGGTAGCAAAGAAGGTGGTTTCCTTCAGGCTAGAAGTGCAAGCTTGAGGGAGGTATCTGTGCTGACTCCAGCTGAAGACGAGCAGGTTGATTGGAAATAAGGAAGGATTAAAGCATGACAGAAACTCATGATTTTTTTTTTAACCCCAATGGTTTTACAGATTCATCTGGATACAGCTCATTAATGCAGGTTAGAGATCACACATGGAGGGTACCTCTCTGTGCCACCTCTCCAAACGCACATCACTGGGGTGCTGGGTGCCCAGCCCACCCTTGCACCCCTCCGGCCCCACGGCCAGGGCAGGGGTACCCACAGGACGGGTTTTCCTACAGCAATGGGAAAAGACCAGATACCCTCCTGAAAGCAAAGCACACTTCATCCAAACTAACACCCCCCAGCCCCCCGAACACACCCCAGGCACCACCTTACCCAGCACAGCTTACCGGCAGCTGCCAGCATCTTACAGAGAAAGCCCGACAGCTTCGAAATACCTGTTCACATAGGGGATGCTTATGTATCTATACCACAAGCCAGGCAGATACAGCAAGGCTCCACCAGATCAAGGGGATGCTCCTCCATATTTCCCCAAGGATTTCTGACAGCTAAGACCTCCAAAAGGCAAAACACTAAACCACTTGTTGCTCCTACTGCCCCAATGTTAGATATGCACTAAATTAACCCGTGATGTCTTCTGTTGCTGCTGGAAGCTTTCTTTTCTATTAACCATCTAGTCCAGGCTGTAATTGCTAACAAGCCTGTAAGGACACATAAAAGCATACAGTGGCCTTGGGATATCTGACAGCATCTGCCACAAACAGAGATAGAGTGTAACACATGCGGGGCATTCAGCAGCGGTTGTTTTTATCATAATGAAGTCAGGAATGTGATCAGCTGTTTCCATCACTGTTTTGCTGGTACATGGATTTGCTGCATTTTAGATTTTTGCCCTTCTACAGAGCTTTGCAAAGCTTGGATTATGAGTTGCACAACCGTTAACAAGAGAGGACCACAAGACGACCTTGATTCTCACAGACGTCTTCGGCACTAAAACCACTATTCAAATGCCCCTGCAAACAAGCAAGAAATCCACACTTAAAACACCTGTTTTTTATTTTGTTCTCTCCCCACCCCCCCCCCCAAACCTGCATGCTAATGAAGGCTGGTTTGATTTGGGCTGTGGCATGCAAGTCAGTTAACTTAACCCCACTGAGCCTGACTGTGATGATGGGTATTGGGGTGGGAGAAGAATAAAAACTGTAACGCTCCCTTTTTTTTTGCACCTCACTCCTGGTGTCCAAGGTGTCGGCAGCCCACAGCTTTGCCAATTCCACTGCAAAGCTAAGACAGCGACTTTAAGAAAGCGTTTTTATCTAATTGTCTTTCAACTAAAGAGATAAAAAAACCCCGAATCAGTAGAAGAGGAAGAAGCTGGCACTGAACAAGACAATTCAAATTGTCCCTTTTCAGTTCCTTAATTCACATGTTAGGGGATAGCCACAGCTGGGAATTTCAATCTCTGGTGCAATTACAGAAAATTAAATTCAGGGAATGAGGCCTTATGCACTCAAAGCTTCATTAACCCTGTTGCCTTTTAATTAAATACGTGCACATGAAAATTTTGGACAGAGAAAGTATTTGCCTTACCAACAATGTGCGGTTTTAATGGCAAATCAGTACTTGCCTTTTAAAAAGAAAAAGAATACCGAGGTCATAAACTCCAGACCTTTCCACCTCCACCATGGCTTTATTAAATATGTGGTAGAAGTTATTGCCTACCATCAGGTCCCGCTTGACGAGAACGCCCGCTCTCCCTCAAACGCCCTAAACCGCACCAGCAAAGCTCTGCTTTGGGCTCACTTCAAGATAACAGGCGGCCCCACCAACACCATGGATAAAACACGAGCCAGGATTTAAGAGCCCTACACTTTTGATCAGTTAGAGAAATAAAGTTGGCTAGCTACAGCAGGACAGATTTTTTTTTTAGCTCGCGGAGAAGAGATTAGAGTAGCCAGTCTCTCTTTGAAATACTGTTCATCCTTACAAAAGGCTCAGGCAGGCGCCAAAGGCAGTGTGTGACGAGGACAGTTTAAAGGATAATCTTTGAAAGGGGATATTGTCAAGTCTGCCCAGCCTAAATATCCAGCTCGCTTTGTGCGAGTTACCACCTGACTTGCGAGGGAGTCACGCTGCTCATGCGCTGGCCTCCCGGCTTTGTCGAGAATATCAGTGAAGCACGCTACTAGTGCCTCTGGATGCACGACCGCCTAGCAGGGACCGAGCACAAATTGCTTTGCTGCTCCCCCATATTCATCCAAAAGCAGTGTCACCCAACTGATGCACGCACAGGTGGTCACCATACTGGGACCAGCAACACAGAAAGGGAAGAAACACACAGGCCCTTCCCCCGTCTCCAGGAGACTTCTAAGGCATCTGCCACCTTGAACCAGCCATATCACCCAGACGTGCTCTCATCCCCTCATGACTAGCAGGCAAATTTATACCTCTGGGAGAGATCAGACTTCAGTTTGTCTTTCTTTTAAGCATCTCCTCAGGAGATGGACTTCAGTCTTTTCCCAGCACACGCCGATCAATTTTGTATTTGTGTTTTATTGCTGATCTATGTATTTTAGCTGGTTTTACTATTTCAAAGAAGACAGCATGCATTTAAAGAGATTACCTTCTCTGCTGCTTATCATAAGAGTTGATTCATTTTACAGTAAGTGACACTTCTCACACTTGCCCCTCTCTCAAGGAGCAAGTTAACGTGCACAAGTGTTCACGCAAGGCCTCCGAGGGATGCCAGATTCCCAGGCGGGTGCTCTGCCCGAGCGAGTGATGAGGCACAGCTCCATTAACCAGAAGCAGGCAATTCCTTATGCTTACAGCACCCAGTATTCACAGGTTAATTACTGCATCTCCAAATAACGTTCTTGTTCTGGTTTCATAGCAGACGTATTCTCTTACACAGAGCACAGAGAGCTGTTTGCTGCTATAGGATGCCCTTGGTACTACCAAGGACAATCTGAAGACATCGAGTGTGACAGGCTCTCGCTGAATGCAAAAATAGACGCAGCCACTTATGCCTCCTCAGCCTTAGACACCAACAAGGGAAGGGGCTTCCTACTACAGCACCAGCAAGGAAAAGCACACAAAATTTTGTGATGCTTGAAGTGCTACCAGCCAGAACGTAACATATCACTCTGTTCCTCTGCTCCTGGAAATTACAGGTCCGTTAACCTTTTTGTGTGTGAGATGGTCCTCCCATCCGCACGCAGCGACTAAGCGAGGAGGATGCACGTGGCGAACGTGCACAGGTATGCTACTGGGTGAAGGAGGCCATTTCCAACGCAAACCTGCTCATACAAAGAGTTTTGCTGCCCAGTTCTAGTGCTATCATTTTACGATGACAACATTTCCTGACCCAGTTTCTATCTTGCCCCTCATTCCTCTGCTACAAGTAGTAATTAGTAATGTCAGTGTTCTGGCTGAATTGCTACAGTCCCATTAATAATGCAAGAGTAGCAACAGAGAAAGAGCAGAAGAAAAGAGGCTTGAAGGTTAAAAGCAGTAAGAATGCATTTTGGGGGGCACTGGAAGGGGAAGGAGGAGGAGTAGGAGTAGAAATGCTAGCCTACTGAGATTATAAACCATATACTTCAAAACATACCGTTCCTTTCAGGTGGAAGTGGTGGGTGAGTCAGTCATGGCTAATTAGAAGATAATATGCAAATAAGAATGACACATAGAAGTGATTTTTCCTAAATAAGAAGAAAACTTCTGTTTCACCTTCCCTTTCCCTTTCTAAACTTGCTGCCTCACCACTTCGTGTTCCCATGTCTCTGTTAGTCATGTTTCAGAGGTCGACGGTGACCTGGCATCCAGCACACGACTCGCACCCAAGTTTCGTCTCTCCAGAGGAAATTCTGCAGTGCCCAGCCTGTCCCTGCCCACCTACAGCCAAACCGTCACCACCAGGAACCAAGCTGCTCCTGCTGCACCTTAACCTCGGGCACTGCTGAAGCTGTTTATGACATGTATTCCGAACCTAAAATAGTACTGGATTGGAGTAGATGGCCCAGCACCTCCCTATGCTTCCAAGGCCAAGGAGTCTTCTCCAGCACCACCAGCAGCTCCCTCAACAGCAACAGCTCCACCACCACGACCTCCCGACCACACTGGATAAAGCTGCTGCAACTGCATCCTCAAGGGCATCACCTGGAAACTTTTTTGTTTCTTTCTTTCCCTGCTAAGCCCAGCATAGAAATAAAAGTAATAAAGGAGACAACAGGCTTGGTGTTGATTCCTCACCTGTTCGTAGGGCTGAATGAAAACTCACATCAGCAGGGGAAAGGCTGAGCTATCCCCTGCACGCCAGGAAGGCAGCTGGTTTGGGATGGACTCTGGTCCAACACCACAAAGCAGGCATCTGCTAAAGGGATTGGTGGTCTCTAGTTTTCTTGAGGATTTGTAAGAACGTGAGTTAACTTCTAAAGGCCTGTTAGCAGAGCTGACCAGCCACACAATTCTTCTCCCAGTGTCTGGCATTTACAGCTTCCTACATTGGTGCCAGGCCTCTTGTTAGTGATGATGTACGAACCAAAACAAAACGCGTGCTCTTTCCATTAGCTGGAAACACACACATCTCTCCCTCCTGCAACACAGATTCCAAAACATCAGCTTATCAGTGTTATTTAACTACAGCACAGCTCACTGTCACTTAAAAGAACTATTCCAATATCCTCCTCCAGCACAGAAGGGCTCTGATGGCCACCTAGAAGGGATAAAAAGCCAGTAGGCCCATTGAGATGAGCTCACAAGAGTGGCAAAGGAGGAAGAAAAAAACCCCACCACTGGAAAGATGAGCTTCAGAACTGCATTGCTTTTTCAAAGAGACCTTTCAAGTATCACTTCCTCTGTGGAGAGGAAGCGAGAGGAGCTGGAGGTTCTCCGATACAGCTTCCCCTCCAGACGATATAAAAGGATGAGTGTTTTTAAAAAGAAAAAAAACCACCACACACCCAGAAAAAAGGAAAGCAGGCCAGCCCTGAGCACGCTGTGACCAAATTAGGAAACAAACTCTACTGACAGCCTTCAAAACGGCCATCGTCTGCAACAGCCTTGTGTTAGCTCAGGAAGTCTGATGACTGTGTCATCTGCCGAAATCTGTTTATGTGCAAACAGAAAGGAGAAGCAAAGCACCTCCTCGCACTGCACATGCCAGGTTAGGCCATCTCAGCGGAGACAGTCACCAGCTGCCCTGACACAATGCTATTGCAAACCTCCAGCGCTGACTCACCCCCTCCAAAGGCAGCTCTGCCCTGGGAGCGCTCAGGTACAGCGAGAGGAGGTGCACGCAGAGGGTCGGGGGTTTTTAAGTGCATTTTTTAAGTGGTTAGCTGTGGCAGATGAAGCTGAGGTTAGAGATCAGTGATTACTACGACAGGAATGTGAGGGGGAGGAAAGAGAGGGAAGATGTAGCTTCTTGAGTAAGGTCAGAACAATGTTTTTTATTTGCCTTGGGAACAGCCTTTTTCCAGCCTCTCCAGCCTCCATTTCCACTGCAGCAGCAAAATGATAACCCTGCTCCGATACTCTGCAAATACAAGTAGCACTGGGCAAAGTTTTTAACCTTAAACTCGCCCCTGCTGCCGCGGAGGGTACCTGTACCCATGGCAGGAGCACACCAGGGCTGTTGTGAGGACAGCCGGGTGACAGAGGCCAAGTTACTTGTTTTATTTGTATTTTAAACCGTGATCTGAGCACTCTGGTCCATACAGAGATTTAGGGGTTTCTCCCTGATGTTAAGGTGATCACGTTACATTACTCCCTCTCTTGTTCCCAGCTGAAATGGAAGAAGACCTCTCCTCCCCTTCTCCTTCCAGGGGACCTAGGAGGAAAAGGCAAAGCTGACAGCTCATCTCAGCCCCTGCTCCACCCTCAGCACAACTACAGCCTGCAGGGTCCTTCCAGCCCCAGCAGTTTGGCTACAGGACCACTCCGGTAACTTGCCACATTCAAGGCAGCTGAGGACCTTCCACACCTCAGCACCACGTGCCCAGGGGTGCTCTTCTCCAACCCCTCATGGAACCCATCAGCTTATCTCCAAAGCCACCGGCAGCAGTGACCACCACAGGCTCGTAGCTGCTCTCAGTGGCTCCTTCACCTAAATGGTTGCAGGCTGTGCCCAGGGAGAGAAGGCGAGACAAGACTGCTGAGGCTGAACTTTCCGTCTCCACATGAAGTTGTGTTCAGCTTATTACCTCTAGACCTTTCCTCGGCAAAGGACAAAGCTACGAAGGAAAGAGAGCATTGCTACCTCTTACGGACCTGACAAAGAGGTATTCACCGGTCAGTAAACAGCGGGAGAATTGCCTTTTCACTGAATGGATATTGCTATATAAGGCAGAAAGCAAGCACAGGAGTAAGCTTTGTTGCTTGAAATTGCACTGACTTACACAGTCTATTTTAAAAGGGACTAGTTTGAGCTCTTGCTTTCAGCAACTTGCTTTTTTTTTTTTAATTCTCTAAGAGACAGATACCCCATTTAAACTGACCTCTTTCCTCAGGTCCATTTCCAGGCTGGGCTTCACCCCCTCCTCCTCTGTCAGACTCATTTATCAAGTGAAGCATTTCCACATACCACTGCATAAATAGACTTGACCTTGTAAAAGCAGCAGCACCTGAGCTCCCACTAATGGAGTCTCTCCACCCCAGCATAGCAATTAACCCAGCCCACTCCTACCCTCTTTCCAGGTGAGGTATTTGCAGAGCTCCTACACCCCCTCCCTACGTGTCCCAAGGAAGGGTGGCAGCTATGTAGACAAGGCAAGGCGTGATGTTGGGCTGATTGTCATGGAAAGGGGCCTTCAGGAGCAAGCAACTGCTGGCACCGCTCAAGTCTCATATCTGCTCCCAGCCCAGACCAAGGATACCCCAAAAAGCAAACTACGGGAGTACCTGCGGGGACAGCAACTCACTCCTGGTCCCCGGCTTTCCTAGGTGCTCCCTCTCAGCCAGGGAGCAAGCTGTGGGCATGCACCATCCACCTTCCAGGGAAGCAAGGAGAGCTTCCCCTTGCAGCCCCCACAAATGAGAAGTAGCTTGCCCAGCATAAAGCTGGGGATGAGAGAATCTCCCGACTCTCAGCACTCCCTGTACAACCTTGACCCTACACACCTCAGTGGGACAGCCCACGTGGTTTAGCACACGTGTACTCTTCCTACATAGGACTGCACTTTCAAGGCTTTGCTGTACCAGGAGCACTCTCCTGTTATCTATCTTTTTTTTTAGGACTCAGCCGTAAGATCTACTGAGGTTATCTGCCACCTACAATCACCTCAACCCCACCTTCGGCCTTGGTCCCTCCCTTGTGCCCATCCCTTCGAGAACAGATAGGGAAATCGCTGGCACTCCTGCTGCAGCACCGCCGGCGCTGCTGTTGATAGCATCGCCACTCGCCCTGCCTGCGGCACACAGCACCGCCGCTGCAGAAGAGTTTCAATGTCCTTTTATGGAAGAAAAATGAAAATCGCCTGCCCAGCCATGGAGGGCCTCAGAGCTGAGATGACAGACGGAAACTTGCCATTTGTTGTGGTTTTGGCAGTAATAAAGCGGAGCGTGTTCCCATGCGCACCGCTCATTTAAAAAGGGTGCAGTGAAGGCACTGAGCTGGAGTAGAAAGCTGACAGCTCCAGAGCAGGAGGTTGTGGGGATGCAGTGCTGAGGAGGAAGATGGCAGAGTCATGAAAAGAGGGCTTAGACCATTCTGCTGGCCTGGACAAGTGGGAGACAGGCCTCTGGATGAAAGTAGGCATGGGTGTTCCATTCCCCCCCCCCCCCCCAGTAAGACACATAGCCAGGTCCTCCACATAGCATTTCCCTTCATTCCTCATCCCAACAAATTTTGCTAAACTGCATTCACACAGACATAGGAGGATGGGAAGTCAAATGCAGGAATTGGGCCTCGAGGTCATTGCCACCAGAAAGTGACAGGGGTCTGCCATAGGGGAGTGCCACCTTCGGCTCTGCTCTCCACTAAAGCTGTTACTTAGAGCTTAGTCCCACAATCAAATCGAAATGAACAGGCTCAAGGAAAAGCATACAGAGAACAGCAATAAGAACGGCCAAACAGAGAATGAGACAGGGTCACGGGACCTGCAAAATGTTTGCGCTGCTGTCAGGAAGCTAGATGAGACAGCAGACTTCAACAGCTGGGAAAACATGTTGCAAAACAAGGAGAATTAAGTAATTCTCCATACACACATCCTATTCCGAGGCATTTTGGACAAGCTCAATTTCTCCAATGAGAACAATTTTATTCCCCCCCCCCCCCCCCCCCCCGTTGCACATGCACCCTGCTAGTGACAAATCTTGATATAGTTTAAGCCTAAAACCACAGCACATCTGGAATCAGGCAGGGCGGCTCCGGGCAGCAATGGGCCAGCCTCTAGCACAGAAGTAATGGGCCCTGTGGTATGTGTTGGATGACATCCCTGCAAGGCTATGTCATCCTGAACACATCCCCTGCTGCTGGGTACTTGGTTACACAAACGTTTCCCCTTGCACCCTATAAAACGGTTGTAACTGGATCATAGGTGGCTGGGGCTGCTTCGTTACCCGCCTCTGAATGCCCCATTACCACACCAGGTACACAGATCACAGGCACTGCAGCATGCCCCTTAGCTCCTTCTGTAGCTTTAAGTCTCGTTAATCATGCAACAATTTCTTTCAAAGCCACTCATGTCCAAGTTACTGCAAACTGTACAACGTGACTTCGGCTTATTAACACGGGTTGTGGACGCAGTGCTGGCACCCTGCTAAGAGAAGCCATGTTCAGACACAGCTGGCTAGGGTGAGCTCTGTCCAAGCTTAAAAGCAGGTTAAGGTGAAGGTTAGAAGCAGCTGGGTGTACCTGTTTCTAGCCAGCACCCTGAAATCAATCCTGAGACATTCCAGCAGCTTAAAAAGAAGTCCCCTAAAATACCAAGTCTTAGTCCTGCAAATTAAAAGTACATGGAAGGATTGCTGCGGCCAGAGAGCCTAACCTGAAGACTAAAAAGTAAAAGAATGGGGGTTTTATCCATCTGACACAGGCACACCAGTGCTCACTTTTCCAGTGTGGCAGTTCAGATGCCCAGCAGGCAAACCCAGTCCCAGCCCATTAACAGGATGCACTAATGAGCCAGGAACAAGAGTGACAACTGCCTGGTCTGAGGGCAATGCAATTTAGCATCACGCAGCCATACGCCATCACCTCTTCACATCCAGCCAGCACCGATGCAGACACTGACTCTGTGCAATAAAGTAACAAAACCCCTCTGCTATGCAAAGGGGTTTTAAAGAAAAGTCTTGGAAAATGCAAGTCCCTGCAATGTGGCCTGGCTATGAAATGAGCGTCGAGGGCTTTGAGCTCTCCAGCACGGAGGGACAGTGCTGCTCCGTGCATGCCTTATTTCCATGGCAACAGCTGCTTTCACCTCCCCATCTCTTCGCTGGCTGAAAGCCCTGCAGTGCTTTGTGCTGAGACTGCAAAGAGGGGAAACTATCTCCTTCACCCGCAACACGGCACCAGGGATAGCAGCAAGCAGCCCAGGAACAAAAGCCTTGTCTTCACCAACAATACAGGGTCTGGGGAGGAGGGAGGCTGAGCAGAAAGGACAGACTTCCTTTTCTGGTGGCAAACAGCCCTTCCCTCAACATGACAAAGTACACGCTCACTCCCAGTGCTGCACAAGTCAACAAGCAACACGTGCCTTTCCTAGTTTTACCAGAATTGCCAGCTTTGGTTTGCTGTCAGAGCACTGGGAGGAGAAACTCACATCATTAAGAGACGAGAAATTTGAGTGCTGCTTCCGTGCAGGGATCCCTCCGCAGAGTAAGATGGAGGTTGACCAAGCATGCTGGCAAACCCTCCTGTCACCAGCAAGCTGGCTCCACACGTAGTCAGCAACCTGTTAGAGAGCAAAACCTCAAAACTCAGCCAGGTCTGAGTGAAAGCTGCCTCTCCCCCAGCACCAGCTCAGACTGCACACACACACGAGAACACATCCATAGGGTGGCTTGGGCAACACTTTTCCTTGGTTAATTAAGCTTCTCCACCACCCTGCAGTCTGTGATACTAAGATTCAGGCCCTGGCCACCTAACTAGGAGCCAAACGTCACGCCACACAGCTGGAGCCACAGTGGCCCTGGCAGATGGTGCAGGCTCATCTGCATGCTCTCTGTGCAGCCGTTCAGTCACAGAAGGCGACTGGCAGCTCTGCCTGTTGCTCAGGTTACAATTAGCCACATTTTGGTTCCTGCAAGGTGCAAATGACTGGAACTACAGATGAGATGCATAAACAGTGACCTGGGTATGTCTAGAGCTCTTACTGAGCTCAGCACACGTATATACAGCCAAAATGAAGGCTCCTAGCTAGTTCCCATCACTTAGTTTACAACACATCCATAGCTGGCCCAAATACAAATGAACCTCTCTGCAAGATTTAAAGGAAAGCCTAAGAGTATCAAGATGAACTCTCAAAGCAAGACAAGGATCCAGGTGGTGGAGCACAGAAATACAACGGGTCCACCATCTGGTCCTCCTCTCCCCACCCTTGACAAGCCTTGAGGTTTCAGGAGAGGCACATTTTGACCTTTCGCTTTCCACACTTCCCCTTGTTTTAGGTTCAGCTGTGTAAGTGCAGTCCTTCCAACCCGAGAGGGACTCCTTCCAGGATCAGTCATCACCACTGCCGAGTCTGCCAGAGGCACTGCTAGCAAAGCCAGCGCATCCTCTCCAACCACCGTAGAGTTCCCTAGATTAGCCCTTTCCTCCCTAAGGGCAACAGTTTCCTGCAAGCAAGAGCATTAACTGGAATTCTTCATTCTGGAGAAAGACAAGATAGCAGGAATATGAAGAACCACTGCAGCTGATGCTGTGAGACAACACCACATCCTGCTATCTGAATTCCTCACTCTCAACTTCAAATCCCAAAGTCATTCAAGACTTCTAAGAAGAGCACAAAGCTACTCAGCAGATTTTCAGCTAATGAATCAACACAAGCTGTCCAGGAAACCAGAAATCCAGCCCACTGGAATGCTGTAACCCCAGGGAGGGGGGTACAGGCAGTACACTAGGAAGGAAATGAAACAGCAAACCAGAAGGAAAGGAACGTTTCAGCACTGACCCCTCTTACCCCAGTTACTGTGCTGCATTACACATTTTAAGAAAAAATGATACTTCAACTCATTTTGCACATTGAAGCGTTCATGTTCTTCAAGCCTGAATTTTGTTCCGTGGTGCCGACATATGTATGTTTTGAATACAACTCAGCTTTTGCAAAAACAGCAAGAAAAAAATTTTCATTTAAACGTGAATCAACATTGCCACCTAGTGACTAGCAAACCTCCTCCTCGTGACACTTGGGCAATCCATTGGAATTGTATTTCCTTCCCAAATGCTAGCAGTAGATGTTAGCAAAATATATCTGGAAATTAAGAGATCAAAAATGGAATTGTGCATCTTTCATAAGCAGCTTTCCCCGCCCCAAGTTCAATTTTCACTACAGAATGCCAAGTTCACTGCTGGCAACTTCAACTTCTCTAGAAAGGAGTTTTACTTTCTATTAATTTCTCAATACAGACAAATGATGGCAACGCATCACTACGAGAACCCAAAGCTATGGCAGCTATAAGCATAAGGCTAATGCACTCAAAAGGAATTTCAGTGATGAGCAGAAATCTCTGCTGGGGGACAGGCGGTTCCCTCAATGTTGCACGAGAATTCATTGTTGTGGCTAAAGTTACACAAGACACTTTGCAGCACTGATACTGTACTGCCTTGGCTCACTGGCACCATATGTAAGCAGGGTTCTCCATACATCCAAGAGACTGGGAAACACATTTTTGTGCTTGTATTTTTCCTCAGAACAGATGGTGCACAAGCAGCAAGTTTTCCCCGCTCCATCCCCCCCACTGGACCTGACGATTCTCCCATTACGGCCATCAATAGATTTTAAGCACCACAAAGATCTTCTGCCCTTTGAACAACTCACATTCCAGTGAGCTCTTCCAAGGTTTTTTGTCACTTCCAACTGAATCTGTATTCAGGCCACAGCAAAAAAGAAAAATGCAGATGCTAATTCTCTTAAGGATAGTGCATCAGGTTGTTTCAGCTCATTCTCCAGAAGTTTCATTAGATAAAGGATTACAACTTTGTTTTATGCCTTTTAAACATGCAGCTCCCTGTTCACCTACAACATTTCTGTATAGGCAAGACAGCAACCTATGGCATCCATAAGCTTTTTTAGCCAACATCTTCCAAGGAAAGGAAGGAATGCTGCTGTCTTTATCGAGTGCCCTGAAATTCATCTGTCCAACCACAGGCTTTTATAGAACATCGGTAGGATCCAGCAAATAATTTGACTGCTGCCCCATGCAGCCACGTTAGATATTCATTCACCTGCTACTCAGAAGTATGAGCTGTCCTCCCAGCTCTCCTGCCCAACACTCCAGGAGAGACCAAATGGCAAGTATCCCCCAATTACCTTTCTGCAGCGGGGATTAGGGCAGCTGAACCGCTTCACATCACTGTCCAGCAGAGCCGGGAAGTTACAGAATGGACACCTACAGCCCAGAATAAGATGACATTAATGCAGAGTGCCAGTGAAAGCAGATTTAGTCAAATAGCTACGTGGTAGTTAATCAGGCTGCCAACCAAACCCCTGCTGCCAGGATGTGCTGACTACTGCCTTTTTGCTCATATTTCTTCCATCACTTCCCTGTTTGCAATCAAAATATTATATGCTCAGCACTGCTTTTGACCATGTAATTTAGAGTATCAGCATAGAGCTTGCAAGCAAGTCTTAGGGGAGACAAGTCTATTGAACTTTAATCTGCTCCTGGTCAAAGGCAGACAAACCTAACAACAGACCTGGGAAGGCAGAAGCCTGAATTTATAACACGGCTCTTTGAAAGCTACCTTTCCCACAGTCAGCAGGCATTTAGGGTTTCGGGGAGCAATTTTCTACAACGGTAAGTGCAGTCTGCATCCTCTGCTGGACACTCACCTGACGAGCTCATCGGCACAGGCGGCAGCCACCTCCTCCTCAGCTTTCCGCTCATAGTATTTACAGAGGATGTTCTCTGGAAGCACTTTCTCCAGCTCACTGGTGGGGAATGAACATGTGCAACTGCCTTCCATGCAGCTGAGCTCCGACTAGGGTTGGAAGGAGAGCGCTCAGCTTCAGTACGATACCAGCAAAAGGCTAAAAGACTCAGTACCCAGAACATTTCCAAATAAACCAGTGCAGAACCTTAGAGAGAATACAGCTTCACTCCGCAGATAACTGCCAGAAAATGGGTTTGCTATGGAAAGAACAGGATTAGTTAAACAAGCCAGGCTGCGCACAAACACCAGGCACGAAGATGCTGTAGACAGCTGGGACCTCAGTTCACTCACACCAAGTCCACTGTGACTACAGGGCGGTCAGTTATTACGATCTCTGCTGAGAAAAAGCACTCCGCTCACAAACAGCATATCGCATTCTTTTCAGTACGGTCATTTACAATAACAGCTGCCAGCTTATATGTTTACATGAAACAGATCCCAGGGTACAAAAGCATCCCACAGTTTGATCGTCATATCTCAAGGCAAAGGAGCATGCACACCTCAGAGCAGGTTAAGAACTTGTTTATAGCTCAGCTAAGTACCAGAGTAATCGCTAACTAAATTGGAGACTAAGAAGGTTAGAGGAACCAACCCCCAAATTAAGATGGGGTCACAGTGATATTATGAAGGACAAATAAACACTCTTAGCTAGGAGGAGACTGGCCAAGTCAGAGATAAGAGTGTGTTCTGTGCAGACACCACTGGTTTATTAAGTAGAAAATAAAAACCAGATGAGTGCAAGTTATTGTTGTTACTATGAATGGTGTACAACGTTTTCCTAATCCAAGTTGCTAAGCACAGAGCATAAAAGATGGAGGTTAACAAACCCGAAATCCTATTCAGCAAAGATCCCATTGTGAAGTTGTTGGCTTCACCTGATGGTGAGACTGACTTGTTGGATTTGGGTTTCAGGATGCAATTCCATCCAAGTACTTCCTGGGAAGTGCAGTTACGTCCGATTTAAGCAATGCTACACCAACAGCAATGTGATCTCCTGATGGCAAATTGCCTATTTTCACCTTGCCCAGTTGGGAAATTCTTACCTTCCCAGAGCCGAAGACTGCCTCCTGAGCATATTTAATTAGGCACTCCTTGCAGAATAAGTGACCATCTGCACACTGAGTTAGCTCTTCAAATGCAAACTCCCCGTAACAACAGCGGCACTCTATCATCTGACCATCCTGCAGCCATAAACAGAGGTACTATCATCATCAGAACATCAATAGCTATAGCAACATACAGCCGCATACATGTGCAAGCCATAAACGCCAGCATTAATTCTAAAAAAGGGCAACAGATACACACCATTCCACTAGATATCTTCTTTGGCAGTCAAAACTCACTAAGCACAACCGGAAACTCAGTTTTAAGTAACTTAATATCTACATGTCCTGTTTGACAGGTTCCAAAAAGCTACAGAACACATGGTGTTTAGCATTTCTTAAGCTTGCAGGCTGAGAAGCATCTTGAGTTCGGGAAGCTGCAATCACAGGGAAGCAGCCCAGAGTACACACCATTCATATGGGGAAAACGAAGCTTCAGGTCTGTTGCCCTCTAAAGCTACATTTACCCATCTGCCTGGGAGGACCTTGTCTTGTTCTCTTCACTGCAGGGCTAGGGAAACGTGTCACGGTTAAAAAGCAAGTATACCCACTTCTTCGAAGGTCCAGCATCTTCTCCAAAGAAACAGGCATTGAGAATGAAAAGGCAATCCACAGCTGCTGAACTGATCTCTAACTTTCTCTGTTTAAAGGCAAAGACCTGATTTCCCCTGATTTTCAGGTTTTTAAGAGTCTTTTCTACAAATGAGGAAGGCCTTTCCACCGTCAGTGCTCCAACAACGGCATATCTGTTTCAAACAGCCATAATGGTAGCAGCAAGAGCAAACCTGGTACTATTCTATTGCAATATTTATTCTGGCCAGTAAAGATACAAGCAGCAGCTGACTGAATTACTACAGATCATTCCATGCATCAATACTGCCTTGCTGGACTCCGCTCTTGTCTACCTTTTCTGGAAGCCAGCCAACCACACACTACGCAGGTTTTGCCAGCTCCTCAAAAGCAGCCCAGTGCAAATGCAGCTTCAGAAAAGCTCCATTCCAGAAGCCAAAAGAGTCTGAAGTAAGTGCAGAACAGCGTCTATGCATAAGCTGAACTCAATGGACCACATTATAGATACTGACCTTCTGATATTGCTCCTCATTCATCTGCAGAGCAAGGAGAAAGTCTGCATGCTGTAAGAGAGACAGGTGCATCTGTATTTACAGAATAGATAAAGCAATTTTCCAGCCTCTACACTCTTGTACATTACCTCAGGACTTACAAACCACCATAAAAAGCTCACTGTCTGCTTACAACATCACTCAGCCCATCCTTCCAATCCATTAAGCTATTTATGATTCAGCTAAAACAGATGGGAAAAGCAAAGGCAGCAAGAACAAAGAACCAAATTCTATATTATTGAGGGCTGCTGGTTCAGGTTTCCACGGGCAGAAATGATTTCTACCCAACAGGCCCCTCCAAAGAAAGCCCCAAGGAACATTAGCTTTGTGTTTAAAAGGGGATGCTATCCATCTGCCTAAGAGACAAGGATCTTTCAGTAGCTACTTTAGAAAGACTGTAGGTGCAGAGCTGTGAATGCAGTCTTCCCTTAGACTACGAGGGGAAGACAACATGCCAGCGGGTGTTGCAGGGTTCTGCTTCAAAACACATGGTCCTCAGCACGAGACAAGGCGTTCTGGAGACAGAGGACTGCCAACTTGTGGAAGGCAGAGGGAGTGGACAGACTGCCTTGGGCCTGGTGGTTGTTCACCACCACCACTGAGCTGCAATTACAAGTCCTAAAGCAGCAGAGAAGCCTGCTAACAGTTAGAGGAAAGAATGAATTGGTAGAGCTTTTACTACTTCGTAACGCAAAAGGCTCAGAACAGTATTTGTAAAAGCAGCAGCTATGTATTTAAGGAAATATGAAACTCTGCGCTTGGCTTTTTTCCTTCAAAAATGAGTTAATTGGGAAGAGTCATACATGTTAACAGGTAGTGAAGAGGCAAAGGCAGTCAGTTATTCAATATTTTGTTCAGTGTTTGAATTTCTGCAAGAGGCAGATTTCCATGTTTAGGGCCAAGACCTCTACCATAGCTGAAGTCGTTTGCAACACAAGATGAAGGCAGCTCCTACCACTCACCTCTGCCATCTCTTTAACTTTCTGCTCATAGAATTCCTGCTCCAGTAGCACCGGTGGGAGAAGAGCACGCTTGTCGTAGGTCCTCCAGTGCCGTCTCTTATTCTCCAGAAAGAACATGCGCTTCTCGATTTTCACATCCCCTAAAGCAGAGTTAAAGACACAATGAAACAGGATGGAGCAGCCAGAACAAAGCTTAAACCTTTCTTCCTCCACACACCACCAGCTGCGTAACTTCAGTATCTCAAATAGCACCGTACCAAACAGAGGTACTAATGAAGAGTATCTCCAAAACAGATACCAGACAGTGACAGAAACGGAGCTCTTTCAGGACTGTATCCCTTCCCAAGGACAGCACTTTCTGCTGCAAGCCAGTTCTGCTTACAGTAATGATGCAGAGAGAACAAGACGCACAGCTTGGTATTTACCTTGCTCAAATTTGAAGTCTATATATGAATACTGATTCATTTCTTTCCTCCTTTTTCGTTTCCCACTGGTTTCAGGAGACAGCTCCTGCCATTTTTTGATAGCATCTGAAAAGGCCTAGAAAATAACATACAGACTTAAATCCTGCCTGTTCCTGGAAGAAAGCAGAAGCACATACTTCAAATTGAAGCACACTAAACCCGCACGTAAGACTGATCCAAAACGTGAAAGCCCAGCACCCCATACAGAGGCAAGTATACCTTTCCTTTGCTCACCTTATTGCTTTATGTACTCCTAAAACAGCCATCCCACAAAAACCAAGATAACCAAATGATACTTCAAAACACCTCAGCTATTACTCTAACACAGCTGGTTTCCACTCTGATGCAACAGAGCTGGTTGGGCTTTTTTTTTTTTTAAATAAAAAAACCAAACTCAACAGAAAAAAAGCTCAAATACTCAGTGCTCAATCAAGCAAGTGAAGAGACAAAGAGTTTTTGGCCAAAAGCTTAAAGCCACATTTACATTCAGTTTGTTGATACTTGAAACCGGTGTCTTCACAGCTCCAGGATATAGGGCTCATTCCACAAGTCATAATAAATAGAAACAGGACAGTGAGACTTGGGCTTCTTTTCAATTACATGCAGTCAGTTAACTAATAGCAGCAGTTAAATGTTTTAAGATTTAGCTAAATGCCTAGGCTTTACTGGCAACTATAGCACACTTCAGCGGTGACAGACAGGAACACTTCTCAGTTTAATGCGTCACCTACCATCAACTAGCTAGTGTTTTCCCCAGTTCTCCTATTAGAGAAAAGTAAAAGCTACCTGCAGCGTTCCATCTAGCTGATAAATTTTGCAAGTCTCTACTAAATGGATTAATACTTCTTAGAAAAGGAAGAGTATTAAAAAAACCCATAACCACACACTAGCAGATGGTCCAATAAGGCAAAAGACGTCACACTGCTCTCCACAGACACAAGAGATAACCCTAGGAAAGAAAACAGACTTGAAATGGAGAACCTTTCGTGTGATTGCATAGTGTCCCTTGAGTTCATGTAGTGCCCACTTGATGTCTTGGCTGCTCAGCATTTTGAAGTCTGCCATAAGGAGGTCAGCTGCCTGAATAAAGCACCGCTGGTCAAGTGGGGCGAGTTTGGAAAAGTCGAAGTAGTCCACTTTAGGCACCTAAGGAAAAAATGTGAAAGATGTAAAAAGGCTGGTATAAATACAGACAAGAACACCCTTTCAGCGATCAGGACCTTCTGCAAGACCACCCAAAATTCAGGCTACACGGCACCCAGTCCTGAGCACCTGCCTAAGCAGCAGCTTAGAGCGCAGCACAGGTGTGAAGCCTACGGGGATACACATTGTGTGGGCAACCTGAGCCGAGCTGCACCACACTGCAGCTCTGTCCCCAGCTGGACCCACGCGATGGAGTTTAAAGCCATTGAACGTGGTTGCATGAGAGTGAGGAGAGGCTACGGGTAGGCTGCTGTAGAGAGTGAACAACTATCAGCTTGAGGCTGAGAGATGCCTCCAAGAGTAGAAAGAGTTACTCAGCATTTCTCTCTCTCGGGCCACGCACAGCTATTTCAACATGCTCAAAGTGGCTCAAATTTTTTTGTCAAATGGACTTAAAAAAAAAAAAAGAAAAATCATCAAGAGGCTGGAGGGAGATGTGCAGTTAGGAGGCTGAAAGGCAATGCCTAAAGGTCACACAAGAGAGACCTGAGGGCCAAGTCTACTTCATGTGACAGAATGACCATGGAATTCTTGCAGCACTTATCAAAATGAACACTTCAGCTGGGGGAGCTGACAGGCAGGCAGGGCAGAGGGTCTCGCTGAAGGCAAAAGAGCAGACACTGTGCAGCTACGCAACAGCAAAACAGGGAAGTCTTGGAAGTCATCTTGCAAGCAACTAACTGTTGCTATTTAACACTACCTTAAATGCACCCAGAAGCCTCCTACGAAAGTATGGCTCAACCAAACACACTAAAAATACATGCTAATAGAACCAGACATCCCAAGGTCCACTCCGGTTGAACAGACTGGATGAGAGGCATACTATAGATAAGGATACTCTCTCACTTGCCTTTGTTTCATCTTGGCTGGCAAGCAGGCTGCTGCTGGGATTTAAAACCACTCTGCCTTCCTTCTTTGGGTAATCTGGATTTTCCAGAAGGAAGTTACAAAGTCTGAAAAGATAAATATAGTTACTTCAGGGTTTGGGAGCTCAGGTTCATTCCTCGCTTGTCTAATTTTCAGCATCCTGTAATTAGGAGGCTAGGCAGGCAAGTCACAGCCTGCCCTATAAGAACCAAGGGAGGTCCCAGACTATAGCAAACTGCAAGTAAATGACTGAGGATTGAGTGAAGAATGATTGCCTGTATAATTGCAGAAGGAAAAGCAAATAGATTTGTCTTTTGACAATTAAATTTATACTCATGAAGGTTTTACGGGTGACCTACTAGCCAACAGACACCTCCCCATGCCAGAGGTAAACAGTTAGGGTTACTTCCCCACTCAGATCCACGGGTGAAGTCGTGGCAAAGCGGTACCTCCTTTAAGCACATGTCAATTCCTGCATGACTAAGAGTTGAGGCGTACTAACTTCCTGCTACTCTGGAATGAACGTGATGAAGACTGTACCAGAAAAAACAATGACAACACTAGCAGCATTAACTGAAACACAGCTGTCATCTACTGTGCCCAATACAAATGCATCTATGGAAAAAGAAGCATACAACCCCCTACAAAACCCTTGAAAGACCAATGTCTTCCTCAACAAAAGATTAAAGACCCTCGTTTGAATTAAAGCCTCCAGTCTCAATCTACTTTCACATTACAGCAGAGACGGAAACACGTTTAAACTGTGTTTACATGTAACATGTACTCTGAATACAGGTTTCATTGTAATAAAGCTTGAAATCACACCAGCATTGTCCACTTCCACTAGAAACTGGTCTAGTGAGAATATAATTTAGAAAATCACTAACTGTGATTGCTGAAAAAATTGCATACCAGCCTGTAAATGCAGCATACCTGAGGTCTTACCACAAACAATCATAACTGTCAGGGAAATTTAGCTTAACTGAGTATTTCAGCTTAGAAAAGACTCTAGCAAATAGTTTCAGAATACCCCATTGCTGGAGATCCACAAATACTTCAGAAGCCCTTTTGACAGGGAAGCTTGTTGTAGGCTACCTGTCTGAATCAGACTGTCATAGCTTATTCTCCACCACCACTAACCAGCTGTGCTCACTGGGTCAAGGAGCATAAGCTGTTCCTCAGTTTCCCCAGCCTTAGAATAATATCCTTCTGAAAGGAGCTAGGACAAGCAATTAACATTTGTAAAACTTTTTGAATGAGAAGGTGCTAGGCTGCAGCAAAGACATAATTGCAGCTAATTTACATTCCTGATGTCAGAAATCAGTCCCTAATTAAGAAATCTGAACTGGCTTAAAGCATTAACCCACTATCAAGGCACGATTACTTTAGGCCTGCTTTCACATTCAAAGCAGAGGCATTTCTTTTTGTTTAATCAGGTATTGACATATTGAGCCAGAAGCTTTTGACTGACTGTGAATGCCTCTGCACACAAAAGCTGAATAGATGATACCCTGCTAAGAGGAGCTCCCACATCTTATCTTTCACATCGGTTGAAAGTTTTAAGACAATCATTTCGGAAAACAACAAAATATCTTGGCACTGAGTGCTTAATAGCTTCCAGCCCTCCCCCCGCATCCCTTTTACAAAAGATAACTGTTTTAATCCAACAAAACAGAAACTTCAAGGAGCTCAAACCACTGCAGCTCAAATGCAAGGGTTTCAGCTGGGGCACAGTCAGAATACATTTGAACTGTTCTGCATGTTGCCATTTCAATGCTCGGGATTTTCAGAGATGTTAACCTTCAATGTCTGACAATTAGTTAAGTGGGTCCCAGCGCGCAATGCACGCACACTCGCAGCACTGTTCATTAATATCTGCACCACAGGACACGGAGCCAGTTAAAAGCCTCATCCCTGCCCAAACCCAGCCACCCTTATTTATTATATTTCAAGCCTGATTCAGCTTGACGTACCACGGAGATCAAAGAGACCCTGCCAGCGAGGCTGACCAGTGCTTTGACCCATTTGTTCTCATACAAAAGATGCAGTGACAACTCAAAAGATAGTTTGGTTAAAGGAATAAAAATATGGAGAAGAAATCTTTATCATCCAGTAAGTGGGTAACGCACCACTGAGCAGACACTGTAGATGGCCTACAGGGAAGCCTGTAAGCACCTTTTCATCTCGCTGGGTCTGTGGCACACAATAGCAGAGAAGAGATTTCGGTAGCAAAAAGGGAAGGAACACATTAAGACTGATAGAAGCCAATACTGGGATTTAATTCTACCAGGCTTCGCTAAATCCCCGCAGGACACAATAACGAGTTTTTTCACACAATCTGTGAGAGGGTCCTGCAGCCAGATGTCCAACTTCAAGAGCTCAGTCACCCTGAGGAATGGCCCTACCGCTCCCAACTCAAGCATCCACACTGAGGTGCACCAAGTACACGGTGTGGGCACCTGAAAGCCCCTCTCATGCAGACTACGCCACCGCTCCAGGGAAAGCCCTTTCGAAAGGGAGGAAAGAAGTTACAGGCTGATGACTTTCTAACCAAGAAGCCCTACTTTGGAGGCACGACTTCACAACACAGGCAAAAGCAGCAGAGTAGGAAATTATGCCCAACGGATGGGATCATCCTTAGTTCCTTGCCAGTTAACTTATTTATGGTCCAGTAACTAATTCTAAGCCTCATGCACTCACACACTGCTTAATTAGTGCCCTAGTTAACTGGAAAGGGCATTGGATTCATACAAGATAGGGTGAATACTCTGGCAACCAACACCTATTCTTCATTCTTGTGTCACACAATAACTAGTTTCAACATGTTTGAAATAGCAGTGACAGCTGCAGAGGGAGAAAGAGAGAGGGGCCACCTAACATCAGACACAAGTCACAAGTGATTTACTTCAAACCACTCTTCCCTCTGTGTTGCTGGTGCCAACACACGCAATCCTTCACCCTTCAGCTGTGCAAGCTTTACCCAAAGGCAGGGAGATGATGCAACTTATCATTAAGGTTAATGACTTTATTTTAAACTTTTGATTCTAACATGACTCCCAGAGATACCAAGCATGATGAACACCACAGAATTGTTCAGCTGCTAACACAATTGGGAAAGCAACACTCACCATGATTTTCCACTCTGTCTACTTCCCTTCTTGGCTTGTGTTTCTGCTCAGTTTGACCAAAATCAGTCCCTCAACAGATATCTAGAATCAATCCTGCCAGCCCTTAAATGTGTTTGCTCTATTCCATCTGCAAAAAGTGACGTGAGAGAACTCAAAGAATACCACTGCTACTTGCTTCAGTAAAGGGGATAAAAGCCAATATCACAACACTAAATAAGGGAGTCCAAACTGGTGTCAGCTTTACCTGGAAAAAGCCAAAAGCCAGTGAAATGAAGAGGTAGGAAACTATTTTCTTCAACTCAAACCTCACCAACTCACCTTCATACTAGAGTTTTACAGAAATCATCTGAACACCTTAATCCTGACACTCACCCTTTTTAAGAATCCTAGTAATAGTTAGGAGGAAATTATATGTAGTATCTTTAAATAAGCAAGTTATCTTAAAAGAAGAGAAGCTACAGCACAATGTCAAACTTAGAGAGGATTTTAAAAAAGCTCTATTAAAAGGAAAGAAAAAACCCTAAACCACTGCTTTTTGGCACTATCACCACAGTGCTGACTCCCAGCCTGGATATGCTCTAGAACAGCGTCATTAGTGGGCAGGGAAATGAAAATGTGACTGCAGCCAGACTGTTGTATGCTACACTTTAGCTCTTAGCTTTATACTTACACATTTAAGTCATAGCAGTTCTTGATGCTGATTAGCTCTTCAATATATTCCTTCTTCACATCTGGGAATCTTGCTTCCTACAGTAGAAAAAGCTAAAGGTTACATAGGTAGAGGAGCTGTGCAGCACAACCTAGCAACAGCACCAGAGACAGAGATTTATAGGTAATTATCTAGCACACTCCTGAGACAAGGGCCAAAATGAATTTCAAGAGACCATTTATATCCATCCTGCCTGGATACTGCAAGCTGCTGGCTTTCCTTTGCTCCACAGAACGATTGCTAACAGCTCTTTCTCACAAGAAGAGCAAGGGCAGTGATGTGAGTGGCCATGAGCCCCTGGCCCAACAAGCAAGAGGCGAGGCACGTAGGTATGATCTACAACAGAAGAAAAGCTAATATTTACCTTCAGACAGAAGATTAAGGAGTTCCAGACTGTGCTGAAATACAACATTCCAAAGCAAAAAGGAAAAAACCCAACAATATGTATACACACCCAAAGCACGCAGAAACACTAGCAACAAGATCAGAACAGACAACAAACCTTTACTGGCATGTCTGTAAAAGCTCTCCCAGCATTAGCCATGCAGCAAAGAGCACCCTTTGCTGCTTTCTCTTGTTGGGTTCCTGTACAGGTATTGCAATTAATTGCACCATATGATATTTTGCTTTGCAAGACTGGACTGGTCAGGGTCATCAAGCAATCCTGACAACGCAAGAGATTCTACTTGCCCATCTGTAGGCAAGTCGCTGATCAGCAAGGTCTTACCTGGAAAGAGCTGAATTTTGTTGGACTGCTGCTTAACGATTATTCTCCTCAACCCCGGTTTTCCCGAACAGAATCAGATATGGGATGTGGAAGGAAGATGTGGAGGGGATGGGCTTAGTGGTACACACTTATTTACAAAAAAGTATTCCATAAGGCATCAAGAGAGACCCTTCCTTCCCAGTAAATCGAAGGGGAGAAGTGTGCATGGGGCAGGGTGGGGGGAACATTAGACCATGTGAAGCATCACCACTTTTTAATTTTGTTTTGTTTTTAAACATACACATTGCCCAAGCTGCTGAATACACCAAAGGTTAAAAGAGTACCCTTCTTGGTGGTTCAGTTCTTCTAGCTAGTGTCCCTCATGCTAAGCTTCACACGCAGTGTCAGAAAGGAGCATGTGGAGTTCACACACACAAGTCTTGGTGCTGCTTATCCAATAATCCCTCAGTGCTACTGCCTGGAAATCCACACCACAAGGCCAACCATTACCCACCCCTGACCACCATGGTGGCCTAAATGTGGCCACGGACCTAACTACTTCAGAAGAGCCTGCTGAAAGCAGCCGCAGCCCTCAGCCATGTACCTCCAAGCTCTCTCTGCCCCACCCTCCATCCCTCTGCCAGTGTTCAGTGTCTCAGTTCTGCTCATTTAGCTCTACTTCCATTCCTAAATCAGCTCTACAGAGTTGGGTTAGGAATCAGCCAGACAAAAAAAATCCTACAGAACTGAGAGGGCAGTAGCCTTTAAGGGAACAGACCCAAGTTATTTCACCTTGCTGCGCCCCTGAGACCCTGCAATCATTTTCGTAAAACCTCTATGGCCAAGAGCCCATCCCAAAGCTAACAGTGCCCTCCAGATTCAGACCTTCTCACCACTTCTGCCATAGTGCTGGGGCTAGTCTTTCAAACCAAAGTTTTCCAAGACAGTTCACTGCATGCTCTTCACCTGCTGCACAGCTGAGTCACAGCCAAAACGAAGAGGATTTGCAGCTGAAGTCAACAGGGATGTGCTGTGAGCATGTGAAACGCTACACACCTTGAAAAACCTGTCTGAAAATAACAGGCACACAGAAGGCAAACTAGCCCTGGGAATACTTACTGTCTCTCTGATGAGCAGTGCAGTGAGGTCTTGGTCCTGCCCAGCAGCTCCTTGTTCTGGCACATTACTACAGCCAAGTTCATGAGAGCCCTGTGCAGGGAACGCTGGACCTGGCTGTTCATTGTCTACTGCTGCCTGCTGACCCGTTTCTTCTGGTGGATGCGCCAGCTGGGGTGAAGCAGGACCTGGAATCCCATCCTGCTGTGGTTCAGGTCGGGGGAAGGCTGGCCCAGGAGCCTTCTCTCCACATGCCCTCAAAGATCCTGGGTCTGCTTCAGGTTGCCCTTGCTGAGGAGCACAACCATTTACTACAGCATGTGGCTCACCCTCCAACGGCTGGAAGTATGGGTGATCCAGCTGGCTCTCATGGATCTCCAGGTCTGTGTTGGCTGTAGCACCTTTTCCTCTGGGGTTTTGCTCTGGCTCCAAGTCCTCTCCTTGCCATCCTGGGGCTTCTACCTTTTCTTCCTGTTGTGGTGGAAGGTCTGCATTCTCCACTCTAACCACTTCTCTGTTAACAACAGGCTGTGGACTCGTCTTCATTGCTGGAAGCAAACTTGGGCCAGGCTCCTCGTTACTTGTAAGTTCAAACTTGGGACCATTAAGCTCAGATGGTCCAGGCTGCTGCAAGGCAAAGGTCACATTCTTGTCCCAGCTCGGTCCAGCACTGCTCTCCACCATGTGATTATACCGGTCTCCCTGGCACAGCAGAGTCGCGATCTCATCTTGCAGATATACGCTTCTCAAGGGCTCGACTGCACTTTTAGATCCTCCTTCTCCCACAGGGTTTGCACCCTGCCATTGAGCAGCAGGTCTGATGACATTGGGGCGCAGAAGCTGCTGATGCTTTGGGATCTAAAAAGAAGATAGACAAGAGTAAGCAGGAGTTCTTCTGGCATGTCAGAATCCTTGCTCCAGATGATCTTTTGTATCTAATCAATTTCTGATGGGAAAACCAATGAATAAGGCACCTTGCTAAACAGTTTTAAGGCATAAAACTGCAATCTATATATCATTGTTTCACTGAACTCCATCCTCAGTCTGTCCCCAGGTGCTAAGAAAACATTTGGCAGAACCAAGGATGCACAGGACTTTCAGAATGGAATAATTTCCTAAGCTCACATCAGTACTCACTTCCCTCCCAGTAAAACAGTCTGGGAAGGAGGAACTAACTGATGGCATATTTGCATTCTCACCAGTTTATTTAAACAGGCAGGAACCAAAGCTCAAAACATTGATCTCTGGCCTTGTTCTTGCTTCTAGCAGACAGAATGCTGTATGCCAACACTCTGAGTATCCTGTGCTACCATTTTCAACTAAGAAACAGAAAGGTCAGCTTTGCAACCCATTTCCTCAATGCCTCTAGTTAATGTATTCTTAGTATAGCTTAGATACGAAGTTAGACACTTAAAATAGTCAGGATAAGCTAAAGCCTTTGGCCCTCCTCTGTGTGACCACCTGTACCAGTGGAAAGGGATTTATCAGGCGGGCTAGCTTTGTGAAACTGCAAAAATTTAAGTGCCTGCAACAGCCCAACAAGAATCCAAATAGCGCAGAGGAATATAAAGCATACAAGGTCAAACAAGGCTTGTTTTGAAAACCCACCTTCTAAGGAACATCAAATCCTCTTACAAAGCACTACCTTTCTGGATTTAGATAAATAACTTTATGGAAGCTACAGCCTTCGTTAAGTAGACCTTAACACTGCAATTTAGCAGGCTAGTTCTCACCCCCCACGCCCAAAATACGATTAAACACTTAAAGACAGCAAAATGCCATCATTTCAACATTCATTTCAGACATCTAAAGCAAATTACTGTAACCGGACAGTACACTCAAAGGAATGCATCAGGTATTTGCACAAGAGTCTGCTATAAAGGCCATCAATAAAGCAGGGCAAGCGAAAGAATGAAAGATTACCGTTGCCAAGATGACTACATCGTCATCATCTTCCTCATGCTTCTGCTCTGCTGGCGTTTCCAGCAAGGGTAATTCTTCATCCGAGGAATCTGATATCATGATAAGACCTTCATCCCTGCGGTTTATGCAGTCTGTAGTAAAGTAAGTAAAGTTAGCTATTTGCTAAAGGTAAATAACTGAAATTACAGGGCACAAGTACCGAAACATCCGAAAAAGCAATCTTCACATTTGCATTGCAGCAACAGGGAAGAAGCGCTCAAAGGTCACTGGTTCCTCGCAAGTTACTGTTAGCACCACTCCTACCTCCCTTGGCCCTCTGACCAAAACCCCTGCACACACACCAGCACATGCACCAGTCACTCTGACACTTACACAGAAATTCTTCTATCCCAAATATCAGCACAAGTCAAGCTGCTGCAAAAGTTATTCCAAACAAGCTACCTATTCCTAATTTCTGTAGAGAAGTCCTGAACTTTCAGTATCTCAGGGACGATTCCTTTTCTTTTATTAACGTGCAGTGCATTCTAGAGGAGAGATAAGGTTGTTCATGCAATTCCGCCTCTTCTGAAAGAGTGTGACTTTGCAGGAGTACCTTATGTGAGACTGAGATAGAGCCCCTGGTGCTGGGTACAGAAGATATCCTGCGATTAGATGACAACCTTGTCCCTCAAGGCCTGTCAAGGGTGGAATACACACGCTATGCACACAGTACAGAAACAGAGGGTTTCTGTACTGCAGAAAGAGCATACAACCATGCCTTCCCTGTGATGTGATACAAAGTTTTGGCTTATACTTTAGCCGAAGTATTCATGAGCGTTCATTTATCACCTTTCAGGCATACACAGAAAGCATCATTTTGAATTCCACTCTTGGAGGAACAGGTGCCAATACATACAGCCCTACGAGGATACGAATGCAGAGCCAGCCTCTCTCCTATGAGATTCTCGGAAAGGTGGAACACCATACGCCCCTTAGATCTGCCGAAATACCTCTACATGGTGTTCCCAAGAAGTTAGCAATCTGCCTTAAGGCAGTACAACATGAGAAAGACCAGAGCCAAGTATTTTGCATGTCTGCATAAAAAGAAAGACTTTTCTGTAGGTGGCTGGGAAGTGTAACAGAGCAGCGTATGACATGGCAAACCAGACCACTAGCCAGCCCCCATTAACAGCACTCCTGCCAGCTCAGTGTCTATGAATCCTGCTGCTTGTAACCAGAGTTTTACAAAGAGTTTCAGAAATACGCACAAATCTGTACTCACCTTTCCCTCGGTGACTACGGAAGCTGTTCAAGTTAATTACCTCTTCATTTCCACCTTTCTCTGCCATTTTGAACAGCTGTACTGAAAAGCATCAATGCCCAGCCATGGCAGTCAGGCTCACACGAGGAACTAGAGGACAAAACAGAAACAGCAGAGTCAGGCAAACTCAGCAGCATCTTGACCAAGCTTTCCCAAGACTAAGCTGCTCGATCATTTGGGGGGGGTTCTCCTGGCCTTCCCAGTACGGTCCCTCCATGAGGATACTTTTCCATACCACCTTCTCAGTGCCTAAAAGCAGACACGTTTGTTATCTTCCCTTCCGACAGTAAAGAGAGCCAACTGAGGAGCGCAATCAGGCCCGAGGAGCCTCTCTGAAGATGACACGAAGACGCTTGTAGCTACGCAATCACAGAAAGGCAGGGAGGGGGAAAAATGCAGTTCTGTTCAGCCAAGACTCAAACCCTCCCCATATGTGGATCTTCTCCCATTTCCAAGTCAAAAACCTGATGCATCATCTCACACAGCGGTGTTACTGCCACCATCTACTGGCGAGAGCAGCGAAAGCCTCTTGCCTGAGCTGCCACAGACAACACCATGTAAGCCCACAGCTCATCCCCCACAGCACCCCACGCCATGATGTCCTACCACAGACAAGTGGTGAACAGCCCATATTATGGGCCTGAACTGGCAGCTCAGCTGACTAGGAGCTGAGCCACACAGCTGAAACGGAGCCACCAGCATCACACCTTCCATGCCCTTGTGTGCTTCCAAGCCGAGGGAAGACTTCAGAGGGACCAGAGATGCTCTGAGCTCACTTCCACAGCATCCATGCTGTTGGCATGTCAGGAGGAAGCCGCACCCCTGGCAGGGCAGTATATAAGCGTGTGTTTTGTGCCTGCACTGTGAACAAGTCACATTTACAGAGCACACTTCCTAGCCACCATCTGCTGTTTTAAAGCAAAGACCTCCCTGGTTTAGGCACATTCCCTCCTCAACAAGGGTTTGGTACAAATTCCTGAACACGCCACCTGCTCTCAAACTGAAAAGCGAGCACGACAGGGATCAGGTTCCCCCACAGGACCGAGCTTTGGGGACTAAAATTTGCTCCCCCCACCTGTTCTCAGAGAGGCACAATGAGACGGCTGGAGGCTCCCAGACAGGATTAGGGGGTCAGAGGAATCACTGCAACCTGAACAGTAGGTTTCCATTTTATGCTCCGTCAGCTTATAGCTCTCAATTCCACTATTGCAGAGCAGCTGAATACATACGGGGACTCTGAGCACAATTTGATCACTGCAATGAGAACGGAGATCTTTTTATTGAGAAATATTCATCTCATTATTAGAGCACAGAGGAATCTGTGTTGTTAAATATTTATTGATGCTTAAGGTGGAAGAAAATGGTGGGTCTGCTATAAAGCCCTGTTTGCTAGTACACAAGAGCTGTATAAATTCCTCCTCAATAATTCTACTTAACCTCCTCTGCAGGGAATAGGATTTGCAGCTAGGACAGCAAAATGAAGAAATCAGTTCAGATGCATACTATGTACTCATATCTACACCCCCCTCAAGGAACTAGTCATTACCATCTTCAAAATGTTTTAATACAGGATAAAAAGAAAAGAAATTTTAAAAGTATAATTTAGCACTTAAAGCTAAAACCCAAGCCACATTTAACAGCAAGCACACGCTGCATGGCAGCGCTGAGAGTCAGCCAGCTTTGGGCAGCAGCAGCCTGCACAGCCCCTGTCCTTTTTGAGAGGTCACATCCACGTTATTTCAGTTGTATTTTCCCCCTGCCACCTAGCCCTGCATAGAATTTTTCCATCCTTAGCTATCTCAGTACTTTAGGAATCAAGATCAATATGCTTCTTGCCATATAAAAGATGGAGAAATGGAAGCATGGAAAGGACCAGTGTGGCCAGGGCCACCAAGCAGGCTAGCAGTAAAGCCAGGAGCAGCACCCAGGCTTCCTCAGCTCCTCTACCCATGCCAGCCACTTCTGTTTCCTAGCAGGCTGGTCCTACAAAGCACTCCTTGCAACAACCAAGGGCCCCTGCATAGCTGGCACCTGCCTCATCCCAGCACCTTCATGCAGGCTCATGCTCAACAAAGGAACCTCTTAGCAGGCAAAACCAGCAAAGGATCGCTCCAAGACTGGCTGGGGAAGACCAAGGACGATTGTGAAAGCCACAAGTCAGCCCTCACAGCATCAAGCGGTGCAGACAGGGGCTAGACAGGTGTCTGCTCGGCTTTGCTCTGAGCAAAGCTAAGTAGCTTGGATATTTCTCCCCTACGGGGGCATGCAATGCATTAGCAGAGTTGGGTACGCGTGTTTGTGTGGTGGGTCGACACTGCAAATGCTCAGCACAGTCTTCTCCCAAACAGCTCAAAAGGTGCTATGTCCAATGCTGGCTAAACCACAGCTGTCCACATCCAAGAACAAGGGATAAGCCCCAAGACTAACATGAAGCCCATATTCTCTACAGGCAGCTCTGCTTCCCACAGAGAGGAACTTGCACACTTCAACCCTGAGCACCAAGAAAGAGGTACAGCAAATAATCTGAAATTATATTTGGGATAACAGACTGTCTACCTCCTGCTCCAACCCCAGAAGTGAAAGATGTTCACACATCACCAGAAGACCCATGGTGGTTTAAAAGCAGGAATATAATAAATAGCGTTAACTGTAATACACAGTCAAGGCAACAACAACAACAAAAAAGCCAAGCCTGGGAAGAACTGGCATTATACCACTTTTCTGTTTCAAAACAGACTGCATAAAACCCCAAGCAGCTTAATAAAGCACTGCTTTGAGGGTAGAAGCCAAGCTTCCACCGAGAGCTAGCAATTCATTGTGTCAATACTCAATACAGCGCTCAAGTTTAAACAAATATCTATAAGCATGGGCCAGTTCCATCTAGTGGCATGAATAAGAAGTTTATTCATGTTTATAGCGCTAGGCTGCCAAGAATGTGAAGTAACAAGATCAAAGCCACCCACCCTAGGGTCTTACCCTACATAAACAACGTAATAAAAATGCAAGCAAGACAGATGGAAAGCAGCTATTCCACACTACCTCAGTGATTTCAGTGCCTATTTATAGGTAAAGAATAAGGCTACCTATAACCAAGCTCTAACATGACCATCAGCTTTTACGCAATACAGTCAAGGACAGGGTACCAGAACCGCTGCAACAGAAAAGGACCTGGCAGCAGGCAGACATACAACATGCAAGCCTTTTTTTAATTATTATTTTTTCTTTTTCTTATAAACTCCCACCTGTACACACACCAAACTGGACTTGGGACTTGAATCCCTATAGAGAATCTGGCTGACACAAAACTCTCGTCATGACTTTGAAGCCACCCACTGACAGCACAGCAAAGATCACCACGCTGCAGATGCGGTTCCACCAAACCTCCCCTCCATTTTCCACATCACTCCACGTATTCATGACTCTGCACATCCAAGTTGTTTCACTGCACAGGCAATAAAATCCTCCCCATTCAGGTTTTTCCTACAGCAACTTGAGAGGAGAAAACCCATTAACAGAACAGCACTGGAAAAATCAAGAGACCATCAGGGACTGACGTGTAACTGTTCTTTGAACTGACAGATCTTAGACTGGCAGTTGAAGTCGCACGTACTTCCCAAACCAGCTTCTCCTACATGCAAAAATATAATCTATAAAACCACTGGTCTCAACCACTACCGTGGGTTGAGGGATCAGCTGCTAAGAGATGAAGCAGGTCTCAGGTGCACATGGAATGCTTACACAAAGATTTCCAAAACACATTCAAAATCCCTGCAAACACCACGTTACATATTTTTAGCCTAACCTAAAAATAGCAAGCATTGATACTGTGCATATATTTAAACTCCCAGTATATGCAGGCGTTTTGGGACTGCAGTAATTGGAGCAGAACTCGGATCTGCTCCCTCCACCTCGCATTTGTGCTGCAATGAGCATCTTCAGATGGTGCTGGAATTTAAAGCGACAGTCGAGGGGAGACCCCCTCCGAGACACAGTGTAATGTATTTTTTCCCTTACTTACAGCATTTGAGATCTTGAACTCCCACATACCCAAGATGGGACCAGACTCAAAGCACTTTTCTGGCTCTAGCTCAAGGCAACAGGATCAGACAGAAAGCACTGCAGGGGAGGTAGGAATTGAAAATCCAACTGAAGCAGGGGAGGGGAAAGGAGGAGGAAAAAAAAAAAAAAAAAAGAAAAAAGAGCAACTTGAAAGAGATGTCAGCAACATCAAATCATTGCGTGTTTTAGCCTCTTCCCCATACAGCAGCACCACTGTTGCTCACCTACACTGACAGAAGAGCATCAACTCCTACTTTCTGCCTGCAGGCAGCAAACGTGTGTGCCGGTAGCCTGCAAGCAAGGTGGATTTCTAGCTCGTTTCAAGCTGCTAAAACACAGACAAGCTACTTGAATAATGCATGGCTTGTGACAACCACCAAAATGAAAAGCTAAAAATTCAGCACTTCCGGAAAAAAAATAAAGCACAACAGAAGGGAAATAAACCAGCCTGACTCACTGTCAAGCGTTTCATTGAAACATTTCAAAGGGTTCACGATTTGCTGGGGGCTGCTGCTTGTAACACTCACTTAGCAAAAGCAGGGAGAGTTTAACAGCAGTTGATCGTGTTAAGCAGCATCATCCCAACGAAAAATTAGAAATCCCCTGATCATAAGCCCGACAAGAACCGCTAGGCACAAACAAGCCCTATTTACTATGCACAAGGCAGCTACTGCCACCGCACCATACCTTGCAAAGGAATAAAGCCAGGGGTTGAAGCAACCTGCAGCAGGGCTTCTGCCGAGCAGGTCTGCATGGAGGCCCGTCCACAGCTCTGGCAAAAGCAGGAAACTACACCAAAACAAAAGCATTGGCCCCAGCCCAAAATCCTTACCCCAGCCTCCTGAAGACAGAGGAGTGCGTGGGCAGTGGCTCGCAGGCAAGACCACCTGGTTTCCAGCAGCAGCTCGGTTTGCTACAAAAACAGCACAACCAGCTACAGATACCACACAAAGGCTCCTCTTAAGAGCACAGAACGGGGATAGATTTACGATGACCGCATCCATGTAGATTTTTGGACCCATAACATCTGCTGAGGAAGAACAGACAAGAAGATCATTTGATAATGAAATTGGTTTTTAAGTTTTAAAACACTCCCTAAATGTTTCACAAGACATTAGCAGCTGGCTTGGTTTACCAGATTATTTTAGATAGACATGTACACCCTCTAAGAAGGGGAAAACAGGACTCCTGAGAACTGAGAAAAATCAAGGAGCAAAAGCTGAACAATTTTTTTTCTCCGTTAAGAGCCAGGTACCACAGTTCTGCTGCTGAAAGCCAGAGAATTGATTTTGTCACACCAAAACAGAAGACACTATAACATTAGAAGCATTAGATTTACTTTGTGAAAAGTAAATCAAAGCTGGTTACCTCCCAATATATACAAGATAAGCCCCCCCCCCCCCCCCCCCTTGTTCAGAAAACATCTCAAAAGAGCGGCCACTATTCCTGCAGCCACACCAGCAACATAACTGGTTTTGGAAGCAGCGCTCCAGGCTAGAACATTACTGAGATGGACAAGAGGGACAAGGAGTCATCAAGCTTCTCTGGCAGCAATCACAACTTCTAGTTCTCTCACAAAAGCTCCCAAGAAGACAAACTGTCCCGTGAAACATGTGCCGAAGCCAGGGATGCCCTTGCCACCGAGGCTCACAGCTGATGTGACGGCTCTCGATAACTGCAGAGCGCTTAGTGGTCCCTGCATCCCTGAAGAGCAAACCACGAGCTCACCAACACAGGGCTGTCCAGCTTTACTAACATCCTGTATGGTCTGTTGTAGCTTCATTCCAAGCTCTGCTTGTGTGTTTTCACAGTCAATTCTCAGTCATCAGCATTACCAAGAACACACCAGAAGATATTTTGAGAAGAGAGGCTATGGACTCACAGGGTATGAGCCACCTCTATGTGTCACTGCTCCAATATAATGAAAATCACTTAGTCAGGAGCAATTAAGAGAGCAGATTTTTAAGGACTACTTGGGTTCAAATCCATAACTATACTTTTCTCATTTTGCAAGTCAACTTGGAAGTCTGCACACCACTAGACTTACCAACTTCACTTGCAGTTCATCATTCCATTAAAGGTGACAGTATCACTTAATCCTAATTTTTTGAAATAACCAATCTCCATTTTTATTGCATCTATGAACACAAAGTACAAGAGGAAAGAAACCTGTCCAGTTTTATCTTATTCACCTAATAGCTGGCCACCTACAACGTACCAGTTTTCCTAGCAAAACCAATCTCTGCTCTGTGAGCTCTTCTCTAAAATGAAAAACTTCTAAAAGATGCCTTTTTTCCCCAAAACTGGGCAGCTACTAATTAAATTCAACTCAAAGTTCCCAATGTCCTCGAGCTATTGCCCGATGACTGGTACCAAGATCAACTGCTGGACATCTCAGTTCCTTCCCACAATCCCTGATAACAGGGCTCCCTATCATCACATCTTTCTGATCGGTGTGAGACCACCAATTCTGACGTATGCAAAAAAACATGCCCCGCACAAGAGGTGGGGAGCTTTGGATCAGTCATTTGCCTCCCCTACCAAACTGAGACCTGGAAAAAAAAAAAAGTTAAATTTACAAAGTCCGGTTAAAAAGGAGAGTTAATACCATTGCCTTGGGCTCATTTTAACAGCAAAGTGGAAATTCAAGGCTTTGAGGGAAGAAAAGGTGTCTCCACAGGTAGCTCCTGTAAGAGCTATCTACTCCACCTGTCTCACACTTCTGGCACGTGCAAGGTCAACCGGCACAATCCCCAAAATCCCAGACCTCCCTCCCACATCACAAACAGGCACCAGCTTAGCATTTCAGCAATAAGTCAGATGCTAGCAGCTCAGCACTTCGCTAGGGCAGCGCACGCAAAACCAACCTCCGTGGGCTCACGGCCAACCTCCCAAACCATCCCTTTAAAGAACGGTTTTGTTCTGATTTTGTGGCATAAGGGTGGGGACGAACGGAAGAGCACACAACATCATGTGATTTGCAGCTTTGCCGCTTCCAGAGCGAGTTTTACTTCCAGTTTTCTTACCCTGAACTCACACGTATGAAGAGGCGGCGGCAGAGGCTCCTTTCTCTGAGCAGCACCGTTATTAAACCCACCAGTGCCTGAAGGAGCTGGACTCCACGGACGATCGGGTGCTGCACGCACCCTGTCACAGCCCTACGTAACATTAATTACAGCTGCCTTCTCTTCCCCACCAACCCAGCAGCCACCCAGAAAAAAACCAAGAGAGGTGCCCTCGTGCCACAGGACATACATGAGAGTGCTCCTCTGTTACTCACACTTCATAGAACTCTCCAGGAAAGAGGACACATTTCCTCTCCAAATCCTTAGTAGTTTGGGGTTTTTTTTTTCCCTTTTTTCTTTCCTTTTTTTCAAGGATCCTGAATGTCACCTTTAAAAGGTATAACCGAACAAAGAAAACCAAGCGCAAGCTTTTAAGTAGTTACTTAACAAAGTGGATGCACGTCTTCAGGAGCCTTCGGGTTACCATCTCAGCACTGTTTTTCACTGGAGAGGAAACGAAGAAATAAAGGATTTAAGGTTGCTGGTTAGGGTGACCCTAGGACTCCGGCACTGATGATCACACAGATGAGGCACCAGCAGCCTGCTCCGTTCACAGCCCTGTTTGCAGGGGGCACGGGGAATAAGGAGGAGGCAGGCCGCACGCAACTGGCAAACTGCTATTAACAGCAGCGGCGAGGGACTGACTAGACCAAAACCAAGAGGGCCAGAAAGCACAAAGCGTCAGTTTTAGTTGCGCTAGTAGCCAGAAGACTATAAAATAACAAAGGATTGATAGGTTGCAATGGCATCCTAGATGTTAAGCTGCTGCCCAGCAGAGCGACTCGGGAAACCATCTAAGCTGCCCCTGGGAAGTTGTGTTCCAGAATAAAGCACAACACACCACCAGCAGCAAATATGGAAAGAAAGGGGGCAGGGTGTTTTAATTGTATTTTTAAAGTGACCAAAAAAAAATATTTTTGTTTTCAAGGATAGCTGCAGTCCACAAAGCACAGCTCACAATTTTGCAAAGCTGCTGACAATGTAAAAGCTGAGACTTGACCTTGAGGTGGCACAGAAGGGGAAAAACCACAGCTTACTGCATTAGCCCACCTTAGCAAAAAAAAAGGAAGATTTCCATGTCAATCTGCACAGTACTTCTAGAAGTATCGACTTAAAAGCTTGCCACCAGTCTAGGTGTCAAACATCCCAGAATTAGGGACTTCCAAACAGAATGACTTCACAGGTCACATATTCTGGTCATTCCAACTGTACCCTTTTTTTTAAGCAACGTTAAGCATCTGCACTTGCCATAATTTCAAGGGTGAGCGGCCAGAAGCTGTGGCTTCATGTTAAAAAGGGTTTCACTGCAAGACCTGCTTAAGATGGTCACGTTTCCACACCACAGCATGTCACCCTCCTCTCACACAGAGTTCTACCTGCATTTGTTAAGCTTTGAGAAGAAATGCCCTGGAAAATGTCTTTTGTAGAATTCAGATCAGATGCCTTCTCTCCTCACACATCCACCATGGCATAAGTGGGAGAACACAACTAAGATGCTAAAATAAATTGCAAGAAGGGGGAAGATCTTAAACTGCTGCCTAAGAGCTGACACTATGCAACCACAGCTGATACCCAACCAGCACACAAGCAATACGTGTTCCCAGTCCAAGATCAGGCACTGCCTTTGAAAGATGCTTTTACACGTTCAGATGAAGGGCTTCAATACATGCAAGAGCTAGCTTAGAGCCATACTGAGCCAACAGGCCACGTTCCCTGCACAGTGAAACACATCTTAAACTGCCTGACATACCGAGAGTAAAATACCGATGGAAACCTTGCAAGGCATGTGCAACACCTGAGCAGCAAGTCCACACTCTGCACCGATTCCTGCTGGAAAGAGTGAAAAAAAAAAAAAAAAAGCTGCCTACTGCACCCAGCAACGAGGAGATTACCACCAACCCTTCTGAAGAACAGTAACTTACACCCTTACTGCTCAAGCACTGCACACAGCCAGTTGTTACAAGATTTTCAAGCCAGCCAGCAATTGCTTTTGTTAAACTGGGGTTAGGTTTTGGTTTTTGGTTGTTTTTTTTTTTATCGCATTCATGCATTAGCCTTGTGGCCAACCAATTCCAGCCCAGCAAGCAAGCCCTCAGCACCAAAAACTGAGGGCAGCCCTTCCAGGCTCCCAACAGTTGTCCAGTCTGAGTTCATCCACATTGCGTGGCAGTGGTCACGGCAGGGTTTAGGCAGAATATGTTAAAATAGCAGAAAAGCAAAGAGGTTGTATTTGAGGTAAGCATACCACTACATCAGAACTGAAAACGCTGAAGTCTGATCATGGCCAGATTTATAGAGATGCTCCACATCCAGCATTATTCTCTTCTGAGACTATTAAAGTTCATAAATGAAACAATGATCAGCTGGCCAGCTAAAAAGCAAGGAAAGAAGCACACACTGCACATTAATCCTCCAGGTCCACAGCCATACAGATTTAGGAGACTGCAAGGTACCTAACAATTTTATCCCAAGGCAAACATTTTGCATAAGCAAGACTACAAAAACCACTACAGGCCACAGCCAAGAGGTTGCACAGGCTGCAATCAGACCATTTGCTAAGGACACAACTGTCTTCAGGCTGCAAATTTGCGTGCCTACCCCTTAGTCATCGCAGTCAAGTGTCCAACACTGTTTAAGCCTTCGCACAGTAAAATATAAATTCTTTTCCTGGGTGTTGCAACAGTACAACATCAAACAGATTATTTAACCATCTGGGATAGAGGGTCATTAAAAGCAGCCACAAACTGCTAAACAAACATAAAAACATTAAGCTGAGGAGCATTCTTCAGACTGTGTTCGAGTCAGAGGTGCGTTCCAGCTGTTGCAAGCTGGTTTGTGCTCGTCATGGCTGATCCAAGGGCACCTCCCAGTTTATACACAATGAAGCCTGCTCAACTACAATAGGATTCCAGTTTAACAATATAGAGAGAGGACATGAACTATTTATGCTACCCAAGTTACTGCTAATGGGTCCTGCTAGTCTCGTTCATCTGTAGCTGGAAATCCTAGCAGCAGGGAAGTATGAAACACCGTACGCTGCTGGTTTCCTGCAAGGGAATAAAAGCTTTTTTCCTGCCTCCCCATTATACTGCTGCTGTCATCTTCCTCAAATTGCATTACAGCACGCTATGGCGAGAGCAGGGAGAGGAGAAAAGTCTTCTAGGCAGCATCGCCGCTGTGCTGCAGGCAGCTGTCAACATCGCTGCCTGTTCCACTCTGCTGTGCCACTAACACGTTTAGCCAACAACATTTTGTACTTTCCACAGGTATGCGGGCAAGCGCTCCCTCCACCACCAGCCTTCAGGTGCCTTCAAGCAAAAATGATCTGCAAGAAGCATCAGGGAGAGGCCTCCCTCCCCCCATCCATCAAATATAAGAATGCATCATGTCTTTGGGACGGTATTTGGAAGTAAAAGCATAAATCTGTTCCTAACTCTAGTTCTGCAAAGGCTGCAGAAGAGCCAACCGCCGTCTGCCTTTCTCCAACCAGGACACAACACCACCAGTGCCCACAGCTTGGTAAGAGCACGTCAGCATCAACAACAAAGTACGGGAGCTTTATGGAGAGGTGCTTTTGACAGGCATGTATTACTAGAGGCCATTTTCCATCCTTATACTCCCCCCAAAAAAAATTCTAGCTGGTACCAATCCCGACCACCTTATACGACAGTGTAATAGCACATGATGCCTCTACAGATCTTGTCCAAATATTTATCTAAATAATGCAAACACTAGCTTGGCCTCCTTACAGAGGTAAGCAAATCAAGTGCGCTTGTCCTCAGAAGCCAACTGAAAACATTTCAGGTCACCCTGACACCTACGTACACTCCCAGATTTCAGCTTGCCAACTTTGCTTCTCACTACAAGTGACAACAACAGCCTCCAGAAGTCACCCCATGAACAGGCAGGCTGCACTGGCATCAGCAAAGGAGTTGGCTCCCCCAAAGCCAGCGAGAAAGCCATGCTTAGATTTCAATTCCCCGTGACCTGGGTCAGAAACGCTGCAAGAGAGCATCATGACTCAGGGTAGCAGCTGCCCCTGTGCTGAAGTCTTCCCCCAAAGCCCAATGCTTTTTCCATTTAATCAGGCACTGACAGCTCCCCTCGCGAACGCAGGGAGGGGACCACAGTGGTGCTGGTAATTAAGAGAAAGGTGTCATTCAGAAGGAATATTATTTCTAGTCCTCAGGAATTAAGCTTTCTCAAAGGTTGTTACAAATTTAAAACTACCACAAGCTCTTAAGCACTGACCCAGGGGAAAAACATCACTCCTGAGATATTCCAAAATAAACCTGAAATTCTATAAAAGTGACATGAATGCTGCTGAGAACAAGATTATCCCAGCTCAGTAAAACATTCCTTATTATCTTCCATCTCAGTGCTTTGGCAAAGATAACTTATTCAAGCCACCAGGGCACTGCTAAGTGGCCTTTTTTGCCTTTTCCTTTTTTTTTCTTGTTCTCCCTGCCTACCCTCCCCCAATTTCCCACATTTCCCGTTCCAGTAACCTGCTTAAAATGAAACTACTCCACTCCTCCTCAGACTAATGCTGATCAGCATGTTATTCAGCTGCACTTCAAACACAGGAACTACCACACCAGTACACAAATAACCTTATCTCCTGGGCTGCCACTGGAAGCTAGGGTCTCAAGTCAGCTGCATGTTTCACACCTTCCACTGCTCATGGTATTAAAAAAAGGCACTTACACCACCACCACCCCGCCCACCAGGGATAGATCCTACCGAGAGTAACCAAAGTTACATGCAGCAGCTTGAAAAGCCCACCCATCTACCAACAGCAATTAAACCCGCTATTATTTTAGAGCGCACGCAGACTTCTGAGCCTATTAGCGCCCTTCCTTTCAGTAGTTAAGATGACGTCTGAATTCAATAATTTAAATGGAGACTTAAAATATCTCCAGACCAAATCCATGTGCAAAAAAACTCCCAAGCTTCCGATGAGATGAATTAGCGGTGCAGTTCTGACTGTCCCAAAAAGAATGCAGCCAGTGGCAAGCCCTGACACCCATTGCCACACCAAGCTGCCGGCACTATGACACAGTAAACCACTCACAATGGCTTTAAAGAGAAATAAATAAGACACCCATCGCAAATTAGCAAATGGGAGCTTCTTCCAGCAGGCACTAAAAAACACCCGAAGGGCTCCATCCCTCTCGCGCTTGGGTTTGTGTTACTCTGGCTTGCTAAGCAGCTCCTGGCCCCTGAGACAGGCTTCCTGCCTCTCTCCAGCTGCGCCGACGTCGCAGGAGTTGCACACTCTCCCCACCTATTTTTGCCACGGGACTTTTTAGCCATTTGTGTCCAATTTCAAAGCACAAGCCGCGCTGCCAGCAATCGTAGCTCACTGGCAGCAGTAACGCCCACTGCATTCTCAGGCAGACAAAGCATTGGTCTACCCAGGAATTTGGACTTCTGAGACAGCTTCTGAAACACAAGCCCAGGAACAGGCTGCCAGCACCCTCCGGCTGGAAACCGGCATGGACCTTATCATCAGTAAAGCTTGATCCAGCCACTCTTCCAGGAACTGTTACTTGTGCCCAGACTTATGCAGCTGCCCGAGCCAGGCCAACAGGAAAACATCCCAGGAAGGAAAGAAAAAGCAATGGAAGAAGGCCCATTACCAAAATGCAGCACTACCAAGCAGGCTGAATGTTTCTACAGATCTTCAGGAAGTGGGTCCAAGTTCTTTCCCAAGTCTTGGTATTCCAGGCACAAAGTCCTGTCAAGATGATCGTTTATTAGCATCTAGTCACACCATGTGGACACTGGGCACGTGAATTCTATTAAGATGTTTACAGTATCAAAAAGCCTGATGTAAGGCAGTGGAATTTTTTGCACAGCATTCATCCTAGAAATGAAAAGCTCTGATTAAAGCTATAAATCCAAAGTTCTGCAACTAAAAGCTGTCCCTGCAATTCCACTAGTCCTAAAGAAAATGGGTTCCACCATATGGTCTGTGCTGCATGCTCCTACGGCCCAGTACCTGTACAGGAACGTACCAGAACCTGCTCAAGATCTGGGCCTGCAGAATGATGGGTCTCAGAATATCCTCCCTCACCTTCCAAACAGGCCACTGGAAGTAAAAAGCTCTTATGCCATCCCCTCTGGAAGCAGAAGGCAGCCACACACAAGGATAGACAAAACCCAGCCTATCGACCTGATGGAGGACACTTTCCTTCTCCACTGCTACTCCTGGAAACCTGCAGCAGCTCCAAAGCACATCAATTAAGACAGCAAAAATTGTAAGAAAGGAAGAAACAACCACAAACACAGAACAGGGATCTGCTCAGAGGTCTTAGCACTAAGAATGCCCATGCCTTTTAGCCACCAAGGCAATTAGCTACTGCTTTTAGGACTGCTGCCCAAAACAAAGTAAGAAGAGTCTGCTGCTCTGTAGGGCACTCAGTAAGCTGGAAAAGAAACACAAGAGACACTGTGAAAAGCACACAGACAACAGAGCTATAGGCTGTCAGCATTACGACTGGATAATGAAAATGAAAGTGCACAGCAGTAACATTAGCTTTTCTTTTTTAAAGCATCAGAGGTCTCAGAAAACAGCGACCAAACCTTGACACTTCTCCTGAGAAAATGAACCTTGCTTGATGAGCAGTAAGGAAGCTCAATATAAACACCAGCAACTAAATTTGTTTGTACGCAAGATACATTTCTGCCATAAGTATTTTTCAACAAGACTTTAAGGTATTAGATGTCATTTGAAGACAACACTTCAGGTCACAAAGTGAAGGTGAGATGAAAAGAAAAACCTCCCCGCCAGACTCACAGGTGCAAGCAGCTGTTACCTGCCAGCAGCCACACAGGGCTTCCAATGAGCACAGCTGCGAAGCCAGCGGATCTATAGGCCAACAGCAACTTTTTAAGCCAACCTGACACTTCGCTCACCCCAAAGCGGCGTGCAGGAGCGCTGCCTGGGCTAGCTCCGCTCCTCTTCACACGCACACGGGAGTGAGCTACAGCTCTTCAGCCTCACAAGCTGGTGAAACCCCGACCTTCCTCCAGCTGTTTGGAGGAACAAGCGCGGCTCCAGCAGCAGAAACACCCACCAAACACCTCCGTTATAGAAATGCTGCGTGCGTTAGCACTCCAGCGCCTGCTCTCTCCCCCCAAGCTGAGCTAGTACTCGAATCGGTAGGGAGAGGGGGGGAAGAGGAGGAGGAGTATCTCTTACACAGATCCCTCAACTCCGAGGACAGCTGTGTTTTGGGTTTCTTTTCTGCAGCAGCTCCCACAGCAGATGCCTGAAATGTCAAGATGTCCCAACGGCACCGCGTGTTTCCACAACGAGCCGGGGGTCAGGGGAGCAGCACAGGCTCGCAGCCGCCTGCCCCCACCAGCTCCGCAGCCGACGCGGTTTTTCTTCCCGAGCACAAACGCCCAGCCCGGGGCACCCGGAACGAACGAACCGGTGAGGAGAGCAGCGCCCCGAAACCGCGCCCGGGCGTCCCCCACCCGCCTCACCGCCCCGCTGGGGGGGGACCCCCGGGGGAACGGGGGCCGCACCGGGGCCAGGCGCTGACCCAGGGCGGGAAACAGCGGGGCCGGCCCCGGGGAGGGCGAGAAGGGAGCGGGGGGGAACCCGGCCCTTAGGGGAAGGGAGCTGGGGGGGAACCCGGCCCCAGCCGGGAGCAGCGACCGAGCCCGCCGCCGAGGGGGCGGGTGAGGCCCAGGGGACGGGGCGGGGAACCCCGGTGCGAACCCGCCACCGCTCTCCCCGGGGCGGCTGAGCTGGGCCGCGCTGGGCCGGGCCGCGCCGAGCCGACGGGGGTGGGGGGGGGGGGCCGCGGCCGGTACTCACCGGACCCATCCACCCCCGCGCCGCCCCTCCGGCCCCGCTTCATTTAACCGCCGCTGCCCGGCTCCTTCCGGCCGGCCCGCGCCACGTGACCGCACCGCCCCGCACCATAGAGAGGAGCGGCGGGGAGCAGGGAGCGGCGAGGGAGAGACGGGCGGCCCACGCCGTCCCGTCTCGGCAAACCTACCATAGAGGCGGGGGAGGGCGGTCCTCCAGGCACAACCGCCCCGCCCCCTTCCGGGCGGTCGGTGGTCCGGGGAGGGGGCGGGGCCTGAGGGGAAGGGGCGGGGCGAGGTGCTGCACGTGGCTCCCGGGGGTGGAGGGGGGGGGCTCTGCAGGGGGGCCAGGGACGCCACGGGGCGCTGTGCCATGGGGGGGGCAGGGCCTCTATAGGCTGCTATGCCATGGGGGGGCGCAGGACCCCGGGGGGATGCTGTGCCGGGGCGGGGACGGGACACGACAGGGCCCCAGGGGGGTGCTGGATCACCAGGGGCGCTGTGCCGGGTGGGGGGACACAGGGCCCCTGGGGTGCTGGATCCCTAGGGGTGCTGTGGGGTCCCTGGGGCGTGCTGGGCCCCTAGGGGTGCTGTGCTGGGGGGGGAAGGAGGACAGGGCCCCTGGGATGCTGTGCCGGGGGAGGGGGCTTGGCAGAGCCCCTGGGCTGGGAGCCAGACCCCAGGGTGACACCCCCCCCAGGGCTCTGCTGCCTTCAGGGGCCTTAAATCCTGGGTTGGGGTGCCAGGCGGCCCTGGAACAGAGCTGGGGGGCTCTGCTGCCTGTGGACCGGGCAGGTTTATTGTCACCGGTGTCACTCACTTGGCCCCAAAGCCTGGCTGAAGCCAGGAGCCATCTCCCAGAGGAGGCTCGTGAAGGAGCCAAGCTGCTCCATGGACCCTCCTCACCTTCCTGGGACCCCCCCGGCTGCCTCTGCCCGGCTGCCGTCCCCAGAACACCCTCAAAGTCCAGCAACCCCTGTCACCCCCCTGGCCCAGCCAAGGGACAGAGCAGCCCTGGGGACAAGACACCACGGCGGATTTTTGATGACATTAATGTCTCCTTTGCTACCTGGTTATGGGGAGCAGGCAGGCGGGTGGTGGGCCATGAACCCGAGGTCAAACAGCACTGCAGAGCTGGAGAGGCCCAGGAGATGGGGGGGGGGGGGGGGGGGAGGTGGGGATCAAAAAGAAGAGTAAATAACCCCAAATCTCGTAGAAAATGATCCATCTGCAGCAACACACGTGACGGAAGGAGCAGGGCAGGTGCTGGAGGCCTCAGGAAGGGCTGGTGGGTGGCTGGGGTGTCCTGGTGTCCCTGCCGTGAGGGCAGAGGGACGAGTCCCACCTCCACGAGGCTGGTCCCCCACCTCACTGTGCACGGGGAAGGCAAATGGCTTCTCCAGGCAGGGCCGGGCAGCGTGGGGTTCACCGGGGCAGAGACCTGCTGCCGGCAGGGCTGGGCCCGCTTCTGCAGCGTGGGGTTTCCCCCAGGAAAGCTCCTTGGGCAGCTCTTGGCAAGGGAGGATGGAGCTGGGCACACGTGTCTTGGTGCCCTGCCACCCCAAAAATGCTGCCAGCCAGCCCAGTGCCTCTGCTGAAAGCACCAGCAACCTCTTGGTCACCTTCTTCCTCGGACCCCGTGTGTGCGGTTGGGATGGTGGGAACCAGCCACACGCTGGTGGTCAACCCCATCTGCACAAGGTGCACCAGCTTCACGTACATGTACACCATCACCCTGGCCGACCTCCTGCACTTGCCCACCATCCCCCACATGGTCTGTGTGTAATTTGTGCATGACCGGCACTTCAGAGACCGGGGCTGCAGAAAGCTCTTCAGCCTCAACCTCCTCACCACGTGTACCAGCATCTTCCTCCTCACCATCATGAGCACCGAGCACTACCTGGCCATATGTCAGGCATCTGGACACCCTGTGCAGGTCAAGGCACCACCTGGTGTGGCTGGTGGCCTTCCTCCTCGCCCTCCCCAGCACGACCTTCATTGGCCTGCACACCAGCCACCATGACAGGGTGACCAAGCGCGTGTGCCACCCTACGTGGTGGATGGGAACCTACAAGTTGTACCTCACCATCCTCTTCAACACCTGCATCCTCGCGCTAGGTGTCACCATCTGTTGCTTGTACGCCAAGCTGGCTGGGATCTACAGGAGGTTCCAGCGGGCTCTCATTCCCAGCATGGACACCAGCTGATGCCCCGAGCAGAAGGTCCTGTATATGATCTTCAGCACTGTGCTCGCTTCCTGGCCTTGCTCCCTGCCCTTCTGGCCAGGGCAGCTCTTCAGCATCCCGGTACAAGCAGGGGGACTGGGGCAGCACCACCATCATCTCCATCAGCTTCCTCCTGACCTGCCTGGCCTACAGCAACAGCTGCCTCACCCCCTTCTCAACTCGCTGCTCCCCAAAAATTACAGCGAGGACCTGCTGGCCCCCAGCCCCTGCTGCCCCCCGGCCATTGCCTGGCTCCCAGGGGCTCTGGAGAGGATGGGTGCTCCCTGGGAGAGGTGGGTGCCCGTGTTGCACGCCGGTTAAGCCCTTCTGCTGGGGACACGATGCTGGTCAGTAAGAGGTACCGGCTACGGCAGCAAACGGTGGGACAGAATCGGCTCCCCGGCGGCGGGGCAGCTCTGATCACCAAACTCACCCTCAGCCTTTTGTTAAACATCTTTCTGGCAGTGAAGTTTTTATCTAGGAACTCTATTAAAAACCAGTTTATTGCCAAATTAGTTTGAAAAACAATTTCCCAGAGGGAAGTGGGGCTCTAGGCTCCCCCTGCAAGTCCTCTGGAAACCGCTTTCCTTGATCAGTTCAGCCAGACCCTTTGAGTTAAGCCTTTTGCCGGGGGCTCCCCAGGGACCACCCTCTCATGCTGTCCACGTGCCACCACCATCTCCCCCATTCCACAAAAGGGGGATGAAATTCCAGTGCCTGGGAAGGGGTGGGGAACTCCTTTTGGATTTCCACCAAAAAGCAAAGGCATAAGGACCCCCGGCAGGGGGGGGTCCCTGCCCTAAGCAAGGCATGGGGGTGCTGGGGGACCTCAGCCTGGCCCCCTCCACGGCTGTCGATGCTCATGGAGGCGAAGCCAGTGACATGTTGCCCTTCCCTCTCGGCCAGTGGCGGTGACCCCACCATGGGGCAGTGCTGGGGGTGGCGGGGGGCTGACGCCGAGGTGGGCTCAGCCCAGGCACACCCAGGGCACAGTAGCCGATGCTGCAGGGGGTCAGCCCTGGCCATCCCAAAGCCTGAACATGAGGCTGTGTCACAGGACAGCGCAGGCAGCCGGTGACAGTGGTGACAGTAATTGGTGACAGGGTGACAATAACCACAGCCCATGTCAGAGGGCAGGGATCGGTCCCTGTCCAGGTCTAACCCCTGCTGGCACTGAACCACACAGCTGCTCAGTCACCCCCGGCAGCAGGATAGGGAATCGGGGAAAAAGGTAAAGCTTGAGGATTGAGGTAAGAACAATTTAATAATTGAAATTAAATAATAATAATGAAAAAAGGAGAGAAGGGGAGAGGAATAAAATCCAAAGGGAAGGGGAAAGAAAGCCTGAAAGTGATGCACAATACAACTGCTCAGCACCTGCTGACCACTGCCCAGCCAGTCCCCAGCAGTGACCAGCAAGCCCCAGCCAACTCCCCCAGTTACACAGTGAATGTGGTGTCCCATGGTATGGAACAGCCCTTTGGCCAGTTCAGGTCAGCTGTCCTGGCTGTGTCCCCTCCTGATTTCCCATGCCCCTCCAGCCTTTGTGGCAGCAGAGCCTGAGCAACTGAAAAGTCCTTGACTTCATTTAAACATAACTTAGCAACAAGTACAACATCAGTGTGTTATCAGCGTTGTTCTCAGACTAAGCCCAAAACACAGTGCCGTACCAGCTCCTGAGACGAAAAAATAACTCTATGGCAGCTGAAAGCAGGACAGTCCCTTTGGGTAAAGGGCACTGGCTTGCCACCCTCCTGCAGAGCCACACCAGGAGATGGACCCATTGGAGCATCCAGCCCAGATCCGCCTTGTGCAGACATGTCACCGTCACTGCCGCTGCTGGAGGTGTATCGAGGCGCACAGCACCGGGCCCACGCATCCTCGGCACACTCGGGAAAAGCTGCCCAAGCCCAGCGCCACCGGCCACCTCCCCTCGGGTCAGCGGGGCGAGACACGCTCCTGCTCCAGAGCCCTGCGGGACCGCGATGGCAGGCCTTGCCTGGCCGTGTCCAAGACTGGAATGGGGAGAGGCAGCCAGGTTCATTCAATCAGCATCCAATTAAAATTTAATTTCTCAATCTCCCAGACCAGATGCTTTACACCAGCCCAGGAAGACGCAATGCACGGTAGCTCTCCGACCAGGGTCACCAGGCTGGACCAGCAAGACTCACGTTGCTTATCTTTCCTACCGCAGCATCACCGCATCCAGGTTTCTCTTGCATATCTTGTCCTGCCCAAATACCACAACCAGGGCCAGGGTCTCCCCACCCCCCAGGAGCATTTCTCCCCCCACCACCCTGCGCAGAGACCGCTGTAGCTCAGCCATATGGTTTCCAGCCGCAGCCTGACCTCCGCTTCGGGTGCCAACTGCTTCTGAATCTGGGACAGAGATCAGCAAACTTGGCATGACTCTCGCACAGCATCTGTGAAGCCACACTCACCTGCCCCTGCAACACCTCTCTTCTGCAGGCCATAAACCCCAGGTGATGGTGCAAGAAAACATCTGTCCTCCTCAACCCGCTGGTGCCTGACCTCCTTCCTGCCATCTCCCGTCCAGCCACGAGCTCGCCCAGCGGATTTTCTTTTACTGCGTGCCTGTACAATGCAGCAGCGCCGCGGCCCCATGTCAGGGGCTCTTGCTCTCTAGAGGGATAGAAGCAACACAATAATGCTGCAGCCAAGGCTGGGAGAGCATCTGCAGAAGTGGGCGTTGTTTGCATCATCCATCCAGCAAGGAGTTGTCAGATTGCAGAAGGGGGTTTGTATAAATCTTTATAACCTTCTGGTCTTGTTTGAGCTTGCCTCTCTCTCATCATGCTAATTTGAAGCAGCATCCTCTCCTCCTGCCCTCCATCCCCCACCACACCTGAAAGGATTTAATCTGAGATTATTTATTGGCAGAGCTTTGGGGTTTTAGTTTTACCCTAAGCCACATGCGAAGAGAGACTGAAAAGGGAAGCAAGGGAGAGGGTTTAGCTAGGCATCAAACTGTAAAGCTCCAACAGAAAATATAAAGAGCTTTGTGAATTAAACCCTATTCTGCCATGTCTTTTTTAAGCGCATACTAGGGGGCAGGGCAGGCAGAGTGCCCGGGACACAGGAGCATCATCACAAATCAGAAAAGAAATTGCCACTATGACAGCAGCACTTTCTGCTCAGTCTTGTTTTGTACGTCCTGCAGGAAGAGGCAGAGACTGTAAAATTTACTTGAGGAATTTAGTTGACTTGCCAAACTTCCATGGAAGAGGCAGTCAATTCCTTGAGCTCTGTAAGATCTCCTAAGAGAAATATTATTTTTTTTATCATGTTTTCAAAAAGTTCACGTAGTGCACAAGTCCTACAGCACACCACATCCACTGGAGCGGGCTGCAGGAATCGCCCTCTCTGTTCGCTACGTCCACATACCAAAAGGATCCCAGAAATCAGGAATACTTCACAAAAAGTATTTATTAAAGAAAACACACAGCAGAACCAGTGTTTGACAGAGCACCGAAGGACTGAAAGCATTTCTTGCTCCAAATCATCACGCAGTCCCTGTTGCTGGCTGAAACGAGGGGGTGGGAGAAACCAGCTCCCCAGCCATTTGCTCACTATATAGTACTGCATTTGATCATATTGTGAAGTTACTCAAGGAATAAAAAATATTACTGAATTTTCCTCCCTTTAAAAAAAAAAAGCAAACAAATATGCACAGATTAAAGAAATCTTAGCTTTTAACTTTAGAGAGGGAAGGCGCTGCTGCAGGGCGCACCCCAACACAGAGCACCGAATGATCGCTGCCAGCACCATCCTCATCCTCGGACCCGCCTTTCTCTACTTGCCAAACACTACTAATTAGAACAAACAATCAGGAAAGCAGAGATTTATCTGCATTAATGACTCTTTCTCCAATTCTCATTAAAAGGAGGGGGGGGGGGGGATTATACTTTCTTTCCTGAAAACTGAGATTAGAAAAATAACAGGACAAATGACTGAAACAAGCATTCTACCTGGAAAGGAAGACTTTTATCTGGACAGTTCATATAAATCTGTTAAATCAGCTGCAGTTCTGTACCTTGCCCACGGAATGAGGTACCACAGCCACAGTCCCACGGCCGGGGTGCTGGTACTCACAACAGAGCGAGCCACTGCTGTGAGCAAACACTGATGCTCAATACGTGTAAGAGACCGGTGCTAAGGCCAGGGCAGCTTCATCACACGGAACTCTGGGTCTGTCAAACAAACTGGATTTTTCTTCTTTAAACTTTACTCACTATTTTGTAGTGCCACACCATTTTCGGTAACAGCAATACCTTTTTTTTGTTGCTGCTTTTAACGCTCTGCCTTTATCCTCCACCCCACCTCCAGCTAAGCTAAGCACAGTTCTGCCACGCTTTAATTCCAAGCGTATCAATCTTCCTGTGACTTCCATAAATATTTTAACAAACAAAATGGTAGATGCCAATTTAAAGTTGTGAGTTTATTGCATATGTAACAAAAATGAACATGACCTCCTGGGTCCAGCCTACTATACAATCACTGTTTATTCCAGCTGGTTCCATAACCACATTAAATAGAACTAGTATTTCTTTAAATACTTTGATTTAGACATAAAATGAAACATTAGTGTACAACTTTCACAAAATAAATCTGCAATAAAAACAGTGGGAAGAATAACAAGGATAGCAGCAATACTTAAACATGACATTACAAAATAATAAATTAAAAAAATACATTATAAAGTGGTTGAGGAACAAAAAAAAAAATAACAAATTAAAAACAGATCCATACTGTGTTTCTGGGAACTTGCTGTGCCACACGGCCCTGAACCTGGGCACCAGCTCCAGAGGGCCCGGTGGCTGGATCACTAATTTACAAAATCTGTTGGATTTCATAACCACCTCGACTTGAACTAAGTACATACTGCTGAGCAAACGCTGATTTCACCATCTGGAGCTTCGAGCAGCCTTTTTGAAGCAGGGTCTCGTCTAACATAATGCCCAAGTTAATGCTAACATTCATAAAACAGTCTCGTTTCTTCCCGATTTAAAACACGAGCAAAGTGGTGGTTTTCCTACATCCCTGAGCATATAGTATAGGCTGATGAGCAGTATCAGGGCAAGCACTGAAGGTCTGTGCCAATGGACCAGCTTTTAGCTTCGCCTTTAGGACAGGAACAAAAGACACACTGTACCTTGTACTTCCTTCAGGTCAGATCCAAGAGTGTCCATGTACAAGGTGAAACGCGTAGAGACAAAATGAACACCAGACTTGATGTTATTCTTTGGGCAAGTTTGAGAAGTTCAACAACCAGTTCAAGTGCTGGCAGACCGAGTGGGAATGAACATACAGATTCAGACAGCTGAGGTTTTTCGAACAGCTCCCGAGACCTCCACGAGTCAGTGGCTCCAGTCAAGCAAACTCCTGTTTGCATTTCACCCTTCCCTAGCCTTGAACCCAGCCACAGGAAGAATAAGCCATCGCTTAAAACCCGTTCCGCCTCGCTTCTTTATTTTCTCTCTATCTACCCAACCAGCTTTAAGGCCTGCCTCAAATGCATGTACAGAACAATACAAAAGAACGTCTTCGTCGTCACTAAGTGGCACAAAATTGCAAAGACAACACGATGGGAGAGGTGGTGAAGCTGGTTAAGAAAGGACTGAAATAATAAAAAAGGACAGTGCCCTATTCTCATTACTGTCAGCATGGAGGAGGTACCTTGACAAGGGCTTTTAAATACAGCAAAAAACAGACGGACTTTTCAAAACCACAATCCTTGCCTATTCTTATTTTGTGCATTCAATAAAACACTGACCTAGCAAAGACATCAGGAACTACTGTATGTCAACTGTGTCATTGACATAAAGCTACTCGACCTATAGATCTCCAAATCAAGGGCCTTACCTTCACCTCGCTTGGTTTTTACTGAGCTGGTTGTGCTGCAAGTACAGCTTGCGTGATAGGATTTTTGTTGGTGGTGGGCTTTAGTATCTGCATTTTTTAAACTCTTTTTAGTGAAAAATCCACATGAGACTGCATGCAAAGCTTTTGGGCAATAATCCATTTTGCATTTTTCCTATCTGACTGGTTTATTGCACATTCAAACGTACTGAAAGGATTAAATACACTCTATGAACAGGTATGACTTCACAGCCACTCTGAAAATCCAGGGCTGCGGGGATTCTGCTACTCAGCCCAAGACCGTACAGACGCTCGTCTGCTGAGAGCTGCATTTCCTCTCTCTCCTGCAAAAGTCACAGTTTCATTTACGTCCCAACAACCAGTACTGTAGAAACTGGTCCCCAAGTGCCAAAAGATTCCTACAGAACATGGGTCTAAATACACCTCTCCTGTACAGTCTTGCAGGATGAGCATCTTTAGCCACCCTGTGCGAATCTCACAATATGGTGCAATTTTACACCTCCAATGCAATCCTTACTCCCAACAACAAATCACAAGAAACATGGTCAATGGAAAAAAGAAAACCACAAGCAAAACAGAGAAAGATGCCAGGGTTTTGACAAGTGTCTACTTTCTGTCCTATCACAGTTTAAAGCTATTATCAAATTCAATTAAAAAAAGACAAAATAGAAGTATTCCAGTAGACATCTTCTAAGGACGATCTCTTACCCACAGCTGAATTTCAATGCACTATTCCATAAACATAACATCTGTTAAATGTTTCAGTAATGAATCTCTCTAAAAACCAGGCTTGCCAAAGACAAAAAAAAATCCTATACAAGCAAGTCTGCTTTACTTAAGTTTAGACATGTTTGATAGATAACTGGGTCTTTCTGAAGCCATGTTATTTGTTAAAATACTATCTCATCTTGGTGTGCAAACTGGAAAAAATGTTAGTGATTCAGGTACTTGATTTGCTTTTGTTTCCCCTGGGAAGTTGTTTTAGCAATGTGTTAGAGAACAAACCTTTTAATATTAGTTTCAGATATTTGAAAAAATAGCCTTACATGGCTCCCTGGAGAAATTTTCATCCCTACAGAACTGAAGTCATAAATTCTTCCAATAGCTTTCCGTAACATTTAAAATGTACTCACTATATAGTTACCCTTTTACCTCAACCTCCAAATAAACCTTTCCCAAGGCCAAAAAATTCGGAACAGAAGTCTGCTCTGTTAACTTAGCTTTTAGCAATTTCCATGTGAGTCTTAGAATTTGAAGTCACACAAACACGTCTTGGGTACAACAGTGGCACAGAAATCACAGCTTTGGGATTGAATAGATTTTTATCCTCTGTCTCCTCCTTAACAAGGCTTCTCTGCAAGGTACTTACATCTGAACAAACTATGGAAAGTAATTCTGCAGGAGAAAATAATTGTTTTCATGTGCAAAACAATTAGATTTCAGCCAGGACAACCACAAAGAAATCATACAATACCATTTAAGCTGTCCCAGATTCCTTCACTTTTCTCAAGGTGAGCCACAGCTTCCACTGGGAGCTTCCTGCTAAGGCAGAACTTGGATTTCTTTACCTTTCAGTTAAGTGTTCGTATGGAGGTATCTTCTGCTAGAAGTTTACTTTTTAAACAGGTGTTGAAAATGTGCAATGCAAATTCTAGTGCCAGTCAGACGCTCTGCACCCGCTGGACTCTACAAGGGCTCAAGCTTGATTTAAGACAAACTAACCAGGTACACCTACCAGTTGCAAGTCCTCAGCAAATTAAGCTCATTCTTAATTACACTTTGATTCTCCTATTAAAAAAACCCCACAGGTCACCGACCCTATCACAATATGTGTTACAAATCTAGCAGAATATCCTGTGTAACCAAAGCCAAATGCTGAACTTGGCTGCGTTTTGTTTTATGGGGGATGGAAGAAGAGGGAAGGGGTTATTGTAACAAAGGGGAGAAAATTGAGTTGGAAGCCACCAACAAGAGCCCCTACCCCCACCCTCATCCACCAGCGGCGGAAGGGAAACAGCCCCATCTCTAAGTTGTCTAGAGTTCCGATGCTTCAGACAGCTTAGCAGGAAGTTCACAGCAAGCTTCTTCTAGCTTTTGATTTGGTGGTCCATGAGCTAGCATCTGTTTCCTTTGGTTGCTTTTTCACTCCACAGCAAACCCACATGTCTCTTCCACAGCTGTCAACAGCTTCTCATAAAGCTTCTCGTATGACTCATAAGGCGGAATGTCAATCCGGTTAAAGCTAGAGGTGAAATAACAACACATTGCAGCATGTGAATCCAAAATATTTATTGGGAAAAAATTCTAGATCAGCGACATATAGATAAAATTTGTAAAAATCAAAGAAAGCCTCAGCCACTTCAGTGGCCGAAGGACACAAGATAAAAACCAACTGTATTTCTGCAGCAGGAATGCATGACTTAATAGGGCAGCGTTTAGGAGGAGGAGGTGGCAGGTGGCAGATGCAGAGGACTTGCAAATAAAGCAAGACCTCAGGCAGGCCTGCTCCCTGCTCTGCCTGCAGACAATCTGTGCCGCTGCCGAAATGATTTCCCGTCTCTGACAGAGTGAGCCTTCTGTACAAGAGCTCAGTTCTGTGCCTATACTATACCAATAGCATGCTTTTCCTACATTTTACATCTGAAAATTGTAATCCTGCACGAGGTCTCATTGCAGTGAGTGATTTTTTGGTGAATATTTTTGCTGAACACATAGAAATAAACTTACAACATCTCGCTATCCAGAATAATCAACTCTGGGGTAAATGAAAACCACAGGTAGTATAGAAGACAAATCAAGCTATAAGAAGAGAAGTTGATTATTTTGCGGGCTGCAGAGAACTGGTATTTTCAAGCTAGCAGAGCGCACTTGGGAGTCATCTCTGCTCATCAGATGGTTAATCCATACCCAGGACAAACAGAGATGACTCTCCTTTAAACCAAGACAAAAGGAAAGCAAGCAGTGGCATGCAGAATGTTTTCATCTTACCAAGTGTGGGCTTTTGGAAGGTTGTCTGTGTTTGCATCTATTAAATGGATGGTAAACAGTCTGGGTCCTGCAGCGCCTGTAGAACCTTACAGACAGACATTCTAGTTAATGCACTTCAACTAAACATCATTCACGCACGCAAATTTTGCTACTTATAAAAAGGCAGGAGAGCAAATCACAGTTGCAGCTGCAAACAAGTTTGTCATAGGCGAGATCTGTAGATCAGATGTGCAGCTGATGAAGGGATGGCAGAAGCGACAGGACTATTCATGACAATTAATTTGCAGACCAGTTATTTTGGAAAGCTGCTAAATTCTACATTAACGAAGTTGCACCTTTAAAAATGAAAAGGCTTAAGTACAAGGAGCTTTTCCTTGTAAAACAGAACTAGGTATTTTAATTTTGAACATCAGTTTACTGTCAGCCAACAGGTAGAATGTTGAGAATCACAACAGTCTAGGACACTGCCACCTTTTCCCATGACAAAACCTGCGATTTTCAGGAACTTTTTTTGAAGTCTAATGGTTTGTGGCCAAACGACGAAGGGACTACAATTCTCATGTGAAAAAGTTGTTCGGTCAGCTCTATAATAGTGTGGTGTGGTTGCACGCTATGATTTTAACATCAGTCCACAGCTTTGTAGGAGACCGATAAGCTAATATTGACACCAGTCCAAGCGCTCATGATGACAGATTTACCAGCTATCACTATCAGCAATGGCTAAAGTGTTCGCCATCAGCAGAGCTGCTGACAAATGTAAAACGGCTCTTGGGATCTAAAGTTTGTAAGTGCTTGAGTTATCCAGTAATACGCTGATATTTTACAAGGGGCTAGTAAATACCACACGATTTTTATCTCTTTCTCCCACCACCGGTTAACTCGGCCTCCACATCAGTCACCTTGTAAAGCCTTGAAACCTTGAAGCGGGACACGTGTCGAACCCGTCACAAACTGCAGCAGCCTTGCCCTTCTTTCTTCATCAAATGTTTCCACCGCTTGCCAGAACCACTTCACAATATTGCTATCTGCCATGCAGTGCTTTAGACGCGTGTTTGACTTCCAGTCATTCAGGTCTATCTTATCCAGGCCTCCTATGATTAGCTATTAAAGGATTAGAACATGCTTTAACATTCAGAGTCATTTCAGGTTTGCAGCTATAAAAACACACATCCGACACGAAGCCTGGCATTCCTCATCCACTGGAAGCACCTTTTTGGTGCAAGGTAACGCTTCAGAACAGTTTTGAACTGGCAGTAAATCTCTCTAGTGTAATGGCAAGGAAACGGAGGTCAAGGGGTCCACTTCCCAGAACGAGAATTTGCACAGGGAACTAGAAGCCCATTCAAGACCTGCTTTGTTAAATCTATGCGATCTGGAGAGTACAGCATATCTTTATAAGTACAGCATATCTTCTTCCTGGAAGAAGGCAGGGCACCTACTGCGCCCCACACCACTGATCTGATGCAGGTTTGTCCTAGAGGTGCCAGTACCAACTGCGACAGAATCCTGCTCGGTTTATGGCAACATCCTGGTTTTTTTGTTGTTCCACAACAAACTACAGAAACTTTTCATCTGTTTTCTGATGTCGCTTGTGAGGGGCTCTGATACAGACTGCACATATTACTTCAATTCTCTCCCACATTACACCAGGTTGCAAAATACTATAAATGGAAGTCACTGCTGGCCATGAACCTAACTGCCTCCCCTGGCAGTGACAAATAAACGGCTTAGAGAAAACTATCCCCCAAAACAAAATGTGTGTCATATTCTAAATATCCCATAATATTCCACATTGATGATCACATTTCCGAGAGCTACCGTTTAGCAGCTGCCTTTCCATGCCAAGACAGCACCCACTTACACTTGTTTACATTACTAGGACAGTTGTGACTGTTCTGACGCAGACAGTATTGAAATATTTAATGGATTTTTAATCTGCCTTTTCAAGCAGCTAGTAAATGGAATGCAATAACTTCATGGGATTAATCAGTATGCACGAACGACTAGCACAAAGCTAGTGCTTCCAATACCACAAATGGTTGATATTCCACAGGTTGCCTCGTTTTTTTTAAAAAAGGCAAAAACAGAGGAAAAATTGCTGTAACAGGAATTATTTTAAGAGGCAGCATTCCGCACCTCAGGATTAAATGAGAGGACAAATTAACTTCTTTACTATATGTCCTACATTTCTATTTTAGTCCCTGTAAGCCATGCCTTATGTGCATGTAAAACCAGCCATGCATGAAAAGTTATGAGGAAAACAAATTCTGGGGTAGATAACACATTAGGTCTTGCCAAGAATTCCTCAAACTTGCAGTACTCTCTCCCTGCTCAGACCACCTGCTTTCAGCATTAGTCCTTAGTTAGACAACACGGTGTATTTGTCTTTCTCTCTTTAAGTAGCCCTCTCAAGAATGTCCAGAAAAAAACGAAAAGGGTTTTTTAAACAAATACATAGCTTTCTGGTATATAAACAGCAATAAGTTTTGTGTGTTTATTTGTCGTCTGCTTGCGGGGTTTTGTTTTTAAAACTGGTGCTTGATTGTGGATCGAACAAATTACAAATCAATATTCTATGTGGATAAAATACATACCTCAAGTTCCTTCTGGTCAAAAGGCTTAAGGAGATGTTGAGGAATAAGTTCATTAAAACCCTTCTGCAGAGCCAGGAACTGTGCCTCTATTCCTCTCATAAAACGCCAGTTTACATACAACCTGTGGGGGGTAAAGACAGTCAAGGATGATGAGCTAGATAGGACTGGGCTGTTTGTAGCAGAGCTGGAAAACTCTCGTTTTACAGAGGAACTTGCTTTAATACACACATTTTGTATTATGAAAGAATTAATTATTGCACCATCAACAGAAGAAAGAACGTATAATTCACAGCTTCATCTTCACGCATCTTATTTTGTTGTTGTATGAAAACACTCATGTAATTTATAAATCAGGTATTTCCTCCTCAAATACTTATTTCATTAGTTTCACTATATTAAGAAAAATCATCTTTCCACTACATTTGCAGGATATATTTTTGTTCTGCAGTACCTGACATATTCTTTCTTGTTCTCTTCTGTCACTGGAATATTCCTGCCATTTGGTTTGAGCTCGTGCTGTAAAATCCGCCCAAAAGCATTGTGTTCCACACAAAATGTATGGTCCAGAACTGGGGTGATATCGTTCTCTCTGGCAATGGAAAAGACAGAGGGGTAAACAGAGTATTTCTGATATTTTGGTAACTCTCAGTGGTGATTCTGACAGTTTATTTGAACACTTTGTCCTCAGGATACACCTGGTAACTAGCCATCCGCATTTCACACCTCAAGAGGAACACTGCCACAGCCACCCATTTCCATACACTTAATGCATGTTGAAGAGCCTGGTCAGATGTAGGTCATCCGTCTAATTCTAGTAGTACTCAGGGTAATGAATAAAACTCTATATACACAAAGCCACACATACATATATGTATACATACACACAACACTAATCTGGTCCATACCAGTGTGAAGCACTTCAACAACATCAGTAACTTAAAATAAAAAATTCAAAACAGCATTTAGGAAAAGAAATTGAGATAATGCAAATGCTGAAGAGTCCCAAAGCTACACTAAACGTTGTATTTTCTCCTGAACTGCAAGCATACAGAAATCCAAATTACTTCCATTTATTTCCATTTTAACCAAAGTCGGTTTTCTTTTGAACAAGGCTGTACTTCCCCTCAGAACTCTGTCCTGAGTTTGGATTTTGATGCTGTGATATTCTACTGTATTCATGCAACATTTAATGTTTTAGTATTTACTTTGCTGCAAGGAGAGCTAACACAGAGTGTGCAATGAGAACTTTTCCTCAAGTACCTTGAGCTTTCTGACATAGAAAGAGTAGTTTAGTAATTTTGTAGATCTCCACTGAGACAAGATTTTTGCATTTTCAGTAAAGCATTATCTTGCTATTGCCACTCTATCCCACCTTCCCTACAGTGAGACAATTGATAAATACAGTACTTACAAGATCCAGACTAAACTTTTGTGTAATTCTGGGTCAACAGATTCCAGATCGGAGAGCTGAATGGGCTTCCCCAGAAGCTGTTTGTAAAATGGAACCGTGAACCCCCCATTGATATAGTGTCCATGGAACACAGCCAAACCCATTATCCGACCCACAAAATGGAAATAAGACAAATGGTCCTGCAGGGAGAGAGGAGAGAAAAATCAGGCAGCAGCAGAGACTGACATCTTGTGGTTCTGTCTGCGCCATCAGCCCGGCGACCCACGCAAGCCACCGGCAACCCTCTGGGCAAGAGGAGCCACCATTTTTCCTCATAAGGCAACCAACATCACAAGCATTTAATGATTAAATGCCTCAAACAAGTCTCTGTGCATTACCCGATTAACCAATTGGATACAAGTTCTCTAGCCCTCTCAAAGGGCAAAACTTGGAAGAAAAAAATCCCCACAAAACCTCCAGAATCCAAGAAGATACGACGATTCCAAACACATTAGTTTCTTCTTTAACCATCAAAATCTTTTTGCTCTTCAGGAAGCAAGCCACGTGCTTATTTCCTTCATGTCTTTCATGTTGCTTATAAACTGACTTTTGAATACTGAGGCCTAAATCCTACAGCTGAGATTCTGCCAATCCATCTTCCCCACCTTACGGAGCAAATGTCAGGAAATGTCAGGCCAGGAAAAACTCGCTTGTACTAATACAGAATTGCTGCTCCTTTCAGCGTCTGCATCAATACAAATCCTCCAGTAAGGGAAAAAAAAAAAAGCAAGCAAAGCAGCTTGTTAAGAAAGGGCAAGGCAGGCACATAAACCCCTACTGCCAGGGGTGAACCCTGCTTAGAATGCAGCGCTGTCTGCACAACCGCCTGCGTTCACAATGAAGATGAATTTCACCTCCATCCACCTTCTAAAAATCACCGTGCATCTCAAAGAAAACAGATATTTATCAAAGGACACCTCTTCCATCAAGGTTTTAATTTCTGAACAAAACCCTTCTGCTTCACACTATATCAATATAAGATTCGTTAACACATTCTTATTCTGTTTTACCTTTCAGTTTATGCTCTTGTCATGGAAAAACAACTATAACAAAAAACCGCAGGGGACAGCTGTTGAAGTAGGTATGTTGCTCGCCCAGAAGTTCATACTTACAGGATTGATAGAAGAGTCTGGATTGATTTGCAGCATGTAAATATTATCTGTAGAATACTGGAAGAGTCCATAATAAGGATTCAGCATTTCATGGCACAGTAAATACAACCATTCTCTGCCCAACGGGGAAAAAAAAAAAAAAAAAAAAGTATTTTAGAAGGGTACAACTTCCACTTAAGTTTCAGACAACACAATTAATGTGAATCATCAGTTATGAAATGCTCATTTCAAACTCAGATCACCTTGTACTGCCTTCCATTTGCAAACCAAAAAGGTATGCTTAAAAACCCACAGTGTCTTACTCCACTCACAGGCAGACTGGTTTTAGTATGGAAGTACTGAAGGGACTAAAGTCAATTAGAGAAGCCTATAGCAGGCTGTTAAGACAACACCATCAACAAATTGAGTTTGAACAAGACCCGCTTCCAAAAAAATCCTGACTTTGTACAGAGTTCAGGTATATGGAAACTAAGAGATCGGCTCCTCTGCAACCTGTACAGTATGAAGAAATGGTCAAAAAATCTATTGTTTAAAGACCTCCAGTGACTGAGCTGATTTTAGAAAAGTTGTTTTTCTGCAAATGCTTGATAACTACAGAATCTCTGCTGCCAGAAGGGGCAGAGAGACCAAACACATTAAAATAGGAGGGGTCAGGTAAATTCTCTCACCTCAGTAACATACCAGGTTGGAATGGAACTAAAGCTATTTATGACCTCCCAACTCACCACGACAAATGCCCCTTTATTCTTAAATTTGGACACCCATCCCAGTCCAAAATATTCTGAGAGAACTATCAAATGTAATGCTTAGATGTGGAGCCATGGTGATCTGAAAGAGCCTGTTGCAACAAATGGGCAATTAGGAAAGCCATCAGGGCAACAGGATGTCAACACTCAAGGTTGCCTCGGGTAAGGCAGCTCAGAATGTTCCAACTTTTTCCCTTTGTCCAGCGATGGGTTACTGAAAGACATCTAAGTGGGTGATGCAGCCTTTGTGGATTTGAGAAATCGCTCAGTGAATTTACACAATGCATTTGAGCCACTGCAAAGATGAGCATTTTGGTGATGCTACAATCAACTTCAGATCTGATTAAACCCACAGGGAATTACTACTATTTTTAAAAGGGAGGCAAGTCCTCTCTAAAAGTTTAGCCTTTAGTTTACAATTAGTTCATCTCCAACTCCTGCTCCAACAGATCAGAGGACTCTCCTGAATGTGGCTGAGGCATAACAAAAAGGAACCCCTATCGTCTCACGATCTATTCACTGGAAATCAGAGAGGTGCATTTAACAAATCCTTTGCTGTGATTTGGATTTTACTTCAGAGTCTATATGCTTCTTGAAAGACCTCACAGTTTGAGCTGATCACACTTTCACTTATGAAACTGGAGCCTGTTGCTGAGATCAGCACTTTCTCCAGTAAGATCAATAGCCTATCCTAAACAAGCCTTTTACACTCACTGGGTAATGGTGATGAAAACAGAGTACCTATGGAGAAGAGGGGAAACAGAAACGCGTCAATCTGGTATTAATTCCAGTAATGTTCCCAAATACAAAGCATACCAAGTCATTTAGCATGAGCCTTTAACACCAGGAGGGCTGTGGGACAACTGTTAAATCACATGGTTCCACTTTCCCATCTACCATGATATGAAGACCGAAGTTACAAGCACTGCCTATAAACGAATAACTTACGCATACCACTAACAGGTAATTTGAAAGGGAGTGATATCAGCCACGGGTCACTTTAAGGACAATTTAACAGTTAAAAAGTGTCAGACAAACCCCCAAATCTCACCTTGCTACTCCTCCATAATCCAGGCCTTCTTCTCCTCGAAATTTCACCATAAGCCTCTTTTTCAAGTCCTTTGGTCTCATCTTCATTATCTGACGGTAGGATTCCTATATGTGTATTTTTACAATTAGGTATTTTATTTCCTTCCTATAATTAAGTCTACTAAGATGCACTACTGTAATACACAGATTGCTGCTCAACTACCGAAAATATTATTCTGTTAAAAGTGCTAATCTGAAGCAAACTGGTGGGTGGTATTCACTACCTCCCTCTTGAAGCAAACTTGCTATAAGCAAAGATTAGTTTTACTCAACTCGAGTGACAAAAGCTGCTATTAGTAGTAAAAAAAGTCAAATACCTCAAATATTTCCTCTCTGGACACTTCAATGCGACAGTGACCAGCCTGAGGTTGCTGAAGAGAGAGCTCGTGTCTAAGAACTTTCAACTTTTGTACCAAGTCTCTTTCATATCTCTGTGCAGGCAACTCCTCACCGTCTTCTAGTGATCCCTCATTTGGAGCTGGCAGAGGCTGCTGGCTCGGCTCTTTTAGCTGGCATTGATGGCTTTGAAAGCAAAGTAAAATATTTATTCTAGAAGCATAACAATAAGGAATATCTAAAAGAATGATGGAAGAACTGATTAAGCTTCTCTAAGAGGAACCTGGAGTGAAATGTGTATTCAGCTGGGTAACTTCCATAGCATCATTACCCTACATTCAAGGATGTAAGAAATACAGATATTTACAATAAGGAGTTTCAGCACTTTTCAGCTCAGTTTTCATATGGCAATACATTCTGGAAGGCTGTGGAGCACGATCACTGAATGCTGACTGAGCAGTAATTAAAAAGTTTGTTTGGTATTACTCCCATATGGAGTCAACTTTCAAGAGTTTAACATGAAAAGAGACATCTAATGGAACAAACTACAGCTTTATAAATGCAACTATCTAACAACCACAATGAATTTTACTCCAGCTCCATGCAAGATAAGGCTGGGGATTCTTGACACAGTAAAAATACCGTATCTATATTTATCAAAAGAGAAAGAGGTACCTGTCCCAAATAGTTGCAACTTCATACATTCAACTGTCAGTATCCATCAGTACTTTATTTGGGTTGTGGAGCAATTATTTTTTAGGTACAGGGATTCCTCAGCTGGCTTCAAGCACAGACAACTCAGATCCAGGAAAAAGTCTGATCTTAGGCACAACGAGCACCACCAGGCTGCTTCCAGGGTCAGTACTGTAACAGTTTGGCTGCCTTTGCGTGATGCAGGGCTGCAGCTTATTAAATGCTGCTAAACCTGAACTGGCTGTGCACAGCAGCAAATGAGCAGACTCTAGCTGGCTTTATATTCCTGTTTTCTGGAGCTCAAGGAAGCATGAAGCCTGTTCAGGTCTCCCATAGCTAGCACAGAGCTACAACTGTTAATCCAGGCAGGCAGGAGCCAACTGTTGTGGAACTGCCAGGCAGCCCCTCTACCAGCAATTCCAGAACTGCGTGTTCACTCCAGCACAGCTTAGGGCAATTTTGTCAAACCAGCTTAAAGAGACTAGTGTTGTGCAGAAATAAGCCAGCCCTCCCTTAAACCTGAGGACTGCAAAGCATAGCAAAAACATTTTTGAAGAGTCCCTGCAAAAAGCTTAGATAAACCCAGCACTGAGAACCAATGCTCGGACCCTGACTAGCACACTGGTTGCATCTGTTCCCCAGTATCGTTATCATGCAGTTTTTCAGCCCCTCATGACTCCTAGACTGTAGTTAAAATAAAAATAAAAGGTCTAAGAATCCAAACGACACAAATTATTTATCAGGCAGGGTTCTTACTTCATGATGTGATGTAGTCGTGGATCTGTGAATTGTGTGGTTCTGTTGTTATGATCTACAAAATATATCCTTCCTGAAACTGTACTTCTAACTTCCCAACCTGGAGGCAAAGGTCCTAGTTCATCACAATTCACACTGTTAAGGTCTCTAAGGAGAAAAACAAACAAAATGTTAAAGCACTTCCGAAGTTAAGATGAAACCAATTTACATTCAGGGGAGAGGGGGGAATGAATTTGGTGATTCTAGGCTATGAAAGTCTTAGAAAGGACAGAATAGCTATTCTAATGCTGCCTTTTCAGAATCCTCAATGGAAGCAGTGCAGCTCCCCATGTATGCATGGTACACAGATAGCAAGATAAATCAGCAAAACACCCGTCTTTGAAAGGCCTTAAAGTAACAAAGCCATACAGCTTAGAAGTAACTTCAATATGCAGCATCATCATTTAGGTGGTGACAGGGCTTCTCAGGGCTGTAGGAGGAGGAAGAGACTTTTCATACCAAAAATGTCACAGAAAAATTCCCATTAACATTAATGTGATCCACATGCAGAAAACCAAATGATTTACCAAAGGCCTCTGCACAAACCACTGTCTCCAAACACCCAAGTAAATTAAGAGGCTAAGCAGCCAAATGTTAAGGTCACAAAAAAAAAAAAAAATATCACCTCTTTAATTAGACAAGGTTAGAATCCTAACTATTTCACAGATAAATCATTGAGAGTAAGGCTTTACCAATGCATTCATCCCTTTCATCACAGATAAATTTTGGGTATCATTCTAAGTGCTGCTAAAGGAAGTCACTCACTTCCAGGTAGTGTTTAAATACAATACATAGGATGTATTTACACCTAGAAAAATGAAAACACTCAGGGCCCCCGCCACCTAATAAAGGCAAACACCAAGACTGGCAAGAAAAGGAAGGAGGGAAACCTGAAGATTATTTTCAGACAGAAAAGCTATTGTTAATAAAGTATTCTCTAGGCAGCTGGCATGGATTCATCTGTTATCCAGGGTTGAAGACACCACTCCATGTACTTCCTTACCTAAATCTACCTACGCAACGCCAATATAAATGAGTAAACCGAGAGGTTTTAGAAAAGCAGAAACACTTTGTACACCAAAGGCTTCATTAGTGTCACAGTGAGCGTAAGACAGCAGGGGATACATAGGCAGACAGACAAGCCTTAGTTAGGCTCCTTAAAGATGATTATGGTTGTAACCATTTGTTTCAATCAGCTGGGCATCTGAAAGTACTGTAAAGATCTGATTACATCAAGTTTTAACATACATCGATGCTAACTGCCAAGGTTAGGTTTTTGCACTGCAATTTGGCAATACAAAAGCCACTTTTAACTGAAGTAAGTGTGACCTGTGACTCACAAGACACTCGTGTCCACTTACATTGCTGGTCCTGAAAACCTGGCTCTAAGATTTGTCAGGAGAAGCGGCAATACCTTTCATTAGGCCAGCCAGCATCACTTGAAGAGGAGACAACGCTTTGGGCACACAAGCCGGACACGAGTGACATGAACAAATGAGCATTGTCATTTCTTCTTCCAGTGATACTAGCTAATCTACCATCAGATATTTTCTCCCTCTCTCCCAACTTTATTTTTCATATCCTTCCATGTACTGTGGTTTTATCAACACTTTTGCCTATGCTATTTATATCATTTTTCTAATATCCTGTACCACGGTCATGTATTATCCAGCCTGCGCAGCAGCTGAAAAGTTACAAACTTTGTGTTTCGCTCTTGAATCTGGTGTGCAGGTGGTCCAGCGAAACACCCCAGATTCAAAACTTCTCAAGGAAGAGCGCCAGACCTTAGTCACAAAGACCTGGATTAACTGCAGGTTAAGGTTTTAAAGAGGCTTTACTACATTAATCATGTGGATGATTCAAATTTTCTAGCTGCAAATCACTGGTCCAAAGCATAAAAACCCCACCACTTCAAGTTTAAAGATGAGAAGTAATCTCTGCTTCAGTTTTATGTAAGTGAGCTCTAACAGAAACAAAGTTACAAGTGAAATGCTCAATAAACAAGGGCTTTAAGAAAGCAGTCACCGTTTTCTTCAATTTGCAGTCCAAACTGTTTTCACACAAAGTAAAAAAAAATATTAGGTAACATTCAGAAATCTGTTGCTTCACCAAAAAACAAAAGTGATGTTGACATTTTAGGAAGAAAATGGGAATTCCTGAAGGGCTACATATTTTTTTCCCCCTTTTGTTTTACAAAATTCACAAGATAATGCTTTCCTTCAGAAAGAGCAGTTTAGTGAAAAGGTAACTAGAAACATCCAGAATTACTCCTCTGCTTGTAGCTCTCCCTTTAAGTTTAGCAGGCCATTTCACAGATTTTTGCTCTTAAAGGTTCGGCTTACTGTCATGGACACAAACACCAAACCCCCCTGACTGTAACTGTAAGTACATACCTTGGTATCCTAGGGTCGTGCCATGTGCTAACTCCAGTCTGTGTGTGCAAAAAATAAACCTGTCCCTGTACCGTTGTTCTTTGTTCTATGAAAAAGAAAGAAAGATTATTCTAAATTACAAATCTGAAAAAATCTGAATAAACAGTTTATTTAAAGCCGTTAGACTATTATCTTTCTGTCAGATCGAGGAGAAAGTACTTCAGCCATCCCCCTGAGCTCTTGCAGCATGGACTGTTTTGTCCTTCACAAATTCACTTTGACTACACTTTCCAACGTTCTTTTTGCAACTCACAAGTCATGCACCAATGTGTTTGAGTTTGTATTTTTATTTTTAGATTTTTGAGACAACCCAAATCCCCAAACTAGAGTTCTTTACTCCTAGATTTGGCATACACTTTTCCAAGATTTAAATTATGCTTATTCTTATCCTCCCTAATCTTCTGTACTACTGGCTGCTTTGTTGCTTTTCTATTTTCCTGATCTTTTCTCAAATGTGGGCTCAAACCTACACAACATGCCAAGGGGGAAGGAAAAAATAGCGTTACTGCTCTACTTTAAAGATCTCTTTACATTTGTTCTCCCTGGATACACAGCCAAGATTAGCAGTGAATTTTCTGTAACAGCATCATACCACAACCTCATGTTTAATTTACCATCAACCCCTCAGTGTATCCTGGCATAGCCAACTGCTAATTAGCCAATCTCAAATTCCCATCTGCACTGCTTAGTTCCTTTTCCAAAACGCAGACCATTAGATGCACGTGGATACTGCATGTCCTAACAGGTAAGCTGCATCTATATATCAAAATGGGAGATTTTTTCTCTGAAGTCTTCTGAAAAAAAGCTTCAATTTTATAGTTCTGGAAAACTCTTACCGTAGCCTTCTGGTAGGTCAGGCGACTGGTGACCGTGCGGTCTGTTCTGAGGTGTCTGTACATGACCTCTGACTTCAGGAGTCCGAAGTCGCTGTGCCTGAAGCCTCTGATCTTGACTGGGGGACTCTACAAAGCGACAGTTACCTCCGCCAGCAGCCCCCGTAGTGTCTGTATATGGTGCTGGTTCTTCCATAAAACAGCTCAGCGGCCTTCCCGGTCCGGAATCTTCATAAACCGTTCTGAAAATGGGGAAACTTCAAGAGTTTCCATCACAAGAGAAGTGAATGCAGAAATAACTGTTTCTCTCTCTCTCCCCATTACTTCAAGTACTGCAACTTTTAATGCAAGATATGTCACTTTCTTAATGTTTTTATACCCCAAATTTCTCAGTTTTCTGGCACCAAAAGTGCCAGAAGCACAGGTAACAAAAACTATCAAGTCCTACCCAGTTTAGCTTATTTTCTTTAAGCAAGTATCCAGCTCTAACCTTACTACCCGACACATATTCCCAGAAAATATCTCAGTCACACTGACGTTTAGTTTTCCTAGTGTTAATTACATTCTTTCCACATATAAACCATTTTTCTAATTAAGAGTAAAGAAAACAATCCTTACCCTTCATTCTCCAAAAGCCCTCTACAGTCTACTACAGAACCTCCTGTGCCTATTCTGTCCCGTGTCTGTAAACTGACTGAAATAAGAAACCAAACACAAGTTAATAATAAAAGAACAACTGTTCCCTTTAAAAAAACCCAACAACATAAAGCCAAACAACTCACATTTATACAGGTTAAAATATTAAGGAAAGGTATATCCTACACATGAGAGCACACCACTTACCAAAACTACTTCTACAACCCTAAAGCATCACTGTTTTTTCAAAAAGGGAGACGAGAAACCATAGGTATCACCCCCTCAAAACTTAAGCTGAGTCTCTTTCTGTAAATACCAAACACGTCAAGTTCTACATCTGTGTTCCATGAGGATCCGGAAAAGTAAACTGGGAAAAAATTACTCACCACTAGATGTCATCGTTACGGTGAGAATTTGGCATTTGCCAAATATTTCTGTATCAATGAAAAGCTTGGGCTGGGTGGGGGGCAGCAAAAGGGGGGGGGGGCTAAATTAACCATAAAACTAGCACTGCCTCACTGAAATTTGCAAATGAGTTACATGTGAGCCAAAGGTATTAAAACAGCAATTTGCAGAATTTCTTGTAACTCCTCCAGATCCTCTTTTCCACGTAAGATTCCCTTTGCCCGTCCCCTTGGCCCAAATGCAATCCGTTTCACAGCAGCATTCACCCTCCCAGAGCTGCATTAGGGACCTCACCAGGTGCATTCCCTCTTTTTGTTTTCCATTATCAACTGATAGAAAACAAACTCCCACATAGCAGTACAACAAATATTTTCAGGTTACGTAATTTAATCCCATTAAAGTCAGAAGAAACAACACAGAAAAGGTACAGAAGCAATAATGACTACACATTTCTCTTTTAATACAACATTTGTCCATACAGTATATTTACCCAGGAAGGTGAAAGTTTAGCTAAGAGTATTCTTACCCACTATTTGGCCTCGTACAGCATCGGTATCTGTGGGATTTAGTTTGCATAGATCCAAACGCTGGTCTGCAAATGAGAATTGGAAAGATCAACAAAACACTGGGGAGGGGTGGGTGGGACTACTATTCACTACTCAGATACAAAGCATGGAAGGTTCTTGATTGCGCCAGGTCGGAATTGTTCTTACATCCAGTATCTTTTAGCCTGCTGATGGCGTTGGAGAGGAGTCGGACACACCCCAGGAAGCCAGCTCCCTGTTTCTTGTGGATTTTTTTGTGGTTCCATACACTGATGGTTATGGAATCTGTCTTCCCAACATACCTAGAAAAATATGTATTATAAGAGTTACTTTAGAAAAAATAACCTCTCTTCACTCTGCAGAATTTATGCTTTATTTGGTACAAATTTTAATACATTTTAGTACATTGGTCATGCTGCTTTATTATAAATACAGAAGTGCTTAAGTCTGAAATGGTGTTATTAATGAATTACTGCACTATGATTTCACACAGCATGTTAAATTGATATTGCTGCAACATGAATTTAAGTACAGACAGCCTCATTAAAAGCTATGCAACAAGTTGATTAATATACAAAACTTCAAAGTTTATGTTTCTAATAATTTGAAGGAAACAGATCACTACAACAGAACAGTGTTCTGTAAAAGCTGGACTCCAGCGCTCAGTAGAGCTTACTCTAAGCAGTTATGCTGTGTACGTGACACACAAATATTTCCAAATTCAAACACCTAAAAGCAAAGTACCACTCTTTTATTAACAGGTAGTTTCTTGTTGCAAAAAAACCAGTCCTCCTCAGCAAATGTGACTCTTCATGCTAACACAAAATGAAGTTAGTGTCAACCCTTGCATTCCAATTACTAGGAAATCTCTGGAATATTGTTTACTTATGACCTTACAAACAACTCACAGATCGTAATGCTGGTTCCATTTGGGGTCCAATGTGTTCTTCACAGTGTCAGTTGAATGGCACTGACCTGACCCATCAACAACTATTTTTGCAAATGGGTCAGGAAGTCCTGTGGAAGCAAAAAGATGCTATTAAGCACAGTACTTTTTGTTTTGTTTCTTCCAATATAATACTTTTGTGAGCCTCTGCTTCCCCCCCAAAAAAAGAAAGTTACCATTATCCTAAAACTATTGTAGGAAATCCAGAATAGAGAACTGATTTCATCATTAGATAACTTCTGTCGTACAGATTTATATCTGCCAAAAATTGTGAAAGCTTTTAGAAAACACAAGGTTAAATGTGCTTAATTTAAATGTGCTTAAGTGACTCATGCATACTGATAAGCAGTCATTTTTATTCAGTCCTTAATACAGTATCAAGACTGCAGCACTGGGATATTTCACTCGCATCCTTTACAAATAGAGCCATCCTGAGATGGATGCTCTTGGTACCCCCCCAACACAGAACTGTGAGACTGCAAGCAGGTTGCAGTCTCATCAGCCAGACTTTCAATTAGAATTTGTGAGTCCTTGGTCTTTACAGCCCTACTGGAGTCTACACAATCTATCTAAATACAATTCAGGGCAACGTGTACTCATGTAGCAATGCAATGTTGCTGCACCAATGAAACCACAGAACAAATGACATACATGGATGAGTCACAACAGTAATGCATAATCTACAAATAAATCTGATTAATCAAGAATAGAAAGTTACAGAATTAGGGCATACTTACTGAAGAAATCTTTCTTTGCAAGATTCTTGGCACATAATACTGCAAAACAAAGTATCAGATAAAGAAATCTTAAAACCATAAAAAAATCCTTTTCTAGCAATCATACCATACAATACTACCTGATCATAATTCATAAAAACACACCCAAATGTTAAATGTGAGCATTGTTTTCTTTATCTGTGACTGGAATATGGATTTACATAAAGAGAAAAATTCCTTTGCTGCTTTTGTTCTATTGTTAGAATACACAGAAGTTTTAATGAACGTCCCTTTGTATTAAAACCTCCTAATTTTCTATACTGCATGCTTACACAGGTGCTAAGGCAGATTTTTGTTGTTTCAGAAGGCACCCATTTTAGAACAAGGACTAAACAGTTACTAAATCAAGAATGGTTCTGGGACTCCCGGAAGAGACCTCTGCGCCTAAGTCCCATCAAATACAGTGCAGCCTCCTGCTTTCTGCACACAAAACTATGTGATACATCGTAAAATAAAACATGGGAGGTATGCTATAAAGGCCTAAGCAGTTTGCAAATACAGAAAGGGTTTGTGGTAAGTATGGCAGAACCTCGCTCGAGAGAAAAAATTAAATACTAAAAAAAAAATTGCATCAGTACGTTTCCCTTTGAAAGGGCCAAAAAAAAGAGACATAATTTCCCTCTCTCCAACTGTACTAAATAGCACAGTAGTTTAAGCAAAAATCAGATCAGGAAACTCACATCAATCTCCATGTCTACCAGGTCTATTACCAGCTACAAGTCTAATTTTGCTTTTCAGTAAGGATTGCTCAGTACAATCTCAGCAATACAAGTTATTCAGTATCCATTAAACTCTTACAACAGGCGAGGCAAAATAACTACAGAGCCAAAGATGAAAATATTAAGACCTCTAACTTACTTAAAACTAGCACCTAAGAGGGGAAGATAACAATAAAAGACAGAGCTATTTTTGAGGTGGTCTCTTTCTCACCCAGTTCTGATCTTTCAGCATGAGGATGAATGCTCAGAAGACACTCAAATGGCCATTTCCCCTGGTACGGACCATTGCTCCTCATTTCTATCTCACCTTGCTCCTGACTTACACTCATTCTTACATGAACTCTACATTGGGTAAAATGAAGATGTAGTAGCAAAAATAAGGGAACAATTTTATTCATTTCTTTTGTTGTTCCGTTTGGTTTTTTACCCTTCTGCTAGAAGCCCACCTCTCAGCTGCAGAGCAACATTCCCCATCTAACATAGCTAATGGAATAAAAACTGCCTCAATTCAGATGTCAGACAGACAGAGCCAAAAGGTGCACTGTTTAACCCAGATGTTCATGGCAAAAAATACACAAATCCTCCGTCTTAGTAATAATTAAAGCAGCTGCACTACAAAACTATTTTTAGATTGGATTAAAAACTATTTATTCCTGACATCGGCAAAATGCATAATCAGAGAAAGCTTCTCTTGTTTTTTTTTAAACAACTGACCAAAAAGAGAAGTCTGCAGGACTACAGCAATTCAATTTGAAACAAAACAGGATTACAGAATCACCATCCGCTGTTCTATGGAAGGACAACAGAGCAACCTTTAATTTCCTCTTCCTTTTGTGAGTGCTTCAGAGGAAAAAATACCAGAAAAAACAGGGAATAAGTACAGGTAAAATCAGAATTTGAACGTTCTAGTACCTGCCAAAAGGAATTTTAACGTTCTTGTGAGAGGTGGAGCTTTTTTTTTTTTTTTACTCAATAACTCATTTTACTTCCCCATCCTCAATTTTAAGAATATGTTATTGAGCTGGAAAAGTATGCCATATGTAACTATCTGCATATAGTCTGACTATATAATTATTACCTTTATTCTATATTTCAGGTGTGCTTTCTAGAGCTAACTAGCAGCCTAAGTTTCTAAAGCCATTATTGAAGAATTTTATTTTTTCATTTAACTCTTTTACCTCTGCCACACGCTTTCAGTCTACAGCAGATGAGCACGGCTGCCAATTTTCCAGTTGCAGCCTGTGAAACCCTCAATTTTAGGTTGCAAAAACCATTACTCTTTCTTGTAAGAAAAATATTGGCACAGCAGCTAACAGCCAAAATAAACCTTTATGGAGCAATCTCCAGAATCATGCTGCCCGAGATGGACCATTGGCTCTGTTCCACTATTTGCATATTAAACCCACTAGAGTAAAAAATATTTTCAAGTGCTCTATTACTGAAAAGCCATAGATTTCTAAATTCCAGTAAAGAAACAGGTGACAAAGGTCAGCAACGGGAGACTTGGACATGAAACCATGCCAGCAGCAGAGCAGACAGCCCCTCCCTGCTCTGTAAAGCTGGGTATATGCCAGATTTGCTTCTTAAATGCATCGTCTCCAATAAGACTTCAGCAAGACTGCTAGCAGGACCTGACTGCTGCTACATCAAGCCTGAAACCCCTGAACTCGGGTAGATTCAGCTACGAAGGCTTAAAAAGTTATTAATTTTATCCCTGCATCACAGGCGGTGTAGGAGAATGGGATGGATACTTAATTGTGAACCAGGCAACTGAGAGGCGCCTTACACAGGCTTCACACCAACACCATCTTTCCCTACTTTCCATCTTTCCAAAGTGCTTTTTCTTTTTGTTTTTCTTTCTTTTAAACAAGAAAGGTTTAGGGCTTGTCAGCAAGAGCAATCTCCCCGCGTTTGTTGCAATGTTACAAAAGGTACTAATTCTCCTGACTTGGGCATTTACATTCTGCCTTCTCAAAGTCAACCGACTTGTTTCAGCTTGACATAGTTTTTGTTTATACTCCGCTCTGGATTGCTGCACAGCACCAAAGAACTTTTTTTTAATACAACAGATCCCAAACAACACTGAAACAATGTCTTTACATCTAGATTATAATATTTATAAAGGGATGGGAATGTTTTTTTAAGTACCTGACATTATTGAGATAATTTCAAAGGCCAAATTAGCCAGCTGGGCAAAGTACTACTGTGAAAGCATATTTGGCAGGAGGTGAAGGACGAGCCTTACACAAAGTCAGTATTCACCCTGGGGATGTCTTCAATGCAGATGTAACTTGAGAGAGTTGAGTGGTTCCTCTGCCAGCCCCCAGTTGTCCACCCTCCTTCCAAAGCAGAAATGAATCATCTGCTGTGGTTCAGGAGGTGCCGCAGGAGCAAGCTACAGATGGGTGTAGTAAGGAAAGTACGGAGTGGCACCGATGTCTGAACAACCCAGCCGAGAATTGCATCAGAAAGTTGCTGCTTCATCACCGAGACACCTATCTCCGCAGCGAGACCAGCGTTTTTGGAAAGGAGGCAGAGAAAGACAGCCTGGGTGAGGAACCATTTCAACCATCCCCAAACAGACCCAGCCCACAAAATCAAAGCCTTCGTGTGCAAGTTCCTCCTCTTGAATAGGCAGCGTCCAAAGGATGGCTGCTGGTCTGCAAGAGAGTCCTCACATCGCTGTCTCTGCATCAACACGGGATTTATTCACAGGCAACATACCCCATCCCACAGCACAGTGCTAAGCTGCTACAACTGTGTTCAGCTACACAGTGTAAAAACTAGGTAATCGTGGTTTAAGACCAGGAGGGAGCAGGGGGGGAAGTAAGCGATGAAAATATTCTGTAGGTTCCAGCCTGTGCCAATGCAAATCAGCAGGCAAATTTGCAGCGGGGACTGCATTCATTCACACTTTGCGAGTTAAAGGCAAGAGCCTCCTTGCTCAAACTAAGGACTTTTACACATGGACAGGACCTGAGCTAAAGATGGCCTTCAATTTAGCATTCAAGTTAATTCTGAAGACAAGACAGAGCAGCAGTATGCTCACATCTTCCTTAGAAAAGCCAGGGGGAAGGTCATACTGAACGATGCTAGCAAATACACCTTTCCACCGTCTTTGGCCTTCCCTTTGATATTCCAGGTTAATCATTTGTGCTTGTACAAACAGGCAGCTAGATTCCAGGATACATTCGTTTTACTTTCTGACAGAAGATAAACACAGGCCAGCAGGCTGATGACGTAGAAAGGACTTTACTTAATATTTACTTCTGTGTAGACCATCTTTAATCAGAGATATGCAGCATAATCATTAAAAGCATTGCAGGTTGGTTGGTTTGTTTTACGATATAAGAAATAAAGAAGAACAATGAGGCTTTGGAAGAGAGCAGAATAAAGATCTTGACATAAAATGAAACTAAAATTACTGGTTACCACTGAAAAACAAAAGAGGCTGCAAAGCCGGTCAAATTTGATGCATCCAAGTAATGGAAACTTCGCTGTTAATCTTCAAAGTTTGCCTAGCTTCTGACTTGTGAAGCTGGTACCCTGTGTTGGAGGTAAGGTTGCTCCAGCTCTGCTTTTGAAAGCAGGACAGCCCCCCATGCACGCTAGCTTATAGGCTGGTTTCCACAGCAAAAATTCTGCCATTCTGAAAAACAGTTTTCAGAAGGCTACACAGCAAAAATAATGTGCTTGAAGTGTAAAAAAGCCTCAAAAAAAAAAAAAAAAAAGAAAAAGAAAAAGCAAACATCAGCTATTTACCACATGCTGCTCTAACGCCCCAAAGCGCTGTGGCCCACAATTAAAATCTTTGCTGAATCTGTTATGTGAAATCACTTCTTGTCCAAATGGTTCGGAGTGTTTTGTGGAAAATACTCTGAATACCACAAGCCACCCCTTCTGAACTGCCTTTACGAATAACCCTGCTTACTGTTCCTATTCTCTGCACATTACTTTAAATGAGACTTCACTGCAGATGAAAGTCTGTTTTTATTTCTACTACTAGGCAACCCATGAAGTTAAGTGTTCTGGCTTTTTTTAAGGATAACAATTTCTGTTTGGTAGGGTACAAGAGAAAGGGTTTAATGGGAAAGGAAAGATGGCTGAAGACACTAAGAGTGTAAAAATGCTGTTTCTTTACAGCTAGCCACATCACTGAACTGAAATACACCACTTTATTCACAAATTAGAGTTTACATCGTCACCACAAAGGCCAAGGTTTCTATTCTAGTCCTCTTTTTGTTTGCTTTAAGAATACTTTTGGTCTTTCTCTTTGTCTGCTTGAGACTGAAATGCATCAATCCAGGGACTGCTTTAACTTCTCAGTAACCGAACCTGAATCACTGCAGCGCCTAGCATGCCGAAAAAGATAAACAAAACTGAAGTCTTCCATTACCTTTGCCAAATAAACCAATTAGCTGTACAGAACTAATTTTATACAGGCGTGTACATGGAGTGGCCTTCACTAATAATCTTAGCATCGTGATGCCAACAAGATTTGCAATCTGACACATAAACCAACCAAAAAACTCCAGAGACCCCTCAGACTTCAGGACCAGCATACATCATGCCTCGACATTGAAAGACTGCCTGAACTCATGCTAAAGCAGACCTTGACTACCAGATTAAAGTAATGCTTCATTAAAAAACCCTTAATTCTCAAACAGTTGCTAGATTTGATACACGAAGCCTTTTTGTGGCCCTTTTGTGTAGGCTGCAGTAAAAATCAAAGCCTCTTTTCAAGGCATGCTTTCCTCGTGGGTTGGAACTTGGCTTCGTGCAGCCAGTTGCAAACACTAGACAACTTTGAAGAGATCTTCAAAAAACCACACACCCAGAAAAAGCCATTTTTATTAGCCCATTAACATGTCATTAAAGTATCTACTTAGCCAGGAATCAAAATACCATCCTACCTAAGCAGAAACCAGTCATGAACAAGAGTCAGTCCTCGTAGTGCAAACAATACCAAGTTGACAAAACAGAAGAGTTTCATCCCCAGGATTCCTAAGAATTACTCAAACTGAAAAATCCTCCTGGGCACTGACCGACAATAAGTCTTCGTATACACACCAGCAAGGGCTGATTTAGCCCTCAATAACATAAATCATTAAAAAGACAGCACAGGACTATTGGAAGAACAAGACTCATTAAATTCCCAGTTAACTGAGATTGCGTGCAACGCAAGACCAGTAAAGCAAGTTTAAGAACAAACCGACTTAGTGTAAAACCTGGAGAAACACTAAGAGTTATGGAACTAGCTGAAGATCTTTGCAGGGATAAAAAAGGGAGATCAATAGGAAGATGAATTAATTCTGATGTACAGAATCAGAGAAAGGCACAAATCAGAGGTGGAAATAAGCATATCCAATTATCCTGCATACTAACTTTTCTTTTCTTCCCCTCCCCCTCAGCTCACCCCTAACAAATGCCTGAGATAAAGGTTACCTCCCAGATTAAATCTTTCATTAAATCCTAGCTATTACATCAGTTTTCTTACAACTTTGCTATGCCTTCCTCTACTCCAGGCCAAGAACCTTCTCATACTCTCTACACAGTCTCCTATTTCCTAGACAGACACAAACCCCCGACCGTTGGGGTTCTGCAGATCACCCTCAGCCCAGCCTCAGCTCCAAAAGCAGAAGCTGCCCGTGGAATTTATTTGCCCCATGTACTGCAAGGCACATTCCAGCTACATTAAGCTCCTATTTCTCACTCAAATTGTACTTCCAGGGATATTTTTTTTAAAAAAAAAAAGGTTTATTTTTAAAGGCAAACTTTTCACAAACTGCTGCTTCACTACCTTCAGCTAATTATTCTTCTTGGCCCTACAGTGACTACTCAGCGGTAAGAAATATAGCCAGAGGTGCTGCGGCAAGAGTGAGACCCTAACTGGTGAAGCCGCCTCTGTCGTCAAGAAGATGCCCTTGAAGCACCATCCTCCCTCACACATCCTTGCAGCTTTTCTTTGCAACTATCTTCCGACACATTCAAAGCACAGACACATTCAAAGCACAACCGCTTACTTTGAGAACTGAAATTCAAGAGGTAAGTCAGTTATTACTATCGCCATTTTACAGCCCTTCTCAAAAAACACCCTATCAATTACACAGTTTTACCAGAGAAAAACTGAACAGAACATAGAATCATTTCTATCCACGGCACGGTTTGCAAAACTCAGTCCCTCCACTCCCACCAACACATCTGCCAGAATCACAACCAAGTGCAGTAATAATTTTGTAGAGAGAGATTTCCCAAATTCAGTCAAGCTTTTCCTTTGTTAAAGTGTCCACAAATGGTCTCCCAACTCTCTGAAAACAAAGGATATGCTCAGGCTTCAGCTATAGTGTTCGCCTCTGCACACATTAGCAAGAAACAGAAATATCTGGAAAGAACTCCAAATTTCTGTTAAAACCACACAGAACAATATCCCATTCTCAAGGCAAACACAATCTCTTAGCTGACAGCTAAACAAAACCAATCCAATGACATAATTCCTACTGGAAATACAAAATCACATTTTACATTTACTCCCCACTTCATTGTGCAAGTTGTAGTCACTGCGATTCACACACACACGATTCTGGATTTCTTCCCTTACATCTCTTGTATCTCCAACCACGTGCACTTACATTGAATAATTAATATTTTCAAGCAAGTGGTGTCTATCAAGACAGGCTTAACTGCACAGCTTGCACATACTTGTGCTCACATTTTGGAACAGACACCAATGTGCGCTGTGCAACATTATTGCCATAATAAAGTTAAAAACACACCAGGAAACTATGTAGCTCAACTTTCTTAAATTACATTAAAATTAAGGAATAAATCCATGATGAAGTCTTAATACTTCACTTTTATAGTTACCCAAGCACTGAGAAAGCATCTGGAAAAAAATTCCTAAAGCATGAAAAACATGTTCCTCCACCCACATGCACTCATAACTCAGATTCCAAACTGAGTTTTACTAAGATTGCCAAAAATATTTTGTACTTTTAACACTTGGGAGTTTTCAAAGCACCTTTTTCAAATCTCTACAAATGTCAATACCTAACAGGATCATATACTCAACCCAACATTGCTCACAGCAGGTCCCAGGCTGCCCCACTCCCATACTCCCAGCAAACAAAAGGTCCTTTCTAGAAATACTGTCCAAATCCTCCGGCATACAGATTTGTTTCTCTGGAAAATGCTAGATGAACAGCAGTGAATTACTAATCAAATATAGAACCTCCCCTCCTGAATACTCTAGATATTACTTAGGCAGAAATTACTTATTAAATAGTTGACACTCCTGTAACGGAGAAGGAGAGCTCCGGTGTAGCACAGTCTACTGCTCAGTCAGCATTTAATTTAGGTGTATTTAATTTAATATGCCTCTGATCTCTACTTTCATAAGTTAAATGTATAAAGTGTTAAACACCTTATTTTCATTACCAAAAAGAAGCTTATAAGGAGTCTCCTGTGCAGCTGATCATTTGCTTACTAATTCAGTACATAAAAAGCTTTTCCAGTAAGTATTATGTTTACTACAAAACACAGAAATTTAGATTCCCCTTCTTCCCAGGTACTCTCTGTGGGGCTACTCATACCACTACTACAACTATATGTTTTATAACCAGTTTGTGAAACTCAAGTTAGAAGTACATTTCTGTATTAACAGCAGCTTTTTTTTTTTTTCCCCCACCCACAAAACACCATCCAATTTACAGACTTAAGGGATTTTACAAGACGTTCATTTCCTAAGTCCAGGAGAAAAACCTGCACAACTGCTCTCTGCTGCTTTATAAAGGAGAAAAAAAGTACAGGACAGGAGACCAAAACCAGAAGCAATACATTTGCGGGTGCTAACCATAGACCCAGTGTTAGTTGAAAGCCCAAGCAATCGTAAGCCTTGGGGTTCTGCCCATGGAGCAAAACATTTTTGAAATGATAGGAACAGAACACACAACTGTTGTACTTTCTAACCCAATATTATCTCTGGCTTTCTTCACATACATATTGTCTTGCCTCAAAACATCTGCCTGTTTTGCAGAAAGCAGAAAAAAGTCTGACCTTCCACTGCAAAACACGTAAAACCTGTGAAAGCAGAAACCTTGGTATTGAAAATCTTGGCAACGTTTGACTAAATACAGCCAAGCAACGTTTCAATACAAACACTGAATTTCTATCGAACAGTAAAGGTCTAAAACTTCCAAGCTAAAATGAAGCAGATTTTTCAGTTTTAAACCTAAAACATATGTTTTTTATCTCCAAAGAGTGGCTGGTATTTACATCCCTTCATGTACAGGTAGTCTCAATATTTCAAAGCAATCTGAATGCTAAACTATTGTAAAGGATTAAAAACAAACGCAAATGAACATGTTCTCAATCTCAATTTAAGAACTGAGATTTGTTTTTCCAGACAGAACCAGTATTTGGCTTCTTTGATATCTTACTGCAATTAAATAAGGTACAAAATCAACTTCATAGGAACAAAAGTTTCCAATGGGGGTATTTTAATAAATGCTACAAAATTAATGTCTGGTTTTCATCAAGAGCGAAGGAGATTGCTCAAAAGCAAGAACATTGTTATTTAAAAAATGAATGGCGTTAAGTTATGTGTAAGTTGTAAACTATGTAAACTATTAGTTCATCCCATGAAGGCTTAAGTGTATCAGTAGAGGAGTTTTAGTTAAACAATTCACACGGAACACTGCTTTAAAGCTAAATATACAGGTTTGGTTCTGGTCAAAGTAGGACTGTTCAACTCTGTGTTAAACTAACGCTGCACTGTGAACCAAGAATGGGAAGCTGGCAAGACAATTGCTTAGGTGACCTAGGACGCTGCTGGTGTTGAAATTAACTGCCAGGAAAATGAAAAATAAAAATAAAAATTAAAAAAAAAATCTTTAAAAACCTTGAAAATATGAAACAACAGATTTTGCCAGAGTAATTTTTAGAAGTCACAAATAAAAGTATAATACACTTATGACCGCTGTGGTCACAATATTCAAGAATCCATGCTTCTTTGTTCATTCTGAAACATTTGAGTGAAAACTCTCCAATACAGAAATTGTACAGAAAAAAAATTAGCCTACAGAATATTAGGTATAAAAAGAACAAACCTCAGGAAGAACAGTGCACTGGGCTTAAGCTGGTTTAGTAATACTCAGACTCATTTTGCATTTCTTAAATAACTGAACAAGCAGTTGCTAGACATCTACTGCAAAGAATAACACTTACCAAGCACCTCTTCTAGCACTAACAACTTCAGTAACTGCTACCAGAACAAATTCCAACAGGCACTGGATGACTTTTCAAGAGACACGGTCAACACCCCAAATTTTTTTGCAAGTAAATGAAAAGCATTCTTTCTTTCAAGCAAGGCATCAGCACAGTATCACTGCTTTAAAACCACATACCTCAGGTTAACAAATGACTTACAAACTTGCCCTAATTTCTAGCGCATCTAGTTGCTTCCCATGCTTGTATTTTAACTGAGGTATGCTGAGTGCTTTTTGGCATGTTTGGATAGAAACATGAAAAGCCTCAAGTCTTGTCATAGAAAGCTTTTCAAAGCCACAGGTCTCACTGCCAAAGAAACTTTTTCATGCTCTTACAGCTTTTGCCTTCCTTATTCACAAATCTGTTGTTCGTTTTGCAGTAAGCATGATAGCAAACAGATGAGATGGAGCAGTACCTTCTGAACAGACTGAGAGCGAGCTCAGACTTAAAAATCAGGGCGGTGAAAGTCAATATTCAGTGAAGAGTTAAGAGTGTACAAAAGCCTAGAGCAATGAGTTCATTTTGTTCTAGGCTACTTAGTGAATGGACAGCTGGAATTCATTCAGAAGTACTTCTTTCTTCCTGTAGCTCCCTGGGCTGTCGTTATCAACCTGAGGATAACAAACACATGGATCATCAAGACTGAGCTGGTGCTGGAGAGAAGTGGCATAGCCTAATAGCCCATAATAAATGAAGTTTTGATCCTAACTTGGATCTTAGTACTGAGGTATAAATGCTTTTAGTGTCTTGTGGGGAAAACTGCCCATGCTAGATGGAATTAAAACATTGTACTGACTTCTTGTCTTGATGATGGTAACCTTATTACCAGCTCTTGTACAGGTAATGTTTAGTGAACAGTTTTAACCGCCACTCTTTTGCTGGGTTTCAGCTAGTGCCAATACAAGACAGTAGAGATTACTGAAATGGGAAGACTGCATTTGTTTTAAAATACACAGTCAAGAGTAAAGGTATTACTGGGGTTAAAAAAAAAAAAGCTACCTGGATACCTTGCTGTAGCAAATCTGTACTAAAAGGGAGGTGAGCAGTTTCATTTGTCACAAACGACTGACACCTTACGTCAAGAATAGAGCAGGGTTTCACGTAAAGCACCTCCTAGCATTCCTCCAAGCCCATCCAGCCAGGCTGAGCAGGACCTGGTCGCTGGCAGGGGCACAGCCCCCCCAACATCTGCACAGATGGGGATCACCCTTGCAGCAGCCACTGTCAGACCGGGGTTCTGTAGGTACACCAACCATGAGCCCGTTACAGCAACTCTGTGTACTGACACCGGGCAAAATGCAGCCAGACATCTATTTCTGTCTTCTTTACCAGTTCATATTCAAATTACATCCATCCAGCTCCAGACAATTCAAAAGGCACATGCTAAAAACTGGAAAAACGACACCTTGACTGTCCAGGTAAAATTTTAAAAAATTAATTCAGACTGATTAAGTGCTTAGCTACATAAAGGGAAAAATTACTTTAGTAATTTGCAATACAAAATCTAAAATAAAGGTGCAAAGTTTAAATTCAGGAAGAGGAAAGAAAAATTGTGTTCACCCAAATTAAATTATTGGCATCACTTCTGATTTTGAATAAAGTACATCAGCTGTTTTAGAATATTGCTTTTAATTCCCAGAAATTTTCAACTCCGAATTCTTCACTAGTTTGTTTTGTGGTTATTCAGCCTGTTGTAATCCCTTTCAACATCCACCCAAGATGTTACAAATCGCTCTCCACTTTCTTTATGCAGGTTTGTTGGTGGTTTTTTCATTTGTTCGGAGAGCTCAGCTTAAACCCTCCTTGTTTACAAATGCAAAAACACGGAAAGCACCAAACACACAACTGCATTAGTGAAGGGCACCGATGCTAAAAGGTGAGCAGTGATGCTGGATACCTGCCAGTCAATAACCTCGTCTCGGCTTATTAGCCTGGGCCCCGCGCCAGCACTGCTGAACTCGCAGGGGGTGCACGGGGAGCGGGAGGTGACAGTGGTGGCACCAGTTCATAGGGAAGCAGGGGGGCTGTCTGTCTATGTGCCACACATAAGGAAGCTGTGGCAGGGGGGAAAGGAAAGCAGGACAGGAACGAGACTTGTTCCAAAAAAAGACTGCAATTACGGAGATATTAATAGCTTTTGGAAGCCAAATTTTTATCATTCATTCACCTACTTTTGTTCTTTCTACTAATCCCTGTACAGAACCACTATTTTTTTTTTCTATAGGACATTTCTCCATCTGTTGCAAGAAAAACATCCCTACCTAACAAACTTTCCTAGGAATTAGTATGAAAGCTTTTATGCAGAGAAAAAAAATCTGATTTAATAAGCAGTCCTATTTAAAAGCTACAATAGGACAATGATGCATCAGAGACATTTTGATGCTGCCATTGTTATACAGTAAGTCTTGTCTACAAGACTCCTATACACACACTCTCTACAATCCACCTAATCACTTATTAGTCACACAAGTGGTAAATCCCTAAAAGCACTTTGGCTTGGGTCATGCAAATGCTGGATGAACCAAGTCACATCAGTTCTCATCTGATTTCCAGGCAATGAGATGCACGTGACTGCTGCTCTGCCCGAGGAAATGTGGGTCAATACGTGTGCATCCTACTGCTGAATTTGCACGCTCTCTAGGGACTCACAGCAGTGTGACTCAGGAGCACCGGGCTGTCTGCAGGCACACACTGCACACGTATTAATGAGATTATTGCTGCTCCTTGCTGGTGCATTCACACTACACCACCAGTCGTCTGTAACAGATCTTCAAGGAGTGCGGAACACAAACACCAAAATACTCCGTCTGTCTTATGGCCACGCTCCACCTAAAATGTTAAAATGATTTAGAAGGCTGACAGGAATATCGCACAACAGTAGCCATTAAATGGAAATGTCTTCCTTCAGAAATAATTAATCACCCGTTGTGTTTGAGTATAAACATCCCGATCTAACGGGCATGTGTGTTTCGCTCAGCTGAGCAGCAGCGAGATGGACAATCAAAAACCGCTAGTGCTTCAGAGCTGGAAGGAATGCCGCTCGCTCAGATGGAAGGCAATACGGAGGGGTATTCCTCCCCAAGACATGCTCTAGCTGGATGTGGTTAATCAACAACCTCACGTTAGCACCCCCGTCTTCCAAACGCTATTTCCAATTACTATTAAAGTTCAGCAGACCCACGTTACATCAGTGTCACCGCTCTCTTACAGAAGCAAAGCAATCCACTTTAGGTATTTTAAACAAAATGTTTAATTCTTCAGTGACCTATGGGAGGCACAAAACTGAGAGCTGAATAGCACCAAACAAGATTTCATTAAAAGAAGGCTTTTATTCAGAATAAAGCTGTATCAGCCTATGTGTTACTCCCTTGTTCTAATTATATAGGACAGCATCTATTTAAACTGCCAAGTTAATGACTTCAAATTTGATCAATAGTCTCTGTTTATTCAGCCCAGTGCTACTGACAGTCACCAGGAATGAACAACAAAACAAACAGACTGGTCAGAGCCAATCTATGGTTGAGCAAGAAAAACCAGTCTGCAACAGCAAATACCCTTCGATTTTGTCGGAAGGTGGGGAGGGAGGTCTGTTGCCTGTGGACATGGACACAGCCCCTTTCCCTTGTGCCCCAAAACATTTATCCACATTATCCTGCTACCAACCAACTCATGAGTTGAGTGAGCTCAAGCAGAATTAACATCACTGATACGGTGACTCCAATCCTTATCTTGTACCACCTAGCTCTGTTACATATTTCCATTTGTATTCAGATTAAGCATGGGAGGACATGACAACAGCAAGGGGACGTCACTAAGCTGTTGGACCATGAGCAGCAACTTCCCTCGTTGTCACCATACCCGCTATGGAAGGAAATTTCCTTTGGAGCAGCTTCAAGAAAGGCTGGAACCTTCTTCTTGAAAGTAGGATGAAAAACATCTTTGAGTGTATCTCCAGCCAAAAGACGCCAGGAATGTTTTAGTTACAGACTGGCTTCAGAGAGCAAAATAAAAATAGAGTTTAGAATGAAAACAGATAACATACAGCATGCATGTAGCAATCTAGCAAAGTTTTATTTATTTTTTTTAACTAAAAAAATAAACACTTTCATTGCAAAGTCAGTTTCTCAGCAGTGGCTTAACTGCCCTCCCTCTCTGGGCAATTTTTTTTTATTTTTTTTTTAAAGAACCACTTGCAAGCTACTCAAAGGAAACAACCTTTCTAATTCCGATTGAATCCTCAGTCACAAAGGCTGGGATTTTGATGAAAACGTTTGAGTGCATTATTCTGACCAGGATGTTTGATTACAATTTTCTCAATGTTACACATTCATCACTTTGCCTGCAACAGCAACTGTGTGCTATTTCCCTTGTACAAAATGTCAGTGGCCATTACATCAATAAATTATAATTCCACTACTGCTCTGAGATATCTCGATCAAAGGTATTATATAAATAAACTGAAGCTGCCTATATAACCTTCACATTCGTGTTTCATATTCAGACATGGGATTTTATGCAAGTGACACCACTCAGCTGCAGGATCCTGCAAACAGTTCTCCTAAACAAAACGTTCTTTACCAAACTACTACATTAACACATCCAAAGTCCAAAATTTAATATCTAAAACCAGCAATGCATGAGGACAGCTGGTTCAGTCAAAGCCTAAGACATTTGCTTTCCATTTTAAATTGATTAAATAGATTCAATACATTACATTTCGCATGGATGGTTAAGAGTGCTAATATTCCTGATAAAATGAAATGCTGTATGAGGAAAATTCTCACTAGGGCTAGCTCTCACTGGATATATTACTTGCTCTCACAGTAATTTAGTATAACAGAGGCCTAACAATTTCACTGAACAGGATTACAAAAAACATCTCTTCACAGTTCATGACACAGAAGCTCCTAGAAATATCTATTTCTTCACTACCTTCTCAACACAGTGAATGCACTTGAAAATAGGCTAATGCTTGCCTTGTGGGAACCATAAAATATTATAATGTTTGCTTGGTGTTTGGGGATTTTTTGTTGTTGTTGTTTGGTTTTTTGGTGTTTTGGTTGGTTTTTGTTTTGTTTTTTTTTAAGAAGGTGGTTCCTATTTATCAAACAGTTGAGATATTAAAAGCAAGCCTTTTATTTGCATTCCTATCACTAACAGGACTCGCACACCCAGCAATCTGATATTGTCCAAGCACTGAATGACAAACTACTAGATAGAACCAAAAGAGAGCAAAATTTAATAAACATTTTCATAAGAGAAAAACCTTTAAACACCATTTCACTCCTTACTAAAATAAGCTATGTGGCACTAATTTGAAGCGATAGTGCTGTTCTTTTAATTAAAAAATGCCAGTAGGAGGTTGATGCATTGTCTGATGTTGTAAGCGACATGGCTCACAGGATGCAGATGAACCTTTGTGTAAGGAATTAACACACAATTTCATCAGGGTTAAGAAGCAAAACAGAACCCCTAAGTCAAAAAAAAACATATAGGGAGTATTATAAAACAGGTGCTTGATAAAGTCATCTGGATGTTTCCTGCAGAGAACGTTGTTAAGTTCTGGAGGGGGGAAAAGCCACCAAAGCACTTGTAGTCCAGTTTTCCAATTAGGAGTTTAATTCACCAATAGGTGTCTGGTGGACTTAACACATAGATGACCCTCCCCTTCCTACCTCAGAGCTCCTCTCCCAGGTTACTCCTTCCACATCTCCTGTCCACACAGCTGGGACCAGGCACCCATCCTTGCCTGCTCTGGCAGCTCTGGTGAACCTCAGGAGGGGGGACGTGTTCTACCAAGCTACTCATCTCCATGAGTCTTGGAGACCTGGTATGCTTTCTCAAATGTCTCTCCCTTTCTCAAATTTGACTGAGATCAGGTTAAAAGCCAAAAATTAGTCAGGAGAGAATGACAGGTACGATCCCTTTTTCAGACTGCTGATTTTTTATTCTGGAAAGATTAAGATTGTCCCATAAATTTATCCACCAGCCTGATGGTCAACTAAGGCAGCCCTGTTTCCCAAGTAGACAGCTTCTGTGTGACAGGTTTCATGGCTGATTTGTGAAGCCACAAAAAGCCTAAAAACCTGATCAATATCAGCTTTCTGATCCAGAAGAAACCCCTGCAAAAATATTTGCTGGATCCTTTTCCCCTTGATATCTCAACAACTTAATTCCACCACCCCAGAAGAAGCTGGCAGCCGTGACCGGGACCCCCTGCACAGATCTTTGGTTGCTGCTGTCATAAAAAAATAGCTCCACATTGGCATCTGGAAGCATGACCATCCTTAAAACTGGCAGCTGCTCCTGATACAGCCTCCCTGGTGAAGAAACATCACAGAAACAAGCAGGACATTTTGTCTTTACTTCACTTTTACGAACTATCAAAGAGAAGTCAGTTTATTCAAAGGCTTCTAGTATATTTACTCACCACTCCTACAATAACTATTTCAATCACGTTTACACTACACCAGTATCATCTCAAACATCACAGATTACTGTGTCTCCTTCTGGTGTTTCCAAGTCTGTTGTCTCTCTGCACACTTGTAGGATGTACATCCTAAGGCAACAATTAAAGAAACCCTGGTACTACTTTCCAAAGTCGGGCTTTATTTTCTGCCCCCCCCCCGCCCCCCTTCCCTTCTACCAAAAATAGTTCTCATCTATGTTCTAGTTCAATTTGGAAGTAGCACATGTAGACTTGATAAGCATCCTGCGAAGGAAATGCCTTGAATTGCAGACTACTTACAACACATTTTCCCAAGCAACTTTTTATAAATCCCATTTGATGACTAGTTTGCTAATTTCTATTGAAGTTTATCAAAACATTATTTATAGACAAGTCAAATTACTTCTGTGATTGAAAAAAAAAAAATTAAAAAAATATGACTGTGACTGCAAGTCCAAGCCAAGCTGTTGGATTATACTGAAATATTATTTATCCTGTTACCAGACAGACCTTTAACTCTTGAGTTTAATTTTAAACTAAGGAACACAACAGAGAAAAGTGCCCGTTTATTCTGTTTGCCTAAGTCTGCTTCTAGACCATGTAAAAGCACTACTACCAAGAGCTATCGCTGGTGCAGTTATTGGAACTGATTACATTACCCTAAGCAGATCTAGGGCTTGCATGATGCTGTCAGCCTGGCTGACTGACTCTCATACCTGTGCTCATTTATCATGCTGTAACAGATGCACCTAATTAATATGTCTCGAAAAGAGTCTATTAACATTCAATTCCCTAAAAATCTTAGAAAGCAGGAAGAAAAGATGTAGGTGTTCCTATTATGGCATATTAGCTGTATATGTAGCACACTATATTTTAGTTAATTATTGTACAATAGGCAGAAGTCCGTCATACAAAGAGCCAGACATTTAGTTCTACAGCCTGTGCTTTTACAGTAGCAAATTTAGTGTTGGGTTATTTAATGAATTACAGGATCTCTGGGAAAAGGTGCAGGGGCAGAGATTTATACCCGAGCGTGGTTATACCACACGACTTAGCTACATCACGCAGTTACCAAGTCGAACAAAGTCATTAAAGGACAAGTTCACAATCTGGACTCCTCCTCTGACCCCAGTACAGTCATAGGCTGATGTAGCACGCTGTGTTTCAAGCAGTTGTGCCACTCGCTGAAACCTACTAGCTCCCTAATGTCACTTATACCTTTTAACCTTATCTCACCTTATTTCAGCACTCATCTGTGAAAGTGGGACCTCAACAGAAGTATTTTCACTCCGATTAAAAACAAGTTCAGGGGTGGGTTAAATGCATCAGCAGATGACAGCATAAAAATGCTTCACCTAAGAAATAGCTGGGAGATGCAAAATTAGATACACCCAAGTTCTCTGCAAATTCCAAAAGCCCCAATACTTCAGGCACTTACTTGTTTTTTTCTCACCAAGCCATTTATGTTCTCTCTGATCTCTTGTTCTGTAGGATATTTACAGACACATGAAATAGCAACATGAGCATCGTAGTACTTAGCAAGACAGTTACCTGTCTGCAGACATTTTAAAGAATGAGACACAAAAGATACTGCTTGGAATTTCTACTACATGCAATGCTGAAGTAAATATCATTTCAAGAGCCCCAAAAATTCACCCTGTTTTTCTTTCAAAGGCTGACAGCAGACCTTTAGCTTATATTCACCTACCCAATTCCAAACCCAAAGCTTACCAAATGTAATGGATTCTCTTCCCATTAACACTAAAGAAGCCCTTTTCAACAATGAGGTATCTGCTAATTAGACTTATATTATATTGCAGAATATGACACCTCTCTGTATTTTAATTCAGAGTTCCCACATGCTTCTAAAGATGTTTGCACACGCAAAAAACCCCCACCAAACAAAACGCATCTGTTGCAAGGGTAAAGAACAAGGCTTCCCCTGGCAGTATATCAATCACTGCAAGCCTGAATCAAATTGAAATTCCCCGCTTTTCTAAATTCTACACTTGGGTAGTCAAAAACCGACGTTGAAGCAACAGCACAATCCACACACTCAGTTAATTTTCATATGCAGTTTGGACTTTTTTTTTTCTTTTGCTCTTCAGGAAAATGGAGCATGTGCATTTCCAAAGATGTTTCCTTTTCAATAAACTTTTTGGGCCACACACCTTAAGTGCTAGAAGATGTGAAAACACTGACCACAGGGACTGAATTTTCTGCTGCAATGTCAGGTTTGCTTTAGACCACATTTAGGGTGTGAGGAAGAAAAGTCAGGACCATGAAAAAAAAAAAAAAAAAAAAAAAAGAGTCCAGAATGATGTTAGTAGTGCTTTGAATTCAAAATAAATAAAAAAGCAGCTATCTTCAAGGGGTTTTTAACCTTTATTTTAAGGAGAAAAATACAAAAGACAGCTTTTATTATACTGTCCTGGAAACTAGGGAAAGTAATTAGAAGAATAGATTTTAACAGATGCAAATTTAATTTGCCTTTTTGTGAAGTAAATGAGATGGAAACTTTACATTGATAAGAACATAAGCATTTTATTTTAGTCTAACCATTAGAGGAATGGTCAGATTTTTATGGAGGACAAACATGCAAACATATGAAAAGGTCAAAGAAAATGCTATTCTTCCCAATTCAGTCATTCAAAAATGCCATTTTACTCCAAATAATAAAACGCATCTAGAAAGACCTCATCAACTTGAGGAAAGAAGATTGCATCCTATCAGAAATACTTCTTTACCTACTACCAGTTACCTGTCAAAGCAAAAACTACTGCAACAGAAAGATAATACCAGGTTATCTATGAAAGAAAGAGAAACAAATTTTATTTTCTTTAGCACGGCTTCCTCATAATCAGTTGGAAAAGAAACATCTACCATTCAAAAACCCCAACCATGGCTAAAAGTGCACATTCGCGAGGACATTCAGGGATACATAATATTCCTGGAGTGTTCTAGTGGTCAATAATACTTGAAGTTAATAGTGTGGTTTAACATCGGCCTTTATTCCTAAATGGGCTGCTGTATATTCTTACGAGAGAATCAGGAACCAAAGTGTAAAATAGAAAGCTATTACAAACACCTAATTCCACAGGATTTTCCATCATTTCTTATGGTCATAACAGCACAATTTAGGACTGTGAGTTTAACCCATTTGAACCGCTTCACCACACGCTTCAGCCAACGTAAAGGGCTGGTTCTCACCAGGCCTTGATGCTGGAGCCGGTCTTCTGCCAATGACAATTCCCCCCAGCTGTGGCAGAGGTGAGCACAGCTGGAACGGCAGAGCCGCCCTCAGCACCACTCGGTCACTGGGGGGATTGTGCATTATTTTTGCATTACTCCCAAACAATAACTGATTGTTTTACCCACAAACAGATGAACAAACCTTCCATTTAAATACGTTCTGTTAAATTATATTAGTATGCATAATAGTGCCCATATCCTCAAAAAAAGCTCAGGCAAGAGGATTTTTCATGGGGGAGGGGAGGAAGAGTAAACCACGCTCTGCCAGCTTTATCTATCTACGCTGTGAATTCGGTAGCCTTGGGGATTTTTGCCTGCTGTGCTTAGTGTCCTTGACAACAAGCCAGTTTGAATTTTGGCCTTTAACTTGACAAAAATGACTTACTGAAGAGGAAGGCATCAAGCTATTACAGCCCTGTGGAGAGATTCTTTCTAAAACAGCATGCATGCTTATTCTGCCAATTCAACTAGAGTATCGTCAAATTTATCATCCAGCTCCTACACCCTCAAATATTCCCAATGTAGTTCCCAGTTCATAAGAGAATATTTAAAAGGAAAACTTTCAACATGTTTGCTATGTCCTCCTATTGCATTTTAACACTTTGACAAAGAGAGAGAGATGGAAAACAGAGAAGAACATCCTCAGGGATCCCCTTCTCAGAAATTGCTGAGTTTCCCTTCAAAGAGATGTGAAACAAAGTTTAAAAACATGCAGCATTTTAACCTGTTACAGACTTACTGACTCTCCTTTAGCAAACATACGTGCAGGTTTCTTCTTAGACTACATTAATACTTAAATAAATCTTCCGTAAATTGATCTATACTAGTAAACAAGCTCTAGCAAAGCTTGCTTCGTGGTTTAAAAAATCTCTCGTTTCTGTTTTTCTCTCCCAAAATCAAATCCTAACAGAAGGCTACATGCACACACCTCAGCTTTCCAAGGTCCAGCATCTTGGTTTAAATTCTTGAGCTAGACTTACACAGGAAAGCTGAATTTGCACTGAAGCAGCTAAAGTGCGAGCACAGGTTTTCTTCCATCAGTTTTCCTGCGGTGGGTGACAAATTTGCCAATGGGGGTCAGCAGACTAGCAAGGAGATAACACCTTGAGTTACTGCAGCAGTATCTGCAGGAACTCATTTGTAAGCACCTGAAACATCATAATCTGGAAGCAGCGCAGCCTCCTCACCACCAGCCATAACAGGAGTGCTTGATGTTGACGACGTGCATGCTTATTTTGGGCCTTCCAATAGACATGCTAAAGAAGGTGAGATGATGCCAAGGTAAAAAGAGCTGGAAGTCAATCAACTGTAGTTCTGTCCTTGATGGACAATACGTGGGACCTCAACAGAGACATACACTAAAACCTAAACAGATCCACGACAGAAGAAACAACGTGGTGGTTGTCAACAAGTATCTCAAGACTCAAGATCTTGCCGACTCTCCCCGCAACTGCTGGTATAGGAAAGAACAAACCATTTCCATGGTATAGGAAAGAACAAAAGAAGTAACAGCTTCTTTTACCCTGGAAGAATAAATCAGCATCAGTTTTCATGAAAAACATCAAAGTACTAATACAGGTAAAAGCTTTTAATGACACTCCAGAATTTGGTCCTTTTCACAGTAATATTTTGACCATTTCCAGAGGAATCATAATAGGAAAACATAAGAATTTAATCTTTTTTGTTAATTTAGGGAAAAAATGGCAGATGGAACTGTCTCTTCTAGCCTTTTTTTTTTAATATTCTTATCACTCTAGTCTTAAATGAGTTACTCTGCTGTGTATACATCAACTGACTTAATTGCATCTTTTCCAGACCACTCTTCCCTATCATGCTGCCTCAACCAACACGGCCCGAACCAACAAGGCAGCTGAGCGAGTAGTTAGCTGTAGTACCATAAATAGCAGCAAGTAATCTAACCAGATTAATCCAACGTTAAGCATGTCAACTGGACCGGCTTCAAGTTGGGCAGCAATCCAGGTAAACCTCCACCACACGCGGATGTTATTTCCATGCAGTGCTGCTTCATCCTGCGACCCACCAAGCACACCTCCAGCCAGCTACAGAAACAGCCAAGGGGGCTCGTTTATCTTTATTTACAGTGGCAGTTTTAGCAGCCTCCGAGCTGCTGTCAGTAAGACAGCAGCTACCCAGCATAGATAACATCGCAGTGAAAAAAAATCGACTTCCTCGCTGAGAAATTGGAAACACTAAAAATTATCCCAGAATTGATGTGCAATTTTGCAACACAAAGAGAAAGTATGATGCTACAAAATTTTAGAAATGTGATAAAACTGTTTAAGGAAACCGATGAGACAACTGTTCTTAGACTGCTGGGTAGTATGGAATAAAAAAGAAGAAATCATTAGGTAACTGCACAAGCACATCCCAAATTGCGTTTCTTTATATGAAGACATTCAATTTGAGAAAAGAAAGTTTCAAGTTAGGAACAAAGTAGTTATTGTTTCTACTTTCCCTGCCTGAGGGGGATATTCAAACAAACTCCTTTTGGAGATTTAATTTACTTCCACCAGGACAATGGTGCTGGCACAGTTTTGACTTACTGGGAGAAACAAAAAAGGAGACTCGCTACCCATCGCCTGCCCAGAGGAAGAGGCTGCTCTTTGGATTCCTGCTCCGGCAGCCCAAAGATGCCAGCTGGCTGGCTGCAAAGGCTGCGCTTTCCACTTCCCCCCATGAAAGCAAGATTTTTGTTGTTGTTGTTAAAGTCCCCATAGCTGTATGCCCCAAGCCTCTTTGCCATCCCTACACAAGGGACTCTGAACGGCTGTAAATTTACCTTCACAAAAACACTGCTACTTCCTAACACAAATGGGGAAGAGGCAGAGAGATTAAGCGCCTTGCTCAGCATCGCGCAGGAAATGTGCGGCGAAGCTCAGTGGCGAGTCCCAGCCCAGCACTCCAACCACAACCAGGCAACCTGCTCCCAGAAGACGCGGAGTAGAGAAAATCCTTACCAGAGGAAAATAACCAGACATAGATTTCGACATACTCCCAGATTACCATGCAAAATAAATTTGGAGCTACTAAACTACTGCTTCCCACCATGTTCCTCATTGCATGAAACCGGCTCAATATTAAATTCCAACTGCCAAGGCAGGCTGGGCTGAGCAGCCAGCTGTTTCTGCCTTCTTGCACCAACACTCCCAGCCCGTAACCTGCAGCCTTTCTAATGTACGACCATAAAACTACAGCTATCTATGAAGTATTTACGACATCTGATCTAGAGATCCCTAAACAGGTAGTCATTGTTTCTGAACACTGGACATAAAACTGTCCAGGTCACCAATATTAGTGTTGCTATTGATCAGTCGGTTAACTTTGCTGCAATGAGCAATACATCAGTCATGAAAGGGAAGCAAAACATACCCACATTTGTGACACATTTTAACCTGTGCCTTTGTAACAATCCTATGCGAACACTGCTCTTAATGTAATATTTTATTTTCTCCTTCAAGTCGCTGTATTCTTTTATGTATTTCTTAAATTACAAATGCATATCTGCAAAAAGACCCAAAGCCACCCATTTACCAGCTACTAACTGGTCAGGTTTTGTGGATGGGACTTCCTTAAACTGTGCTGACTACAGCGAACTGAAAGTGGCGTTCAGGATGCTTGTCTGCATTACCTGTTTCCATTTCTTTGCTACTGCTAAGCACCACCATCTTTTCACAGGAATCATACTTGTCACCTAGAAATCCCCTCCAGCCCTTCCCCTGACCTCACAGAAACTGCCCGCTTGCCCATCATCTTCCTCACTCCTCCCCAATGCTTTTGGCACGCACTTTCCTCCCCCTCACACATGGGAGGGCTCTAACCCACACCCTCCTTCCAAAGCTGCAACAACCAGCACCAGCACCAGCAGCCCAGCACCCTCCCAGGGCAGGTCTGCCAAGGAGGAATGCATTTTTATACTCGAGTACTCTGAACTGCAGCTAAACGAGATGCTTGGAGACAATTACTTGTATTCTCCTGTTATACTGACTCCGGCCGTTCTGTTACAGAAACTGGCTTCGCCATCAGTCCTTGACACGGCCATCTGACCTGATGCAGGAGATCCTTCCCCCTGCCTGCTCCGTCTATGAAGTGATCCATAAAGTTTAAACTAGCACCTTTTCCTTCCCAATCTTTTCTTGGTTGCACAAAGGCACCAGAAGCCAGCCAGCTTGTAACACCTCAGCTGAGACCCTGCTGAAAAAGCCCGTACCGATGAAGCCAAAACACAACTTGCAGCTTTTTTTGGTGGAAAAGTTACATGTTTAGTGCACTTCTTCACTGCCTTTCCAATTCCATTTGCAACCTTCACCTGCAAGCTACCTGGAATAGGAATGTCTCTGATACCCAGCACAATGAGACTGCAATTTTCCCCGAGTACTTCAGGGTGATATAACAGTACGAGCAAGACATATGTAAGACTTGGAGATGATGAACCCTTTGGAACTTCCCCAGGGAGCAGTGACTGCAGCAGAAAACAAAGGTTTCAGAGAAGCACGTCAGTAAAAAAGAGACATGTGCTCCACGAAGGTCCCCTGGCCTGTGGATCATGTTCCTCCCTGACCCAGCAGAACCCCGAACAGACTTTTTGAGCAGACACACAATTATCTCTTCATTATTTCCATCCCTGTTTCGGTAATTCTGCCACCCTTGCACTGCTCTGATGACAGTACAGACATGAGGAGACCACAGATTTAACAATAAGTTTTACCACACTTTGCCTACTGCTCCAAGGAGCAAGAGACAAGGCCACTCCTACACCAGCAGTGGTGAAAGCCTCCATGGAAATAAGAACAGGCTTTTGGAGAAACTGAAATACGACAAGAGATTAGCATATTTGAGATCCATAGGACACAAAGCCATAGTAACCTACCATCCAACTTACTTGCTGATGTTGGGGTTCTGTTTATATATTTCCAAACAGGAGCCATTATTTGACATTTTACTTTGTTACGGTTTGTAATGTGACAGGACTGACACCATTCTGTGTAAGCTGGAAGATCATTTCTGATAATCATCAGAGGATCCACAGCTTTTAGATATATTCACATTAAATGATCCCAACGCTCTGCTACTACAGATACCTTTCCAATATAGGAAGGAAAAAAAAAATTATGTCTTTAAAAAAGCATGAAAGATTCTACCACTGTTCACTTCCCACTTATAAAGTAAGGCTTACAAGCATCTTTAGACTAAGTGGTATTTACACAGCTATTTTCAGTAGTGCAAAATGTAAAAAGGTTTCTAATCACAGGAAACACAATGCAGGTAGTAAATCATAACAAAAGAGGTCCTCTGTCTTGATTTAAATCTGCACAAATCTCCCTATAGCGAAACAGATGAGAAAACAAAAGCCACACTAACTACAGCTATTTGAAACAGGTAAAGTCAGCACACTAGTCTCCAGCAAAGCCAAGAATACAGCATTGCCTAATGATTCTAAAGCTAAACCCCTCCCAAAGCAATTTTTTTTTCAATACAGCAATTTTTGTCACACTACCCAGATTTCCCGCTTGTAAAAACAGAAGATGTGTTTGAACAAGCAGATTTCCTCAATACAGTTAAAAAAGGAGAGGAAAAAAAAATTAAATGCACAAAGTTGCTCAATAAACTGAAACTTCAGCCTCTTCTAGAAAATGTTCTGAGCTAGGACAATGAGAAGTAGACTAGTGCATGCTAAAAGTAAAAAAGCATTTTGATGCAGCATTCATTCTTTCAAATTAAAACCAACAGCTTCTCTGTTATTTAAATGATATCCTCCAGCTCAGAAGAAGGGCTATGACCACGGCGCAAGTGACTTAACTCACATTTTTATTGACTGACTTGCATAAAAATAAGCCACATTAATGACTGAGTTGACATTTAGTATACATCACCACAAAACTAATTTCAGATCAAACATCATCCATACGACCTAAAAATATTTTCAGCCTTGTCACGTCCAAGAAAAGGATTTTCAGATTTACATTATCCTCACAAACTTTGGTCCTCTAAAGCACAAGCAGTGCAGAATCAAAAAAAAAGGATTAAAAGAAAACCAGGATTTTTTCTGAAGAGCTGCTTCTGACTGATTGCGTTATATGCCAGAAGCAAGTTAACCTGTAACTGAAGTTTAACTAGCGCCGTTTTCTCATTATTTGACAATGTTTTATGCACCCACAGAAAGAGCTCTATACAGATCAATACCAGTGACCCAGAGTAGCACCGTGGCTCCTTCAGCCCAAGAGATCTCCAAGCATCCACCTGTTGCCTTTGAAAGACCGAATTGGACCTTATTTATTAATAATTCATATAGCAGTCTCAAGAAGCAGAAACTATGTCTCTTCCCATTAAAGCAGCAGTCTCAGCATCAACCGGAGCAGCTTCCAGAAGTCTTAATCCAGATCTTTCAGGGTGCAACATAAATTGGCTTATCCATACATGTACCCTCGCCGAGGCCTCGTAAGAAGGCACGACACATACCGCTTCTGGCATCACCTCTTACTCGGGGAAGGAGCTTCAGAAGTTGAATGCACAATTTGCCAGGTGAGAGCAAGTTGTGAGGAAGGAGGGGGAAAAAAACCTCACCAAAAAACCAAACCACTATAAAAAAAAAAGCTAAAAACAACTAAACGCATGCTTCCTCACTAGCAACCAAGTTCTCCTCCTTGGCACACGGAAGGCTGAGGGGGATTTATTAACTAAAGCAAAGCAAGGCACATTATGGAAGGCTTCGCTGGAACGCAGCCTGTGGGAGAGGTGTCCCTGGATCTCCTCCTGGGGAAGGTGCAGAGGAGACCCCAGAAAGGGGCAGGGTGGTCCAGCTTGCTGGAAAGTGTGTGTGTGGGGCTGTTACACAGGGACAGGCCCGCCCCCCCTCAAAAGGAAGGTGCAGAAGAGACCCCAGGAAGGAGCAAGGTGCTCTGGCTTGCTGGAAGGGGTGGACACAAGGCCCTCCCTATGGGGAAGGCAGAGAAAAGACCCCAGGAAGGGCTGTATGCCCTGGGCTGCTGGGGGGAGTCACAGGGAGACCCCCACACACACACAAGGAAAGTGCAGAAGAGACCCCGGCAAGCAGCATGGTGCTGGTGTGCATGGAGTCACAGGGATTCCCCCCTCCATGGGGGAATGTATTGAAGAGACCCCAGGAAGGGCAGGATGCCCTGGGCTGCTGGGGGGTGTCACAGGGACACCCCCCCACACAGGGAAGGTGCAGAAGAGACCCCAGCAAGCAGCAGGGCGCTGGTGTGTGTGGTGTCACAGGGACCCCCCCATGGGGGAATGTACAGAAGAGACCCCAGGAAGGAACAGGGTGCCCTGGCCTGCTGGGACACCCCCTCCCTCAAAAAGCCCCCCTCCCTCCCTCAAAAAGCCTTCCCCCCCCCAATTTGTGTCAGCCCCAGAGGGCTGAAGCAGCCGGGGGAGTCCACACCGGGGCGGGGGGGACGGGGGACAGGAAAAAAATATAAATAAATACGATTTAAGAACGGCTCAGCCTGGCCACGGAGATGGAAGGGGGAGTAAAAAAAGGCTGATAAAAGTTAGGTAAGGAGGGGAGCTCGGTCGCCGCCGCCTCGGCCTGCCCTCACGCCGCTGCCCCCCCTCCCCCCCCCGCCTTGGGCCCGGCTCCCCCTCCCCTCACGCCGACAGGCCGGGGAGGGGGCGGCCACCCCCTCCCCGGCCTGTCGGCGTGAGGGGAGGGGGAGCCGGGCCCCAGGCGATGTAGTGAGGGGGGGGGGGACACCCCGCCATCGCCGCCGCCCCGTTACCTGTGAGGCGGATCTTGATGCTGGAGCCGTTCCGGCGGGTACCGGGATTCGACATCGCGCCGAGAGGAGGCGACGGCGGCAGCAACAGCGCCGAGATCAACCGGCGGCTCTACGCAACCCCCCCATGCGGGCCCGCCCGTTCGTGGCGATGCCGTTGAGCCCCCGGGCCTCCGCGATCCGCCGTTCGCCTCAGCCGCCTCACCCCGACGCGCCCGCCCGGCCCGGCCCGGCCGCGCAGAGCGCTGGCCCCGCCCCCGCCCCGCCCCGCGCACGACGCGGGTGTGACGTCAACACGCAGCGCCGCGCGGGGCCCCCTCAGCCGCCATTATGGGAAGGTCGAGGAGTGGGGAGGGCGCATGCGCTGGCTGACAGGCTCGGGGAGGAGGGGCGCGCCCCCTGGCGACGGGGGGGACTGGGGGTGGCGTAGAGGGGACATGAGGGCTTCCAGAGGTGCTGGGGGGTGGCGTGGAGGGGTGGCATGGGGTGACACGGGGGGTGACCTACGGGTGGCGTGGGGGTGGCAGGGAAGGTGGCATGGGGGTAACACAGCTGTGGCATGGAGGGATGTGGGGTGGCACGGAAGGTGGCCCAGGGGTGACACTCAGGGTGGCACGGGGGTGAATAGGGGCCCTTGGGGGTGTCATGCAGGGTGGCAGCAGGGGTGGCATGGAGCATGTATGGTGGTATATGGGGGTGACATGCAAGGTGACATATAGGGTGCACAGGGGTGCCTGGGAGTGGCATGGAAGGCGGTATAGGGGTGACACAGGGTGGCACGGGGGTGGCATGGTGAGTGTACAGTGGCATGTGGGGGTGACATGCAGGGTGCACAGGGTGCCATGGAAGATGGCATGGGGTGGCATGGAGGGTATGTGGGGTGCATGGTGTGGCATGGAAGGTGGCAAAGGGGTGACACTGGGTGGCACGGGGGTGCAGGGTGGCATGGTGGTGAATACGGGCCCTTGCGGGTGACACACAGGGTGGCAGCAGGGGTGGCATGGAGTGTGTATGGTGGTATATGGGGGTGACATGCAAGGTGACATGCAGGGTGCACAGGGGTGCCTGGGTGTGGCATGGAAAATGGCATGGGGGTGACATGGCTGTGGCATGGAGGGGACGTGGAGTGCACAGGGTGGCATGAAAGGTGGCATAGGGGTGACATGCAGGATGGCAGTGGGGGTGAATAGGTGTTCTCAGGGGTGACATGCAGGGTGGCAGCAGGGGTGGCATGTGGGAGTGTACAGTGGCATGTGGGGGTGACATGCAGGGTGCACAGGGTGCCATGGAAGATGGCACAGGGTGATGTGGAGGGTGGCATGGAGGGTATGTGGGGTACATGGGGTGGCATGGAAGGTGGCACAGGGGTGACACGCAGCTTGGCAGCCAGGGTGTATATGGGTGGCATATATGGTGACATAGGGTGCAGAGGGGTGCGTGGGAGTGGCATGGAAGATGGCATGGGGGTGACATGGCTGTGCCATGGAGAGGACATGGCATGCATGGGGTGGCGTGGAAGGTGGCATAGAGGTGACATGCAGGGTGGCAGTGGGAGTACATAGGGGCCCTCTAATGAACTGCCAAAGAGAAACCCCAAACCATCCCATAAACCAGCCCTCTCACTCCCACCAGAAATCAAATGGCGTTCCCTGGAAAAATCCCTAAATCCTGAACCCCTCCAGTCGCATGAGCATCCTCTGGGCTCCCTGTATGGGGGACAGCCTTGGGGACAGCCTTGCTTCACACCAAGTGGCTGAGGCTGGGTGGCTGCGCTGGAGCATGCCCAGGGTACCCACGGCCCGGCACAAGCGGTAACTAACTACCCGGCTCAGCGGTAACTACCCAGCTCAGCGGTAACTACCCAGCTTTTATCGCTCCGCTCTGCCCACCCCTTCCCGGGAGCAAGAGGAGGAAAAAGCCTTTCCCCATGCACTCCAGGGAGAAAGCAAAATAGGGATGGGGAAGAGGAGAAAGCCTCAACAATTTCTGACCAAGCATCAGGCGCAGCAGCAGACCTGGAAGCTCGGCCGGTGCTTTTTCCCAGCCAAATTCTTCCTTAAAATCCCCCTCCCCAGCCTTCCCCTGCCCCACAGCGCTAACCTGGCTTGGTCCCCGCACCGTGATGCTGCTCTCCCAGGGCAGACCCCTGCCTCCTGCCCAGCCGAGCTCACCCAAAGCCATCGCTCCCACCTCCTCTCCTGTCTCACCAGCCATTTCCAGCACTGTAGCTCTGGTTGTGCCGCCCCTGGGACCCCCACAGAACCCCCCTTGCACCCACTCCTGCAAAGCCAGACCCGGGTAACCAGTCTGTACGGTACCAGGAAGGCTGCGGGGAGCGCCTGTGGTGGTGCAAAACAATTAGGCGTAAAAGTGTTTTAGAAGAGACCTGCCCCATCTGCATAAATGAATTGGGTCCTAATTCAGGGCAAAGAGGCCACTACGGGCACTGGCAGCACCTTTTCCAGCTCTCCTGTGACGTGGGGACCAAACAGCCATCACCATGTTCCTCTGGGGCCAGGACGCAAGATGCTTTAATTAGAAAAGCTACTTTTTTTGTGCATCTCTGGAGGGAGGTTATGCTGCTCTGGGGAAGCAGCACAGCAGCATCTCACCCTTGCTGGTCCCCATGGATGCCCCATCCCATCAGGAGTGGGTGGCCCCAGTCCCCCAGCACAGAGCACCAGAGCCAAAATTGCCACGGCAGCTACTGCCTGCGCCCTGGGCAGGAGAGCCAGAGCTGGCAGTGATCAAGGAACGGCTCCAATTAACCAGGCAAGCAGATGCCTGTAGGTTGCCCACACACCCACGACGCAGCAGCAGGCAGGTACAGCCCAGCAGCATCGCCATTCTGGCAGGCACTGGATCCAGTTCCCTGGCCACCATGGCAGACAGCAGCAGTGCCTCCCCAAACACCTCCCCTGCTTCACTTGCCCTGCGGTGTGGGACAGCAGGCACATACTGATACTCTTAAGAAGAGGGGCAAATTCTCCTCTCCGTTGCATTCAGGGCTACAGGAACAATATTTTATTGCAGCTTAAGGAGACAGCGGTGGGTCCCAGGGTCTGTGTAACACCACTACTGCAGATTTATGTCCAGCACATGCAGAAAAGCAGGAAAAAAGTCAAATAGCTTTGCCCTTTCTCCTTTTAGCTTGCTTTTAGTCAGCAGAGCATCAGCAAACAGCAACCCTGCTGCCTGAGCACCTGTAAGGGATAGCCCTGCCTGACCGTGGCAAAAGCCACGTGGGATGCCCTGTGCTGGACCACAGTCCAAAGTCAGGGCGGCTGCATGGACCTGAGCTCCGGTCTGCATCTCCATTTACACTGAGGAAGCACCTGCCTCAGATTTGTTTTACCTAGTGAAATCTGACCATTCCCAGATGCCACAGCAGCCTCATCAGCAATGAGAAGGTACCACAGCCCGGCCCGAGCCCTTCGTGTTAACCCGTGGGCACTAACAACGGATTTTCACAGGCGCTCATTTCAGCTGCGTGTTCAGGCATTGCTTTATCACAGTTTTAAGTACACAGCTTTGGATCCAAGAAATAAAAACCAGGAAGCATTTTGTGATTCACCAGTTCCAGCATTTTAATATTAATTAAGTGACACCCAGCTCTGGCGCACACAACCAGGGCTGCACACCTCCTTGCAAGGGCATGAAGTGCAACCAGACTCCCTCTTTCCTAGGTGGCCTGGAGGAGAAATGCATAAATCCTCCAAGGAACAGAGCCAGGGTGGAGGAAGAGGTTCTGCTTCCTGGAGAGAAGATTTTCCCTTCAGATTAAGCTACCTGTCACATCACCTCCCACTGCATCTGAGGAAGCAAAGCCCTGACCCCACCCCAGGGTCATTTTGAAGAGTCAGAGCCCCAGAGAAGGAAGGAGGGAGCTGCTACCTCCACCTTGCATGGAGCAAAGCCTATGAGATAGCTTCAAACCCTAGGGGCTGAAGAGTCCTAGTAGAACCTTCCACAAGCCATCAACGATACAAGGATGGAGCAGCATCCAGCAGCTTGTTATGAACCTGCAGCACATACTGCTCTGCTAGCAGATGCATTGCACAAACGTTATGTATAGCTGCAGGGACGGACACAGGGCACCAGTGCTTGCTGCAAGGTGGGCTTGAGAGCCACATGAAATCCGTTGTCACCTCCTGCTCAGCCTACAGCTAGACGCCAGAGCTGGAGGGCCTGGAGAGAGGGAGGACTTCTCAGCAAGGGGCAGCGAATGGAAACCTGAAATACAGGTCCTCAGTATTAAACAACAGCTTTAGGCAGACCCAGATCGGTGGGCTCCAGGCTGGTGGTATAGCATCTGGGAAGTTGCAGCGGGAGGCAAATTGCTCCCACTGCAACAGTTGCCTCCAACAGCCTTGCTGCCCCAGAAGCAGCGCTCACACAGCAGCTCCTGAACCCAGACTCTGGTGCTTCCGCGGGGGTGTCACAGCTTAACCCCATCTGGCAGCCAAGCACCACACAGGTACTCTCTCACTGTCCCCACAGTGGGATGGGGGAAGAGGACCAGAAAAGTAAAGGTGAGAAAAGTCACGGGTTGAGATACAGACAGTCCAACAGGTAAAGCAAAAGCCATGCTCATAAGCAAAGCTAGAACAAGGAATTCATGCACTGCTTCCATCAACAGGCATTCAGCCACCTCCAGGAAAGCCAGGCTCCGCCACATAACTGTGACTCAAGAAGACAAATGCCATAATGCCAGATGTCCCCCCTTCTTCTTTCCCTAGCTTATATACTCAGCATGACACCATATGGTATGGAACATCCCTTTGGCTACACACAAAGTTTGGGTCAGCTGTCCTGGCTGGGTCTCTCCCCATTTCCCACACCCCACCAGCCTTCACACTGGCAGGGCCTGAGAAACTAAGAAGTCCTTCTCTTAGTGTAGACATTACCTAGCAACAACCAAAAAACATCAGCATGCCATCAACCTTGTTCTCACACCAAATCCAAAGCACATCACTGCACCAGCTACTAAAATTGGCTGTCCCCACTGAAGCCAGGGCAGGGTGGAACAGCACACACCAGGGAGACAGTGACCCACCTGCCCCAGTGGGTTTCCTTCTCTGCTAGAAGGATCTTCTCTCACACAGAGGTGGTTTCACCTGCAGAAGGGCAAAATCCTCTTGAACAGCTGCTCAGAGCTGCTTCACCCACTCCAAGTCCAGCCTAGAAGTCCCAGCACCAGCCCTGTGAGGCAGGTGGATGTGGGGTAGCATGCTGCTCCCCAGCAGCCTGATGCAGTTAGCAGAAAGTTTCTGGCTGGCTGCACTGCCACCCAGAACACATGCCTAGGAGCTCCAATACATCTCTGCAGGGCCTTAAGACACTATAGAAAAAAAGTTTGCAAGAGCAGCTTCCGAGAGAAAAAAACCCAAACAAACCAAGAAGTACAAAGCCAGCAATGCAGTTTATTGACAAGTTTCAAAAGTAAAAAATAAAGACAGCATCTTTGCTTCTCTGGGTTTGGATGTCTCAGCTCTACCAAGACACCTACACCCACCAGCTCAGAGCTATATAGTGCTTCAGCTTCAGAAGTGAAAGTTCTGCTTCTTCACTGAGAAGTGATACAGCCCATCTTCACTAGTCCGAGGCTGCAGATCTGGATTTTCCTACAAGGAAGTCGATAGCCACCCGTTAAGGCTTCTGCGTCTTAATAAACCTGAGCATCTGCACCAGAGCTTGCCTGAAGCTTTTTACAGCAGCTCACTGTTTTATTCTTGTTTTAAAGAAGTTCTGCTGCTGTAATAAGCCCTTAAGATCAACTTGGCTAATAGAGAGAGCTAACAGACAGCCCAAGTCCTCCTGTTCTTCACAGCACACTGAACCTGCAGCATCCCCGAACCTCAGAGTGGCCAAGGCTACAGGCTCAGACACCAGAGGTGGAAGAGTGGCTAGCGGCAGAACCCTCTCAAATGAAATGCCTGCTTGGAGCAGCAACAAGCCAGGACTGCTCTGGAGAGCCGTTTCCTTTGCATCCCACCCCTCCGGCGGGTGGTGGTGTGGAGGAGAGCTCCCTCCACACCCTCCCAGGGACACCCCACAGACCCTGTTCTGGGCAAAGGACTACAACAGACGTTTGCTCCCTGCTGCTGCAGTTCACATCTAGACTTGAACCTCAGCTCCGAGATCTGCCAGACTGCTAAGCCTCTTCCCTGATGTTTCCCCATCTGTGAGACCAAGACCAGAACTGAGCATAGCATCTGTGACAGTCACGGGACACTTGCAACTGCTAGCTGGTGTCCTATCCTTTTTTTCTAAGTTTGTTAGCATGAGAAGGGTCAAGTAATCCAAATGCAACCTGAGCACGGTTATCAGCAGAGTAGGAGGCTTCCATTCATAGTGACAAGCTAGCTCAGCTCCAAAGGAGGAAACTTCTCCACATTTGGTATTCATACCAGCCACTGCAGTAACTCCAGTTACTGATGCCAGTTTAAATTCCAGCAGCAAGATGCTATCAAGGCAGCCATATCTCTTGTGCAACTCATCAGCTGACAACTCAGAGATTTTACAGGCCTTTAGAAGCAACTGGAACAAGCTGCAAGGACTACTCTGGTCACGTAGAGGTCTCCTCCAGAAACCTCTCAGCATCCTTGAAGGATGTGCTTTGTTCCAGTGTGTAATAGCTTTGCGTTTTCAGATGAGAGACAGCAAGAGCTCACATACCTCACCAGAAAAGTATTTCTCTATGATTTTCAGTGCAGCTTGGTAGACCATGTTGTTTTCATGGGTTTGCAAGGCTTCAATTTTCTCCAGACCATCAAGCTCTTCCACCAGCAGACACAACCTTTCTGTCTCTCCCAGCTTCTCAGCTACCTGTAACATCAGATAACCAAGCAGGAAAAATATAACTTATCAGTAACAGGTCTGAGATGGCCTTTACTGTAAGACCCTGATCTTGCAAGTCAAAGGACCACAGACCCTGCATTTATGGGCCTTACCTGGTCCCAGGGATGTGACTATTTTGTCTATGAAACATCAGTCCCTGCCGGGATTACTGCACAGCGGCTTGGCTGCCAACCCAAGAAGCTAGCCAAGCCCTACTCCGTGACATCTGAGAAGCAGCAGGGGTGACCTGTCACCTATTTCATTTGCAGAAGCCATTTCAGTGGGTTAAAGGTGCCACAAGAAGCAGGCACACAGACGCCAGCTGGCAGTGCCCCTGGGGCCACCTGGTTCCTCTGCAGCTGCATTTCTGCAAGACCTTCACCTTTGTCCAGCTTAGGGATTAATATGTAACCTCTTATCCTTTCCAGAAGGAGGCTAAAGTCACTGGAGGTGGAGAGGAACATTTTGGGAACTTAATCTTGCCAAGCCCTTTGGACAGCCCAAGAGCGTCAGACAACACGAAGTCTACTTCTTATTCCTGCAAGATTAGCAGCTGCTGCTCTAACCACGCAGTGTGAGCATTCCACCCACACCTCGCTGCTCTTTTGGAGAAGGAATGCAAGAGAAGAGATCTTACCGAGAAGATATTTGAAATGGTATCCAGGATGACCAGGATAGTTTTGCTGTCTCTGGCCAGGAGCAGGTTGAGCAGAGGTTTGAGGACCCCAGCCCGGATGAGCTCCACCACCTGCTCAGTTGTGCCTCCTGTTGTGAAGTTGGCCACTGCCCACACAGCTTCCTTCTGAGCTTTGAAGTCTCCCTGGAAGACCAGCACCGTGAGGGCTTTCCCAGGCTTTAGCACCCCTCTAACATCAGTGTCAGGTGAGGGCAGCCATTGCCCTTGCCTTCTGTTTGGGCTGACCCACCTTCCCCAGGACTTTGAGTGATGGGTGGACCCTGGCAGAGCTGCCAAGAGCAGCTCCAAACCACCCTTTCATGCGGGCGTAGTGACCAGGCTGTTCCAAGGATCTCAACAGCTTTGCAGCAGACTGCTCAGGTAGCCCTTGGGCACATGCTGAGCGCTTCACAGATGAGGCACCACGGACCTCATGAATCCCAGCATGGCTTCCACAGCAGCCATGTCCAGCACTGCATCCCTCCCTTACCTTATCGAGCAGCTCCAGCAGAGGCGGCAATAACCCACAGGTGATGAGTTGTTGGATCTGCTGGGAAGGCCCTGCCGCAATGTTACTGAGCGCCCACGCGGCTTCCTTCTGTATAGTTGACTTTGCATGTTGCAGGAAACCGCGCAGGACAGCCAAGACGCCAGCGTCGATAGCTGCCTGGGTCTGCTCATCAGTCCCTGTGACTACATTCCCAATGGCACGGAGAGCTGGAGTCTAGACAGAGATTAAAAGATGAGGAGAATCCTTACCTCAAGGGCTATGTGCCAGAAAGTCCAGCAAGATCCCTCACTAAGTGCTTGATCCTTCAAATAAGGAAAGCATCATGGGTGATTATGTTGCATTTACAGACCTATCGTCCTCCTGTTTTGCTCTAAGCAGCTTTACGGTTTCTATCTAGCCTGGCAGCCACCGCAAGCTGGAACAGAGCACTGGCTTGACAAACACAATCCAAACTGCAGTCTGAGGAGACAGACCACACTTGCCACAGAGTCAGCGGCAAGTAAGACATGCCTTCCCTCTCCTCAGACATTCCTACGTTAACAGACCAGAGACTGGAGGTTGCCAATAGTTTCGTACCATAATAATCAGCTCCAGGCTGGACATGAGTTCCACCAGCCTCGGGAGAATCCCTGTATCCACCACAATTTGGATGCGGTCATTGGAGCCGTCAGTCAGATAGGAAATGGCCCAGCAGGAGTCAGAAATTACATCCTTGTCCTCATGTTGTATGAGGCAGACGAGGACTGGCAGTATCTGCTTCACCGCATCCAGGGAAGGGTAGGGGTTCTTGTTCCTACAGAGGTTTGATAGTGTCCATGTGATGTTCCTCAGGAACCCAATCTGAAACACAAGGGAGGTGTAAGATCCTTACTGCATTAACAGGTGAGGAAGAGGCAGCACCCTTGATCTGATCCCTACAGCTCAGGGATGTATTCAGAAGAGCCTTCTTGAGGACTGAGGCTTATTTGAAGAAGGGAGATTAAACAGATAAGTGACTAAGACAATGGATTCATCCCCTCCCTCCCCAGTATTGAGTTACAATAACTTAAGCTCTAGTGGTGTGACAAGCTACTGTAACAAAGGTGCCAAACAGCTTATTTTCTGGTTCCTTGGACAGATTACAGAGATTCTTCAGACACAGTCAGGAATTTGGTTTTTAATATAGCATCAATCAGAACGAGCTGCTCATTCTGGAGTAGGGCACCTCAAGGGTTTAAGTTGCAGCATTCAGACAGTTCATCCCAGTAAGGATGCTCCCAGGAGAGCAGAGCTACATGTAAAGCATTGCAGTTACCAAGGGGTGTGTTTCTTCGTAAAATCAAGGGTGCATTGGGCTAGGAATAGAGCAGACAAAAAAAGTCATTTGTTGGTCATTCCCCGCCCCACCCCACCCCCCCAAGAACATCTTGCAATATAAACTCACAGAAGGCCTGGAGAAAGTTTTCTTAACACTAGCCTAAGAGGCCATAGCTATGCCTACAGAAAGCATACAGCTTCCACCCCACCCAGGGACAGAAAATCTGGAAGCATTGGTACTGCTGTTACAGCCCTCAAAAGAAGGATAAGGTGGACTGGAAAAGGTGTAAGGAGAAGGTCCTTCTCCTCCAGAGACCAAGAAAGCAGTGGGGCAGGCACCACTGCAGAAGGGCAGAGATAAGCCACAGATCCAGCAGTTTAGAGCTGCCCCAAAAGTACCAGGAGGAAGCTTGAAGGGCAAGTTCAGCCCTTCCACATGCATATGCAAGTCTACCTTGTACCCTTTTCATCTTGTTCCTAACCTGAGATAGTTGAAGCCGAATAGGAAAGATAAGACTAGAAGACATCACATCACCTTAAGACAGCCTGCTTGGCACCCCCAGCTTTGTATGTAGCTGAGAGGCAGGGTCATCAAAAGCAGTTTAGGACAGGGTCTCATTCAGCTACACAGACAGCTTGTTGTGCTCCATCATCTGGCTTGTAAACCATTCACCCATTACCCAAGTGATTAAGAGTGTTAAGCCAAGAAAATGAAGGTTATTTACTGGAATTGAAGGCGACACCAGAGCCAGCAAGGGAGGAATCACATTGCATCTGATAAGAGCATCTCTGTATAGAGGACCATCGCCTGTACAGATGAAAAAGGGTTGTTCATGGCATCTGCCCAAGTCACAGGACCATCAATACCAAACAGCAATCAGACCTGCAGGCACAGACCAGGGCTGGGTGGCCAGGCTCCCTCACCAGCCACACACCATTAAGAGTTTCCAGGTGGGGAGGTAGACTGGAGTGCCACAGTGGCTGCTTCATGGCAGGCCAGCCAGACATGACCCATTCTGCTCTCCCCGAGAGCATCAGCGGGTTACACCATCCCAGCAGGATGGAGCCTTGTACTTTGCTTTGGCCAAAATCCTCTTGCAGAACCAACACAGGGTCTCTGAGGCTGCCAGGCCATATGGAGGGGGTTTCAATAGGTGCAGCAGCTTGGAGGCAAAGCTGCAGGGACACCAGGCTGTCTTGAGGAACACCAATGTATTTAGCCACCCAGCACGGGCTCCTCTGCCTGCCCCTGAGCCCAGGCCTGGGGACCTCTGCCTACCTGCGATGTTGCCCAGTGCCCACACGGACTGCTCGCTGATGTGCATGTGTGGGGAGGACAGGAGGGAGATGAAGGCTGGGATGGCACCTGCCTCCACCACCACCTTGGTGTGCTCAGAGGTGCCCGAGGCAATGTTAGTCAGTGCCCAGGCTGCCTCAAACTGCAGAGGAGCATTGTCAGCGTAGGTCAGGAATTCAACCAGCCTGGGGATGATCCCCAGCCTGATGATCTGATTGATAGGAGGGTCATTCTGCCTGGACAGCATTCTCCTGTGGGAGAGAGGACAGCACAGCCTGCCATGAGAAACCCTCTGTGGTAGCATAATCAATCATAACCAGAGCAGGTACAAGGTTGTGGCTTGCAAGGGCAGCATTCCCCCACCCCCCCAAGATGTGCTAGTTCAGCATCTCATGTCAGCAAACCCTCTGGCAGAGGAGTTGCCATAGAGAGGCTTCTGCAGAAGATGGGTCTAAAAAAGATGCTGAAGCAACAGCAGGGTTTCTGTTAGAGCGCAGTACTTCACACATCCTTTTGGGACCATGACAACACAATTCCATGCTCCCCACCTTGCAGGAGTTTCAGACAGTGAAAGTTTGGTGTCTGCAATTTGTTCTCTTACAGCCTGCAAGCTGCCTCTGCTGCTCCCTGCCTCAGGAGCACTGCCCAGCCCTGCGCAGAACAGAGCTCGCATTTAAGATGAAGCTCCACAGACCACTTTTCCAGCTAAACCCCAAGAATCACTGACTCCCCACTGCTGTTCCCCACCTCACACATGCACAGAAGTGTGTGGAGCTGCCAGGGAGATGGGATCAGGGCATTGACTGCATCCAAGAAAGCCAGAAAAAGAAATTTTCAGCTGATCTGCTTCCAAGCCTGGTTTGTGAGTGCTGGCAGCGCTGAGGTGCAAACCCACAGCTCAGGGCTGTGTCAGTGCTGCAGATGGTGGCCCTCCATGGCTTGGTGGGCCACCAGGGCACTTTGGGCAGGCAGAAAGTCAGCTCCACGCCAACTACAGCAGATTAGGGAGCCAGTTGTGACTTGCTCCTTGAGGAAGGGTCTACTCTGGCCATCCCCCAGTTAAGACCTTGGGAGCAAAGCTTTTGATCTGCTCACCATGAGCAGACAGATCTACAGCCACTGCAAACAGAGCCAGTCCCCCAGCACATGGGCAGATCAGGACAGCCAAGGAAGCACCAGCAGCAACGCAGCCTCTCCTGGACCCTCAGGAGACAGCCCTGTTGCCAGCTGGGGAATGATGGCACCCTGTGATCTTTCCTGCCCCCACCCAGGTGGGGACAGCCCTGCTCAGCACTGACCCTTACAGAGCCAAGCTCACCAGCCCTTGTTCTGCCCAAGCCTTCGGCACTTGTTTTCATGTGGAATCCAGTGTGATCCCAGCACAGGCAGCAGCTCCAGGAGCCACAGCCAACCCCTTGGTTCAACCACACAGGTCCCTGCCACAGGACTGTCCAGAGCCAAGCAAGGCACACAGAGCAGTCACCAGCTGAGGTTCCTCAGGGCAGTTTGGGTTACCAGGCTCCTTTGTCATCTCTTCAAACAGAAAGAAGTGCTTTCTGCCAGCAAGACCCACCGCAGCTCCATCGGCCACCTCCCTGCCAGTGAGGAGTAGCCAGGCAGCATACCTGGTGGCCTGCGTGGCTTGCAGCTGCAGCTTGGTGTTGCTCCCACTCAGGGCTTCAACGATTTCCTCCCAGGACAGCTGAATAATCTGTGTCACAGGGAATGATTCAGAGTCAGACAGCAAACCAGGGCTCCCTCCAGTTTAATCTCTGCAGTCAATCAGCTGTCTAGACCCGAGTCAGTCACCACTTCATATCTAAGCAGTGTCTACTCTTTATGCAATGCAGTTTCGAGATGAGGCAGAGGAAGAGAATCCACAAAAGCCTTCAAGGCAACTAATCCTTATAATCAAGCAAGGAAAGAGTCACTGACACACCATAATGGGCCTACAAGCTCAGTAATTACCCCTCAGTGCACAGGGAACCAGACGGGAGCCCCGCCAGCTCCCAGCAAGCTGGAGCACCAGCCTGTTCAACCTGACACCGAGGGAAGCCACAACAGACACCACCTCCATGCAAAAAAAAAAAACCTACAGAAAAAGGTTAGGCATTCTGAAACACTCCAGTGCCGGGCATGGCGATCAGGAGCAGCACTGGCTATTTAACCCAGGTCACCCAAACTGGGCTTGGTAGCGGTCCAAGTAGCAGATGATACCTACTGCACAAGCCATGGCACTGATCCTGCCCAGGTGCAGAGCACCCAGCACTCACCTCATTTCCTGTGTCTTCTGGAGAAAGACTCTTCTCCGTGAGACTGAATGAAATACTCCTGCGCTTCAGGATCTGGTCATTCTTCTTGGCCTTTCGCAGCTCAGTGCTCACCTCCATCCTTTGCCTCCGCAGGGCCTGGCAAGGAGGAGAAAGGCACCAATGCCACCAGCGTCTGCATCACCCAGTTCCCCAAGGAGCTCATCTCTGCAACCCTCTGCCCCAAGTTTCCTACACAAGGGGTGCAGAGCACCAACATCAACCACAACCCCCCAGGCCACAGGAGATGGGACCAAGTAAAGCCTCTCACTTTGTGCCTCCCAGGGACACGGGCTGCTGGGTGAACCAGCAACCAGTGGGTGTTTTTTAAAAGTAGATTTGCTGAACCTGAAAGGCAAACCCTCATCTCCTCTACTGGCTTAAAGCAAGCTGACAGATCCCATGGTCTGACATCTCATAGCAGCCCCCTCTCTGCAGAGATAACTGCTGCGGAGAACCCAGCAGGCTGGCACTGAACCATCTCCCTTCCCCAGCACAGCTCTGAGTCACCCGCCCAAAACTCATGTTCCCCCTGCCTCTGCCACCACACTCCTCGCAGTCCAGCTCCACACCACAGCTCAAAAAGCTAACCGAGCACTCCTGCTAGCAAAGCCAGCCCCGGCTTTGCTGCCCTGTACAGAATGGCTACGGTTGGAAGGGACCTCCAGAGGTCATCTTGTCCAACCATCTGCTTAAGCAGGTAGATTGGGGGGGGGGGGGGGGGCGGCAATTGCACTTCAGAAGCCTTTACATCAGCTGCTGCCATCAGGCAACCCCCCAGTGGGCTCTGCTGTTGCCCAAAGGGGATGGCACGGGTAGGTACTTACGGCCAAGTCCTTGCCCTTGTTCTTGAACATCTTCATCCGCTCACTGCGCTCGTTCATGAATGACATCTTGGCAGGTTTGAGAGAGGTGCCAGCTGAAACCCTTTGTGTGCTTTTGGGGTTCAGGACAGAACAGGGTCAGGTCACAACTACACGGCAATATCCACCTCCACCCACAGAGGGGTCTGGGACCCCCACACTCCCCCAACAGCCTGGGCCACACATGTCCTGCTCCCCAGCCCCTGGCAAGGGAATGCTGGAGGTCCCCTGCCCTAGGTAGAGCTCAGAAGGATCCTCACACGCTGCCGCTGAGCCACCGAACTAAACATAAGCACAAACTACCACTTTAATGCCAGGCTACAAGAGTCACAGTGGCTGCCGTAATCCCACAAGGATGGCAGACCCCCCGACTTCCCACAGTTACAGGAACACCACCTTCCACCAGCTCTGCTCCCAGGGCTCTTAGGTTTACTTAGACACACAGCCCAAACCTGGCAAGGTGTCTTCCCTCCAAAGTCACCAGCTTAAGGTCTGATTTAAGGACAAGCAGCTACATCCAAGCCTACTTACTCACCCCACTACACAGCCCAGCTTTCCACACTGGGACTCCCCCACTAGGAAAGACACAAAGTCACATGCAGTAGCATGAAGTAACCAAGTTCAACTACATAAAGGGCTCTCCTGGAAACCCAGCTACCAGTAAGGATTATCAGCTGAAAGACTTTAAATAGGGACCTGTGAAAACAATTTCTAAGCCTCTCCTAGTAAGAGCCACAGGCATACACACAAGTAAGGCCAAGAGCAGCCCTTCAAGCAGCTTTTGTCAGAGAGTGCCAGGCTTCCACCCAGCAGGAGTCAAGATGTTTTCAGAGCAGCCAGACACCACCAAGGGCTCCCTAAAGCCAGGTTGTGCTTAAACACACTCAGAGGCTGATCATACCCAGGTGGCACATCTTCCCCTTCCCTCCAGGCTTACAGCCAACACCTGTGGCTCAGGTCAGCCAAGAGCTCTTCTTAAGCCATCTTTCCAAGTTATAAGTTTTTGGTCCTCTCTCTCCCCCTCTATTTCCTACCCCAGCAGCCCACAGCAGCTCTTTGCCCCAGCACAGCAGTTAGCCACCAAGCTGCAGAGGTCCCCCAGCTGGCAGGGGGTTCAGGCTGAGCCACCTCCTGGCTCAAGCCAAGTGCAACCCCCAGGGCTTGCACCCCACATGCAAACCTCAGGGTCTGCTTCAGCCTGCCTTCCTCTGCTTCACCTCCATCAGAGGAAGACAGTAGCATCACAAAAACACCACCTCTTCCTGGGGAAGCTTCCTCCACCCCCATCCCAAGAAGTGCACCACAACCCCCTCAGTGACACTAGCCAAGCAGGAGAACCAGCACAGCCCCAAACAGCAACCCCAAAATCACCACAGGGTGGAAGGGACCAGACTCCCACCACCCCAAAAGAGGAGAAGAGCTACTCACCACAACACCCTCTCACACCCCATCACCCTCAACTTCCTCTTTTATTGCCCCATGAAGCCATGTACCCCCCAGCTCCCCCCCATGATTGGCTCTTCCCAGGACAGCCTCCCATTATCTCCAGCTGCCCCCTTGCCATGGCCACCTGGATGCACCTAGAGGAAGATGGATGGTGATGGCTGCCCTCCTGCCTGGGCTGCCCCGCTCAGTCCCGTCCCCCCCCCGGCCTCCTCCTTATGTTCATGCTTTGCCTGCTTTGGCCTTCTTTGTGGCCAGATCCTTCAGAGGAGATGCCAGCCTACACGTGTACATTGTCCCGTGACACCAGGGACAGTTGAGGTGCTGCCTCCCCATCACTGTGCAGGGGGTAGGCAGTCTGGGGATGCCCCTGTTTTGGCTGGCTAGCTGGAAGATCCTTGTGGGCAGTGATGCAGGCCAGGAGAACAGCTGCCTTTGGCTAGCAGGGACCGGGACCACAGAGCCAGGTGGTAGCCGAGGGCAATCAGCTGCACAGGGGTTGCAAGTGGGCTGAGACAGGATTAAAAAACTCGGAGCAGCAGGTGCTGGGCGGCTGGCTGGCATGAGCAGGAGCCCAGCATGGCTGCAACAGGAGGTAGCATGGAGAGAAACCCAGCAGGAACCTATTATCCTCGTGAGTCATTTAGATTTTGGCCAGGAGCTGCTGGGCAGCTCTTATCATGTATGTTATGTGCTATCACAACCTCCATCAGCTTTTGTCAGGAGATTGTTTGCATTTACGGTGCCCTAACACCAGTTACACGCTGATGCTCAGGCTGCTTGCACAGCTTGCCCTGCTCCCTGTGCCACTGCTCCAGCCATGAGGGCCAACAGCATCCGTGCTCTCAAAAGAGTGACTCACAGCGGGGCTTGGCTACTGTGGGCAGTTCTGGGGGCTCTGAAGTGCTGAAGGCCCCCTGGTTTTGCAAGCCCTCCAGGCCATCAGCCGTTTTTAGCAAAGCCCCGTAAACCCCATGGCATTCGTTCACCTCCGTGCAAAGGTACCAGCCCATAGGGAGAGGAGGAGCAGTGGTTGCCAAATGGGTAGGGAAAGTAGCTATTAAAATATTTAATTAAAACCTGATTTTAAATTACTTGACATCTTTTTCTGTTAGAGAGCACCATAGTTCAGAGCAGGCACCTGGGCTCGCTGCAGGAAGGTGGGAGCAAGGGGGTGCTGGGAGGCAGGTGGGAGCAGCACCCACTGCCGGGGGCTGCACCCGCTGCATGGGCCTTCGTACCCTGCCAGCTGTGCATGCGGGAGCCACTTCAAACCAATTTATATGAGTTTCAGGGAACAACTAGCTCACTGTGCAGCTATTTCCAGCATGGAAATACCTATGGAAATATGCTGTGCAATACCTGGGCTGCTTGAAGTCATGGATTCAAATCCCGGGATCATATAAATTCTCCCTCTCAAGGTGAATGAAATGAGTTGTACAAAGCTTTGTGTGGAAGATGATGGGGGGGGGGGGGAGCTGAGAAAAGACCTTCAGATAAATCTGGTGTTCATAGGCATTAAAAAGCCAGTTGTGCTAATCCTAGACGCTGTATTTTTAAGCTTCAAGTGCCACTGGTTGCATTATCTTGTTTCTTGGCTACTTGAGACAGGAAAATTACATTTCAATTGCTTTTTAATTCAGCTTAATCTGGTGCAAAAGTTGGTGTGCACCCTCTAATTTTGTTTTCTGTGCGGTTTGTTTCCACTAATTCCTAATCAGCCAATGCTAAATCAAAACAGGCCTGGCTCAAGCTGAAATAGATGAGTTCTCACAACCTTTCCAAGCGATTTAATTAAATTGGCTTAAAATCATGCCCTAAGATAAGTGGGGGCAGCCTCCTGCATAGGCCAGCCCCCAGCATTTGCTCCTCTGCCTGGAGAGCTCTCTCACCCAAGGGGCTGCACGACGTGAACGTGCAACAAGGCTGAGAGAATGTTATCGTTACCCTGGGCTGCTCTTTTTCTCTCTGCCCTTTCCATTCCTTCTCCACCTGCCAAGTGCAATCAGGCCCATCCTGTTCGGTCCGCGGTCACTGCCAGCACAGGGAGGGAGGGGATGGAGAGAGAAAAACATGTGCAAATTGATTAGTAACCCCCTCCCCAGTTCCGCTTCAGTCACTGATGGCACAAGGGGCGGCACTGCCGAGAGCAGGCAGAGGATGAGCAGGGCTGAATTCAGCCTGTGCCAAGGACACGGGCAGATCGATGTTTGCCAAACCAGAGAGGGAACAACCACTGGAGGAAAAAGCCCCACCGTTTCAGTTTTCAGCGTAATAAGAGGGTATCACAGCTAATGGAGAGGAAAGGAGATAAACCCCTAAATCTACGTGACAGCATCCCCTGAGCTCACCCTTGTGTGCTCAAGCTGAAAATCCACACTGTGACAGGTATGAAAAGCTGCGGTTCCAGTTTAGAGGTTTTCTTTGTGGCTGCTCTCTCGCACCCTGCCACCCTTTGTCCTGCGCTCCCACCAGGGCACCGCAGGTTCGTTAGGCTGTGACTGGTGGCGAATTAAAAAATACTAGTTTTAAGCCCTGAGAAAAAACCAGTGATTTTTCCTCTGTTTTTTCATGTTTCTTTAACAGGTTTACCCTCACTGCGTGCAGAGAGAGGTACTGGTTGGGCAAGATGTCAGCGTGTGGCATCTGTGGCAGGGTTAGATGGGGCAGGAGCATCCCGGGCTCCATGGCAGGAGGTTGCAAGGCCACAGCAGCTGGTCAGAGCAATCCCTCTGCGAAAGGAGAGCCTCAGCTGGCAGGGAGCGAGCAAAGGTAGGGATTCCTGCCAACCCCCTGAACGTCTGCTCTCAGACAGCATATTTTCTCCGTCAGCTTTAATGTAGCCCATTAAGTTAACATCAACAAATTAATTTTACTTATTAGTTACAGTAACAGCAAGGAAATATCCATGTGGGTTCCTGAACCAGCTGCAGAGGTAACTGCTGGTGGATGCGGGGCAATTCTCAAGTGTGGCAGGGATGAAGCCTGGAAATTCCTCCTTTTTCCATTTGCGATGCATCCTCCCAGTGCAGGATCCTGGAGGGAGGCCGCACTAACTTTGCAGCCTGCAAAGGTTCCTCCTGAGGAGGCAGACAGGCAGCCGGTGCCCCCTCTGCCCCCCCACCCCCAGCCATTAGATTGATTTCAGTCCTATTGTTTGTGCAGCAGCCGCGGGTTTGGGTTGAGATCAGAGCTGCATTGTGCCAGGCACTAAACAAGCACATAATAAGTGACAGCCCTGTCCGTTACAGTCTATCTAATCAGGGCATGCAGAAGGTGGGAGAAGGGATTTATTGTTATCCCTGTCTTACTGCTGAGCCAGAGGCAAAGCCAAGCACCACAGCTGGATTTTCCAAGGCTCAGGGTGCAGCCTGTTGTTTCCCCTAATTTAGTGCAGCAGCCTCAAAAATTGGTCCTGCTTTTCTCTCCCTCCACTTTTCTCCCACTCCCCCACTTTTCTCCCCCTGCTCCGCTGCAGCCGGGGAGCCGTGGGGATGTGTCAGTTCAGACAGCTCATTTGAAGGGAAAACAACCCACGAAAATACAGAAAGGAGTATGGGTTTCCATCAGTTTGGTTGAAACAGCTCCTGCTGTGGCCGTGGGATTTTTAGAGCTGGTAGACAAGGGGGAGAAGTGTCCCTGAGGGCGGGCAGCAGCACAGCATCACATCGCGCATCTCCATTGCATCTCGCATCTCACATTGCTGGCAGTTATGGCAGGTCAGGGCAAACCGGACCCCAGCCCAGTGCCTCGTCCCTGTGGTCCCTATGGGAACGTACCAGGGCTCTGCGATGGCGTGGCACCAAGAGGAGGGAAGCCTGTTTTAAAGACAGCTTAATTTTCTCCCAAATACCTGAGAATTTGGCCTGTTGAAGTTGGGTTTGATAAATACCAGCTCTGCTGTGGTTGTCTGCTGCACTGTGGGACTTCATTCCTGCAATTCTCATTCAGGTTTGCTAGGCTTTTGTGTTTGGTTGAGCAAATAGATCACAATACTTCTGTGAGGTTACATGGACTCGAAAACTTGTCCCTCCGTGTGGTGCTTTTCAAGGCAAAGCGTTCTTCAGTGCCTTTTCCCAGCCACAAACAGGATCACTCACTCAGAAATGTAGGTGCTGAAGAAAGAAAAGGAAAAAGAAGTCACATTGATGTGATACGGAAGAGATCTAGATCCACTGATAAAGAGGCCTGGCAGAGCTGGGGATTCCCTGGGAATGAAGGAGAAGGGAATTGCTGGCGGGAAGACAGCTTGTAAAGTGGGTATCACCATGAAGTGTAACGCCAACCAATTATCCCATCAGCTGGGCTGGAGCCAGTGGGAGCTCCAGTGGAGCTCCCTAAGCCTGGGCTAGAGTTGGTGGGAGCTCCAGCTCCCTGAGCCTGGGGAGGGGAAGCTCGGGAAGAGCGGCAGGCTGCAGTGGGAGCTGCACGAGCTCTTCCCACTTGCCAAACGCAGCTGCTAATGTCCGTTCAGCAGCCAGTGTAAGTGATGCCCCAGAAAACCAGCACAGCCCTGGAGGGCTTGTAACTCCACACCAGGCTGAACGTGAAAGAACTAATTTTAACTTCTAAGTAGCAACCTTTCTGCCAGCCACAGAGGGATTAGAGTAACAGTTTTTGAAATTATTTAAAAATAACATCAGACTTAATCATAGCTATTTATTAAATCCATTATCCTCTGTCAGCTATGGGACACTGATTTATTCAGCTGTGGAAACTATAATCACCTATGGCCAAAAATCTTTCTTTCCTTTTTTTTTCCTCACAGGCAAAAAGTAGTAATTATTCCTTTAGTCCCTGAATCTACAACTCAAGGAACTGAAACAGTGAAATGTATGGTGAATTTGGGGATGAGACACAATGGGGTGATGAAGAAACCTTGGAATTACTGAAAAAACCCATAAATTTGTATAAATCACGCATGACCGTGCTTCATCACACCTAGCAGGAGAAAGGCTAAGGTGCTCTCTAAAGGAGTGGAGTACCTTGTAGATCATGTAGGAAAGAGAAACTCCATGAAAACATCAGAAAACCCGTATAAATCATGGGGACCTGAGCCTCTGGATGCCACTTTGTGGTCCATGTGGCAGCTTAATTAGACAAGAAGATGAGCTTTCTCATTCTCCTGTGCACACAGTGCTATTCCTGCGGTCTCCTTGGCAGGGAGGGCTGCTCACCTTGCTCTGGTGCCTCTGATTATCACAGCTGAGGACAGCATTTGAACAGAAATTAGTGTCTTTTATTTAAAAATGTGTATTTAGGGGTCTTTGTTTGAAAGCTATACTTAGGAAATGCTAAAAAGACGATTCAATGTGCCTATTCCACCCGATTCTAGGAGCTGAAGATAATTTTTGCTAAGCCCGGGGTGATATTCATCTGTTTCAGCTGCTTCACATCTCCTACACACACTGATTTGGTAATGAGCTGTCGGCGGGGTGGGGTGGAGGGGGGTGGGCCATAATTACATCTCATTGTGCCATCTCCTTCCTGCCACTCCACTGCTCTGAGGTCCGTTGCGGACATGCTGGTGGGAGCAGCTCCCTCCGCACCATTGCCAGCCCTGGGCAGAACCATCCGGCTGGTGTCATCCTCCACGCAGATTTGTTTTAACTGGGGCAGCTTATATTCGAGGATTAGACATATAAAAATATGTACTCAAATTCTGCACGTCATTCTGAGCGGCAGGTAGTCTGTGTGGTCCATTTTTCTGAGGCTGAGGTACACAACTCCCCGGGAAAAAGGGCAACAAGGGGAGGAGGAATGGCAGAGCTCCCTCCTGCCTGCTCGGTCGTGTCTGTTCTGCTCCTGTGAACAGGAGGTGCCCACAGCGTGAATGGAGTATTCCAGCAGGTCATCTCCCAAGCACACGCGGTGAAGGCCCTGCAGACCTGCTAATGAAGCTGCTGATTGCTCAGGTTGAAACCCTGGCAATTAGAGCCCATGGTGAGGACTAGGGCTGTGGTTTGACTGGTGTCCTCGTCCAGGGCTGCGGATAGTGGGACACCCAGGGATGGGGCAGAAAGACACCCCAGGCCTGTGCTGGAAGGGACCGAGCCAGGGACAGTCCATCGACAGGGCTGGGATTCAGGACCCTTTTGTGGGTTGGGGCTGTCCCAGTCCCAGTGCTGGGGGCTGGGAGATGGTCCCTGTCCAGGATGAAGCTGCAGCTCCCGATGGTCTCTGGCTAAGCCCAAGGATTTGGTTGGTAGTGGTCCTGGGCCAGAACTAGACACAGCGCCCCGAGGCTGACAGTTGAGGTTAGGGGAAGACTAACTGACAGACCCCTTTCAGGTTTAGGGTGGGCTCTGAGGGTTTTGGCTATTCCCAACCTCTGTGTCAGACACATTTGGAGACCTCAGGTAGGACAGACAGGAGGGGATGGGCCAGTGCACTAGCTGTTACGGCCCCCTCCCTTCCAGATCTGCACAGAGACCTGTTTTCTGAGTGTTAACACTCTGCTGTTGGCAGATGCACCTAAAGTCTGGTGGAACAGTTGGTGTAGCCCTCTGTACAGCCTAGGGCAAAGACACTCCGCAGAGCTTTGTGTTGCTCCATGAGCTCAGGTGGCCAAAGTCTGTGCCGTGGATTAAAATTTCCCAACCTTCCCAATGGTCTGTGTGGGGTCAGTTTGATGCCACATGCCAGAGGTTTCAGGCGATATTTTCCCTCTCTTTTTCCTTTAAAAAAAAGCCTTCAGAAGTTTTGGGGCTGTTTGTTTTGCCTCCATAATTCCTTGCCTTAAAAGAGTCCTACAGTTGAAAAGCCAAACACTGAAATGTTAGACTCCAGGAAGACAGACTTGACCTTTGCTTTCATGTACATACACTTCCCCGCAGAGTTTTTGATCATACAACTGCACAGACTATCTTCTGCAGGACCCATGACTCACTGAGCACCCAGTGGGATTTGGAAGTAGTTGGCGTTGTCCCCACCAGACCCTCTGTGCTTCATGAGCTGCAATCTGCCCCCGTTTGGTTAGAACGGTCGTGTCTCCGTACAGCCAATACCCATCCAGCCCTCGCAGGAATACACTGATCCTTCCCAAGCAAGCACCAGACAACAGCTGAGAATGAGGATACAGCTTTCATTACAGAACCAGTATTATTTTTTAAATGACTAATAAACACAAAAACATCTTGCAGTCTCGTGGGCCAGATCTTTATATAACCCTGTGATCCTTCAGCAGGGCTTTCTGATCCAGATACCGTTCCTCCCCTAACCGCCACAGATCAGTTTGCTGCTTTACTGAAATGCAACCCCAACAGGCAGCATCTGAACTGAATTCCTTGTTACTCCAAGGCTTGTCACTACACCACAAAGGCTGAGGCTCTACGGTGAGCCATCAAAAACGGTTCCTCCCTGTTCCTCACCCTGCCCTCCTCCATTTACAACCCTTTTCATTGTAACAGGGAATGTCACTGTGGACACTTGGGCTACTATGTTTAGCCTGGGATCCCTGGCAGCACTAAGGGGGAGAGACCAGAGTGTTTCTTTCACGCGGTCTGTATTATATGGGCTGATTTTCCCCTTATCTGAAGAGCACTTTCTGATCTGAAATATAGTGGTGCTCCCCATCCCTTAAGAAGGCAGGACTCTTAGTCTCACTTTAACGTGATGAAGAAATCTGTGTTAGGGCAAGAAACTGAGCCCACACCAAAGGCAAACATCCTGCTTAGCAGACAACTCCTTCCCCACGATGCGTTGTCTGCAGACTTTGCTGTGCAGTGCTATCGGGACATGTCACTGCACAATGTCTCCTTCATTTGCTAAGAAAGCCTTCAAAACTCTCCTTACTGGATAATATAATCATTGTAATGGGACGTTGCTGTTTGAACCAGCTGCAGCCCAACGATGATATAGGATGGGGCCCATACTACAGAAAACGCAGTGACATTTCATTAAGCTCAGCAAGAGGCATCCTAGATACTCAGGAAGCAATTTGGCCGAGTTCTAACCGTTGCCAATCTGTCCATGGGCTGAGTGAGCTCGTAGCTATTTAAGGTTTGCCATTTTGACCTATACCATTTCATAGAGAGATCCAATTGCTCCCTTGGCAGATCTCCTATGCGGTCAAAACAGACATTTATGCACGTTACACACAGATGAACAGGTCAGAACCCATTATTTATTTGATGCATTTCACGTCTCCAAGATGTTAGTGTCTGAGAACTGTTTACAATCTTCATTCACAGATTCAAGGTTTGAAATAATTACCTAAAGAGCCCAGAAAATATGACTTGCTTCAGATACATTCCTGAGAAGTTAATCACAATTCTCAATATTCAAGACTCAGGCTGGCCATGGTTTCTGTGGTATTATTCTGCTCCTGACGGGACATGCTGGGTTCTTAGAATCAGATTTTCAGGGTGAATAGTCAGTTACAAATTCAAGAGGTGGGTGTAATGTGAACTCTCTAATTTTCACCTCAAAGTGGCTGTTTATCTGAATCTTCCTGCTTGGAAATTCTATCCCAAGCATATTCACCCGAAACACCCACGGTGGCAATACTTGCAGAGTAACCACATCCCAGACACTCCAGCTGAGGCAAATATAGCAAAGAAATACCTAAAGCTGATACAGAAGCAGTTGTCTTTCAGGGTAGTTCATATCCACCGAGTAATTGAAAGAAGCAAGAGGTAATACAACAGCCTTTTTCCTCTCTGCTTGCAGCAAACACACAGAATTTATTCATCATAAGCATGGGGTCTAGAAATTATTTTAAAATGAAACTTTAGCTCCGTCACCAATACGGCTGCTCCTGCCAAGAATTCAGTCTGAGGTTTGTCTGCCAAAGATGAGCTGCTCTCACTGATGAAACCTGCCAGTCCACCTTGGCAAGAAGGGCATAGCCAAAGATGCGACTTTGAACGAAGGCTTCATTACATGGTCTTTCTGTGTCAGCCTCTTGTCCCTATATTCCAGAAGCTGAGTTCATAAAACACCCTATAAAGAAAGGACAGACAAGGAGAAATCCCCACAAAACAAAGCATTACCTGATCCCTCCTGAGGGACCAAAGCTTTCACAACTAGGCTCCCTGCGCTAGTCTGCTGAACTTACAGATAAGGAATGTGTTCTTTTAAAATGTAAAGTGCTGGCTCAGGCCCTTTGGACAGCTATGAAAGAGCCTGTCCAGCCCTTAAGGCACATCTTCCAGGTTCATGGGTTTAGCCTGGTAGGTACCTGTTGTGTGTGATGGCTGGGAAGAAGTGTGGGGTGGAGATCAGGAAGGACCATGTGGCAGAAATTGCAAGCAGAGGCAGAAAGAGAAAAACACAGTGCCTGCAGGTATATATGAAGCTCATCTGGATTTGTATTCACTGTGTTTTGTAATAGGTAGACTTGAACTCACAGGTATTTTCACTGTAAGTTTATTAAATTCCATGTGATTTTGGGGAAATGAAATTTCAGAATTTTAACTTCCCCCCAGTTGTTGGCATGGCCTTACCCCTTCCTTGACCTATGCCTTTTGGGACTACTTTTACACCTAAACTTTCAAAGCCATATATTGTCTCTGGGTACTTAACACAGTTGAGGGCTGCCTTTAGAGAAGCTAAGCACCAGTCACTCCTACTGACTTCAGACTGAAAAGCCAGAATAAAATAGACTTTTTGCAGGTACTTTGTCTACCAAAGACTGGACTGACAATGGGTGGACAACTCTGAAGATTTAAGCTGTTGTCATGCTGTGCCTCAGTTTCCCCAGCTGTAGAAGGATGGTGATGCATAAAAAATTTAAAGTTCCATAAAGGTCTGAGACCTGCATGCAAGAAACTCTGATGTAAGTACGAACTATTTTCAGTCACATGCATTTATCTTCTGTAGGTGTTTGGTTTAACATTTCATTGATCTGTTTCAGAGACCATGTTAGTCCATGTATTTCAGGGAGGTGACAGATAAAATGTAGACCTGAACCAACTCTGAGATACATATCACAAATCTGGGCATCTAAAACCTGCAAGTCTACAGATTTATCTGTACAGATTGAGAGGGAAAATGATTGCTGAGCTTTTACAGTTCCTTATCTCTGCCTGATCAAAGTGGAAATGGACAGAGGGAAGTTTCTCCTTCCTGCTTTATGGGTGAAATTCACCCCAGAGCAGCAGACTGCAATCGATAGTGTTACACCAGGACCTTCTTGAGCCCTGAAATCGGTTGCCCAAGGTGCATCACTGCTGCCTTGCAGTCCTTGCATGCATGTATTATTAGACCATCAAGGTTTTCAAGAGGATGGCGGGGAAAATGAGATCACCAGAAAGGCCAGTGCCATCAGTGTCTCTAACCAGTGCCAAGCTATTCTGACTTCAGCCCAAGCAGTAGACTCTAAAAGCAGATTCTATAGGCAAGAAGTCACTCACCCACCCCAGGGAAATCTCCCACTTACCCCAGGCTAACTACTGTGACTCACAAGGCAAGCACGAAGCATTGCTTGGGGCTGTCAGCTCAGGGGCTGCAGGGGTGGAGCAGAGAGCAGCCCTTGGCCTGGGCAGTGTGTCCGCACTCTGAAACAAAGCCACAGCATAGCCTGCGTTCCCTTTAATCCAAGTAATGCATGCTAGTGATGAAATCAGCTTTGCCTCTGCAGGGAGCAACAAGTTAAGCAGGTATCCTATGTCCCCAGGAGGCATGTCTTGAGGTAGCTGGACGCTGGCAAAGACTACTCACCATCAGCAGTTTGACTGTTGCCTTGACAACATTAAAGCTAGTTCAGATGTGTGGGTGGGGGAAGGAAGACTGCCTGGAGTGTGGGACATAGTCTGCTCTCAACACAGAACAAGTCCCCAAAAATGCAAAGCCTTGGGACATGAGTCATGGCCTTGAACTCCCCTGCTCCCTTCTGAGGAATGGCTTTGCCACAGGTACGGTCTCAGGTTGTGACAGGGGTGAAAACCACCAAAGGGCATGTGAAGTGGATGTACCGTGGACCCTCCCGGATGACCCTGGTGGTTTTTGATGGCTGAGGACAGGAGCTGACGAACCAGGTCCTTCCTTTCAGGTTCCTCTGAACCCCCTTTACAGCTGTGCCTGCATTTGTGCTATGTTGCGCACTGCTGTAGCCTTTCACACTACGAGGGTTTACGCCCACATCGCATGGGAGGCATCTGCACAGGGGTTACCTGATCCTGGGGAGGGAGTAAGAAGGTCTGCAGGCACCCTGACTTACACCTACTTCTGACATACAGCTACTTCATGGGTTTCTCTGGCAATCACAGAAAACCACCAACACCCTCTGTACTTCTGAAATCCCACTGGCACACCCTTATCCAAGAACTGTACTCACCAGAACTGGGCCTTAAACAACAGATGGGAGAAAGGCCTCCCTTCTCAGCCGTAGGCAGGTTCCCAGTGGCCTGGCACTTGGACAATGAGCAAAGCTGAAGAAAAAGTGAAAATATTCTCCCTATTTCTCCCCAGTTAATCTCTCACTTTCCGGCCCCTTGTAAGAACTACCACCCATGTTTGGGGTGTTGACTTGCCTGCTTCAGCTGCACATTCCTACTGAAGTGGAAAGTATTATTGGTGCGAACAGGACAGCACCATAGGAAATTCCAGGCTTCTTCAGTTTCCTTTCTTAGCAGCATGTGAAGCACTGTTTTCCTTCTTCCTTCCTTCCAGTTTTGCTTTCTGCCTAGAAGAGAAGCCAAGATGTCTGATGGTTATAAGGAAGAGTGTGTGGATGACACTGACCCCATGCAGTTCCTGGCTCCTTCTGAGAAAGAGAAAACTGAAGCCATGACCAAGTCCTCTGACATGAAGACATCCTGCTGGATGAAGGATAAGAAAGGGGGTTTCCTTGCTGGGAAGATCCAGTCTGAAAAGGATGACAAAGTCATGATGAAGATGGTAATCAACCAGCTAAGCTCTGCTTTATGGATTCAACAGGAAAGCAGGAGCCTGCCACCCTCAAAAGAAGTGCAACCCTGTCTGAATCCAGACCTATTTTGCTCTGGTGGGTTACCTGATTTGTGGGACTCCTTTCCTGAGGCCACCAGCCAGGGGCAGTGGCAGCTAGAACAGACTTGGAATTGGAGGCATGTCCAAGAGATTGCCTTCCCATGTGGTCCATGGAGACCTGTGAGAGGTAACATCACCTACTTCCTGTTCCCCAACACTGCAGACCATCGTGGTGGATGATGAACCTATCCAAGGGTGTGTGTGTTCCCTGCCCCTCTGTCACTTGTTAAAAGCAAATGGCAAAGCACTAGGACATCTGAGTTCTCTGCTTTTCTGTGCCCTGTCTTCAAATTAATTCTCTGCATTTCTTTTTTCCCATTCATAAAAAAAGAGGGTGATACTGATCTGTGGCTGCAATGAATCTACCCTCACACAGAGCTCTGGGGGCTTGCAGGTGGTCTGGAAACTGAAATAAATAGCAGTGGGAGGAATAATTTCAGTATTTGCAGGGAGCATGGAGATTCTTGAGAGAACAGTGCAGTATAGCAGCCTCAGGGATCCTTGGCCAGGTGGGATTTCCCAGCCTTTTACTTCCTGCCACCTGCAAAACCAAACCATAGTAAGAAGTGTTTTATTTGGGTAAAACTTCGTGAAGAGGAAGTTACCCAAATAATGAAAAAGACGTGAGCATCAATAATTAGGGAGGGAGACCTGGTCTTTTTTCTCATGACAGCAATGAAGTATGGTGTTTAGTATCAAATAGAAAGCCTTCCATCCTGACGGCAGCTTCAGCATGCAGAGGCATCACAGCCTTTAAGGCTGAGAGCAGTGGTCTTGTCTCTTTTCTCTTCTTCTCTTCCCTTCCCTTCCCTTCCCTTCTCTTCCCTTCTCTTCTCTTCTCTTCCCTTCTCTTCTCTTCCCTTCTCTTCTCTTCCCTTCTCTTCCCTTCTCGCTCGTTTCTTCTTCATCATCTTCTTTTTCTTTTTCCTTTCCTTTTTATTCTTTTTCTTTTTCCTTTCCCCTCTGCCTCTACTGTGGGGGTCAGTAAAACAATTCAGAATTTAAAGACATAAAAAGCAGCTACATTTGGCCTTGCAGCAAAAATCCTGTTATTCTAGACCTGTGGGATTCCTTCAGTGGCTTCCTATTTCTCCTTCCAGCTTCCTCACTGCCAGAGCTCTGGATTGTCATGTCCCAGCTTGTACCTCTGCGCCTGTTTCCTCCTCCACAACTTCTCACCCCGAGGCTGTCCCTACCCTGCAAGCATTCCTAGCCTGTCTTATGCTGCCCTCTATCCTTGGAATAACCTTCCTCTTCCTACAAGCAATAAACTTCACTTCTCTTTCCCAGGTTTCTGCTTGCAGATCCCAGCGTTGCCCTACCATTCCCCTGTGCGTCTCTCAATCCTGGCATGTCCCAAAAACTCTTTTCTGGACGACTGTAGTACTAAGCACTGAAAACTGCATTACACTTTGCATTTGGAACTGAGGAAGTCTTCTGCCTGCCCCAAATCCACAAGGCTGGACCTCTGTGGAGAGCCTTTAGTAGGGCTGAAGCTGACAAGGAATTACTGCTTACAGCAGCAATTCAGCTTTCTGTGGGAGCTGACTGACAGAAGATGTATTTACTGGGCTGCTCTGGATGGTGAGGAGTGGTAGTTGTAGTGTTGAGCATCCTGCTGATGCTGACTTTTATCTTCTTGTTGTAGGAATCCCTGAAAGATCAAGTCATCCAGGTGAATCCTGTTCTGGAGACCCTCCATAAAGCTAAAACTACAAGGAAGAACAGTTCCTCCTACTTTGTAAGTACCAGCCCTTCACTGATAGGTCACTGGTAGGTCATACAAAGGTGTTCCCTTGGAAGAAATAAAAACAAAAAATATTTTTAAATGCTTCCTCAAGCACTAAACTTAGTTTATATTTGCTACCATTTCACATGAAGCATTATTGGTTCCCATTTTCTGGAACTAAGTTTGTCAGTCGATTTTGTTTTGACTTCATGTTTTTATATGTGAAAAGAAAAAAATAGTTTTGATCAACCTCAATTCAATACCCTTTCAACTGTTTACTTCTGCAAAGATTCAAAATGCTTTCATTTTTTTAGATTATTTTTAATTTTGAAATTGTCAGTGAAAATGTAAAACATTGGGGGTTTCAACTGAAGTCTCATTCCTCTGTTTCTCTGTGCTACATACTTCTACCATATGCTGCAGAGAAAGGAGGATTTCTTTAAGCTCTAATACAGAATCTAAGAAGAAAGAGGTTTTTTATAGATCTGATCTTTGAAAAGATTAAATTTCCTCTCACTGACTTGCAAATTTGCCCCTACAGGCAATGCTGTCTGTCCCTGATGAATGCTCAGAACCTCTCAGCTACTTTCTGTTTTCCTACAGATATTGCAATCTTGATTAACAGACTCATCTTTTATTTTCTCATCTAGGGCAAATTTATCTGAATTCACTTTGGGAGCATGGACAAGCTGGCTAGGGCTAACACTGAGAATTGTAAGTAAGCACATAATTCTTTATATTAACTTTGCTTTGGATTTTTGATTGTTGAATGGACCCTGTTCCGATTACATCAGGCACATGCAAATCTGAAATTAATTCTGTTAACTTGCGGGATTTGCACTGCTGTAAATGAAACTAAAAGCTGCCCCTACTTCCACAGTGAAGTTACATGCTTTAGATGATGACAAATTTATTTCTTCTCTCCTTAGTTGCCTATGAGACTCTGTGAACACATAAATGGCACAATGCCTCCCCCAAAAGCTGTACACTTTTCATTCTACAATTATATTGCAACCATTACTCACATTCATCAGTACAGCACTGTAACTGCCTTGCAACCAAGACCCTAAAAATAGCTATCTAGGGAAGGTGCATTGTTCTTTGTTTGCACACGTGTGTCCAAGACTAAATTGAGAACCACAAATCTCAGCTCTCAAGGTAAAAAGACCCTGACACGTTTCCTGGCTAAAGCCCTTTAGCATGCAGAAAAAGGAGAGAGGAAACATATGGACCAGTTATTCTTTAATGTGGGATTGTCTGCATCCCTCCTACTTTCAACTCATCCCAGATTTGCATCACACCCAGAGACCATATGTTGGATTTGCCTCTCTGGACAGTGGGCCAAGGCAAGTTCAGGTTGTTTACTGGCAGGTTGCAGCTTCTTCCAGCCCAGCCTAGAGAGCAAGGGCATGGACAGACCTTCACTGTGCAAGCAGCAGGGCTGGCACAAGGGCCTTCTGCTCCCTTGCTGGAGCTCTGCTGGCAGATGGGATTGTATGAATGCTCCCTGAAGTCACTTGGACTAACTAAAATTGACAATAAAGGTGGTTTGAGTCAATCCAAATTTGTCTGAAGGACTCACATGATGCCGATCACCAGCAGAGCTATATGGACTTCAGCTGAGAGGCAAAGATGAAAAATGCCCAGCCAGAGCTGCCAGCAAGGTCTGGTGCTTTGGTGCAGCTGAATGAATTGATACAGTGAGGTCTAGAGAAGGATGTTTTCTGTGGAGACCAGAAGCCAAACTAGGCATGTTAGTGCCTGACAGAAGGTACGGACAGGGTACAAAACATCCTTTCCAAAGCTCTTCTCAGAAAGGGCTGTATAAGGACATGTTTCACAGGTCAATCTTACAAACCATGCACTGGCAATTTACAGGATGCTTAGAAGTAGGATCCGTTAGTCTGGAGATCTGTTCCTGAACCCAGCAATGACAAAACTGGACAAGCGATGGCATCTTTTTCCTCTATTTCATTAGCTGCCAAAATAGCTGTAGTAAAACTTTGGCCAGTGGGAATGTTATAAAGCTTAAAACCATGCTCTGAGAGCATCATTGAAGGATACTGTGGTTCTTGCTGCACTCATAGGACCTTCAAAGGACATTGCTAAACGCTGATTTCACTGATATCAAAAGCAAAATTCTCACTGACAACCACAGGACCAAGATTTTTCCATCTCTGCCTACTGACTACACCTGGATGCATTTCCTTCTGCATTCCAGGTCTGGAGAATTCATGTGTAATTTCCCAGGAAGTAGCTAAGAGATATTCTCGTATCTTCCATCAGATTCTTTCCAAGAAGAAACTTAAACTTACTCATTTGGTACTTTGTGAGCGTTATTTACTCCCTTTAATGCACACACCCCTGCTCAATCCTGTTTCTAGAATAAGAAACCTCCTCACCAGAACTGTACTTGGCTAGAGATCGAAACAGGTACTCTGCAGTGGGGGGTTGTTACTAATTATCTAGGAAGAAGAGGATTGCAAGTGACTTTTCCTTAGGCATACAAGTGAGAAAAGAAAGCTGTCTTCCCTTGTCTTGATCAATGTATGGTGAGGTCCCGCTTGATCTGGCAGGGCTGCCACTAAGGTAAAAATGATAATTTTCAAACTGACTGACTGAGCTGCCTCATGTCATTTGCTTACATCTCCTCAGGACAGAAAAGACAGTCAGGACAAGTTTTTCAATACTGTTGAAAAAGTTTGGGTGTTCAATCCCACTTACTTTGACGTGGCTGCTATCTCAAAAATCTCCTAGGCAGCCTAAGCTCATCCCACAAAAGCCCTTTTTCTTAAGTGATACACTCAAAACATGCTCAGGAGGAAGTCAAATCTACAAGAACCCTCAAGTCTCCAGTCCAAAAGCTCATGTTATGCCTTGATTCTACTGATGGCAATTGGTGCAATCACCTCTTGGTCTGTGTCTTGCTGCAGAACCTGCTTCTTGTGCCCATCCTCATCATTGCCACTGGGTGCGTGAAGGTGTGAACACAGCAGACAACATGGATAATGGGGAAGAGCCACTTCTCACTAATGTTAAATCTGAGAAACATCAGTGAAATTGAAAATACAGCAAACAGGAAGCTGCCCCCCTCTGCCCCCTCAGCCTAAGTTTCCCCTAGGAATAAAATTCAGCTTCTTCAACCTGAGGATAAATAAGCTACTGAAAGAGCACTAGGGATAGCCCGAAGATTTGTTCAATTGTCTGTGAGCTGGAGCCTGAATGTAAAAGATCTGCTCCAGAGCAAATGAGCTCGACATAGGAGTTTCTGGTTAACATTCAGCAGCCTGGGGTTTGCAGGACTTCAAATGAGCTAGTTACAGGGTTTGTTTGAAGCCTAAAAACTGACAGATCTGAAAGCTGAAGCAGAGACCATGGGTTAAAACCTGCTCTTCTCACATACATATGTAATCTCAAGGAGCAGCTTTTGTAAGAGAAAGACTTGACCCTTTGTCTGGTTTTGACACACATTTTACTTTTTAATATCATTTTGAAGAGTATCTGTTACTGAAAAGAGCTTATTGGGAATATCTGCTGGCTCCTGAGACTATTATTATAACCAGGACTTGAGCTACAGAGAGATCAAACAGTCTCCAGCTGCTGAACTTATAGTGCCCTTTCTAGCAGCTGTTGGTATTTTACAGCTTCCAGGATTTGTACATTGCAAACAGGCCTTTTGTACAAAGCAGATATGATTTTCATATCCACTGAGACAGGCAGTCCCAAATCACGGCTCACGAGTAACACACTGCAAGATTCTCCGGCATGCTGAGAGTCATGTGCTCTCCCTTCTCCAGGCATGCTGTGAGAGCAAAGCACAATGTTCCCAGCAGAGCTACACGTCCTCCCTATCTGTGCTAGCTGAGATGTGGGATATTTTCTATGAGATGTTGCTGCTCAGGTCCTGCTGATTTTAAAAAGCACGGTGAAGAGTGGAATGAGCTGATATCCCAGATGATACGTTGCGTTTTACTCAGGTATCAGAGATGCTTAGAACAACTGCTGTCATAGCACATGGCTCTTAGCTAACATAAACCAGCATACGAGAGAAAAGCAGAGTGCTGTTTACAGCAACATTAAGCTATTCTGTCCCATGCTAGTCTGAAAGGACCTGGCTGGTCAAATTTCAATGGGCTGGAAAATTATTTTAGATATTTAGCACTATAGGCTGGCTTCCAGCTTATGGTGCAGATTAAGAATTCCCTTGTGTGGGTCTGTGTCCCTTCTGCCAGGTGGCCTTTGATGTCCCGGGCTCCAGTCCAGAAGAGCAGAGCTGTGTTTACAAGCTGACAAGGGGCATCGTGCGCTTGGGCACTGTGACATTCAAGAAGAAGCCAAGAGAGGAGCAGGTAGAGGTGGACAAGATGGAGATAGGTAGAGATCTCACCGTTGGTGACAGCAAACCAGGACAAAGTCAGCATGCTAACAGATCAGCCAGTTTGTTAAGATTGAAAAAGCTGCTAAACCCAGACTCATTATAAAATGACCTTAAACAACACAGTGATTTTTTTTTTTTTTTTCAAATGAACAGATGTGCTATTGAGAGTCAGAGCTGGCATTCACAGCTGCCACAGGGCAGCAGACCTAGCCAGATGGCTGAGCTGTCAGCTAAGGACTTGATCCTTCTTTGCTGAACAGCCCTGCTTTGCCGGTGTTTTTGGAGCTATGGTGGAGCAAACAGGAACATACCTCCCTGATCTTACAGACACAGAGCAGTTGCTGCAACACCTTGTTTGAGGTATTATTGCCTCTGCTTCAACCAGCAAGCTCTGCTGAATGGTGTGTGTGTGAAGGAACAGAGCTGAGACCTGCTTCCCTTCTGTCCTTCTCAGTGGGTTCCCAGCAGGGCTGGAGAGCTTGCCTGCCACTGAAAGCAGAACCTGAAACGGTTTTCCTGACTATGCAGCAAAGGGATGGGGACAATGCATGATTTTCTTCCTGTTACTCAGATTAACATATTAATCTTCCCTCCGATAGTGGCTGACAAAGTTACTCAGCTCATGGGTCTGAAGTCTGGAGAGCTCCAGCTAGGACATCACCAGGCCCAGGGTGAAAGCAGGGAACAAGGCGCAGCAGGAGGGCACCCTCTTAGTGCTGCAGTGCCAGAACTAGGGATGTGGCCAGCACACACATGTTCCTCAAGGCCGCTGATGACCAGTCAAGGCTGCTGTTAAAAGAACCATCTGGGCAAATCACACAGCTTCCTCAAGCCCACGGGAGGCAAAGGGGAAGGGGAAGAAGCTGCCTTTGAGCACCATGGTGCATTACATTGGCACAGGAAGTGTGGCCCAGTGCTGTTTCTGCCATAGCCCTGTCTCTAATCCCGAGTAAGCTGGAACATGCACTCAGGGAGGTCAGACATGAGACCATGCCCTCTGCATGAACAGATCACATCAAACTTCCACAGGTTTTAACATCCAGCAACAATGGGGGAAGTACTTTGCTGGTGTAAATTAATGTGATGCCTTAAAGAAGTACTGCAGCCAGAGACTGGCTCTGCTGCACAGAAATGTGCATCTCAGAAACCCTTTCCAGTAACAATTAATTGAAAACACTGATTGTGCAAATGTCCAACCAGTGACACAACAGCTGAGCATTTTAATGTGCAAAGAATAGCAAGGCTGCCTCATGACTTTTCAACGTGTTGCCACTGGCCTTGATTAAAAATACAGTCCTTATAGATATTCTGAAAAGGAACAAAACCCCAAAAACTCAAGCCAAGGCTTGTTTTGAGTAACACAAAGCTGTAAGAAAGCTACCCAAAAGGCACATCAGCCAAATGATTAAATTCATTTTTGCTTCTGTTGCTTACGTGTTGCTGGCAGAGCCAGAGTCCTGCAGTTCACTGCAGCTTGTCTAGTCTTTCCTGGTGCATGTGACTTGCCTCTCCGCTGTGTTGTCAAGCAGCCATGCTAATACTTAGCAGCGGGAACAGTATTTAAGCATATTATCAAACTCCACCAGTTATTCATATACTCCAGTGCACAGACATACTGACAGAACATGATCAGAGCATGAATCACAGGCCCTCTGCTCTATCTTTTTTACACTCAGCAACTATTTCCTTTCTTTGCTATCAAGTAGGTTTTGGAAAATGACATTTGACTATGCCAAAATATGCTCTGATTGTGCTTGGTTATACCAGTCTAAGCCACATTGTCCCCTCTGTCAGTGTATCAAAGTATGAGCCTAAGAGGTAAAAATATAATCTCTACGCAACATCCTTTCCTTTGGCAGCCCTGCAGAATCATTTATTCAGGGTAAATGGGCTTTCCTTGGTAAGGGCCCCTTATGAGTCCCAAGGAAGTGCATTAATGCTATTCCCGTGCCAGCACTAACTCGCTTCCTTTCCCTGTACCCACAGAGCATTCCTCCCTCTCTCTGTGCAGGTTAACAATCAGAAATCTGCTTTCTCGTGCACGGCTGCTGGGCTGTTCTCTTGCTGTATTGGAACTGGTCATGCCTTTTCTCCCCTGCTCCTTTCCAGGTGTGACACAGTATCGCAGGGTGGCTACAGAAGAACGAGGATCCCCTGAATAAAGCAGTGATGGGCTTGCTTCAGAAATCCACCATGGCCCTGCTCTGGGTCCTCTTTAAAGAGGAGGAGGCTGCAGGTAGAGTGAACATTATGTGGTACAATCAATACTGTTAGCTCAATGAGTCAGCAAGCAAACATCATCTGTTCTTGTGCCCAAGTGCTTCCTCTTCATTCTTTTGTGGAAATGATTAAGCCTGGCACTGTAACACTTGTCTTCATTCAGGTAACAGCCTGTGTCTGCCTCTGCATACTCCTCTTCCACGCTGAAAGACAATCTAGCTCTGTCCTTGAAAATTCTGCCCCTCCAGCACTAGGAGAGGCAGACGGTACACAATGTGTTCACTTTGCTCAGTGAAGGCACTACCCAGCGCTGCTGTGGAAACATGCTTGCACAGATGGAAGCATGAGTGCAGTCCCAGCTTAATGACAGGCTACATAATCCCCTCCTGGCAGTCAGTGGCCTTCTGCTGCCCAGACAAATGTCAGGTTTCTATCAACCAGAAAAACTCACTGCCTACTAGGATTGTCATCAGCCCAGCCCAGGACTCTGCAGTTGAAAGGTAAACGGGAAACAGATTAGGAAACTGCTTTTCAGACTTTGAGCTATCAAATAGGCAGGGTTGGATCCTGTTCCTACTTCCTGCATGTGCAACTCCACCTCAGCTTATGATAAACTGGTAAAGGAGCACCAGCATAAGAGAGAGGAGACTAACTTACAGTGTAAAAAATTGTGTATGCCAGCATAATGTGAATGCAGCTTCTCTTCTTTTCCAGGGACTATGTTCACTTCTGGTTTGAGGATTTCTTTAGAGTAGTAGACAATGAAAGAACAACCTCTAAACCAAAGCAGAGTGCAGGTAAAATGATACATATTTTTATTTGGTTAGTAGTTTATCCAGACAGCATTGAACTGCTAACTTAAGTCAGTTAAGACAGATTTATGTTGGAGGCTACAGTACTACTTCAGTGTGATTCCTTTTCAAGAGCATCTCTCACATCTTCTCTGCAATAATATTGATTTTAGCTGGTGGCAGCAAGAGACAGGAAAGCGGGCCCTCTTCTGTGTCTGCCTCCAACTTCTACTGGGTAAGCAATCATCCATGCCTTTGTATTCAAACTACCATCAATGCCTTTTTACTGCAGCAGCAGCCTAGTCTCTCTACCTTCAACCCTGCCCAAGGCTGGTTAAGGCCGTTACACTGATTTTACCAATGCAGAACTAAAAGAAAGAAGGGTGGGATTCAGTTACAGAAACTTTGGCATCTAGTGTCACTGGTGTGATTTAAAATGCCCTCGGGTATCTGGGACATGCACAGGGAGCAGAGATACAAGACGGTGTAGAAGAAAACTGTGCTCTTTGGTAGCAGTGGCTGGTGATGCATGAATGCATCTAAAATGTCCCTATGTTTAGGCAACTGTAACCCTTTAAGAGACTTGCAGGGTCACATGGGAAGCATATTAGGAAAAATTTCTTCACCGGAAGGTTTGTCAAGTATTGGAACAGGCTGACCAGGTAAGTGGTGGAGTCACCATCCCTGGAGGTATTTAAGAGACATGTAAGTGTGGTGCTTAGGGACATGGTTTAGTGGTGGACTTGGCAGTGCTTGGTTAATGATTGGACTTGATGATCTTTACATTCTTTCCCAGCCTAAATGCTTCTATGACTCTATATGCCAAAGCAGAGAATTACAACCCAGTCTCCACATGCAGGTGTCATAGTACTTACATTAGCTATCATGAGTGCTAGAAACAGGACAAGAAAAGTGTAAAGAAGCCTGTTAGTATTTTGCCTTGAAAGTCATGAATGAAGAGGGGAAATATATTATAGGGAAAGTCTTCTGCTACCATTTCTGCAATATCCAAAGCTGAATGCCAACTGATATGGTTATGGACAAGTTCAATGCAGTCCTTTCAGACATCCTTATTTGCTTTTATTATGCCCCGTGCTGCCATTTCACCACTCTTGATCACCGACAGCCATGTGGGAGTTTTCACATAAGCCCCAATGAGGTTACTGTGTGCTGCTTGTGCTCTGTAGCATGCTTCTGTCCCTAGAGCATGGTCCACCCAGCAAATCAAAGCCAATTGCTGTTAACAGTTCATGGAGCTATTCCTCTAGGCTTGCTGGTGGAGAGCAGGACTTTCATTGTTAACTCTTTGTATGATGGTAATCCCCGAAGGAACAGTCATACAACACTATAAGCCAGAATCATGAAACTACATCTATCTAAAATTGTTTCAGGTTCACGCCATGCCCAAGGTTGCTTCCGTGCGTGTAACCCTGTTCCCCTGGGCCACAAAGGACCAGGCTCACTTCTTATCTTGTTGTGTGAGGGGGTTTGGGGCTTCTTTGTTTGCTTCCAGCTGTGAAATGCAAATGACTTTAAATGACTTTATAAAACAGAAGGTTTTCTCTCTCCAGCCTTGGTAACTCCTGTCCATTTTTTCACTCCATTCCTCTTTGTCTCATTCCAGGAGAAGCTGAACTAGCTTCTGACCATTTTGCACAGCACATCCCCACATTTCACCCACTGCATTGTTCCAAATGAATTCAAACAGTCAGTAAAGCAATCCTCAGGCAAAGCCACACAGTGCCTTCAGCACAAGCTGTGGCTGGCTGAACAGCAGACCTTTATTCGGGAATGAAAGAAGTTGGGTCATGACTTCACAGACTACCTTGTATCCTTTCAAGAGAATGTTAGTCTGAGAGGTGCTTCCAAGCGCCAGTGCTAGAAGACAGGATGTCTAATAAACCTCTCATTTTGTGAGAGTAGCACAAAAAATTAGGAAATGCACAACCTGGAACTAGACAAATTGGCACCATTAATTATTAGGCTGCATTGCCTCCTGCAACCCTTTTTTTTTGCAGGACCAACCACAGAAACAGTGTGTTGCAGAGGGGAAAGCACAAATAAGTTTTCACCTGTGATATATAATAAAATGGAAGGGCAAGTAATGGAAAGCAGTGAACAGCAAACAACTCTGCTATGAGTAGGCAGTTACTCATGTTGTTTGAATTCCAACACTATTATGCACATCTTCCACTTTCAGATGATGGAGGTATGTGTCCTGTGCAGTGATCTTGTCCGTGAGAGATCAGAGGGGGAGGGGGTATGAATGCTTACTTCTAATGCTTCTGCATCCCCCTCCAAGAACTTTCACTTTGCAGAGATGAGCAGAAACGTCCACCAGCTTCCCTACCACCCAGGATTCCAGTGCCAGGCCTGTGGGGCTAGGAATCTAAACCAGACAAGATCTTAAGCAGTGATTAGCCTTTCTGCACTGCTGCTAAGTGTAGCTCTTACATCATTATACCTGTCTTTCTCATTTTAGATACCAAAGCCTGAATCCCAGCATAATCCCTCCAGGGTTTGCAGACAATAGGGTAGCATCAGTGTTGCTGCTTGGCTCTACTGACCTGAGGGAGATGGAGTACAGAATTGGATATAACAAGGTACTGTTTACTCCTACCAAATTGAGCTAAATAAATTGATGGCAGTTATGACTCAGCATGCCTTTGGTGTAGATATAGCTGCAGAGTTAAGAGTTTCTACAGCAACACACTTCCTCATGCATATAATGTTCTCTCTTACACAGGCTCCCAAAACTGACTTTTAATCAGACAGTACAGTTAATATAATGCAAATGAAGTTCACCTTCAGCTATGTGATAAATCTCACTTGCTCTTTACTATTCCTTAGTCAGGCAAAAATCCCACTAACCTATCATTTATCCAGTTTAAGACTGGAAAGAAAAATGGAGAGAGACTTGTAGCTGTCTAATAATAGCAGCATTTATCATTAATTTTGCACATATGTTTTTGTTATAACATAATGAAAGTAACTACTGTAACAGCCAGGCAAAAGGGAGCATTCTGTTCTTTGCAAGAATCTAAAATGTGCATTTTCCAACTTTTATAATAATTAGAAAATATTCATCACTCCTCCAGCCTATTCTATCCTTAATTTTCAACTTATTGATGGAAGTTAAAGTGGGCCAGACACTGTCCCAGTCTTACTTTTAAAGCCAACAGCCACAAGATTACTATTATTATTTCTTCAATGTTACTGAAACTACTTAGTGCATTTCCTGTCACAGGAGAGCACAATATATATTTGAATTTCATCAAGGAAAAGACTTCTGCCCCTGCTTTACTACTGCCAATTAGCTAGATCTTATGATGATCTTGATGTTATTTTTTACAGCTAGACACCATGGGGATAGAAAAGAACTCCAGGCAAATCCATGCCAAAGGTGAATGGAATCCAATTCCTAAATAGTAGTCTTCCATTCCCACAACCTGCCCAGACTTTATCCTTTTTGCAAATGTAAGCAGAGATCCAGACAAGATCACAGCAGAATAAAATCAATACATAAAGGCCAAAGTAGTAAAATATCCTCATTTCTAAGTGCTAATGCACAGCATGTCCGGAGTTTCATAGTCCCAAAGGCAACCTAGAACTCCAGGTTCTAACAGTCTCCTGTCTTCCAACATATTTTTCTGTGCTGGAATCCTGACCACAATGAAAGACATGGGAGACGAATGTCTGTCAAAGATCATGACCATGCTGCAATGTCATGCTTATGGCTTCCTGATGAGGATTGAGTACAAAAATATGCTAGAAAGGAGGTATCCTTGGGGAAAAAAACTAGGAAGTATTCTGTAAATCCAAGGCAGCATTAGAAACCAAACACTTATGTAATTCTTGTACTAGCAAGAACCATGAAATGAAACTGGGACTTATAAGTTCTACATCCCAGTACACAGCAAAGCAATAAAGATTTCCTGCTTTTCCTACATGACTCCCTGCAGTAGAATACTGCAATTAGACAGCTGGGTAGCTCTGTTCCTCCTGTGCATCCACTCCAAAGACCAACAGCCGGAAGATCTTGTAATTTGGTACTGAGCATTATCCTTGTCAAGAAACCCTAACTCACATGGTGATGCTGAGTCTCCTGGAACTCAACCACAATACACACACTATGAGTCACAGGATTTTGGTTTTGATCTGTGTACTTTTCTGTCACTGCCTATGGTATCTGTGGCTGCAGGATAGAGGAGAGGAAAGACAGGATGCAAAAAGCACCCAATTAGCTTCCAGTTTATTTGTATATTTATACATTTTTATTTGTATATTTCCAGCAATATTTGTTTCTTCTAACACATAAAAGCTTCAATCTCTACCTTCACAGTAGCATTTTTTAAACAAATTCAATTCTGTTGTCCTTCCTATGTCAGCAAACTGTTATGATGACTCTTGCATGCCAAAAAATTCAAAATGTGGTGGGCATTGAGGCCTACCCCATTTGACTGAGTCTGCATACAGACTCCAGCATTCTGCTTTGTACAATTGAGTGTGAACACTTTGAGTCCTCCTACATACACTGCCTGGAAACCGAGTTGTTTCTAAGCCCCACATGTACTGTTCGCTACAGGCTAGGCCTGATGGCAATTCAGAGGAATGTCCAGAAGTTTCTGCAGCTGTTTTTCTGGGGAGGGTGGAGATTGTACATTAAGGCGAGGAAAATACCCTAAGGTTGTCCTGTTCTGCAGAATCAAGCAGTGGCAATTACAGGCACTGAGAACCTTGGGATGTCTGGGCAGGGAAGACAAGGTCTGCGAGAAAAATAACAGCCATGTTGGCTTAAGTGAAGACACTGATAAAGCTAGTGACTTCCTTGTTAATTATTAACAGGGCAAGGGGCCTGAATGAATTCTTTCCAAACCAATGCCAGAAAAGGTAGTAAACAGAGAAAGCACTGAAATCTGAGTCTAACCCTGCTGCCTCCAAGGAGCAGAAAGAGAGTGTCCTCAAAATTCAAGACCTGGACTTCTCACTTCTCAAAACAGCCTAGAGAAAAGCAGTGAGGTTATGAGCATAGGAATACAAGATTTCACTACTCATTAACATTTAAAAGCAGAAACAAAGATGCTTGGTTCACATCTCTTAAGCAGGACCACACTGCCATCATGAAAAGGCAGTTCCAGCTCAGATTCTCTTCACTTAGTCCCAGGATAGATAATTCAGTGGGTTTTATGGTACAAGAGGAAAGAAAGTGTTGACCAAGATGCTCAAGCTTAAGTGAAACAAAATTATGTTAAAGCCAATTTTCCACATATAGGTGAAACAAAATCCACCTTTTTACCTGGGGACACACCTTCCCAACCCCAGCGCCAACCAAATGAACTTCCACAGCCTTAGAAAGAATGAGCTTTCAAACAGTTCTGGTCCCATTTGGATTGGTATGTAACTAGATCATTAGAAGAATCATTCTGCATTTATATCTGCTCAGAATCTGCAATACAGTCCTGATTTCTATACTGGCACACAGATCTGCTTCTGTGAACCATAACGACCTTTTCTAGGAGTTGTTTTGCGTTATAGATATGAAACCCTCTGCACTAAACAGGCATTTCAGGAAACACCAGGCCTCCCACTGGTATGCAAAAAACACCAGGATCTGATAATAAAATTACCACCTCAGGGCTTTGAGGGACCATTATAATAGACAAGGCTTGTTTTGGGAACCTCACTGCTTGAACTCCTTACTTCCAGGTGAAGCCATTGCTGAATACAGCACAACAGGAGGAAGAAATGTAACTGAAGGAACTGACTGGATGTGAGAAGCATCATGGCACACTCGGGAGCTCTCAGTCCACACAAAAGAGCAGAGGAGCAGCCAGCCACCCTCAGCCCGGAGAGGAATGACCTCCCCATGCAACTGCAGGCCGAGTGTTATCAATAGGATGGCTAAAGGTTTAGCATTCATTTAGTCAGGGTATTGGCTTTCTCAAATGACTCATAAGAGGCTCCTTTTCAGAATATGGAATGAATAAATAGCATATGGGGATGATGCATGAGAATCACACACAGCCTGACTGTATCTTAAATAAAGTTAAGCCCTTCAAAACCAGAGGAGACTGAAAGGCCTCATGATTAAAGCAAAGGAGCTGTTGTCACAACTCCCAAGTTCTGTTCCTGTCAACCACTGATGCTCAGCATGATCTACAGCAAGTCAGGGTGGCATCTTTTTAAAATGCAAACTGTTCCTTAAGGATCTATGTATGTACAAACAGATTTTTTGATGCTTAACTTTAAAAAGCTATGGCCTGAGTCATGAAGATTCAGATCAACTATAACAACAGGTATGATAACAGAATCTTAATAAACTCTGCAGAAGAGGCAAAATCTTGCATTTCTTGCAAATGGAAGTTTGCTGCAGTAAGAGGCAGGAGCTGTAGCAGCTTTCCATAGGACGAACACCGGATTTCTGCCTCTTCATGAGGAACAAAATAACTTGTTGAACGCTGAGGAGTGCCTGGCCCAAACAATGAAATCAAAGATGGACCTACTGAGCCAGATCCTGGATACAATAGAGCTGAGTGCCAGCAAGTGGATGCTGCAGGATTAACTTGGTGATTAGAAATGTGACTTAGAAGGGCTGGAGACCTCCTTGGCTAAAACTGAGACGGAAAAGCAGGTATGAAGCATGACAGAAGGGTTTTTTTTGACTTCATCATTCAGAGAAATAAATCCTGACAACCATTACTGCTCCTCCAGTCAGAGCACCCTTTGGGATGCTCAGAGTCACTCAGCTGATCTCCCCTACAGTTTCTTATATTGTCTTCCAGCATCTCATATGACCTGGGATGGATTCAATTCTACACTTTACCCTCTACCCCATAGCAATAGTCATTTACACCACGGTTTCTAGGGATTCCTCTACATAAAGACATTTGCATCTCCTCTACATTCTTCATTAATTATACCCACTTCTACAGGGCAATGCTGGTCAGCCTGTACTTATAAAGTGCCCCTCTTCACAGCCATGTAACTCCTTTCCACCTAGCCTTGGGGAACGCTTCTCCCTCTCCTGCACCTGAACTGTTTTTTATTTAATATAACTGGAGAAGTTTTAAATTGGTATTGTAGGAGCCATGTGGCTGTCTGCTGCTTCTTCTGAAGTCAGTGTTAACATCCACAGGATGTTAAACTCACAGATGCCTCATATGTCTCAGAATTTATTAACTGAATCTCAGATTCCTTCTAAAGAAATACAAGTTTCCAGTGACATTTTGTCCCAATGCCGCTAACGGCTTGTGTGATCTACAAAACCTGTGTGATGTTCCTTTTCCTGTCTCCAGGCATTAGACCACAGAGTTCGAACTCTGACTTCAGATCCCTCTGCTCAGAATGACTCGGTCACTGAATTCCAAAAGAAGAGGGCTTTGGAGGAAGTTCATCAGGCAGAAGTAAGTGCTCCATTTTTCTTTACTCTCTCTCCCATTCTTCTTCTCCCAGTCTGGGGAAAGGAAAAAACAACATTGTCTGCTTGCTTAAATACTGTGAGACTACAGTGTGCTGCACAAACAGGAAGGGGGACGTGTTTTTCTAGGTATTAAGTCATGGCAGCACAGTGAAGTGTTGCCAATTTGTGCCACTGCCTGAAAGAACTATGTGAATCGCTGAGGGCGAGCACGATTCTTCTGTAAGAGTCAATGCTGGACTGAGTTCCTGTGAGCCTATTGAAAATGCACACACACGAAGTGCACGCCGCTTTCAGGAAGCACCTCAGATGAATCTATTCTTTGGGTTTTCAGTCTGTTGCCAGGGCAAGGTAGTTAGTTTCTCACCCAACCCAGTGCACTAGTCTTGATCTCTCCCTTCCTAGAACACCGCAAGGTGACAAGAACAAGGTGAACCACCTGACCAAGAACAACAGCAAACCTACCACTCAGATGAATGAGGTGAGGTGCAGTTGCTATGGTCTATATTTTAGATGGTGCTCTCTGGTCTTTGTTTTTGACATTTTGGGCCCTTCTGCTAAACACCAGCTACATGTTTGTTACAAACTTATTTTTCACAGCTTTGTTCAACTAGCTGGAGGACAACTGGGAACAAGAAAAGAGGATCCATGGCAAGGTGAAAAAGGCTCATCATAAAGCACGGTGACCTCAAACTGACAACTGCTAACCTCAGTGAGATGACATGAGCGAAACTTGGAAGATGTTCTAAGGAAGTAAGTGTCAATTGTAACAGAATTTCCCAGGGTAGAGGATCCTACTGGGTGCAGTTGTGCTATATCATAGCTCTGACAGCATTAGCTGCACCTGAAAAGTCCCTTGATCATAAAGGTACTGGGAAAATCCACAGTTACACCGTGATCTCTGCAGTATTAACCCAATGACAAACAGAGGTACAGTTCAGTAGTTCAGGCAAGCAGAATCAGAAATACAGGATTTTGTTTCCTAAGTCTTGCTCTGACTCACTGTCTAATATTTGTAATTCATCTTCCACACTCACCCACATATAAAATGTGTATAATCACTGGGAACTTACGAGACTTAAATGATTCATGTTTATGTAAGGCCTTATGATCCTCAGATAAAAACTGTTCTAGAAACGCAAAATATTATCACAAATTAGAACTTTATTTTAGTGTTTCTATTGACTACTTTAGTGATGGGTCTGCCAGCACTTCTCTGACAAAACTCCCCTTAGAAATTAACTTCCTGGAATACAAATATCCAACTCCATAGTATCCAAACCACTAATTTACCTAGTTAAAGAGCTAAGTAGCTAAGGCAATGTGTACAATCATTAATAAATACTGGCAAGCTTTGCTAATTCAGATTCTAACACAGCACTCCACAGGGAGTACCAGATACTCCTTCAGAGCAAGGCCGCTGGGACACTTAAGTCGCAGAAGAAAAACCAAGTGCTGGTGGTGTTAGTCCTTCAGAGCTGCAAATGGAGACTCAGCTTCCTGTGGTGCTTGTGCCTTTACTCTCAGACTAATTAATGATGGGGTAAGGAGAAGCTTCAACAAAGGAAAAAGGGACTTATGTGCTCCTACTAAGGAGACAGGACCTCAACCCACTTTCAACAAAGATTAACCTGTTCACTACAGAGTAGAAACACTTATTTGGCTCAATTAATTTGCTGGAACATCCTACCTTTTCTTACCCCACAGCAGCTTGCTTACACAGCTTTGTCTTTTCGGTAAGGCTGAGTTGGCATAAAAGATTAATGCAGGCCTTTTAAACCTACCCTGTTAAAATGGAGTCTGGAGCCTATTACTCTTACAAGTCTTAAATAACAGAACCAGCTGAGATCTAGCATTTATTTTTCCCCAGGTAGATTTTGACTTCTTTTTTTCTATAGCAGATTCTGACTACTTCTTGATGAGCTTCTAAAACTCCTCAGCTTGAAAACATTTGCCTTTTTAGCTTCCAGTGAATCAATAGTTCAGCCAACTCTGAGATCCAACCTGTCTTATGTATTATCCGCTCACTCTAAGCTCAACTTCCTTTGAAGTCTGGGGAACTGTATGCTCACCGCAGATCTCCTGCCACGCTGCTATGGCCAGAAGAAAGCTGGAGGGACCTCCTCTTCTGCTTGCAAGCAGCCAGCAGAGATGGCTGATAGACCTTTTCATCCACATTAATGCCAAAGGCTCCTGCAAGGTACTCTCCTCCTCACTATGGAAGGAAAGTTGGTAAATAAAACCAGGAATCAGGCCACAGCTCACTGGATGCACAGTGTTACCATTCTGAATTCAAACATTTCTTTCATTCAATGTATTTTAGTACCTAAATATTTAACTAAAAACTCAGTGTTTCAACAGAAGCTTGACCCACAAACCTAAAATGCAGCTATTTCATGAACAAGCCTCTATTTCCTTCAAGTAACCAAATCAGCTTGATTATATTCCTGAAGGCCAAATTCCAACATGATACAGGAAGTGAAATATGCTGCAGATAACATCAGTTGTCTATTGAGACACCTGGCCAGGTCTTTCCTGGTTCCAGTTGAGGTACTGGGGAACATCAACTGCTTTTTTGGCTCAGTATTCCCAGCTGTAGATCATTCCCAGGAAAGAAAAATCCAGTAGAGCTGACAAATATATAGAAAAGAGAGCAAAGAAATTAGGATTATTGTTTGTATTTCCAAAATTTCTTTCCCATCTCTTGTTTATAGACACTGCTGTTCTGGTGTGCACCCTCCAGGCCCATATATTGTAGTTGGAAGATGACCTGGAAGCTGAACGTGCTTTAAGAACACAGGTAACAGAATCTAAGGAGTAAAAAACTCCTCAGAGGAGTGATTACACCTCTGAAAAGACCTGACGACATTAAACTACTAATTCAAAACGAAAATTCCTCATGAAAGAGTAATAAGATGGACAACATACTTGAACTCTAGTTTTAGCCTATGCAAACTCACTGTTATAAACTGCACATGCTAGTCCTTTCACAGAAACCTCTGAAGAAGGCAGTTACTGACAGGGCAGTGTCCTCCACAAAGCAGAGCAGCAGGTCAGGGAAAATGGGCATTTCTCCGTCCTGTGCTTCAGCTATCAAATAACTCCACCCACTTTTAATAGTTCTGTAGTGGTGGATGGATCTACTCTAATAAATCTTAAGTAAATTGCCAGGATGTAGTTGTTAAATATATAATCAGATTCATTAACATGGAAAAGCCTGAAGAGAACTTAGTCCCCAAAAGGTTATATTTTAACAGAATGCTCTGAACACATTCTAATGACTAATACAAATTAATAGCAACAATAATAAGTAACATTTCCATTTCAATTCACTTTAGAAATGCGAGCTAATTAATTCTCAACCATACCAGGAGATAGGTCAGTGCTGTTCAACACCTTGCACAGGTGGGAAAACAAAAGGTAAAGGAACTTGTCCAGTGACAGAAAAAGCAGCAATGTCAGTTAAAGCAGAGCATAGGATTTGGGAATTCCTGTTCCCTCTACCTCACACTTGCTATCATTGTTTCCAAAATGGTTATGCTTCTAAATATACCTAGGCTCTTTGGCACAGAATAAGAATTTCTTCTCCTCTTTCCCACTAGGTGGAGAAACAAGGAAGATTGCCTGGAAGAAGCTGGTGTTGCAACAACCACTCAGGTCAGACACCTTCCCAGCATCTGAGCATCTTATCTCTCCTCAGAGAATGAGAGACATCAATGGGACTCTCCAAAGGAGAAGCATCTTCAGCAGCTTCTCTGAGCTTGTAAGCGGGCCAGATCCTGCAGACCTCACAACGTCTCCTTGGAAGGGGCAAAGCACCAAGGCTCCATGAATTTCACCGTGAGCTTTGTCATTCCAATAGAGCTGGAGTGTAAGGGTATCAGAGATTCATTAGAAAGTTGCTACTTCAGAACCACACTGTAAAAAGAGGCGGCAGAACTGTTAGGTGCATTTTATATTGTTTTGCAAGGAAAAACAGATGGCCTGCAGTCCAGAGAATTACTCTGAGCTTTAGCAAGGAGGCATAGAGATGGTTAATCTCTCTGGAAAATACCAGCCACTGACTTTCTATCAAAGATGGGATTTGTCCCAAATAAAGAGACTATTACAGCTAAATAAAAGGCTTCCAGAAGCCTTTCTTATAAAGCATCCCTGAGGGCCTTACTGAGACTCCAGGGCTGCCAGATCCCAGCTGACAACACATACTTGGCCCCTTCTCAGGTCTAACAGAATTGCAAGCGGAAGCTGGGCTGCTGAAACTGCTCCTTGAGCTGGGGGAGGCAGCCCTGCAGAGCAAGGCCATGGGCTCTACGCTGTGCAGGAAGCACACAGTTGCCGTGGCTGAGATGACAGAGCTCATGGAGAAGCCCCAGAGTGAAAGCAAAGCTAGATATGGACAAATACATCACAAAAGCAGAGATGGACAACCTCAGTGCAAGCACGGAGTCTCTGCAGAAATACAGAGTGAGACACCAGCAAGGAATTCCTCAACAAAATACCAATGCAGCCACAGGTGCAGCCATCAGTGCTAGGCAGCATGCAGCCTTCTGCAGGGGAGCTATATACTCCAGATATAGTATATAGATACCAGAAAACAGCTGTTTGCAGGTGGTGCTGAACGCTGCCTGTCCTGGCTGATGGAGTGGGCATCCCCCTCACTAAAGATCAGGGCACTCTGCACTCCCCCTGGCTATTACAGTCATCTCATTGTAATTACAACCAACTGGAACAAACTGAGTTTGCAAGAAAGGGAGGATATTTTAGCCTTTCAAGCCTTACTCAGCATTGTATGGCTGACTTATCTCTTACAGCTGAACTCAGATGCTCATGTTCACAAGCTGGAAGATAACCTGTCTGAAGCCAATGCCCAGCTGGCTGAGGTGGAGAAGAGCCAAGCTGAAATTAATTCCATCAGGCTCCAAGGTAAATTCCTTGACAGCTTTGTGCAATGTTACCTCCCTCTGATCCTCCTCTTGCCTACATTTCATCCAGCTCTGGAAGCACTGCCCTGTCTCCTCTAGCAAATCTGCCCTGCACTTCTAGCCTCCTCTTTCTCTCCAGCCAGACTGAATTACTTCCTCTCCTGCTTCTTCATGCAGTTTTCTCACAGCTGAAAACAGCCAAGCGAGCTGGGAGCAGAGGAATCTCAGAGCAAGCTTTACCAGATTGTCCACATAAAGTGTTCTTTCCCCTTGCAGGCAGATGACTTCAAGAGGCAGCTGGATGAAGCGTCAAAGGTACTGGGGAACATCAACTGCTTACAGAGGTTGTTGCTGTCATGGGATATGCAGTGCCTGCTCTTTTGCATGCTGTCCACTTCAGAGTAACAAATCTTTTGTGTTAGCTCTCACAAAGGAAAACTTTCTCATCCAAATTAATCTCTGGGCTTGTTACCAGCTGATCTTGGAGGCGGTGTGGTGGGCATGAGCCTTGTATGGATACGAAAATAAGTTATCTCCCATGAGTCAGCAGCAAAGAACAGAACACACCTCTTGGTTCTCAGTCCACTGCCCATTCAGTGGATCACACAGCAGTTTATTTGCATAGATCACACAAGTCTGGCTCAAAATATACCAGTATTTCAGCTCTCTGCCTGACACCTGCATCTTGGAAATTTCTGCTTGTCTCCAAAGAGTAATTCCAGTACTGCACCTGTATATCAAAAGTCTGGCAAGAATCCTCTCTGTGTTCAGAACAATCATGAAATGGGTTTACTGTCATAATTCTTTTGAAACACTGTTTGAGAGAAAACAGTGATGATGACAAGCCAAGTTCTGTTTTCACTTGTATGAGCTCAATTCAATTTACCGCAGTACAGCAAAAAACAGGTATGGGGAACAGAAACTTGGCTCCTGACCAGGGAGATATTTTGAAGCCTGAGATGCTTCTAGCTGGTACAGAACGGAGTTGTTCAAGTGGGGCACTCCCGTTCTGGGAGTGAGGTCAGTGTATTCATCCTTCCAATACAACAGACGCATAGTAATGGCTGTGCTATCTCTAGTCCTGCACTGCTGCTGTAGTGAGCCTGGCCAACACCAAGCATGATTTGGATGTGATGAAAGAGTAGTTGGAGGAAGAGGAGGAGAGCAAAGCCGAACTGCAGCACCTAGTCTCTAAACTCAATATTGAAGTCGCAGTCTGGAGGACTAAGTACAGGATGCCATTGAAAGAACCAGAGCTGGAAGAAACCAAGTGAGCACTGAGCTTTCTGGGATGGGACTTTCAGCAGTGTCATTATTTAGTTTGGGTCCCGAGTCACAGCTTATAGATGCGACCTGTCAGGACTCAGTTTGGCAAGACAGAAAGTGAAAGGCTCCAGTCAAGAGGAAGAAAATAACACTTGCAATAATAAGCAGTAACTATTGAGACCTAACACTTGCACCCTGACAACAGAAAACCAACACCAATCCTTTCTGATAAAGGCTTGAGTTTGGATAGCCTTTCTTTATTCCAACAAGGACTTTACTCTTCCAGCAGCTCTACAAAAGCCACTAGCATTTTCTAAGAATAAAGCGAGCATCAAACCAGATTAAACCTCTTAGAATCCAGTCGTTGAGATCTGGTATTACAGGCTCGAAGGTGACCCAGTCTTTGTAAGCAGTCTCTCTAACACAGCAAACAAAGGTGCTTTCACATAACAGCAACAAAAGCCAAGGCATCTGGAGGGTGTCAGTATGTGCCTGAACAAACTGAGACAAACAGAATAAGCTACTACATCTCCATATGACTTTGTAGAGACCCAAAGATATTCACAAGGGAGGGAGTCTACTTCGCCGTTGGACAACATCCTACCTGAATGGAAGGTGGAAATATCTATCACCAGGTAACAATCCAGTAATACAGACCTGAGCTGCAGCCCAGTGTGCCATATCTACCAGTGGGGGGAAGAACCAGCCATATCCTAGTAATGGTTTTACAGTCCCTCTTCTGAGACTGCTGCCAGGATTTCACCTTTTCATTGGTGAAAACAGTGATGGTGGTCTAGGAGATGAGGGCTGCTGATTCCTACCACTCCTCACTCTATGAACTACTCACCAGGATATTTCTGCCCTCCTTCCCTCAGGACAAAGTTCTGTGAGGCTTCAAAAAGCAGAGAAGACAGCCATATCAGTCCAAGCCTGGGTTTCCAGTACAGAGAAAACTAAGCAGAGGCTTCAGAACAAAACAGAAAAAAAAAAAAAAAAAAAAGTGGAGGACTTCACTGTTGACCTTGAGAAGGCAAGAAATGCAGCCATTTAAGAGTGCATCCAGCTCAAGCCTGACCAGCAAGATCTAAGAGCTGGTACTGGAAGCCCTGGCAGTCTTTCTGTTAACTCAGGTCAGCTTTGGACTGGTTCCTTATTTCTGAATATTTTAAGATGTCTCTATTATAAACGCCAAGTAATCTGTATGGCCATGAAAAGCAAGGCTAAGATTTATCACATCAAGAGAAAACCCAGATGAGAGCCGCAGCTAATTCCTAGGAGCACACAGCATGCTTCTCGTAAGCTCATTAGCTGACTTCCAGAAACAAGAGTACAGCTAAAGCAAAAGCCCTCCTTTACTGCAAGGCAAGGTATTCATCTTCTTTTTAAGGTTAATGATATCCTGCTTTGAACTTTTCGGTGTTACAGTACCAGTGGGCTGGCCACTAGTTATTAACTACCATACTCAAAGCAGTTCTAAACAACATGTAGTTTAAACACTAGCAACGAACATTCTTTCATTAAATTAGTACTTCTACTCTTGCTAGTGTTTGTGTAAGAGCATGAATAGTAGTGCAACTGTTGGACATTTGAATAAAAATGTTACTTAAAATAGGCACAAAGGCTGCTCCAAATCCACTGAAGTCCTTGGGTATCTGCCAATGACTGCAGTCAGCTTTAGAACAGGTCTCAAGAGCCGAAAATCCCACATACAGCATTACATTACTGAACTGAAAAAATCTGTTTTACCATCACTTCTTTAATGAAGCAGTTCTTTATTCTATGGTTCCTGTGGTGTGCTTGTCACCATGGTATCTGAATGCACGTGTGGATCATAAGGATATGTAGAATATTTGTGATTAAAAGATCCCAGGAAAGAAAAATGTACCTTTATTCTTTCCTTTCTTGACAAGCAGTTAAACACAGTCTAAAATAGTCTGAATAACATCTTGTTTGTAACCGAATTGTCTTTGAAATAGAAAGAGTCACACTAATCAACCCAGGCAATTACTAACAGCACATCTGCACAAGGAATATGTGAAGTGGAAAACATTTGCTCCACAGCAGCATCATTATAACCACAGGAGCAAGGAAGACTATCACACTGATGGGAACTGGGTGATCTTGTTAAATTCCTAATGGTGAGGAAAGAAAGCCTTGTAAACATTTTAATCATCTATTCAGAGTGACCAAGAGAAACTCTGCCAGTCATTAGAGTGGCTGCCAATTTAACTGTGACTAGCTGGCAGGACATGCAGAGAAGTGAAGTGTAAAGGAAACTTGTGTCCAGTGAATGCTTGGCTTTATCTTTCCAGGCCAATGTTGCTTGTGCTGCCCTGGCCAAGAAGCAGAGAGCCTTTAATAAGATGCTAGCAGAATGGCAACAAAAAATGCAAAAAGCTACAGGAGGAAGTGGATAGTTCCCAGAAGAAATGTACACAATTGAAAATTTTGAGCTTAAGACAGCCTATAAAGAATCCTCGGAGCACTTGGAATCTGTGAAGAAGAAGAACAAGGCCCTTCAGGGTAAGTACTGGTTTGATGTTAAACAGCTCTGCAAATCATAAGCCCCTTGATTCCTACTGAATGATCTCTTGTAGTGTCTTCCAGTACCAATTCCACCTTTCTTATTTCTAGCAGTGCTATCACTCTCTGGGGATGTGCATGTGATGCACTTAAAGTTACAGGTTAGCTTCTGCACTCACACACGTGACACCCCTCTCAGATTACCCGATTGTAACTAGCACCTGTATACTGCTTCCAGGGAACCAACTCTGGGGTAACATTCAGGGTTGAGGTCCTTTCTGAACCCTCAAAATGTGATCACAATAGCAGCATAGTTGTACTCGCTGTTACACTAGGAAGCCATCACTCCAGGTTGGGCCACATATCACCACTGGAGCTCCACATAAGGGGATAAGGGACTGGTTACAGCATTAGGCTTAAATAAGACACAGGCTGCAGTCCCAGTTCTGGCTGTCAGCGTTCTCTCTAATTCGGAGCAATGCACTTAGGGGACTATTAACAATGGCCAGCTTTACCCTGGGAAGATGACCTTCCCTTTAACCTTTAGCAGGGAGGATTAGGCATCTCCAGGCGTCAGTTCAGAGCAAGTCAGTTAAACTCCTGCTCAGTGTCTCCCTCTTTGCATCACTTCTCCCTCCCTGGCTGTACAGGGAGAACAGCTGCCTTGGCTTCTTTTTTTTTTTTTTTTCAAACTACTTCTGTAAATTGCAAAAATCGATCTCTTACAAGAGGCTGGAAGACGACACTATAAATATTTAGAAGATGCTACAATCTGCTGCCCTTGTGGCCAACAGAAAACAGTGATGGACTCTCTGGCACAGACCCAGTGTTTTCTGGGCTATTCTCCCCCAACCCTTTGCTCTGGCCTACATGCGCTGGCAGAGCGCCCCATTCTGCCATAGAGAGATGGTGTGGTGTCCTGTTTTCATTTTGTAAGAGCAAGCATCAGAAAGAGGGAGAGGGGAAGGCTGCATAAAAACTGAAAAAAAATTCTCTTGATTTAGTGGGCTTCATTCTTCCACCTCCATGAACACATGCAGCTAGCAGCGCTCGTTCAGAAATCCAGGATAATATCTCGCAAGGAAAGAAAAGGGCAGCTGATACAAAGCGACTGGAACCATTTAATGCCATTTCCATTCAAAGAATCTGTCCGATGCACTTGGTAAAGTTCATAGTCCTGAAATAAACCTATCATATGAAATATCCGTTTTCTTCCCTAGAGGAAATTAAGGATCTAATCAATCAGCTCGGGGAGGGAGGGAAGAGCATTCATGAGCTGCAAAAGATAGAGACTGGAGATTGAGAAAGATGAACTGCACATGGCACTGGAGGAGGCAAAGTCTTTCCCACAGGTACCAGTGCTACAGATATGAGAGCTGCATGCCAGCCTGGTGCCTGCTGCCCACATTCTGTCAGATGGATTTTGCACGTATAACCCCAGAAAAGGGCATTATTCATCCTGTTGCACCTTTCCTTGCAGGCTGGAGAAAATAAACTGATATACATTCAGCTTGAAGTGGCTCAGGTTAAAGCTGACATCAACAGGAGATCATGAGAAGGAAGAATTCGAAACAGTGATGATATAGCATTAAGCCACAGGCAAAGGCTGCAGCATGGAGGTTCTAAGTTAGACACTAGGAAAGTTTTATAATCATTAAGGGGAATTACTCCTCAGGCCAGATTGTCTGGAGGTTACAGTCTCCATTATTGGAAGTTAAGTGCAGTCTGGTCACACATTATCTAGTGGGACTGATTTAGCAGGAGGCAATCCAGATTTTAGGCAGTAGATTTTTAAGATGACCTCTAGAAAGCTCTCCAGCCCTAGGTTTCAAAAGAAGGTATTAATGAATGGCTTGGTGCCAAATCCTGGTGTATCAGTTTTAAACAAGTTTGAAAAGTTAATGTATTTTTATTACTTGGTGGGCAATAATTTGATAGAAAGGCTGGATCAGACTCAACATAACAGAATGCTGTACCATATGCTTCACTGGACTCCACAGAAATAATCACCAGCATGCAATTGAGTCTCTGCGGGTGAGTCTGGAGACTGAAGCAAAAGGGAGTGATGAAGCTCTCAGGCTCAAGGAGATGGACACTGACCTGACCAGCCTGGAAATGCAACGATTGTGCCAACAGGAACAACAGTGAACTTGTCATGACACTGAATAAACTGCAACAGCGGGTCAATGTAAACCGGGAAGTGTGGAAGCAGGTCCCTGGATGGAAAAGCACACCAGTTCTATTTTATAGCTTGAGCAGCAAAGCAGTAGGCTATGTACTCTTTAAACAGACACCTTAGACAAATTGAGAATTCACATTCAAAAGCCCTGGTTCTCCCACTCAACACCAATTTCAATCTGCAGTCGTTCCAACAAACCTTATACAAGACAAGCATTACTATCAGCTTTTATCAAACTAGAAACCCAAAGAATTATTCATACGTAATTAAAACAAAAAAGTTCTCCCTTTAAGAGAAATTGTAATTGCTGTTTGAACAGGATAGCCAAGAAATGGACTAGAAACTGAGATGTAAAACTAGAGCTTCCTTTGGCTCTTCATTTCTAAAATTAAACTAAGTAAATTAGTAAAAGGCTAGTCTCTTTGTTGGAATAAAGTGATACAACTGCTGCCAAAAATCTAATTTTAGCACCTTAAAGAGTAACAACAAAGATTCTCTCTATACACATGTATAAATACACACACACTCAAACCTAACTTGGCCTCAGTTATATCAGTCTCAGTCAGAAGTAATTCTTGTAAAGCCAGTGTGGCTACAATGACATAAGACAGGCATACACGATACTGGGATCCAATGCTGTGGGTTTTTTTGTGGAGTTTAGTTTTTGGTTTTTTTCCCCCCTTTTTTTTTTAATTCTGGCATCACCTTAAAGAACAGCTTTGCAGAAAGTCCTGCTACATTCCAGCTTCCTCTCTCTTCATGATTTACACTAATCTTTCATCTGCTTTCAGGACCTTTGGATCCAAACGGATGAGGATGCTTTGCCAGCACAAGGAGCTGCAGAAGCGCAGTACCTGCCACCCCTGCCCACTACAGACAGAGCTGGAAGAAGTGTAGACTGGCCAGGAGGGCAGCAAGCACCCTCGCAAACTCCAGAAGCAGGCAGAGGCCATGGAGAAAACATAATGAACCTAATGTCCATGTACAGAGAAAGCAGAACTATGCAACAGCTACCTTGTCAGAGTTTATGCGTGTGGTTTAGCATTAAATCTTAACTCTGGGTAAGATGTGCAGGATTAGGTCAATAATGGATAAATATAACAGTGGTCTGTAAGATAGGTCTCATAACTACAGAAACATGAAGAGCTCTGTCTTTAGAGATATTACACTGATAGCAGGACTTTAAAAAAAGTAACATCTTGGCCCAGCTTTGCTACTAGCAAGGCCTATGAAAAGACTTCCAGCAAACTTGGTGGAAGAGCTAAGACAGTGCTGAGCACTTTTGAAAAACCCACCTCAAAAAGGACAGTGTAAAATTCTGCCTCCATTGAAACTATAATTTTCATAGTTGTTTCCATGGTGCTCAGATTTCTTCCATAGACTGTAGCCCACAGTGAGATTCTTTTTAGTGAAATTTCAAGCATCCTTGCATTACAGACTGCAGTATGAAATAACATACCTGCCATTTCATTTTGTGCATAGATTTAAGAAGCTACTTTAATGTTCACCATTACAGCCTGCAGTTCTTTTCCATAAAGACCACACATGTCAACATTTCCAAGGAGAAGAGTGCAACTTCTGGAAAGGACTGATAATAATGAAGCATTTCTCAGCTGCAATTATTGAACATCAGTCATAAAAACTGAGTTGTAAATGTGGCTTTCATTCAAATAGGTTAAAAAATGCAACCAATGCATTCACTTCCAAGTGACTGATAATAAAAGGATACATTTTTAGCAGCTGAACTGCTATCTCCATACCAAATTTGGGGGTTTAAACTTATTTGTTATACAAAACCTACATAGCACAGAACTTGTGCAGCATTCGGGAACACAATGGCACATCTACATGATGTTATTTTCCTGAAGAGCAGCTTGTGTTGCTAGAATGCAGTTTTTCTATTAAAACCTTCGTAGTTCTCCTGCATTAGAGTGGTTTTTTTTATTTATTATTTTTACAGCAGCAACAACAGCCCTCCAATGATTCATATCAGTAAACTGTAAGCACTAAATGAGCTGTGGGGCTCATACTTTCCATGAGATAAAAAGACACATACATATCATAAACTGCGGAGCAGAGACTGTTTGTTGAGAATGCCATCAAACACAGTTTCAGCTGGGTCTAAAGCCAGCTGCTGCAGCATAACTTTGAAATAAATAATATGGGTATATAAACTTAAATTCATGCAAACAAATTCAGGAAAACAGACCCAGAATCAAGCCCTTCATAAACAACAGGGTCTATTTCTGCCTCAGAGGTGTATCATTTTAGCTCTTGTTTAGCGTGCAAGTAAATACACAGGTCCTAACGTTCTACAACACAGATCCCATGGGGATGAATCCCACTTGGCTTAACAGTGAACAATTTTATAGAAAAAACCCCAAACTCTACAGAAAACCGTGAGGCACAAATCATCTCTCTGAGAGTCAAATGGAAGAGTTGAGCAGATATGACATTCTGGGTGTCTAAGACTTCTTTCTGCCCTCTAGAATCAGTCTGCTTGCTTTAAATGAAAGCTGAAGCCTGACCTTCAACACACTACTAATGAGCATGAGGAAATCATCAGCGAGTACTGAGCAGCTGATGAGAGAGCAAAGAAAGCTGTGGCTGATATAAGTCACCTCCCCACCTTTCTGACCTTTACATTGGTAGCTGGAAACCTTAAGGCATATACTCCATTATTTCTCTCCAGTGCTGATCTGAAAGCACAGTGTTAATAATACATGTTAGCACTTCCATTGCTTTTTATGATCCTGAAAAGCAGAATGCATGTTAGCTCACTGATTGCAGCCTGGCAAAATTAATCCACAAAAGAAGAAATCCACTTCCTCTCTGCCTCCCTGGTAATCTATATCACAGATGGCACCCTGAGGAATTCCTCCATTTCCTCTCGATTTGTCCCTTCTTTCACTTGTTACACAACTCCACTGATCACACCTATCAGGTCTCCGACAAAGAGTAGGCCAGCTTCCCTCTCTAGCTAGTCAATGGCATTCGTAATTGGCACAGAGGGGAGAAAAGTTGCCAGCACTGAGCAGATTGCTCCTTTGGCACTGTGCTGACAACTGGCACTTCAGAAATATCACAGCTAGCTGTGGATTTAATGCACAGCATTTCCTCCCAGGGTGAGGCTGAGCCTTCTGCCACCTTTGTGTTTTCAGCTACAGCATATTCAGACAATATCATCACCCTCTATCTACAGCACAATCTCAGCCACCCTCTTTCCACTGAAGGGTTGAAATAAAAGCCTGAAGTGTCATTAGAACTTAATAATAGGTGAGGATAATACCTTTGACTAGTCAGTGGCACTAAGCAAGCATGTCACCACCTGGTTTACGGTCCGATCTAGAGTTGCCCACGTCAGCTGGGATTACTTCCACTGATTTCTGTGAACCGTGGATCCAGTCTTCAGAAAGGCAACCTACAATACACAGAAGAATTGAAGGTATGGCAAAATTCCTCAGAAGGTAACGCACAGATATTGGGTTTACATATTCTAGCTTTCAATGATCTGTATAAATAACTGTGCTGTCAATCTGTTTCATACCCTCCTCACAGGCTTCTTGCGTGGCAAGAGATCTGTGTCAGGAGCAGGATCATTAAGCACACCTGGAAAAGATTAAGAACAACTATTAAATTGCAATAGAAGACCTGTAAGTCAAGATGGATTAGGTTGAGCAGCTAGCCCTGAAAGGAGAAAAAAAACCCACCATCATGAAACTCCAGGGTAAGAAAAACATGTACAAATATATCAGAAACATCATTCCAACAGAGCAGCTATGAAACACTTTCCCTCCACATGGAGCACAAATATCTGAAAAGAAACATTTTCATTTAACAACCAACATGTCCCAAAGGGAATGCACTAATTTAAGGAAATCCTGACTAGGCAGAAAAGATGCACGTAGGAGACTCTCAACCCACTGGAGCACAAGAGAACTTCAGCACTTTGCACCCTGCACAGAACTCATCAATCAGTATCTTTACGGTACTTGAGTACAGCAGTAACAAGCCACTGGTATCAGCAGCTGATCTGCACCCACAAAGGAGAATTTGCAAGGTGTACTGTCATCAGTCACATGACTTGCCATTTATTTTTCAACTGCAACAAAACCCTAAAGCACGAGTAACTTCAAAGTCCTGGGGTAGGTACCATCTTCCTATTTCTTTTGCTGATCCTCATAATTGCACATCAATTATCCTTCTGCTCCTTTTCACATTAAGGAACTGGAAACAGGTTCCACTCCAAACAGAAACACTGTGTGGAGACTAAAAATTCTGCATAGTAACAAGAGACCTCTAAAGGAGCAGGTCTTCCACAAAAAATGGCTACAAAACCAAATGGTGCCTGTAGGAGCAACTGAGAAAGATGCAGAACAAACTGTAAACTTAAGAGGCAAACTGAGGATGCTGTACATATTCCCTGCTCCAGCTCACTGTTTCATCACCTGTGAGTCAGACTCAATGATTCTTATGCATCCCTTCCAACTTGCGATATTCTATGATCACACAATTGCACCTTGGGCACACCAGGGCCATTTTGCCTCTCCAAAACACATACTGCAGGAAGCACACATTCAATTTCAATGTCAGCATCCCTAGACTTGTAGCCCATGTTAGACTTGCACGCACCCTTTGAGACAGTCACCTGAAAGTGTGCAGCATTCTCTACAAAGGATTCTTCTCCTCTCCCTTTGCAGCCACTTCCTATCCTCAATTATGGTCTCTAATATGTGCAGAGACATGAACACACAATTTAAAAAATACCTAACTATCATTCTTCAGGGTCATGACTGTAGTCTTCACCTTGATGTTGTTAGGCACAGATACCAGACATGTTCCGCATCAGTTTTTCCCAGTACAAAGATTTCTCTTGTTAAATCAATCTGTTTCTGGTACAGGAAAAGGAGGCTAACCAGAACCTGGCCAAGTAAAGGAAGACCATATATGAACTGAACGATGCAGAAGAGATGGGATGGCTGAACCGGCTCTAAAAGTGCACACCAGGCATTGTGTCTCAGCAAGCAAAGGGCTAGCCTTCTGGGGAGGTTATCCAAGTGCCTCAATCCTCTCCCTCTGGTCAGCAGCTCAGGAATAGGCACCAAAGCTGGAGCACACATATTTGAATCCACCTGCCATGAATTTATTAGAGCAGAAAAGGGCGTGGGATGAAGTTGAGGAAAACATAGGTGTGTTCTCAACACCAGCTGACTCATGTAGTTCCCTACCAAAGGGAACAGATATTTCACAAGTCTCTTTATGCACAGAGATAAGTTCTGAAATAGCTAATGGTTACTACAGATGTGTTTTCACTAATAGTAAAAGAGAAAGGGGAAAATAACAGCATGCTTTTACTTTCAAAAGTAAAAATTCCAAAAAGCACATTAAGGGTTAAGTCTTTTATCAAGGACGCCAAAATTGCACAGCAAAGACCACTCTTAGGAAAAACCCCACCTCATCCTGGCATGATACTCCAGGACATTTCTGTATACTCTAGCAGTCTAGCAGGGAAGACAGGACCAAAACTATACAAAGTGAGTACAAAATTCCTACACCCTCTCATTCCTCTGTGGTAAAAACGAAGGGTAGCACATCATTGCTTCTAAAAATGATTTCTTTCCATAGCAAGAGGATTGACAGGCACATGCATAGACATTACAGCATTTCTACCTTCTTTATTAGCAAGGTTTTGAAAGGTAAGATACTACTGCAACACCACTTCAATGTCCTCTTTTCTTCCAGAGTACTGTGTATCTTGCCAGGAGCTGCCCATTGAAAAATTGCTATAGTACTGATTAAAACAACAGGTTTGAAATCAAAGTGGCCTACATAGGAAAATTACTAGAAGACAGAAAAAAGTGTGCAATGATCTGCGAATAGAAGAATTATCTGTGTGTCAGACCCAAAAACTTGCCAATAATACTTCTCAAGTGTACCTGGAATGACAGAAGACATCCGGCACTACTTGAAGGATCTGTGCTAACATAGATTTAGGATTTTGCAAGCCAAGGATAGGAGATGTGATCTGGGGAGTCTCTTGCAAATAATTCCTGTCATCAATGGCCTTCATTCATAGTCTTAATAAAGCTTAGTGTATGGACAAAAACTTGAACTTGTTCACAGCAAGACAGCAGAACATAGCATTCAGGGTTGCTGCTCAAAGCTGAGATGCTAGGCATAGTGGGGTGCTGCAACAGGAGGATAGGTAGCACAGGAAGAGCAAATTCAAACAAGCTGGGAGGCAGAAACCGCTCCTGTGGCTACACAGTGGGGTACAGTCTGCAGGACATGAGACTTTGTTGGTTGTGGGAGAATTACTTCAGAACCCCAGTGAATGCCTTAAACCAGCCAATGTTAACAATGCCAATGTACAATTTTGCTGCCTTAATCAAAAAAAAAAAAAAAATGGTGATAAACACTGCTGTTGTCTTTTCTACTGATCATTTTCTGTAGGAGCTGGAGTAAAACACTGCTGTCATCCAAACACCCTGCTGTTGTTCTCCAAGCCCTGCTTGGACAACTGGAACAAATGCATTTAGGCATACCACCTGTGAAAAGCAGGCGAACAGAGCACAGGTGCTGCCAGATGTCACACACTTTACACTCTGCTCTGAAGGTGGTCATTTACAGCCTGAGCACACAGGCTCCTACCTACTTCACCACAAATCTTCTCCGGCCGCAGGGGAAAAAGTGTCAGTATCAAGCTCATCACTACCTAGAAAGCCAGCGTGCAAAAAGACTGCACAGTGAAAGTTTGGTCAAGCTGTACGCAGTGGGAACAGTCTTCCTTCTTTCCCATTCTGTATCATACACATTCCATATGTTAAAGCAGGAGTTGGCAAGGGGGACCCAGTAGTAAGTAGCAAAAAAAAGCAGGACATTTGGATACATGGACTTTCCCTGCTTAGAAATCCCAGATTTGCAGTTATTTAAAATCATCAGTGACTTCATCTGATCTTAAGGCAATGCTCTTGATAATTCAAGAACATTACTAACAAAAACCAATTTTGACAAAATAGAGTGATCTAGATGGCAGTTGTACAGAAGCCAGGAATACAATTAGGGGAAAAAAAGAAATTTGTTACATCTTCCTTTTAAACATCAGGCAGGACAGGGCACTGTACTGGAAATTGCTGTATTTTCAAATACTGGGGTGAACAATGCACATCTAGAATACCTCTCAAGGCCAGTATCTTCATCTGCAATTACCTGTTTGTATATTTAACAGCCTTCTTCCAAAAGATCTCTTTTTGACTGGCTGCTACCCAGCTGCACGCATTTGCTGCATGAGGCTATCCCAGCTCCATTTTTTTTTTCATATATATCTTAAGGTCAGATTGCATCTAAACTACTAAGATCAATTCAGTCTTGCTTCTGAGGTCTTAATCCCAAAAACATCGGCATCCTTTCTGGATTAGCACAGCATAATTATACCAGCAATACAGCAGGAACAACAGTGGGAAATTCTCTGGAAAGCTTCACTGGAGACAGGGCCTCAGTTTTTAAACTTAAAAGCTCTGCAGAGTTCCTCGTTTAGATACTTTCACTCCATCTGGTGAAAATAATTTTGTAAACATAAACCCATACTTAAATGTAATTTCATTCATGTTACGTAATTTTACTTGGCCTAGTTGCGTATCTTTTAATCTGTGCAGCTGATCTAGTTTTATCGTTAAGCCAATAAGAGCTGCAATGATTACATATCTCACAGTTACAGAGCCATAGTAACAACACTGATTTAGGAGACCATCTACTCTAGCCTCCTTCCTGAATGCAAGATCTTCTATTGCGCTTCTGCTATTCTGACAAGTATTTGCCTGATCCATTCCTAAAAACCTCTACGAGCAGCCCTACATCCTGTCAAGCCAATCCAGCACAGGGCTTGACTACTTCAAAGGAATCACAGAGAATTTTTTCCACTGTAACCTAGATCTGCCTTGCTGTTATCTTAGTTTATAACTTCTCGCTCTACCCCCAGTGGGCATGATAGAACAAATTGTTCCTTTCCTCATAGCATCAGCCTTTTATCTATTTGAAGACTTACCACATCTTTCCTCAGTTTTCTATCCTCTCAACAGGCTCAGCAAAAATCATGTGTTCAAAGGCTCTGATCATTACTGTCTCCTTTTTCTCCAAACTATCCGTATTTCTCTTGTGCAGAGCCCAGTACTGGACATTCTCTTCCAGCATAGCTCAGCCAAGGAGTTGTCTGGACACGTTATTAGTGTTTTCTTACCTATACGGACCTGCACGTTTGCAACCCCTGGCAGCTCCTCCAACCTTTCCTACAACACAGCCAGATGCTCAATTTTCCCCAGTCTTGTAATTCCGCAGTTGATTACATTAAAGTTACAGCAGTGCACCTGCTACTGAACCGCATCCTATTTTTACCATAGAGATTCCATTTTGAAACCTAGTCCTAGGACTGTGTTATTTCTGCCTTCAAACTTGATCTTCAAATGCAGTAATTGCATTCTTTATTTCATCATGGATGAGTAATGGGCATGGGTAATTCCCTGTACAAGCACTGCTATCAAGTACATTTTTCCTCAACCAGTTTTGCAACTCCCTTAGAGCCATATCATCTAGACTGGTTTCCCAGTTTATTATTAGAATATCCTGCAAGCCAGTGTCAGAAGCTCTACTAAAAATCAAGATATATGACATATACTGCTTCTCCCTTATCTGCAAGCCTTGTATGCTGCCAGAAAAGGAAATTAGATTGGCTCAACTCATTCATGACAAAGCCATACTGGCTAGCATTCACCTTCTTGTTTCCTTTTAGACGCTTATAAATTGTTTATTTTCTCTCAGACTCAAAATTAAATTCACTACTCTATTGCTCTTCAGTATATCTGGGAGCCACTCATCTCTCCCAATTCCCCCAGACTTGCCGCTTTTTTTTTTTTTTGTACTTGTCATACTTGAGCTCATGAAACCTCGCAGGCAATGAAGTTTTACAGGAGCCAAACCATGAGACCTCGAACAGCAGGCAGCTCCCCGCGGGGATTACGAGTAGGCCAAAGTACTGCAAACATACTTCTTTGCATATTCCAGCCAGATAGGAGGGAAGGTCCCACAGCACCTAAATGGGTTAGGATTGTCATCCCCTGCAGTGGGGAACACCTTCCTTCCGTCCTTGAGCCCCCAAAAGGGAGGAAGGTCACAAAGATTGAACACAGTAGCTCTCAACCTCCCTGTAACTCCAGCCTTCCCTGAGCAAGCCCAAGCGACCTCCCCTCAGCTCCCCACAACCTCCCCAGGCCCACCGCTCGGGCCCGCCAACCTCCGCCTCAGGAGGCCTCACACCAGCCAGCCCCTCCAGCTGCGCTGCGGGCCCACAGACACCCTGCTGCCGCCGGCAGAGGCGGCCACGGGCCCCCTCCCCTCCCAAGGCTACCGAACACCAGCGATGGCCACAGCCCCCTTCCCTCCACAGGCTGCTCGCTCGCCCGCCCCGGGCCGCCCCTCAGTGAGGGGGACGAACAGCCTGACGGCGCACGCGCACCCAGCGCCGCGCGCCGCGCACGCTCCCGCCCCGCCGCCTTTGTGTGAGGCGCGGGCACGGCGCGCGGTCCCCGGCGCCCTCCCGCCGCGCAGGCGCAGAGCCGCTCCCCGGCGCGCCCCGGCCTCCCCCGCCCCTCAGCGCGGCGGCGGCGCAGGCGCAGGGCGCGTTTCCTGGCTCCCTTGTCAGTGCCGGGCCCCCCTCGGCCTCCGCTGCCGGCCGCTCCCTCTCCCGCTGCCCGGAGCGGAGTCGCGTTGACTGACCAGAGTCCGCGAGTCCCGCTCCGCTCCCGCCGCCTCAGGTGAGTGCCCGCGCCGGGGGCGGCTGTCCGCCGCGCCGCTGGGCCGGTCTGCCCCCGCCCCGGGAGCGATGGGCGGCGGGGGGGCCTGCAGGCCCGCCGGTGCGGAGGGGATGGTGGGGGGGAGTCAGCCCACTGCGGCCTGCCCGTGCGGGGGGGGGGGGGCGTGCCCTGCCCTGCCGTTGCGCGGGGGAGCGGCGCTGTGGTGGGGGTGAGGCGGTGGGGACCCCCAGCCCCCTCGCCCCCGGGGGCCGGGGCCGCACGGTGGGTGGATGGGACCGGGGAGGGGGCTGCCGGGTGGCCTGGGCCGTGCCCCTGCCCCGCCGCGGCCTCCGCGGCAGCGCCCTGCACCTACGGTACCGATGCGGGGCCGGGCCGCGCCCGCCGGGGGTCCCACCGCGGGCGGCTGTGCCGGGCCGGCGGTGCTCGGGGTCGGCGGTGCCCGCGGAGCCCGGGGCCGGCAGCCTTGCTGTGAGCAGTCAGCCTCCCGGGAAAGCTGTGTGGAGTGACTGGGGAGGGAATGACAGCAGTAGGAGGCAGTCCTTAATTATAGCCACTTCTCTGCCGGTTGTTTGAAAGTGATGTAGGTGCTCTGAAAATAGGCGAGGATTCAAAAGATCCTGTTCTCTCTCTCTCTCTCTCTCTCTCTCTCTCTCTCTCTCTCTCTCACACACACACACATGCTGTCTCCACTTCTGAGCCTCCATCCTTGCTAGCTGCCCGTCCAGGGATGGGCTCACACCACATGTTTCTCACCCCATTGAGAGATGACAGCAGCTGAGTCCTGTACTTCCCAACCGTGATCTTTTCAGTCTACATACTAAAAGAATTCCTGCTGTGCAGGGATGCAAGATTTCTTTATTTTCCTCCTTTTAAAAAAAAAAAATACCAAAACTGAAGGACAGTTTGCATTTGCAAAAAAAATCAGCGATAGCCATGTTAATTACTTGACTTACAGATTTATCATAACAGTGTCTTCCCTGGGTGACATTCTGAGGCTGGCTGACAGCAAGGCCTTGCGGAGTTTACTACATATGAATTATAGCAAGAATCATAGAGCCAGTTGCATTTTCCTTAGTGAAATGGGTGTTTGATTTTGTCTATGTATCAGTAAGGAATAAATATAACTGGAAGACTTCATTGAGATTTATCTTCCCAAAGAAAATAGCACTGCAACTATCAGATGACAGAAACATTGGTGCTTTTTGAGGCTATCATCGCTATTGTTTTTAATGAGTTTGTTACCAAAACGGAAAACAGTCACTTGCGACAAGTTACAGTGCTCGAGAAACTCAGTCAATGGGAAGGAATGGATCATATTGCTTGTCTAGGCTGTCCTTGGGAACAGCATGTAGGTTAGTAAAAATCTCTGAACTAGAAGTTACATATAAAACATTAACTACATGTAAACGATACGTGCCAATCTGTGAAGAAAATACCAGGGTTGTATTAGAAAGTGTTTCAAAATAGCTGCGTTCCTTGGGGAGGGGAGATTGGATATTTTTACATTTTATTTCGGAAAGAGTAGAAAAGAGTGAGCATTCCTTGTTGGTAGAACAGCTCTTCAACTTTTCCTGTATATGGAAATGTACTGCTACTGAATGTTGGCATGTACTATAGCAAGATCGTGGAAAAAGCAATTTGCAGTTGTGTTTTGCTTATATTAACACATGGGATCTCAAATCATGGCTATCAAAGGTAACTCTGATTATGTCAACATTTTCACAGTAATAAAAAATATTTTTCTTAGGACTTACATATAATAACTTCGTTTGATTGGTAGAATATGTTTATTAGAACCATGAAGATCATGCTGGTTAAAATTATGAACAGGACTTAAAGTTAACTCATATAGTTAGAAGTTGTATTTTAAGTATATTTGAAATGTAACCATAAGTTGTATTTCTTTAAAGTAGCAGTGCATTGTTTCTTAGAAAAAAAGAAGAAAAGAAAAAATCTCTCCAATTATTTGCATTGACGAAGTACTGTGTCATCTCTTCTCCAAGATTCAGCACTTTCAGCATATTTGTTAAACTAGTGGTATGGTAGTAATTGCTAAGCTCTGTAAGAATGTGCTCATCTTTCATTCACTCCTGAGTTTCTGTTGGACTGCCATTCATTTCCTGTTTGCTTCCAAGTTCCTACCTTGTCCTGAAGCCTCCACCCTCTGCTAACATGGCCATACTTGGGTATGTTGTAATTTCAGGCCATGATGGGTGTGGATGTCTTGGAATGACATCACAGAGATACTTCTTTTTAGATGTATATGTGGGGGTAAAAAGACTTTGATCCATCAGCCAAGGATAAATTGCTGTGAAAATGAGTGGAATATATGGAAGGAATTGACAAATCCAAGTTATATGTATTGAACTATGCACATTTTAATTATTACAGGTGACCTCGAGTTTTTATGATGTTATCTTCTATCCATTTATGCTGCCCTTGGTTCATACAGGCCACAGAATACATTGTAATGTTTTAAACAACTTCATATTTGTGGGTCGGTACACCTCCAATTGTAGGCGTTCAGCAATGTCTCTTGTAGCAGTTGTAAGCTAAAGCTAGGTATCTAGCTTTTTTAAAAACATTAAAATACATACAAAATAAAATGATTCAGCTTGTTCTTTTAGTGTTTGAATTTCATGGGGGCAAAAGCCTAACTATAAAACAGTTCAGTGCTAGAATTAATTTTAAGAAATTAGTAATGAGTTAATTACTAACCTTTATAATCTTTTTGCTAGGATACATATAAATGACTTTATCAAATAATACATCAGCAGACCGCAGTTACATATCAATGTTCTGGACACACCAATTTAACCTCCTGAAAAAGAAGAAAAAGATTTCATTATAGTGCTGCCTGTGAGCCTTGATACACATCAGGATTTTGAATCAATTCACCGAGCTGTGTCCCTAGAAGTATTCTACTTCCATAGTAAAATTAATAGGTTTGTTAGATTTCCTAAGAATCTGCTGTCTCCTCTGTGAGGATATATCAAGAAGCAAGCGTATACAGCTTTTAGGGCAGCTACAGTTAGCTACAGTAAGCAGGACAGTTCAGATTCATCAGCCTACTGAAGATACCGGGGCACATGGCAAAGGTATCTCTTTAGTGGCCTTAACATATTTACTGGGTAACCTGTGATCTTCTGTAAGTAAGTTGTAACACTGGACTGAAACAATCTAAGTCAATGTTGAAGGCTGATTTTTCTCTTAATAACTATCTAATTTTGAAGTGTTTTGTTGTCCAATTCTACACCTTTCAGCTTTTTCAATTTTTACAACATAGGAATATCTTTAACTCGGAATGTCTCTACATCAGTTTTTACTAGAGCCAATCACCTGCCATGCATGGAACAGAGACCGTACTCGTAAGTAATATGTTAGTTTTAATTTTTAATTTTTTTCAATAGCTATTTCTCTTTGCTGTCAGTTTGTGATCTTGTTATTTTGTGGATGACGTTTAGGGAAGGTATGGTCAAATATGTAGTGCTGCACATTAAATGTTCCACTTATGATTCAAAAAGCACGTCTTCTAAATCTGAATTTTTCTAAACCCATGTCTGGAACTCTGACATATAAGCAAATCTAGTCTTACTAGTGTTCCAGAAAGCTTTGCCTCTTGGTCTGAACTCCTGGGACCTCCTGGGAATAGCTCTTACCCTCTTTGACCCTCTATTTCCATAATTCAAACCAGCCCTTTCTTTTAATAGCCTAGTTTTCTACTATAATGTGGTCTGTTAGGTTCCATGTGCATTGTCTTTCTATGCAATATACTCATGACTAATTATTTGAGAATATCCAGGGATGTTGGCCCTTTGTTTACAAAACCCATGTAATGCTGTGAAATTTGAGAACATAGGGTTTAGATTGGAAAGTCTTTCCAAGTAAAGCATTTGGTATTAAAAAGCCTTCTGTACTATTGGATTGTTTTATTTCCTCTTCAAGAGATTGCCATTAGCCCTAATAATCATGAAGTCCACATCTACAAGAAGAGCGGGAACCAGTGGGTAAAGGCTCATGAGCTAAAGGAACACAATGGACACATTACAGGTAAGAGGAGATTGTGCTGTGCCAGACGTTAAGCTTGCCAGCCCTCTGTTTTCCCCAGTCAGGAATGTGAGCAGGAAATCTGCAAGTGTTGAGTAAGTAGATCTTTTTATAGGTTGGCATTCCCACTTAAGGAGAGCTTTGCAGCGTTTTTCTGGACTGCATGCCATGAATGTTAGGAAGAAAAGTCCTGTTTAATTTCTAGACATTTCAGTAGAGTAACTGAACCTTTCTTTCTTATCTGTTGCTTATTTTTCATCTGTAATGACACGACGAGAATAAATTTTCAGTCTGCTGAGGTCATCTGTTGTGTCACAGACTCTCCTGGTGATACATGCTGCTATCTTTCAAGTGCTAGTATTAAATCCATCAAGTATACAACTGTTGTGTTCGTTTGTGGTTTCCGACAGCATTAAATATCCTTTTTTAGGGACTGTATAAAGACTTGAAGTGGTCAGTCCTGGACTTATGACAGACCATCAGTGAGCACATTTTACTGCAGGCCCAGAGTATCTGTTGATCCACAATGAAAATGTAAGAAGAGCTGCCATGATGAGTCACAAGGTGTTACTTTAAAAACGTGATTGTCCTGTGGTAGTCTTTTATATTACTGAGTTTTTTTCATGGTGATATTTTTATAAGGACTGTATTCTCTGAGGAAATGAAGGTAATTAATACAAGCACTTGCTCAGACCAGCAATATCCTTTATTCTGTTCTCAACTCACTAATGGGCAGAAGTATCTGCCCAACAGTGTTTTGCAGGAACTTTATTCAATTAATCTGATTCTTGCTGTCAGAGAGCACAACTGTACGTGCTTTTTTGTCAAGAGTCACTTGGGCTAAATTTACAAATGACATGCTCTTCCCCAAAGACATTTCTGTGCATTTTACTTATACCTGTTAGTGTTAGAAGCCAAATATTCACGACTTGGGAAAAGAGCTGTCCCTGCTTTCCTTCATGGCATATACCTTTGCAATACTAAATGCTGTGGTTGGGGTAAAGAAGAGACCTAAACTGTGGTTAGACACAGGAGGTAAACTGATCAAACCGCTTGTTGTCTCTGATGAGAGTGATTCAACTGCTGCCACTCTGGCTTCTGATCACAAGGGACAAGATCCCTTGTCTTGCCTTCTGTGTCTTGAATCAGAGGTTTGTGGTGAGCTGCTTTTGTTTACTTACAGGAAGAGCATTATTCGCTCTTATTGCTGGCTTATTTTTCTGCTGAGCTAAAAAGCTGGACTTGCCATGGGTGAGAACACCACCAGTCCTGGTGCAAGGAAGGTGGTGGGCAAGAGAAGTGAAGGGAGGCAAGGTGGTCCCCCTTTCAGAAGCAGTGCTGGATTGACTTATGTAACTATAGTTTCAGATTACCGATCTCTTCAAAATTGAACTTTTTAAGCATAAGTCAGTTTCAAGGTAGACCGTGTATGAATAATATGGTAAAAATAGTACAATTTTTTTCCATATTTTTTATCCTTTTTCAGTTTGTGTGCTTAAGGAATGTTTTTGGTACTGAACGCAGTTATGGAAAACCATTGAAATACAACTTTGTGGCAGGAGAGTTCAGGATTGCACTCTGCCTCTCAAAGAAGGATGTTAAAGAAAAGGTGAAAAATAATGTTGCCGTAAGACTTTCCAGTTGAGAACATCCTTTGTTGCATAGGAGGGGAAAGAAGCAATGGAAGGCTTATCAAAGGCTTCATTTTATTCTTTGTGTTTGTTATTTTTGCTTGGCAAATGTTACTTTCTCATGGCACAGCTTATATAGGCATGGAAAAAAGTGGACTGTTTCAGTACGTAAAGATTGATGACATCTAACCCCAAAAAACCCTGCTATCTAAACATTTAGATAATGACTTCAGTCTGGCAGCAGGTGGACAACTATGTTAGAGGTTTGTGCGTAGTTTCAGAGTTGCTGGGTTTCAGCTGTTGAAATGGGTCTCTTGCAGGAATCGGTGATTTGAAGGGTGCAGGCAGACAGGCCTTAGCCAGTCTGCAGAGCTCCACCTGTGGGCCAGCCATCAGAGCAGGCTTCCTTAGCAGCCAAATTCTGTGTGGAATCTAGAAATTCAGGATCTGCAGTTTTGCTGAAAGCTAGAGGGAGAAACAGATGACCCTAAAAGTTTAAAGTGGTTCCTGGAGAATGAGGGAAGAGGGGGAATACTAACATTGCATTGATAACTGTCTCTCCAGCGGAAGGTTGTGAGATTTCGGCTTACTGTAAAGCAAACAGTATAAAGGGAAAAGTTTATTAATGTGAACTTTTAAATTGCAGGTATTGACTGGGCTCCCAAAAGCGATCGCATTGTAACTTGTGGTGCAGACCGTAATGCCTATGTCTGGAGTCAGAAAGACGGTGTGTGGAAACCAACCCTTGTGATCCTGAGGATTAATCGTGCAGCCACCTTTGTGAAATGGTCTCCCTTGGAGAACAAATTTGCTGTGGGAAGTGGTGCTCGACTTATATCTGTGTGCTACTTTGAATCTGAAAATGACTGGTGAGCTGTTTGAATTTAATTTCCATTTATACCTTTAAGATCTGCACGGGAAAGCTAAAGCCTGGACTTTAATGGTGGTAACTAGGTTACTATTTTACTAATTCTGAAAATCTTCAGGAAACGTAGAAGGATAGGCCTCATCAGTTCTTTTGTGGACTTTTTACATCTTGGGAAGAAGGTTCCCTCTTTTACTTTGGCGTAGCATCTAAAGGCTTTTGACTTAGCATATTTTCATGTTATACGTGTTGGTGTGGATGTGTTCTGGCTGACTGCCAGAAATGTTGCTTTTCTAAAAGTCCCAAGAATTTCTGCAGAGTAAAAATTTCTTTACCACAAGTGTATGGTTGAAAAAAAGAGAAATGTTTCCACCCCCCACCTCCTTCCAGAATGGGTGAAGAAACCTTGCCTTGAGCCTTTCTTCCTTATATATTATCTTGGGCCATTTCTTGTCATTAAAGAATTCATGTCTGTCACTTACCTCCAGGGTGGTCTATTAGATGTTCAAGCTTGTCATCTACTGGTTCTGTATTCTGTCATATATTTTTATTACGGTTTATAGATTTCAGACAGGACTGTCACAAATATTTCCACCATTAAAGTTTTTTCTCTTTGGCATCTAAACTGAATGCTTCTGATCTTTAATGGCTCGACATTTGTAGCTGTACGTGTTGGAGCTCCATTTACTCTATAATCTGTAGGTGCAGTCAGTATGTTGAATATCTATTACTTTGAGTTGCATAAACGTGCATAAAAACACAGGTGTCTGTGCCCACTGTTCCGTGTGCAGTCTTCCACATGGAGATGGTAATTGGTGATAACATCTGCAAAATACATTTTTAAAGATTATTTTGGACTTTTATGCTTTCCAACGTATTCAGTTATTAACATATTCCCTGCTTCACTTGTCTGCAGAATTATCAAAACCTCATATGTTGAAGACCAGTAATTTGATGTGATCCTTAAAACTGTTTGTGCCTCATGGAAGTAAATTCAAAGAAAAAGCACTGATATCCCAAAGGCAATCAAGCGAATAACAGATGTCATTACTGTTTTGTAAATTGTAATGTAAATTGTAAAAAAACCTAAATCTGCAGAGACGTATTTAGGCTAATATTGATGCATTCAACATCAGGACCACTTTTCGCTGTACTTCAAATAACTGATATGTATGCATTGGTCCTATCATTGGAAGTTCACCAATTTACTTGTTGCTTTTTAAGGTTATTGTATTATTAAATAGTAGAAGAGTTGATAGGCAAGAGAGACAACTAAAACTCATGGGAAGGAGCTGGAGAGGGCTTGTATTTGGTGATCTAAGAACACAGTGCTTCTTAGCTCTATTGCTAAGTCACAGGCAAAGCTGAGCTCTTATTCATAGCGTGTAAAGGACCAGGCAATTACTGTGCAAAATTGACATTAAGGAGTTCCATCTGATGCATTATAAAAATTAATTAGAAGGGAATAGGACTCGGGTGAAGAGATGTATATTTAACATGACTTCATTCACAGTATTTAAAATTATAACTAAGATAACCATATGAAGTTCATGGGCTGTACAAGAGAATATGAAAGATTTGACATAATGTGTTTCGCAAAACTGATGCGTTTATCATTGGCAAGGGATGATCTTTTTGTAGAGTGCTTCATGCATTTGTGGGAGTGCAGTAAAGTATTTTCATATAAATTTTATCTCTTTTAATTTAGGTGGGTGAGCAAACACATTAAAAAACCCATTCGTTCCACTGTCCTTAGCCTGGACTGGCACCCAAACAATGTTTTGCTGGCTGCAGGATCCTGTGACTTCAAGTGCAGGTGAGAGAAAATAAAACATCTGTAAATCAGTCTGGATTACTGGTTCAAGTTAATCAGTAGCATGAACATGTTGGTCATGCATTTGTCATTAGAATAGAAGATGGCTCATTGTACACTGTTGTTACAAAAATAAAATACCCTGCCTGAGAAACTTTGGCACTACTGTATGCAGGCTTTGAACTACTAACGTGTCTGTTGAGGGCACACCTGAATTTAGTGAACTGATGGGTTTCTTTACTAGTAGTACACAGAAGCAGTACTAGTATGCATGCACTGAGTGCTGAGATCTAGTTGTTAGGCTGAAATTAGACTAGCGGGTTCTGTCTTGTAGAACAGCAGTGCTGCTGGTTAGAGTTTAAAAAGCAGTATCCTAATGGTGTAGTTTCAAAATGCAGAGTAACTTGGCACTTCCAAAGGTGGTATCTCATCTTTTTCTTCCCCGAGTCACTTGTTCTCTCCCCTTTGCCTGTGCTATCCTTAATGTTCTTGCAGCCCTGTGGTAAGCACTGTCAAGGAACTGATCTACCTGAAACTCAATGCAACAAAACCCATTTTTGAAAAGCATTAAAAAAAAAAGGCTTGTAAAAACAGATTGGCATGTGAGATGGATGGTGTAGTCTTTCAAACTGATTGTGAAATTACACCATGAGAGGAATAGGTCCGGCACATTGCTCTGTGTGGAGTGATTGGGGTCACTGCGATGAAGTCTCCATGGGGAGCTGTCTGCAGAGAGGTTGACTTTAATCCATATTTTACTTAATCACTGGTACCTTAAATAATAATGAAAGCTTCTTTTCTTAAATTCTTTATGTAATAGAGCAATTCTTTAAGTTTCAAAGTGTGTACTAAAAATGACTGAGAAGGTGTGGGAGGGGGGAGGAGGGACTGACTATTACATTTCTTATTTCAGAATGAATCCCATGCATCTAAATTTTACCCTTTGATACCGTTTTTATGTAAGGAGAGATGCTAAATGGAAGCTGGGAAGAGGAGGAAAATTATCTACCTTTAAGGCCTTATCTCCAATTTTAATTAGATAAGCTATACATGTTCACCTCCTTTCACAAAAAATGCAATGTAAAACATACTCATTCATCTTTCAGAAACAGCTGCTTTTCACATGTGAATTTTTTTCATGTGTGTTTATAAAGCATCTCAGGACTCTGACATGAGGTCAGCTGACACATAGATCTAGCTGTCTTGTTACTTTGGACTTGAGCTCTTTTGTCTCCAGCCTCTGTTCAGTGCTTGTTATGTACATTGCATCCCTGATGTACCTCCTCTTTCCTGTTTTGGTTGAGAAGTTATATTTGCATACTTTTCTGTTCAATGTGATTTTTTTTGGTTTTTTGAAAGGAAGTCAAGGTCTGGTTCAGTCAATTTCCTAGCAGCGTTCTCTAGAAGACTTGCTTCATCTTTTGTATCCCATCAGAAAACTCGTTCTGTCCTGCATGCTATTTCTCTGAAAATGGGGTATATTTTGAAAAAAACCTCACCAGATCTTGGTTTGAAATGTTTGGAAAACTTACTACTCTTCCTTAACATTGTTCTTTAGGATGAATAATTTAATAATTTTGCTGCTTTTATCATAGATATCTGTATATATAAACATTAAAGAAAGGAAAAGTAGTGGAGATCGGTACTGGGTTTATGTTTCTGTTTCTTCCCCAAAACCATGAAAGAATATTATTTTTGGTAAACAATGAATACAGATCTCTAGAATTCCAGTTGTAGGGCATGTTCAGTTACATATTAAAGATAATAAAGGTACCTGGGCCTGAAGTATGCATCTGTTCTGATAGGTGGTTCTGAAGAAAATTATGAAATGGATCTGCCAGAGCCACTTCCAACTAATAAGCAGCTAAGTGGGAGACATTTTGGAAAAAGAATGAAGGGCAGAAGAGGCTCCAAGTTGATAGGTATTCAGCAGAGTTTTTTTGGTGGCTGGCCTAGATTAGCTCTCTTACCTTTGTCTTTAGAAATATATATATAGCTAACAGCACCACATAGGTGTGAGTTTTATATTCTTGCTGGAACAATGTTGCCCTGGAAATGAAAGTCATTTCCCAATGTTCTTTGAAGGCTAGGCCCTTCAAGCTGAGATGAGTTTGGTTTTAAAAGAGGGAGACTTTTCAGTAAGGGAAAATACTCTACTCTTTTTTTTTTTTTTTTTTTTTTTTAACTAACAGTTATCTTCAAGGTCTTTCACTACTTGGGAATGATTTTTCTGCCTTGTGTCAAAGGCTGTTGCTTTAAACTTCTTGTCCTATTTCCATACATTAAGAGAACCGTCCTTTTAGATGTCTCTATAAAATTAAGTTTGTTGAAGGATTATCATTAGATTATATTTAAACTGATCAAGCTGAATATAAATTCATACTTAATTCTCTGAAAATCTGTACCTAATATAGCTGCAGTTAAACCCTTCTTGTTCCAAATGATCAGCTTTATTTGAATAAGCTGAATATAGGTACTTTTGAAGTGCATACCCCACACATGTAAAAGATTTAAAAAACAGGGAGGAGGGGAGCAATATTTCCTTAGTCTCACTATAAAATAATTCCTTTTTGTGTTTGACTGCAGCCATGAATATTTGATTATGGTTTTTCGTTTATACTGAAATGTTTCTCTGGTAGTAGTGCGGCACAGCTCACTTGCTCCTCCTGTTCAATGGATCCTAATCTTATGTTTATGACGTCCCAGTAACTTCCATGGTAACAGTCAAGAACACCATATTGTGGCATGTCTGAATCATGCAGAAGGAATTTGATGAAAGGGGGAGGCTTTCTATTTAAACATATCTTGAAAATTGTAGTGCTGGGAAAAAAACTATAAAAACATTGTGGTATTTCAGGTTTTCAAGGCATTCTTTTAGTAACGAGCCAGAATAAGGTAGTTCAGAGCCCCTTTGCTGGCATTTGAACATCAGATTTCTTTCTTTGAAATCCTGCTAAAAAGTGAATGTTCTTAAAAAGTGGGTAATTTTGTAGGTGTTTGTATTAGCTTCTAATTATATACAGTGCAATTTGTGTTTTTTTCTGTAACTGAAGAATTGACTTTCAGTTATTAGCACCACAAAAGGGTGAAAGGGAAATCTTAGCACAGTGGTAAAATGCAACGACAATGTATGTTTTTTGTGCCATCTTCTGGAAAAAAAGGAGAGCGATACAAGAATGGCGTTTGTGAGAAACCTGCATGCATTACACCCTTTATACTATTGCTTTCTCTCTGTACACTGAAGCTTCCCAGCCAGTAGTGGCTTGTTTTTTAGAGATAGCATAGTATTTCATTTCAGTAGAACCAAATGCATGTTTGCTTCCAATGTGAAATATATATGAAGCTCCCAGGAGTTTTTTTCTGTCTTTGTTCATGCTGAAATCTTTTATTTGCAGGGTGTTTTCTGCTTACATTAAGGAAGTGGATGAAAAACCAGCCAGTACACCATGGGGCTCCAAAATGCCTTTTGGGCAGCTGATGTCAGAATTTGGGGGTGCTGGAAGTGGCGGATGGGTGCATAGTGTCAGTTTTTCTGCCAGCGGTAACCGCCTAGCCTGGGTCAGTCATGATAGTACTGTGTCAGTTGCTGATGCCTCGAAAAATATGATGTAAGTATGCTCTTTCTCTTGGTTATTTTTTGTTTGACATAGAAGGAAGCAGCATGTGGAATATTGGGCTTGCCACAGCAAGACTTGAGACTGAAACTTTCCAGTTTTCACAATTATACTGTAGATTCCAGGAGTCTCTTTAAGGCCTATATAAATAAGGTGGATTCTTAGAATTTTAGATTATATAATCTAAATTTGTTAGAAGAATTCTAAGAATTCTTCAGTGAGGGTATAGTGAATCTCCTTTGGGGGGTGCAGGGAGCATTTGGGGAAAAAAAACAACGTTCCACTCTAGTGATTGGGTCCTTGTAGATGGATTCAAGAGAATCCAGAAACATGCTCACTTCATAACTACCCAGATCCTATCCCCAACCAGGATCTGTAATATAAGTTGTTCATTTCATGAAACACTAATTCCAAGCAATAGCCTTAAGACACTACTGCTGCCATTGCAACAAAATATTTTATTAACAATTCCTCCTTGTGCTCCTCATGTTAATCTGCGTAACTTTTCAGTGTCCATGGCTTTCTAACTAAGAAGGAACAAATTCCCCATATATTTTGGTAGCAGATTTCTGGTGGAGCATCCAGGTGTTGCTGTGCTTCAGTTTGAATTATGGTTGTACAAGTACTAGGCTGGGGATATCATTAAGTATAAAGTGTTCTAGAATTCTTTTCTCATTTGTTAAATCACAAAAATTGTTTTAATTTAACATACAGGCTTTTTCCCTCCTGAAAACTTCAAGCATGTTTTATATGCAAATGAAATTAATAGCTTCATCAATTTGAACCTTTTTGGGGAATATTCTTTTAAAATTCTTGCCACTGTTTACATAAAATACTAGATAACTTCAGCCTTTCACCCGGAATACTTCATGTTTGTTATAGATCTTCCAGGACACTTTTATTAGGTTAAAACTTTTTATTATAAGTTACAGCCTTCTGGTGTCACCTCAGGACAACTGACTTACTCTCCAATAATCCTTGTGTGGGAACGGTCTCTATTTTTTGCTGGAGCCAAAGATTAGAGGTTTCAATGAAGTCCTCTGACAAATGTTCTTGTGTTTAGGGTTTCGCAGCTGAAAACAGAGTTCCTCCCACTCCTGAGTGTGTCGTTTGTCTCCGAGAACAGTGTGGTGGCAGCTGTAAGTGTCTATTATTTTCTCCTTGTAGAGTGTTGTAGTGTTCTGGAGAGGCGGAAACACCATACGTTATGAAGTTAGTAATCAAGCTTTTCCATAGTGTCAGTCTTTACCTTTCTGCAGTTAACAGTAGCAGAAAAACTAAATGGTGATTACGGTGGTTGTATTTCCTGACATGCTTTCATGGTGTTTGGTTGCAGGGCCATGACTGCTGCCCAATGCTTTTTAACTGTGATGACCGTGGCTTGCTGACTTTCGTTTCCAAACTAGACATTCCAAAACAGAGCATCCAGCGCAATATTTCTGCTATGGAACGTTTCCGGAATATGGATAAAAGAGCCACTACAGAAGATCGTAACACTACCCTGGAGACACTGCACCAAAACAGTATAACGTGAGTGTCTTGGCTGCCAGTACGAGGGGAAGGAACACTCTCCACATCCCTTTGCTTTCCCAGGATGTACTGCAAACCTGTGAGAGCTCAGATTTGCTCTACCACGTGGGTTTAGCTGGTATCCCATTTTCATTTTAGTCTTTCACTAACAGCTGTCTGTTTCTAGGACTTGGAAGCTGGTAAAGTTAATCACTAATGTAGCATGCATGCTACTGCTGATTGCTCATGTTTAATGTGCTCTGTAAATTCAACAGTTTATCTTATCAAGTATGTAGGTAGTTCAGAGGAAGCTGATAGCACTATGCAAAGTCTAGTCAGCAAAATTCACCTGAAACAGGAATCCACATACCAGCTTCCTATTTCAGATGTTATTTACATGTGTATTTATTCATCAAAAGGATTGATTCAAGTTAGTTGAGTAAAATATCCTTGCATTTTAAAAAGTATGTGAGCCCAGAGGATGCTGACATTCCTGAGGTGATTTGTCTTTGTTCAAGGAAAATGTTTAGGCTGCAGCCACCAAACGATAGAAGAGCTTTCAGCATCCTTTTTCTTTGCTTGTTTTTCTGAAGCATTGTACCAAAAATCTGGCATAAGCTCTGGTATACTTGTGTCTCCCTTTGAGAGAGTAGGAGTTGAATTCAACCCAAATTTGCCAGCTTTTTGGCTCCCTGGGATGGGTGTCTGTGTTACAGCTATCACTCTCTGTTTTCAGCCAAGTGTCTATTTATGAGATAGACAAACGAGATTGTCGTAAATTCTGTACCACCGGCATTGATGGAGCAATGACCATCTGGGATTTCAAGGTACGCTTTTACTCCCATGTTTATGTGAACTAGGTGGATGGTGGGGTTTTTTGATTTCTAGCATCAGCTTCTGTGGCTCAGCCCTAATGCAAGTTTTATTAGCAGTAAGAATCCAGACTGGAATATTCAAGGCCATTAGTGAACTCCATAAGGAAGACGGATCCAGGATGCAGCATAAATGCAGATATACGTTGGTTAGCAGATGGTGCTAATCCAGACTTAATTTTTTAATGGAATTGCTTAATGTCCCTGTAGGAATCCCACTAATTCTTTCCTTCTGCGACCTCTACCTCAGCCACAATGGGGCTGGAACGATCATTGGTATGACAGACCTGCTGCCTCTTCTTGCTTCCATCCCTTTGGATTCTGCTCACTGTCTGTCAGCCCAGCGTGGTCCTGCCCTTTTTAAATTAACTTATCAAATAGTAAGCAGTTACTTCAAACAGTTACAAAATACAGTAAGCACTGTATCGAAAACCCTCAAAGGATTTAATAATGCAAGTGCTTGCTTTGCTGATGGCTGGCTTGCAGAGGTCTCTGCTGCCCCCTCCCACCAGGCTGCAGAGCGCTGCACGCTTCCTTTTAGGAAAAGAACAGTTTCCCTGTACTGTCTAATGCCAGAAAGCTCTGGTGGGAACAGGAGCCAAATAATAAATTGAGGTGACTTATCAACTGCCTCAATGCAGTTTCAGGGTGAGCGGGTGGAATCATTGGTCTGTATACACGTGAGTTTGAAATGAATGACTATAGTGGTCTCTGACTCTTGAATATGATCTCAAGCATTCAGGGTTTTTGCTTGGTTTTCTTAGCATCAGCATTTACACTGAATCATTTAACTCGGGATACTGTAGCAGATGGTGATTAAGATTTTTCTCTCTTTCAAGACCTTAGAGTCCTCTATTCAAGGTCTACGAATCATGTAAAGATGGATTTCCGTGATCTAGCAGGACAAACTGCTTGACAGAATGCAGCTCCCACATCTGCACAAACCCGAAAAGGGAGGAGGAAGGTGGAGTATTTGGAAACACTGAGAAATTACAGCTTGGCAGATTTTCTTTTGAATCTAAATTTGGTGAATTGTGTTGGTTTCAAAATCAGCTGTGATTGTTCCTTTTTTTTATTTTTTTTGGTTGGTTGTTTCATTCCATTCTTTACCAAAGCTGCTCCTTAAGTAGTTTATTGCAGGAAGTTATGAATCACTAACTTAAAAGGGGAATTTTATGTAAATTGTCTGCTAGAAATAATAATAATAAAAAAAAGAAAAACTGATTATTTGTTTTGATGCTCATTAGCAGTTATGAAAAAAGGGATATTAAGGGAATTAACTCAGAGAGAGAGCGGGGAAAACCCTGCACTGATATTTTATGGCCTTAAAACAGGAAAAGTTCATCTTAACTGGAAGTTTCTTAAAGTTGACAGATGAAGACTTGGAGTTCTGATGATCTGGATGTGAAGATGCAGCTGAGTTTCTTTCAGGGGAATTGTTCCCTTGAGGTGATGATTTTGGAGGATGAGTGATTTTGTCCTACTGCTCAATTCTGTCTGCCTAGCATTTAATCCAGTAATAAGAACAAATTAACCTGAATGTCTTTTTTTTTTTTATTGTCCATTTAATGGGTCATGATTTTCTAAAGGCAAATGACCAGAATTATTTGTGGTTAACTTCCAGGGTTTGTACAAAGACTTCTCACAGTGCAGTGCCTAGGATACAGGGTGGAAGGCTGCATGTGGAAAGTGGGGCAAAAATCTGCTGAGCCAGATCTTAGGAGGATGGATAAAAGCAAATCACTTTGTAAGTCCGTGAAGCTACACAGGCCTGCATGTCGTGTTAGAGCCAAGTGCTCAGCTGGTAACGTACTGTATTCATAATGACTGGTGGAGAAGCGAAGCACACATCTCAGAGGTATCGGCATGGTCTGGCTTCTGTGCAGATCCTCTGCCTCCATGTGACTGTACCTTTTGAAGTTCAGTTCTGAGCCTCAGTAGCTCACGGAGGCATTTGCACGTAACTTTATTCACATGGTCTAGTTACTCTTAGCTGTATTGCTACCTTGAGGCTGGAGGCAGGCTGTGCTCTGGAGGGGATTATCTGTTTCACAGCATTGCTTTACAAGGTTTAAGACTTTCTCATTTCTGTTGAAAATGCAGAAGTGTCTTAAAAAAACCCCAGTGACTAAATTTACCACTTCCTCTGGAACCAGAGTTGCTTCATACACCGCTCATTTCTCAGCTCTGAGCGATTGAAAAGGAAGGGTGAAAGATAAGCTCGCAGCAGATGTGTAAATGTGGCACTTAGGGACATGGTTTAGTGGTGGGCCTGGCAGTGCGAGGTTAATGGTTGGAGTTGATTCTGTGATTCTGTAAAGCTGACAACTGCTGTTCGTCTGCGAGTGAACTGTGTCCCTCACAGAGCTGGATCGTTTTCAGGTGCAGTCTTGGTTGCGTGCAAAGAAGTGACTGTTTTTCCAGTTCCTTCAGATTTTCTTGTGTCTCCCATCTTCCTCCCCTGGCAGTCAAGTGTGGCTTTGTAATTTTCTCTCCCTTCTAAACACAAAATAATGACTGTTTAACCTCTACTCACCTTGCAGTCTGGTGACCTGATGTGTGTGATGACTTGTGGTGGGGTTGGGTGTATCGGGTAGGATACAGTGCTAACAGAGTTAAAGGGTCACAGGGATCCAAGGTGACCCTGCCAGCCTTGACAGATGGACAGAGGAGCACGGGTTTGGCTTTGTCCATCTCCCTGTGTACTATTAGTTGCTTATATCTCACAGACAGGAATGATTTTGTTTCTGAAGTCACTTTTTGAAAGTGTGATGGTTTATTTCCAAAAGTGTTTTAAAAAAGAAGATTCTAAAATATATGGTACAAGCAACACAAAAGAATCGAAAAAAACATCTAATGAGAGAGTGGAGAAAATAGATCTCTAAATGTTTATGCCTTGTTTGTTTTTTTTCTGTATGAAAGAGCTGGAGAGGGTAAAATGAGCCTGTTTGCTCCAAAAAGCCAACAAACTGAGGTCTGATGAGACTGCTGTAGGTTACTCTCTGAAAGGGATATGTATGCTGGAAGTCTGAGATAAAAAAATGGATTGGAAATATTTATAATAAATAGAAAAGGACTGAGGAAGGGGTATATCAAACCCATCACTTGGGGCATAATTCAGCTTAAAACTGTCCCACATGCTGGGGCAGGGAGTCGTGCACCAGCTGATGGTGGGGGGTCCAGCTTTCCGGATTTGCAGGCTGTCGCTCCGCTCTGGGAGGGCGTTCTGCTGCCGTCCCACCTCCAGCATCCAAGAGCCGTGGCCGAAGCAGGTGGGCGTTTGGCCTCTACTGTTCCCTTAGTTGCCTCCCCCAGCTCCAGCACTGCCCTTTGTGCCCAGCGTGGGTGAGGATTCACCAGCCTGTTCAGCTAACCGCGGCACCGGGCTGCTTAGCATGTGTTTGTGTGTGCTCGGGTGAGCAGTGCCTCTGGAAGCCATTGTTGCGAGAAGGCTCGTGGTTGCAGTCTGAATTACAGGCTGGCTGTGTGCACCTGACGTGACACACCAGTTAACAGACTGGTGGTGGGGGAAGAAATGGGGCTCTATGCAGGCAGGGGTGTCGGGGACTGTTTGCTGGAGCCTGCCTGAAAAACTCGCCGGCCTGTAAATGAAAAGAAGCTGCAGAATTGCTGCTGCTTTTCATTCCCCTCTGTCCCACCACCGAAGAAAACCCCAGGAAAAAAATGTTCTGGTGCACCCGGCATCTGTGCAGTGGGTAGTTCCTCGGCGGCCTTTCTGCGGAGGACCCGAGTGCTACAAGGCGTGCTGCCGGGGATGCGGGAGGGCTTTCTGCTTAATCAAATGGAGGCAAAAGGAGGCAAAGAATTTAGCCAAACGGTGAGCTGGATTTGGGGAGAGACCCCGCAGGGCTGAGCCTTTGTCCCTGGCCTCCACAGCACTGGCTTATTCCCCTGTGGGCTGTCGAGCCCAGGGGAAACCCAGGCAGCGTTCGGAACCGGTGTGCCCCCGGCAGAGGCAGCTCACTGTACTCGTCAGCACAGGCTCAGAGAGGAGCTGCAGCAGGCGCAGCAGCAAGATCAGAGGCGACGAGGAGATGCGATAGCAGGCAGCGCGGGGGGCGACGCTCCCCTCTGCCTTCTCTTAACGACATACCCTGATTGAGACTGCAGAGGTTAAACTGACCCACCGTTCATCCACATCCCTGCCTGGACGGGATCTGACATGAAGGGATGAGCAGAAGGATGGTCTGTGCTGCGTCCTCACATCCCGCACGGATGAGTGCTGCTGGCCTTGGTGCAGGGCTGGTGCCGGAGGCAACGGTCAGATACCTGGAAAACCTGAACCCTCCCGGTGAAGAGCAGCGGTAGAGCAGTTTGTAGCCAAAGCAGAGGGTGGCTAGCAGGAAAAACTTCAGAAAGCCCTGTCTTCCAGCTGTGTGGGAGCTGGTGTGGGAGCCGAGTCCCTTTTGCTGTCTTTGGGGCAGCAGCAATGGGCAAACTGCTGCTGGGGGATGGGGCATCTCCCTGCTCCTGAGAGCTTCTCCCACCGTGGGGATTCACTCCTGACCAGAGCTCAGGGACCCGCCACGCTCCGGGGACATCAGGGCATCTCCATGTGTGTCTGCTGGGGTCGTGGCAACACGTCTGAAGGGAAGCACGGCTAAAGGACTTGAGGACCTGCTGGCTCAGCGCCACCCTGCAGAGCCTTGATCTGGAGCTGACCCCTCACAGGGGGATTAAATCTGCAGCTCAACAGGTACAAGGTGGTTGTATCCCCATCGTGCAGCTGGGGAGCCTCGCTGGGGCCCTGCCCCCATGTGTAAGGGACCCCAGTGCGCTGCTGTCCCACTCCTGGCTTGCAGCAGGGGAGCGAGACGCTGCAGCCTATCTCTCCTTCCCAGCACTTCCAGCAGGAGCTGAGCTCCTGGAGTTACCTTGCCCAGCTGGGAATGGGATAAAAATTAATGGCTCTGAAGCAGGAGGGGAAAAAAATAGAGGGGTGCACACATGGTGTGTTGGGGTGAGTAGAGCTCCGCTCCCGCTGGGCTCAGTGGGATGCAGGAACCAGCAGCAGCTGCTGCTCGGGCCGGCCAGGTCCAGGCGCTGCGGGGTCCTGCTGAGCTGCGGATCTCCCCGGCTGCAGGGGGTGATGCTGACGCACATCTCACCCTGGGTGGGCTTCGACCACAGCTATAGCCTGCTGCGGGCCAGCACCGGCAGGGCCTCCCCGCACCATCCGTCTCCCCAGAAAGCATCAGGGACAGGGGGAGTGTGGGGTGAGCAAACTTCCCACTGCCAGAGAGAGAGGACGGGGATCCATCCCCTCTGCTCTCCGAGCCGCATCCTTCCCTGGTGCACCCGGCATGAGTTGCCCACATCCCACCGAGCAGCGGGGGCTGCCGGGAGCATCCCGGGCCGGCAGCCCCTCCACGTGCGGCGATGTCGATGGTGGAGAGGCCTGGCTCGCAGGCAGGCAGGGCAGGGCGGCCGCCGAGCTGCTTCGCGCTCCCCCAACGCCCACGTAAGGAAGTGGTTGCATTTCTCGGAGAGGAAAAGGGAAGTCAGGCTGCCTCGGCGGGGCGGCCAGCAGCTCCCACCGCTCGCTCCGGGCTGCGGTTCGTGTCGACTGCCCAGAGTCCATGAACTAGCCCTGCCTGCGCTGCCTGCCCTGCCTGTGCTGCCCAAGGTAAGGAGCTGGGGCTGTCCCGTGGGGGCTGTGGCCATCACCCCTCCTGGTGCTTGCACCCTGCTCAAGGGGCAGTGGGACCCCCGGTCAGAGCTGCTCTGCAGTCCAAGGGGTGCAGGCAGCGCCTCACTGATCATGAGTTTCGCTGTTGCTGTGTTTTGGGCTTTTTTTTTTCTCTCTCCCCCCTCCTCCTTCCCCCGCCCCCCCCCCCCCCCCCCCCCCCCCCCCCGCTTTGGCAGAAAGTTTGAGTTTTATTCTCTTGCCAGAGGCCTGGCAGCTGTGGGGTGTGGGAAAAGGTCCCCTGGCGGGGGTCCTGCAGGGGTAGGTGCCGGCAGAGCCAGAGCTGCCTGCAATCTGTCCCCCGCGGGCAGCTGCCTCCTGCTTTGCCCAGCGTGAGGAAGAGGGTCAGAGCTGCCCTCCATCTGCCCTGGGACAGTGGTGTCCCCCCAGGGCCAGGCTGGCTCCTGGGGCACCCCACACCAACGCTTGGGGCCCGAGGATGGATGTCCTCAACCTTGCTGGCAGGAGTACAAGGGCTTGCTGTGGGGAGCACAGGGGCTCCCCGGGGGTCGGTGGTGCAGGAGGACCAGACCGCCATGGTGGCCGGGGACAACTCTGTGGGGTCCTGTGGTTCCTAGCAGGACCGTCACTGTGACTGTTCGCACGGGTGGGTGCAAACCCACCTCCTGCCAGCCCGGCGGGCTCAGCAAAACCCAAAATACAGCAGCAGCTGCAGCAGCCCTGGTGCCGGTTTCCTCCCCAGGCTGGGAGGAGCCCCCAGCGCTCGGCTCCTGCCAAGGTTTGGTTATCTCCTCTGAGGATGTTTCCGAATGCTCAGGGCTGGCTGGGGAGATAACGGAGCTTCATCAGGTCCCAATCCCGCCCTGTCTGGCCTTCTGAAAATACCAGTGTTCCTCCCTCGAGAGCCTCCATGTTGAGTGGGGGGATAACCACGGCCCCTCCGATGCTCTTCCCTGCTGGGGAAGGGGCTGCCAGGCTCCCTGTGGGTCACCCCATGGCTCCCCCTGCGCAGGACCGGGCTCAGCCCATGGGTCATCAGCAGGGAACTGGCTGGAAACTGGCTGCTGGGGAACCGAAACACAAACCACTGCAGGGAGCGGTGGGGGATCCTGCAGGGATAGGTGGGGGATCAACCGGCTGAACAGCCCTGGCTGCTTACCAGGGGGCTCCGGGGCAAGTGGCTGAGCCCATCCCTCGGGGTGCTGGCATTGCATGGGTGAACAGCAAGACCCCCCCGGGAGGAGGGTCCAAGCCTCTGAGCAACCAAACGAGCCAAGAAAAAAAAAAAAAAAAGCATTGCTTTTTTCCCTAGCCAGCGTTGAAGCGTTGAAGCCGGAAAGCGTGGCGGCACACCCGGCCTCCCATCCCTCCTCCCGGGGCCATTCCAGCCCCGTCCCTGTTTCACACACTTTTCTGCTCCTGATCTTTTGCAACGCCTCCAGCAGCATCCCCGCTTGCCGATGGTTTTATCCGGCACTCGTGGTGCTGCTCCGGCTGCAGGGCTTGGGGCAGAGGCACGTGGCGGTGGTAGCTTTGTCCCCTCCTGCAGGTGACCCCTGGATGCTGTGGGGCAGGTCGGTGGGGCTGGGCTTGGGCAGCCGCGTCCTTGGCCTGTGGGGGTGGGTGCTGCAGGGGGCTCGGCCGTGGGGTGTGGGGCAGCGGGGGTCGAGCTGTGCATCGGTGCTGGGATCTCGCCACATGTAACAGGCAGGTGATGGAGCCGCACAGATTTTCTTTTCACCAGCCCAGGGCAAAGGTTTGCTAGGAGGGACTTTTTTCCGTCCCCTGTACCGTTTCTAGCTGCCAAAGAAAACGGGCAGCATTCAGCGAGTTCCCAAAATAGCTGAGAAGTGAGCTGTGAGTAATCCCCCTCCCTCACGCCCCGGCGAGGTGTTTCCCTGTGCCTGTGCCGTTACCTTGCCTGGGTGGCCGAGGGGCTGCACCGCTGCTCTGAGCCCTTCCCGGTACCCGGAGGGGACCCGTGGAAAGTTGCTCTGTGCCGTGACTCCGGAGCCGTCGGTGGGTGCTGGTGGAGGCGGTGGGAGCTCAGCCAGGGGAAGGGATTAGTCACCAGCTCGTGGGGCTGGGCACACATGGGATGGGACGGGATGGGATGGAGATGCCTCTGCAGGGCTTTGGCTCTTCCTAAGTGAAAGGCAGGGAAGGAGTAAGCAGATCTGGCCCTGTGGGGCTGGTCGGAGGAGGTGGTGGGACCCTCAGGGTGGATGTGGGGCTGGCAGTGCTGGCACCAGGGTCCCCATGCACCTGGCCAGCCCCCTAGGCTCCAGCCAGCCAGGGGTGATGGCATGGTTTGGAAGTCACTGGAAGAAGTCCCTGCTTCCCATCTGGTTACGGGACACCCATGTGGCACCCAGCTATAGGGTGCTTGGCCATGGACACCCAGCTGGCACCCAGCCACAGGCCACTTGGCGTGAGGTCCTGGCCATGGGGCAGCATCGTGGGGAACATCTCTAGCTCCACCCGGACCCTCAGCCCCCCGAGCTTGGGCAGTCTCCTGAGTTTGGAAATCCTGGGGAAGCCCCTTCCCTGGCAGAGCTGGGATGGGGGCTGTAGTGTGGGGCTGATGCTGGTGGGAGGGAATTTTCAGAGGGGCTGTGAGCTGGGGGTCCCGCTGGGGGTTTGTCCCTGTGAGCGGAGCAGCATCTCCTGACGGCTGCGGGGGTCTCGCCCCAGCCCGTGAGCCATGGCCTACCACAGCTTCCTGCTGGAGCCCATCAGCTGCCACGCCTGGAACAAGGACCGGACCCGTAAGTATGGCTGGGGCACCCCATCCCGAACCCTCGGGGGCGGCCTGAAGCACCAGCTCTTGTCCGTGCAATGGGGCAGAGCGGGCTCAGGGCTGAGTTTAGGGAAGCACAGACAGATTTGGGGGCTGGGACAGCACGTGGCCCCCATCCCCCTGGTCCTGCTGGGGCAGAGCTGGCATGGTGGGTGCCAGCACAGCCAGCCCCCGCATTGCAGTGGCCAGAGCCAGCGTGGGGAGGGATGGATGAAGCTGGAGAGCAGAGGAGAGCAGAGGAGAGCAGAGCCGGGTGATTCACAGCCGATGGCATTTCCCGGCCACGGCACAGGGGACGTGGGAGAGAACAAAAAGGGCTTTCTCTCCTGCGGCTGCTGTGCCGGGCAGGCGGGGCAGGATGGGGCTGGATGGGAGCTGAGTGTCCACAGCCATCCCATCCCATCTCATCCCATCCTGTCCTGTCTCATCCCATCCCATCCCACCAGCCCCACGGGACCACTTGCTGGGGAAGGGAGGACGCTGGGCTGTGGGGTCCTGGGGGAGGTTCTCCCCTCCCCATAAGCGCAGTTTGCAGGAGCAGGGGCAGCTTCAGGGCAGCACAGGGCTGGGGTGGGGGGCTTGGTGGGACCGCATCATGCAGATGGGGCTCAGTGGGGTCCCCCCATGCCCCACTGAGCCTGGAGCACAGGAAGGGGCAGGTTGATGCTGGCTGGCCCCGTTCCCCCCCTGGCAGAGCCCATGAGGGAGGGAGGGGGCTTTGCCCCGGCTGCTCTTGCCCCGCAGAGATCGCCCTCTGCCCCAACAACCACGAGGTCCACATCTACTGCAAGCAGGGGGCCAAGTGGAGCAAGGTCCATGAGCTGAAGGAGCACAACGGACAGGTGACAGGTGAGTTCCAGCTGGCAGAGGGGACAGGGACATGGATGGGGGGTGGCCGTGCCGCAGAGCCGGTCTGGCCCCACTTGGTGGCACCAGCAGGTTCTGGATGGTGGTTGTGCAGCAGGTAGAGGAGGGGGAGCAGGTGGTGTCTGTACCTCCTGGCCCTGATAGAGTACATCAGAAGGCACCTTGTGGGTGGGATGGATGAGATGGGGAGGGATGAGGTGGGATGAGATGGATGGGGTGGATGGATAGATGGGAAGGGATATATATGGATAGATGGAGTGAGATGGGTTGGATTGGAATGGGGTCAGAGGGATGGGACGGGAAGGGATGAGGTGGGATGGGGTGGATGGAGGGGAGAGATGGGGTGGGCTGGGTTGTGATGGAATGCTTTGTGGTGGGAGGAATGGCAAGGGATGGGGTGGGATGATTTGGGGTGGATGTGGGAATAAGGCAGAGAGACTCTGGAGCAGAGACCACCCAGAACAGCTCTGCCTTCAGATAGCCTCCAGCCCCAAGTGACCCGTCCCCATCCCCATGGCTCCCTGGGTCCCCCTCAATCCCCCACCCTCCAGGCATTGACTGGGCCCCCGAGAGCAACCGGCTGGTGACGTGTGGGACTGACCGCAATGCCTACGTCTGGACCCTGAAGGGCAATGTCTGGAAACCCACCCTGGTCATCCTGCGGATCAACCGGGCCGCCCGCTGCGTCAAGTGGTCCCCCAAGGAGAATAAGTTTGCTGTGGGCAGCGGCTCCCGGCTCATCTCCATCTGCTACTTTGAGCAGGAAAATGACTGGTAAGGGTCTGCCGTGGCCTCAGGGGCTCTGTTCTGGGAGAGATGGAGGAGGGAGAAATAGAGGGGGCATGGATGGATGGGAAGGATGGATGGATGGAGGTGAGACAGAAGGAGATGGGGGAGGCAAAGGAACTGGAGGAGGACGCAGAGACAGATGAGGAGATGGGGGTACTTCCTGTGCCCAAGCTGTTACTGCAGGGTGGTGGCCCAGGGCAGCTCCTGGGGTGCTTGGGGGCCCTGACCACCCTCAGCCAGCCTCCACGAAAGCCCGGGGGGGGGGTTCTGGGGGTGGTGATGCTCCCCCACTGATGCCAACCACTCTCCATGCAGGTGGGTTTGCAAGCACATCAAGAAGCCCATCCGCTCAACGGTCCTCAGCCTCGACTGGCACCCCAACAACGTCCTCCTGGCTGCCGGCTCCTGCGATTTCAAGTGCCGGTGAGGAGCAAGGAGGGTGGGCAACTGGTGGGGCCTGAGGTGGGGGGACCCCCCAAGGGTGGGTTGGGGTCTCACTCTGGTGCTGCACAGAGGTGTGTGGGGCAGCCCAGTGCCCTGGTCGCCCATGGGGCTTCACCCCTCCAGGTGCTGCTGGGAGCCAGGGTTGGGGCACGGGGGAGATGCAGGGAGGGCTGGGGGGTGTCCTGGGGACCATCCCACTGGGGCACCCCACAGGCTCTGACAGGGAAACTGAGTCATGCAAGGGGGCAGGGATGGAGGCAGCTCCGGTGTCCAGGGACGTGTGGCAAGGCTCTCTTCCTCCCCAGGATCTTCTCAGCCTACATCAAGGAGGTGGAGGAGCGGCCTAGCCCCACGCCGTGGGGCTCCAAGATGCCTTTCGGGGAGCTGATGTTCGAGTCGAGCAGCAGCTGCGGGTGGGTGCACAGCATCTGCTTCTCGGCCAGCGGCACCCGCGTCGCCTGGGTGAGCCACGACAGCACCCTCTGCCTCGCTGATGCCAGCAAGAAGATGGCGTAAGCAGGGCTGGGGCTCGGGGGGGGCTCGGGGCAGCTGTACCGTGGGTGCCGGGCAGGTGGTTGTCCCCAAAACCATCCTGGTGATGGAGACATCTGGGTTGGGTCGGACCAAGCAGATGTGGATGGAGGAGGCAGCGTCTCTCCTTGTAGCCTTGTGGCTTCCACCTGTGTTAGGAGCTGCGCCGGTCTCGGTGCAGAGGCTGAAGCTCAGCTCCCTGCTAACGCCCTGGCCTACCTGCCCTTGTAGCGTCGCCTCCCTGTGCACCGAGACCTTGCCCCTCCTGGCCGTCACCTTCATCACTGAAAACAGCCTGGTGGCTGCGGTGAGTCGGGGCAGGGGGTGCAGGCAGGGTGGGCGCCGTGCTGGGAGTCAGCAGGAGGGTGCTGAGCAGGGCATCACTGGTTCCCCAGGGCCACGACTGCTACCCGATGTTGTTCACCTACGAGGAGAGCCAGGGCACGCTGACCTTCGGGGGGAAGCTGGACGTCCCCAAGCAGAGCTCCCAGCGTGGCCTCACTGCCCGCGAGCGCTTCCAGAACTTGGACAAGAAAGCGAGTTCGGACACTGCCAACGCCATGCTGGACACCCTGCACAAGAACAGCATCAGGTGCCTGCTGGGGGGACGAGTGGGTGCAAGGGCAGGCTTGGCTGGGTCACCTGTGGGGCTGCTTGGGCGTCTTGGTCCCCAAGCATCCTCTGGCTGTGTTGCTGCCCAGCCTGGGAGCTGTGACTGCCCTGGAGCATCCCTGGGTATCCCCAGACCATCCCTGCACCCTGGAGCATCCCAGGGTATCCCCGAGCATCCCTGGGTATCCCCAGGCCATCCCTGCACCCTGGAGCATCCCAGGGTATCCCCGAGCATCCCTGGGTATCCCCAGGCCATCCCTGCATGTAGGTGGGGCAGATAAAGGGGTCCAGCCCTGGGAGCTGGGACAGCCCCAGGGCTTCCCTGGGGAAACCCTACACATGGCGGGGGTGTGTGTGTGTGTGTGTGTGTGTGTGTGTGTGTGTGTGGAGATGAAGGGGTCCAGCCCCACTCCCACCCACTGGCTACCAGCCCCGAGGGCTCGGCAGGGAGCCGGGGCTGACTCCCTGCTGCCTCTTTGTGCCCTGCAGCCAGATCTCCGTGCTGACTGGCGGGAAGGCCAACTGCTCACAGTTCTGCACCACTGGGATGGACGGCGGCATGAGCATCTGGGATGTCAAGGTGAGGCGTCCCGAAAATGTCGTGATCCCCCCAGACTGGGAGCAGCCAGCATCAAACCCTCATTAGCCACAGCTCTAATTGGAACCCCTCATCCTGCTGCTAGGCAGTTCTTTGCTGTGGTGGTCGTGGGTCCCACAGTCCTGGGTGGGATCTCCTTTAGCCCAGGGCTGGGTGGGGGACTGCCCTGGGTGGCGCTTTCACAGCTCAGAGGTGGGGGTTGACACCAGCCTTGGCACAGGGGTCCAGCACCCTCTCCTGGCTTCAGCTTTGCCCACATGGCTTGAAAAATGAGCCAAAACCAGCAGAAGTTGGGATCCCCTCCCCATAGGGATGGGTTGGCACCGCAGGGGACAGCTTTGCCCCCAGCTGTGTCCCCCCTTTCAGCTCCCCAGCCACCTCCGGTCACCTTGGAAAGCAAAAAGCTGATGAACAACCTCCCGTTCCCATTTTAGAGCCTGGAGTCGGCACTGAAGGATCTCAAGATCAAATGAAGGAGCCATCCGGGAAGGGCATCCCGGCTGCCAGCCTGCTCCTGCCGCGCCTGCCTGCTTTGCCCCGCGAGCCCCCGCGCCCCGCGAGCTGGCCACGATGCCACCGGCACCCGTCCCTGGCTGCCAGCCAGCCCCGGCGGCTGCTCTCAGACAAGAGAAAAATGATTTTCTTTTTTACTGTTTTTGTTACCATCCTACCTGATGCTGGTCATACATAGCTTGAAAGAAATAAAAAATAAAGTAAGGAATTTCCTGTATAAATCCAATGATATTTTCTTAAACAAGCTGAATGTGAACATGCGTGTGGCTAGAGCACTTGACAGTTGCTGTGCCGCATTCTCCTTTCTGGCCCCAGCTCTGGAGATGAATCAGGACAACGGGGAAAAGGGGAATGTCGCCTCCCTGTTCCCTGCTTCTGCACAATTTCAAAACATTTGTATTAGAGAGAAGGTAGGGGAGAGGACAGAGGTGGCAAGTGAGTGCGGGCTTCCCCCATTGCTCCCAGCACCTGTCTCCTCCTGGACACCAGTCAAGTGCCACCAGGTGTGGGATTTCACATCCTGGGAGCCAGCTCAGAAACCTTGGGCTGCCAAACCAATCCTGCCCCTTCCCAGCCCATCATCGCGGCCTGCCAGGCAAATTTTATCGGAGCACCCCCAACTTCCCCCTTCCTCATCTCTAGCTCGGGGTGCGCGCAGTCCCACCTCACAGCCAGACTGGAAGGACAAAGCTGCTCCCAGGAGTACCGAGGAGCCTTTGAAGAAGTTGTAAGAAAGTGGATAAACCCTGCTGTTTCAGAGCAGGGTTGAATTGCATGTGGTAAACAGGGGCAGGGTCACACATCTCACAGAGGGTATGAAATTGCGATGAAGTGGTTGCTAAAGGCTTTGGCAAAGGCAGAAGAACCAGCACCTGGTGTGTCAGGGCAAGCGAGACGCCCTGCCGCTCCTTCAGTGCCGCTGTGCCTTAAACGGCGCGTCTCTGCAAGGGGAAATCCTGCATTTATCACCGACGGAGAAGGAACCTGTGCAGCGCAACACGGTTGGTTACTCCTCCTGGGATCGGACTTTGCTGCAACAGCTCGGGCTAAACCCTGTTCCTGGGGCGCCCCTTGACGCAGAGCAGCCCTCACGCTGACCTCGGCCCGGGAGGGGAGGGCTGGCTGGCGGAGAGGGACGGTGACATTTGGGTTCTGGTCCAGCCGTTAGTTAGTGGGAGGTGCGTTCTGCTGGGAAAAAGATTTTTCCACCCATTTCTGTGTGTTCACCCCATGTGAACAAGCCCCATCTCTCCCCCTCACCACCTGTGGCTTCTACCCTGTCCCGTCCCAGGCATCAGCCTGCTGCCTCCCACCACCCTGCTGCCTCCACCTCCTGAACCTGTGCCAGCCCTGCCCCCACCATCAGTTCTTCCCTCTCGCAGCTGACAGCAGGGCACCTCTCCTGGTACCACGCATCTGTCATAGCTCCCTGAAGGTATTTCCTGTCTCAAATCATGCCTCGGGGCACAAAAGTTCCTGCGGGAACAGCTGTAGGGCCTGCACCTGTGCCCCCACGCAGAGACGACCCAGCATTCCCACACCAGGAAAGCAAATTCCCCCCAGTGCGGTCTGAGCAGGCAACTCAACAGTGACATTCCCTGTAGGACATCCCTCTGTCACACCCTCATGCCCAAGTCCCTGCAGCCAGGCATGGACAGGATGACACAGAACAAATCACATTTGTCATCCTGCGTGTCTACAGCTGTCACCTCTGCTGGTGACCGCGAGAGTGCTCTCATCTCAGCGCTGGGGCTGAATCTCCTCCAGCCTTTGGCGAGTGAATCTGGGAAGCGCTGGTGTCGCTGGCACAGGCTGCCTGGACCTCCTGGGGTGCAGCGGGTTAGAGCACCTCCTGCTCCAGCAGCCCTACACCAAGAGACAGGACATCTGACAGGGTGACAGCTTGGGGACTGGCCCCCTGACAAGGACAGACTGCAGCCTGAGGGTAACTCTTCTCCACTGTGGTAACCAGATTGTGCAGGGGGGAGTGGGGGTGGGGGGGGTGGGGGGGTGTAGAGACAGCCGGAAAAGCTTTTTGCCTTCAGGCTGCATCTGCTGATGGCGCTGCTGAACCTCGAGCCACATTCCACACCACAAACAACACAGAAACGGCAAAGCAGCCAATGCAGAAGTCACCACAGCATCAGATCGCTACAGCACCTGGCACCTCAGCAGCAGCCTGTACACTCGTGTTCATTTACACACACACACCAGGCGATGACAGAGCAGATATGATAACTTACATTTTAATCAGCCAAATATACAAGTTCTGTTGTTGTTGTTTTTTAAACTTTATGAAGTTTTTTTATCCATCTGGGTCTGATACAATTAATGTTGTTGTTTGTTTCCTTTAAATAAAGGATGATGTGGTTAAAAACTGGCACTATCCCTAATAAGGAGAAGGAAAAAAAATAAAAATGAAGAGGAGGGAAAAGGGGAGACTGGCTGCAAGAAAGGAGGGATGAAACTGGGAAGGAACGGCACTCCAGATGTCCATGAAGTCAGGCTCCCAGCTTATACTGCAACACCCTGCAGCAAAATTTGATGGGCCATTCGCCCAAAAGGATTCTGCAGATACATTATCTTTTGGGCTTTCACTAGCAAGTCAAAGTTCCCCACCCCATGCCCCACCCCATAATGACCCCACAATCTATTTTCTTGCAATCTAATATTTGAAGCATCTCCCCTCCCGCACAGCTCCCTCCCACCCTGCCCCCTGTCTATGAGTTCTTAACCCTAAAAACAGCAAAAACATTCAGGTTTCCAAACTGTTACAGAGAATTGCTGTTCAGCACAGTTCTGCACCAAAGATAGCAGCTGCCCCTAACCCCAAATGGAAATCTGTGCCAGGATGAGGACAAACATTGTCAGTGTCTCTTGGAGGTGAAAGTGACTTCGATGCCTCAGTACACCCTACGTGGCATCAATGGTATGCAACACGACAGAGTTCCTGGCAGGCACCAGGCACAGTTCCCTGGCGTTTCCTCCTCTTGCATGTCCTGTGCTTACTTGTTAAGGGATAGAGACTGCAGTCTTTTACCTGCCATGGCCGCTTCGTCTTTTGCTGGGGGAGGAAAAACAACAGAGGTTTCACCACTTCACAGCGCACGCCAGGGAGTGGGGGTGGCTTGACAGCCCCCGAGACCAAAACCCCATGAGTCATGTACAGTGAGGCAACGGGAAAATATCCAACCCTCCCCGCTAATCCATGGTAGAAACCCTCCAGAGTCAAGAGAAGCAGCCCCCCTTGCACGTTCCCTCTGTCCTTGGCCTCTCTCTTCAGCCGTCCACACATCACCCTGCTGCTGATGCTCAAATTTCTCTGTGGAAGCTACTGAGAAGCCATGCTCATCAGAATTCCCATTCACACCGATCAGAGCTGAAGAGAAAGTCCAGGCAGGGGAGGAGTGCCGCAGACTCCCTGGGCAGTTTGGATCCCCAGCATGCAAAGCAGAAAAATCACATCCAGCACACGGAACCCACCAAACCCCCAAACTGGAGCAAGCATTGCCTGGGAGGCTGAGGACAATATGGATGTCAAGGGCAACTCCCTTCCCTCTTGCCCTGCTCCCTGTTCAGATGTTCTAGAGCTTTATAAGAAAGAAACAGCCGATTCTGGTTTTGATGAGAGTTGTGAAGACAGCAACACCACACAGTCACAGGAGATGAGGGATTAATATGTATGATATGAGAAATCATGCCTCTTGGCAGTGCAGCCACCACAAAAAGAAGAGGATATGATTAATTACTCTCTAACCTTTTCTTTCTTCTTCTTTCTTTCTGGCAGCTTCTTCCCTTTGCTTCCGAATGATGGCTAGTCGGGCGAGATCTGCCTTCGCTTGTTCTGTTTTACCAGCTAGGTGCATTTTCATGTATCTTTCTTTTGCCTTTTGTTTCTCTATTTCCTCTCTGTTTGAGTGAAACACACCAGTCACCAGAACATCACATAAACACGCAGGGAGAGGCAGTGAGGGAGACTTTCTGACTGGGAAGGGAGTGAGGACAGAGATGGACTGCCCACAGAGACTGGGGGCCCTGTCACCAGTTTTCAAAGCAGTTTTTATCTATTGCAGGGTTTGAACAGGAACGATGACAGAGAGTATTTCTGCTTTCGTACAGCTAAATACAGACACTGACACACAATGAGGTCACATGAATTAGCCCCAGACTGCACAGCACCATTACATGTTTTTCCCAGCCTTACCCTCAAAGGTGTACTTCTGCTGAAGCAATCTATCCCAAATAAGCAAGCTTAAATCTTTCACTCTGAAACTCTCCATTGCTAAATGGAACTAGAAGACTAAACTTTCGTTCTCATCTGATTCAGCTTCTCAGACAACTCACCACGATGCCTGGAATCTGGGAACAGCTACCTGTCACTAGGGCACCTTCTGTAGCAAGATTAAAGCGACCTCTGGTTAATGGATTTCAGTTACGTCTGGGTTTTGGCATAAAACTTCAGGGAAGGAATGGCCTAAATCCGCCTCTCAGCAAACTTCACTCCCTTAAGTGCACCTGGCCAAGCTGCCTGGCTCCAGGATGGCCACAGCTGCTCCCAGAGGGCAGACAGTTTCTGTAGTTTGTAAGGAAAAGACATTTTGAACCATGGTGAGTCCTGCTCGACAGTCTGTTGCTGCTCAGTGTCTGCATTAGACAGCAACACATTTAAAGGGCTTCCCTGAAACACCAACGCATACGCAGCAGGGAAACACCTCCCCGTGTTAAGCTGCTGCCACCAGCAAGGACGCAATTCCAAGAATGCACTAGCTCCTGCCAAGGCAGCAGGAAAGACTCACCGCTCTCGTCGTGAGAGTTCCTTAGGTCCATCCAGGTCCAGCTGAGTTACTTTTTTGGTTGTCTGAATTACACGATTGGGATTCTCTATGTCTATCAACCCTTCCACTCCTTTGCGCTTTTGCTAAGGTTCAAGAACAAGAAGGTTAGGAAGCTTTCTCGTACCCAGCACTCTGTTGCACCAGAGCTCATTAAATACACTGCAACACACCCCAAAAGCAGAATTCAAGATGTTTTTACTACCAGACAGCAAAACCATATATGAACCAAGATTTATACTGCCAGGCATCTTCAGCCTTTTCTGAAATCTTCTTGCCTTTGCGTCTCACTTGTAAAATTACACAAGTTTTCATTCTGAGGACAAAATGCTGTCAAGTAGTTTTTTTGGCTTCTAAAAATAGTTATTCCATAAAAAATTTACTATAGGTAGCTCTCAAAGAGAACTTGGAGTCAAGAGTGTGCATGTCTCTCCTGCCCCAAGAATGTGGGTGGTGCAAATGCATTAAGTGACTTGAGAATGACAGTACCTGATAATCATCATCATCTTCATCACTCTCATCTGAATCTAAAGACTTCTTCTCCTTTTTGGGGTCCCCTGTTGCTCCTTCGCCTCCTTCCTCTTGCTCCTCTTCTTCCTACAAAATCACAGGAAATTAAGAGAAAAATGTATGTCAATAAAAATCCCAAATCCAACAGTGACTCTTAAATGAGATCGTTTTGGAGGGATTAGAGACAGCTCCAAGAGCACTGGTGCTCCTCATGTGGCCCATGTGACACCAAGGGTGCCTGGCTGTTACAAAACAAGAGCTCATTCTCAACATGTCAGTGCACACCACCTGCCCCAGCAGACCACCTTTAAACAACTCTGCTGTTCTCTCTGTGTAACAGACCAGGAAATCAATTGTAAAAGCCAGAACTGGCACTTTACTTTCCCCAAATGAAAGATCTCCAGGAGACAATCTGGCCCAGGTTTCCAGTGCATAATATCTCAGGGACCGGAAACCACACAGATGTAGTGTAGAGCTGGATCCCATCCTAGATCTAGATAAAAAAAAAAAAAATCCTAGAGAAGCTCAAAGTGACAACCATCAACCAGAACATTATTATCCAAGAAAATACAGCCTATTTTTAACACTGCTTTTACTAGTCAGAAACCTAGCAATTAATTTGTAAATCATTAGACGATAAGAACAACCAACATGGGTGTGAATAGCCACGTATCTACCACCGCCAAATATCCCTCATCCTAGCAACTGGCTGCGCTATGGGCAGTAAGAGGGGTAATTTTGTTAATTATTTTTTTTTAAGCTCTCCCTAACAAATCAGTGTTAGATCTAACCATCGCTATGTGGTATGAATCAAGACCAAAACAAAGAATTCCTTCTCAAAGAGCAGTTCTCTGGTTTGTTTTGAAACAAGACATCAAGTGGGGTCCTACTTGTCCTGTGTCCTGTTCCATTTCCAGTTAGCATTTTTATTAACAACTCGGAAGTAGAGAACACTCATAAAGTTTGTGAATGACATCACACTGGCAGGAGTTGGAATCATTCTGGAAAACAGGATCAGACCCATAAGTGGTTTCAGAATTTGGAAAGATGGCATGAAATCAAGAAGGTGGAATCAGAAAACAAAACCAGAGGAGTTATACTTTGGAAGAAGAAATCCAACACAAAGTTGGAATATATGGCGAAGCAGCAAACCACACAATCATCTTGAGTTGCAGCTGGTCAAAACATTAAAAAGGAGTCAACAATATGGCTCATAACTGCTTGAAAGAGTAATCTTCTTCTCGAGGTATTCATCAGTATTTCCTACAAGGGGTATAATTATCCTACTGTAGTCAGTGCTGAGGCTTCAGCTGGAATAGTGTATTTTGGCTTAGGCAGCACTTCCAGAAAGTCACAGAAAAGCAGCAGTGAGAGTGTCATCGTAGCTGTGATGATCTGGAAATACAAGACAGCAAGTACTGCAAAAAGTATCCACGCCTCTCATAACACCAGTCAGGTAGATGCGGAAGTGGGGGCAGCTGTTACAGTCCTATGTTGGGACGTAGAAACACACCCAAAAAAGGAGTCATGCCAGAAAACTGTTCTCTCTCCTACAAGTCAGAGGAAAACAAGAAAATCATGCGTACAGGAAAGAGTCAAAAGAGTTTGGTCTTTTAAATCTAGAAGAGAAAGAAGGCAAATACAATAATTTCAATATGCAATAAGATGTCAAGATGTGAGCCCTTTTTCTCCATAGCCAATCTGCAGAGCACAGACAGAAAAATCAGCTGACACTGGAGACCAGAATGATGACATATGGGGGGAACACATGCCTAGAGCTGCTGTGTGATCATCCTCCCTACCTTTAACCTTCAAATTGTGAACTGGATGGTCTACCTGGCCTCACTTTTGTGAGGCACCAGACTGGATGACACCATGCAGTCTCCCCAGGCAGAGATATTCAGAATTCATACTGTGATCACTGACAGAAAAATCTCCAACACTTGACTAAGCTGCCATTTCTCATGAACTGCAAGATAAGCATGCTGTCCAGGCCAGGACTTCTGACAGTAAGCATGTAACACAGGCAAAACACATACCCTTGCCTTTTGCTTTTCTGCTTGGAGCTGGGCATCAATCTCTTCAGGACTTGTGTACTGTCTTGCTCGGCCTTTGTGGCCTCCTTTTCTACCTGTACAAAAAAAATAAATTAATAAATGCTTTAGGGGTAAGCTTCCAGAAAGGTGTACTCCTCCTGCAGCACTCTCTGGATTTTCAGTGCAGACAGGATAAACCAAAACAGCTTCTCTGACAGAATCTAAACAACAACAACAATGAAAAAGACACCCTGAACCTGCCAGCCTCCATAAAACACTCCAAGATTTTTGGGTAAATTGCACAGAGATTTGGGATTATTGATCTAGAGAAAGATACTCAGAGAATTGGTTCCTTCTTTCCCCTTGGGCTGTGTTTGGAGACACCAGAACTGAATGCAGCCTATCAGCTGTACAGCGTTCTCCTAATCAAGCACAGGCCCGTCTTACAGAGCGAGCCAGAAAAATCCTCCCTGAAGGGGATACCCCTGTCCCTCAACCATCACAGAGCCGCGATGCCAGTTACGTGGCAACAAGCTTCCAAGTGTCCCCACAGCTCTTGGTGACGCCACCCTTCCTTGCCCACTCACGCCTGTGCTTGTGGCCTCTCTGATTCACTTCCCGGACTGGCAAGGGCTGCTCAGCCCCACAGCCACGCTCTGTGCTTCCTGCACGGGAGGAATCACAGTGTGTTCCTGCGGCTGCCACGGTTACAACCAACTCTCTGACAAGCTTGCCTCCTTAACCCCTCCCTTATACTAAGGCTGTGCCAAGAGAAAGTAGGCAGCTAATTGGACAAAAGCTTTGGGAATTATAATGAGAGCTGAAAGACTACGAAAAGGAGCCTCCATGTTCCACTGCTTTATAAGGAAAAATAAAAACAAGCTCTAGGAAGCAGGAAGAGGAGAGAGTCAGCTTAGCTGGCTGGGCTGCCCGGCTAAGATGGGCTCTCAAGTTTAGAATTCTGTTTATTAACGAATTGCTGAACCCATTAATGCTTCCTGCAAGTGACTGCTCTGTTTATGTTCTTACAGCTCCAAGAACTGCTGGGAAGCAAGCTGAACAGAGCTGCCTCCAGCCTTGAGCCAGGGAGCTCAGGGTACAAATGGTCCACGAGATTAGCAAAAAGCAAACAGCTTAGGCAAGGGAGCTCTCTGCTACTGCAGGAGTCTTTGAAGTCCGAGGGAAGGAGCAGGAAATCCTTGCTCGCTCTCACCTTCCCTGCTTCACCTGCCGAGGACAACGGAAACCTTATGGTGGCCGGGAGGGCTGATGGGAATTGTCCTTTCTTCCTCAGGAGAGGAAGGCAGGAGGCACAGGAGGGACCCGCCACTGCTGAACCGATGTGCCACAGCCGTGGCCAGCTGCACTGTCAGACTCAGAAGGACAGGGAGCACCAGCGCAGGCAGCCTCTGTGCACTGCAAGCTTTAGAAATTTAACATTTTCTGACCAGCCCTCTGCTCAGCATAAACAAATTCTCACACGTTTTAGCTCAGTAAAAGCTGAGCTGTGGAATAAATTATCTCAAAAGCCTCACTGCAAAGCCTTACAGAGACTCCTGAGATGTTTTTCCTCGCATGAAATGGGGAAGCGCAGAGCCCAGACTCTTCCCTCTGAACTCAGCTGTGGAACGTTGTGGACACTCAAACCATAAGTGCAACCAAAAGCTTTGCTGCACCCAAAGGCGTGTGTCTCCTGTTCCCAACTATCCCACACGGTAACACTGACACCCTCTGGGAACAAGATCTGCCAAGGGAGCACTCCAGCCCAGGAGACTTTATCCCACTGCCCAGCAAATGACATCACTCTAAATGGAACAACAGCAATATCTTTGACACTACGTAACACCAAGAAAACTGAACTCAACCAAGCTCAGCCCGTGCCAGGCAGTCGTGTCCAGCTAGGCTCAGAATTTCACACTGGGCTCAGAACTCAAGAACACAAAAGCCTTATTACTGCAAATAAAACAACAGTAATAAAGGGAGGGAAACAACTAATGAGAAATTATCTTACATTAAACACCTAAAAAGCAGCAAATAGAAGAGTGAATCAAATCTCATTTGTATTCAAGCCTGCACGGGGAGAAGACCCCTTTGAGTGGGAGCAGCAGTGCCACCACCTCAGCGGCTGGAGAGACTGTGGGGAGCTCAGCAAGGTGCAGGGACAGGGCTCTGCTCTTCGCAGAGACATCAAACCGCACGCTGGACAAGCAAAGTGCTGGTTCTACATCTGCCACTGACCTACCACATCATGCTGCACAACTCAGCTCTGCTCTGTGCCTCAGTTTCCCCATCTGTAAAACAGGGATAATGATTTTTACCCTCCTCTGTGAAGCACTTTAAAAACATAATCACCTACAGATTTCACCTGCAGTAAAGACCACTGGCACCTAAGGCAGGCGCACTCAAATACATTTGTCTTCAGCTTTAAACAGCATAATTAAGGAACTTAAAAGAGAATGGAAGAATATTTAAGGAAATACCTTTTTTACGATCAAAGTATTAAAAAAAAAATGAAGTAATCAGAAATAATTTATTACTGACCGATTAACACCCCCCCCCCCCATTTTATATTAAACAGTGACTACAAAAATTCACTCTTATATTGTAACTCCTACTGACTCGGGGGTGGGGAGGCAAGCGAAGCTCCCTCTTTTCTCAAGAAGCAAAAGGTTTGAAACAAACATTTAAAACTGTATGATGAAATGTAGAGCAGGAAACCCTGAATTATGGGGCATTTAAACATGGTAACCAGGGTTATAACCCACCACAGTTCTTTGCCTTCATAAAAAACAGGCGAAAGCTTCAGCCCTGTCTACTAATATTGTGCAAATGGACACAAAATAAAGCGCTTAAAGAAAATCTAAATAGGGAAGCAGATTTAGTCCTAAACCTTGGGAAATGCTGATGAAATAAATTGGAGCAAACTACAGGGAAGATGAATGATGAGGGCTGGTTTACATTAATGTATATGACTGGGGTTTCACAGAGCCAATTATGCAGATGGTGCATCTGGAGAAGGTTCTGGGTGGATCCAGCTCCGCCGTGACAGCCTGTCAGTCCCTCATTACTTCTCCTTAATCACAGAAGCAAGTCAGTACCCGCTCCGTAATGCCCAGATGCGGAGGTGCTGGAGCCCCATGAAAGCAGCTACGTTTGGAGCCCCTGACCCGAAGACCCCCCCACCCCCACCCCCCCCCGCCCCTCTGGGCCGGACCCTCGCACTCCCCTATGCAGCCCCTCAGGCCTCCACCGCTGACCCACCGGGAGGGGATGGTCGTTAGGCACCACACAGAGCCTGTGTCTCCCGGGGTGCCCCCCGGGACCCCCGTGTAGCTGCAAACTCCCCTCCCCGGGCGTCCGTGTGCCCCCAGTTCTGCCCCGGGGGAACCGGCTGCGGCTCCCAGCCCGGCGGGGAGCACATGGGGCCCAGCCCGCTCCCGGCCCCACGGGGGCGTCCGGCACCGCGCATCCTCTGGGACTCCTGCGATCCCATGGCGCTTGCTGGGGGGCACAGAACTGGACCCCCTGCTCTGTGAGAGACGGGACAAGCTACCATGTTTTCGGGGGGCGGGGAGCGAACCGCCCACCCCCCCTCGAAGCCCTCCAGAAGCGGGCTGGGGGAAGAAACCGAGACCACCCCAGAGGCCATCCACAGCCGTAGGAGGGGTGAGGGGGACTCCCCTCTCCCAAGACCCTCCGCAGCCGGTAAGGGGAAAAGGAGACCTCCCCGCCACCACGCTTCCCCAAGGCGGGGGAGAGAGGGAAAGAGACCTCCCCTCAGACCCGGGGACGGGGAACGAACCCTGTGTCCGTCCGTGTCCCCCCCCCCAGCCCACACCGGGGGGCAGGAGGAACCCTGCCCGCCCTGAGCCTCCACAGCCGGAGCCTCCCCCCACGCCTCTCCCCTCCTCCCTGGGGCTGAGGGGCCTCCCTCGCCTCAGCCGCCGCCCGTCCCCCTCTCCGCTGCCTCTCATAGGGGCGAATCCCCCCGGCCCGGCCCCCACCTCCTTTCGGCATCGCGGCGGCGATGGCGGCTGCGGCAGCTGCAGCGAGGCCCCCCCCGGCCCCGAGTGGCGACCCGGAAGCGGAAACCGCCCCACCCCCGCGCGCGGCGCGCGGCCCTCGGCGCCCGCCCAGTCCCCACGGCCCGCCAGGCCCCCGCCGCGAGGCTGCCCTCGGCACCGCCTGCGCCCCCGGCACGGCCGCCCCTGCCCCGCCGCCCCCCCCCGCCCCGCCGCGGGCAGCGGGACCGCGTCCCCTCCCGGCGGGCCGCGCTCTCCGCCCTGCCCACGGCCCGGGTGGGGCGCGCACGGCGGGGCCGGTGTCCCTCAGGCAGCGCGGCGGGCTCCCCGGCGGGGCGGGGCTGGGGCAGCGGGAGGCCCCGCGGTGACGGCGGCGGGAGCTGCGCCCCTCAGCAGGTAAGCGGGGTAGCGGGGTCCCCTCGCCCGGCCCGGCCGCTCTCCCGCCACGGCCCGGGCCCCGGGGGCCGCGCTGGGGCTGACGGGGCCGCTTCACCGGGGCCGGGCGGGTGCTGCTGGGGGTTGTTGCTTCAGGGCGGCCCGGAGTGGGGGTGGGGCAGCTGGCGGCTCTTGGCTGAGAAGAAAATGTACTGTGGTGAGGCGGATGCGGCGCGCCCCCCCCCGCGGCCGGGCTGGGCGAGATTTTGTCTCTTTTCACGAGCTCCGTAAAGCTCATTTTCATCATCAGACTGGAAAATGGCAATAGGACACAGAAATCTTAGGAACGATATGCCCAACAACTGTTTTCCCTTCGTTTTTTCTAGTGATTTTTAAGGACTTGGAAGCAGCCGCACGTTTGAGTGCGGGCAGGCGTTCCCGAGGTGATGCCCAAAGTGAAGCGGAGCAGGAAGCCTCCCCCGGACGGGTGGGAGCTGATTGAGCCAACACTGGATGAGCTGGATCAGAAGATGAGAGAAGGTAAGCGGCAGAGCGGGCTGTGACCTGGAAACCAGCTAACCCCTAACTACTTCATGAAGCACAGCTTACCCCGCCAGCAGAGGTTGTCCTTTTCTGTGTCCCTGCCTCGTAGTGGTGCTGCAGACAGGCTGGGCCAGTACTGGCTGCTTTTTTTCTGGGTATACGCTGGTTACAGTGCACAGAGGTTTGGCGTACAGTTGTTTCAGGGCATGCCATGGCTGAGCCACAGCTGAAGCTCGCTGGTGTGTGTGGAGGGACTCATAGTTCTTGTCTGTGCCGTTGCTCTGGTCTGACGAGCCAGGGCAGCCATTAAGTCACCAGCCTTCCCAGTGTGGGTCGTGTCGTCCCCACTGCCGTTCTGTTTTTATTTCCTAAAGGAGCTGTTCCAGGTCGGGTCCTTTCTGTTTGAGTCTTCTTCCATTAAGCTCGGCCTTACCTCTGCAATGTATTAGAAGTTATGAATGTTCTTGGAACAGTTTACTGCACAGTGACTAAGGAGATAAGTTGGCTGTCTGAAACGGTCGGCTGAAACCTAGTGTTTGTGTTCCCTCCCAGCGGAGACTGAGCCTCATGAAGGGAAGAGGAAAGTGGAATCCCTTTGGCCAATCTTCAGGATTCATCACCAGAAAACACGTTACATCTTTGATCTCTTCTATAAAAGAAAAGCTATTAGCAGAGGTGAGGAGCACAAATGCCTTACCCTGGGCAGGGGAAAACAGAACAGAGCAAGATGCCTGCCTGTGGATGAGCCTGAACTGGGGTGTTGGTGGGAAGGATCAGGTTTCTGGGGAGGGAAGATAGAAGGAAAGCTGGCAGCTGCCTGGCTTTAACTGCTAGATATTACAGCTACTAATTCCTGATAGTTACCCAAGAGCTACTTGTGATGGTGTCTATTCCTCTACAGAGCTCTACGAATACTGCATCAAGGAAGGATACGCTGACAAAAACCTGATTGCAAAGTGGAAGAAACAGGGTTATGAGAACCTCTGCTGCCTGCGATGTATCCAGACGCGGGACACCAACTTTGGAACCAACTGCATCTGCAGGGTCCCCAAAAGCAAGCTGGAAGTGGTAAGAGTTTTCAACTTGTTCCTCTGCTTGTCTGGACCCTTGCAGTACTCTAACTTCTCCCAGGTCAGGGACGGCAGGGGAGGTAGTGCTGTTCTTCCTGGTCATTTCCTCTAGTTGTAACATTTCTGTCTTTGCTGGTGGAGTTGGTATCCTGTTGGTTCTAAAGGTACTGTCAGCTTTGGCATGCAGTTGTTTAAAAGTTTTTAAAAGTATGGGAAACAACAAAACTAGCCAGTAGAAACCATTCCCACCCAGATCCATTCCCTGCCTGGAGGCGTGGGCCTGCTGGTCTTGTTTGCTCATGTAGCTTGGCTGAAATACCCTCCTGATGTTCTTTCTTCCAGGGGAGAATCATTGAATGCACTCACTGCGGATGCAGAGGCTGTTCTGGGTGAAGCCTTTAGCCATAAGACTACTTTTTGAACTCTGAGGGGTATCATCCTACATAATGGACTATTAGTGCAGTTACAGCCACCTTCTGTGTGATTGGGTATTTCTGTAATGCAATTAAAACAGCAACACGTTTATCTGGATCATACAATGGTGGTTGTTTCTGAGTTGGGTTTGTGTAGTCGTTTATTTTGAAATAAAGCCTGCCTTCCTGAGAGAGTGCTGTGATCTGGCAAAACATTTCTACGCCCTTCTTCTGCTGGACGTGTTCTGGTTTGTTTGTTTGAAGGCTGCTACGTGAGGTGTTCTAAAACTGGGTTGCTTTTTTAAACCACCTCTTAGGCCTCTTTCTCAATTAACTGTATTTAAAAGGCTGTGTGGAAAGGAAATAATACAGTTCTCAAACATCTGCTCTGATTCAAGCTCTCCCCTGATCTTGTGTAGAAGGAAGCTAAATGTCACTGGAGCTCTCTAAGGTTTGTAGCCTGGAATTAGTGCATAGATCTGTACAGACTGCTGGCATTCCTGAAGAGACTTCTAGGTTGCACCTTAAGTGCCCAGATAGCCACAGAACACAGGAAAGAGGCAAAACTAGCACCGAGCTAAACCACCGTTAAATCTGATTTTGCTTCTTCCTTGTTTAGCACAGGTTTTGTTAAACTACAGCCTGTCTAATCCTCTGCAATTTAAGGAAATTCACTGGAAAATGTATTTGCTTCTTAAAATAATGGACAAGTATTTTATTACGTAGTTAGCCCAAGAACTGGGGTTCATGGAAATATGAAGCAGCCTTACTATGAGACAGTTTAAAGGAGTGAGTTCCAAGTTCTTCCAGCACAAGGAAGATGCAGGACTTCAGCATCCTGCTCACCGCTACTTCTGCCCTGACTGCTCCTGCGCAGCCTCTTCCTTATTGTCATCTACCGCATGTTTCACTGTTCTGTATTTTTCCCAGGGGTGGGGGGTCTCCTCTCCTGCCATTACTTTTAACCACCGATAGTAGTAGCCGCGGAAGCCATCAATTTTCTCCAGGTACGGGTTCTTTGACTTATACTGCAAACAGAAACCCAACAAAACAAGTTCCTATTAGAAGAGAGCTCACTTCAGCACCAGCATGCAATAGCTACAAGCTGCTACTAAAGGAACAGTTACTAAGTAACTGTCAGCCAGATCAGACAAACCCAAAGGAAAAAGACTTAGGCAGACATCTAATTTGTGCTGCCTTGTTGGTGTCCTTCGTGCTGCCTTTGCACTTTGACTCGTCATGGCTACTTACCCGATCAAATTTGGGAGGGTACTGTGCTGCGAACTCCAGCTGGCGTATGATAACTTCATTGGGAGGCACCTGGTTATTCCTCATGTCTCGCAGGATCTCAGTGAGGTAACTGTAATCCAGCTGTCTCACAGCAGCAGCAATGAGGGTGCTGTAGATAAACTTGTTGGGAGTTATTCCAGACCTCTGGAAACAACAAACGCTACGGTTAAACTTGTTTATCTGCTGACTAGTGCAGGACTCCTGGAAGGAAAAGGCACACAGGTGCTTCTTACACAAGGAGTACAGCTCTCACTCTGGGACCCATGTAGCAGCTTCTACAATGCCAGCACAGCCCTCCCCACAAGCCCTCTGCTGTCCCAGCACAGGTATAGGACAGACCACCTGAGCTGGCTCTAGCTACTCTGGAGTTGCTTGGTTTTGGAGTGAGAACAAAAGCCGTCGCCACAGACACCTCAGCAGGTCTTTTTAAAAGCATTAACACTTCCCTTCACCTCTTCCTGCAGCTCGAACCCCAAGCAGCAGAGGCTTTTTTGATTACCTTCAAATCTGAGAGTAACTGCAATCCATCCTTCTCTCTGTTACAAGCAATTGCCAAGTTACAAAACGTCTGGAGGTTAGGCGATAGTCCCCTCTTCACTAGAGCTGGCAGCATGCTCTGCAAGATAAAAGTGTTGACATCAGTTTCCAAGAAGTCATGCTGTAGCTTTCCAGACAGAGCTGAACACGCTCGAACAGAATCCAGGAACACTGAGGAAATTAAACCAGCACCGGTTTGTGGAAAACAGTGTGAGACAGAAACAGGTGTCACAGTTAACACAGGAGGATGTGACAGGCTCGTTCTGGGTTTTTTTTCTCACCTTTGCTCCTTCCAGGTCTCCCTGTTTACTTTTCTTCCTTATTAAAGTGTTAAAGAAGGTCACATCTACTTTCACTTTATGTTCATCTAGGAGTGCCAGCAAAGAGGACTCTGAGGGGCTTTGGGGTTCTGCCAGCTCAGCCAGTAATGTAAACGTTTTAATGTTGGGTTCTGCATTGTCCTCTTTCATTTTACTCAAGAAGCCTTCCACGTCCCCCATCAAAGCCAGTCTATCAGACGGTGTGGCCACTGTCCCCAAGGAAACCACGGCTGCATCAGGCATCCTGGAATCCAGCAAGTTGGGCAGGTTGCAGAAATGCAGCTTCTGGCTGAGGTGTTCTTGTTGCTGCTCCACCTTGTTCTGGCCTCTCCTCATCAGCGCTCCACTTGTGCTGTGAGCTATGCTGGGGCTGTTGAGAGCAGCTGGTTCTGTTTCAGCCTGATTTACATCTTTATTTTGGTGCTGGATCAGTTCTTCACGCTGCACCGAACTCTCCTGAAATAACTGCTTTTCCATAGCTTCCACATCCAGCTGGACAGCAGCTGCACTCTCTGATCCCTTCTTCCTCTGACTCTTTACCTTTTCCTTCTGTCTGCCGGGTGCAAGCCTTTGCTGAGAGGAGTTCTCGTTGGTGGGTCTGAGCAGGAGTTCAGAAGCCACGACTGGATCGCCTATTCCACAGTCTCTCGCAGCACGTAGCATCAAATTGTAAGTGTGGCTGTCAGCCTTTATTCCAAGTTTAGTCATTTGTTTCCAGACCTGAAGAGGGGAAGACAAACATCAGATGTACGTGATGCTAAATAAGAGGAGCATTTGATTGTCAGCATATCTGTTAATGTATCTGCTTGCAGAAAAGGAGCAAGTTTATAGCATGATGAGGTGAGTGGCCACTGGACAGTAAACAGCCACCTTGAGCTCATACAGTCCTGCAAGATCACCCAGGGTGGTTTACCAGTGTACAAGACATCCTGATGGAAGTCTAGTTTACAGAACTGGGCCTAGGAGGAGCTGACCTCCTCCTATTTCATCAGCTCTAAGCAACCTGCTGCCTTCTCTACGTTCAAGTGCCAAGTTAAAATACAGAGGCACTTTTTCCTCCCCACTTAGAAGATGAAGACAAACCTGCAGGGCATATCGGAAGCCATTTTCACTGTCCTTTATGCAGCTCATGAGAAGGAAGCTGAAGGTCTCGGCTGTGAGAACATGGCCCTTATGCACAATTTCCTGAAAGAGCAGAGAGCGCATTAAACTCCTCAGTTACCCTAACAGTCTGTGGCAGCTGGCTGTGAAGCTCAAATACCACTGATGTCTTCTAGGGATATAGCAGCAGCAAATCACAGGGTGAACTCCCAGGGCTGTGAGCAGAACGATCGCTCCAGGAGAAAGAGCGTCCTGAAATGCTGACACAGATCCTAGCTACTCCCTGATGGGAGCTACAGGGAATCAGGGGGGCAGGAACAGCAATCCTTTTAGCTATTCCCATACTGGCCCTTCTGAAAAAAGCTGCTGTAAGAGCTCTAAAAGGAGACAGGTATCAATGTACAGATCTTCAAAATAAAGAGCGGAGACAGACACAGTAACTGCAAACTCCACAAAAACTGTTCGTTAAGTCTCTGTCACACCCGACCAGTTTTAAAGCCAACCTCAGCAGCTGCCTCCTTTTATGTACTTCAGCTTAATGTTTGGTACATACCAAGTCAATTTAATTGTATGAGACCAAGGATCAATGAAACATAAACACATGACCTGTAATTACCTCTCCTGAAAATGCAAAAGTTCATGCAATATGGCAGCTTCCAGGAGCTTTCACCAGAGCAGGCTACACAACATGAGAACAGTCATTTATTTACCTTCAGTACATCAAAGCACATCCTGAGATCCGAGCAGAGGGCACAGACCTTCAGCAGCGCATGGTAGGTGATCAGGTTCAGCTCTTCATTTTTGCTCTTTAGCTGCTGCCGTAATTTGAGAGCGCTCTGCAGGCCCGAGTCCTTCCACGGCGACTCAGCACAGGCATTGAACAGGGCTGTATAAGTGGCCTCCGTGGGAGTTAAGCCTCGTTTTTTCATCTAAGGGAAGAGAAGAAGAATTTGAACTGGCTTTTTAGGAAAGGATGTCTAGAATTTCTTCACTTGTTATTAAAAGTTTCAGGCTAAGAAGGTGCAAACACTAACTCAGAGGCATTTTGGAAACAAAGTAACATGAAACAGTTTTAACTTAAAAAAGGTAAAGGTGGTTTGAGAAAGGAGACAAGGTGAACCTACATCATTGTAGAGCCTGAATGCCTTTTTCACGTAGCCAACCCTGCCACAGCCGCCAATTAGAACAGTGTAATTGCTTTCTTCCGGCTGCACACGCTCCTCCTTCAGCATCTGCACCTCAAACAGCTCCAGAGCCTCCGCCAGCTAGAGGGAAGAGGAGAATCCACGATGAGGCAGCAAGAGAATCGGTTACAATGGACATTATTTGCAGCTGTGGGCAGACTGTGGTAGAAGTCCTACAGAGCATGGGATTCCTCATGGATTAATTTTACTACTTTCTATAAAGATACTAAGCAATAGGATAACACAGATGGGATGCAGTTGCACAGTTGCAGCTGTCATCAATGCTATTAAAAACCAAATAAGCGAAGAGCTGGGAACACACCTTGTCATCTCTGATGAGGGCCTTGCATCTCAGGAAGTACCAGTACGGGGTGTTCTTCGGACCGCATCGAGGTTTTCTTCCCGGTTCTTCCTCTCCCTCCTCTTGCAGCTTTAAATTCTGGAAGCGCGATGTGGTTTTGTGATAATATTTTCTAGAAGAAAATTTATTAGACAGCGTCCCGAACTCCACGCCTTCATCATCATCATCATCCTCCTCCTCCTCCTCGCCGCCCGCTCCAGCGCAGCTGCCAGCACCGCTCTCTCCCGGCTCGCTCCCGGGCAGCCTGTAGGACGCCCGTGACGAGCTGAACGGTCTCCAGCCCGGCAGCGGCCCCTGCCTCGGGGGCCGGAGCAGCCGCGGCGCCGGCCCGGACCGCTCGGAGCCGCCCTCGGAGGCTGCCCCCCACCCCCACGGGACAGCGGTGGGGGCCCAGCGCCCCCGCAGGAGGCCGAGGAGCCGCACCGCCCTCATGGCGTGCCCGCGGCCACCGGGAGGGCCTGGGCCTGGGCCCAGCCCCGGGCCCACTCCACTCCCCTCCGCCGCGGCGCCGGCGCGGGCGGAAGGGGCGGGGCCGGCGCGCCCTGATTGGCGGAGGCGCGCGCGCTGCCCGCCGGGCGCTGGGGTCAGGGGTGGCTCCCGGCATTCCGCGGGCGGGCGGCGCGGGGCGGCCAGGAGCGGCCGCCGCCGCCTCCCCTCTCCTCAGGCGCTGCCGGCGCGGAGTGGAGCGGGCCGGGCCGGGCCTGGCCGGGCCCGGCCGCCCGCTGCCTCCACCGCCACCACCATACCTCCCCTCCCTTCCCGCTGCCGCCGCCCCCCAGCCGCCACCATGCAGGAGCTCATCGCCAGCGTGGACCACATCAAGTTCGACCTGGAGGTGGCTGTGGAGCAGCAGCTGGGGGCGCAGCCGCTGCCCTTCCCCGGCATGGACAGTGCGTGCGGGCCGGGCGCTGCGCGGGTCCCTCCTCCCCGGGGGGGTGCGGGGCCGGCCTCTGCTGCGGGGCGGCTGAGACGGCTGCGGGTGATGGGGAGGGTTCCGCGGGTCTGGGCGCCTTGCTCAGGCCTTGGCCTTAGATTCGCGCAGCTGCTGCTTTCCCTGTAGGTTCCTGTCTTAATCCAGGCGTCTTTCTTTTCTGCTTAATGAAAGCAGTAGTTAGTACTTGGGCAGGCTGGGAAATGAAAGCGGAGGTATTATTGTGAATAAGTATCACTTTCCTGCATAGTACCTTTGGTTTTTTTATCATTCCCTTTTCATGGGTGAGGCATTTTGGTGGCAAGGGCACTTTCTCTTTAGGTATGTCCGTGGCCTAGTCTCTAAACTTCTTCCTTCAGTCTAATAGTCTGACACAAGTAGTCTCACAAGATTTTAGTTGCTTTGCTGAAATTTTCTGGCCAGGCTACTAAACTGGTGTTTTAACTCCGTCAGATGTTGTGGTTCCCATTGGTCAGGCTCAGCAAGGGTTAACAAGCTAATGGTTGTTTCAGGCTGTTCTGTTCAAAAAAATATAAGACTGTCATTGCCATCATGTAAATACAGGGTTCATAGACATGATTGACTTTACAGCAGAGGAAAACCTGGTCAGCAAAACCTAAACATGTGAAAAGCAAAACAAGCACTGCCAGATCTCTGCAAGTCCCCCTTGGTGTCCCCCAAGAAGAACAGAGATACCTGTGAGGGCCAGACTTGAGCAGGGAACTTATGTGGGAAAGTAAATTCTCCCAACCAAAATGCTTTTCTTTTGACGTTGAGGAACAGATTGTCTTTCTGGGGAAGGGAATATTTTATAAATTGCCGTGAAACTTCGTTAAAATTAATTATGTTTCTTTGCTCTCCCCACAGAGTCGGGTGCAGCGGTCTGTGAATTTTTTTTAAAAGCGGCCTGTGGAAAAGGCAAGTAATTTTTTAAATACAATTTTACTCGTACTCATAGGGCTGGAGGGAGGAAACTAGATTTTCTAGCACTGTCTACAGTACTCTTCTTTCTTATAAAGATGAGGGGATAACCTAGATAGAGGATAAAAGCGAAGAATGTTGGAATAACTGCAACAATTGTGAAATAGTGGTATTTTTTTAAGAAGCTGGAGGTGAATAAGCAAAGCTGCAGGTAAAGGAAGGCTTGAACTTAGCACACACAGACCTTGCTGTGGATGTGGCTGTATTAGTTGCTGTGGTTCGTGGTTGCTAGGATTAAGAGCTGGAGGCTGTGTTGCTTAGCTTGTTAGAGGGTAACATAAGACTTGTCTTAAACTCCTTGTTTTGCTATTGCCACTAAAGGCTGAATTCACAAGGAGAAAGTGGTGTCTTCTGAAACCTCCCTTGCAAAGGGGAGCAAAGCGTTGCTATTGCCCTGTGCCACCTTGGGCTGCATATTTTAATTGCTCTTTTTCCCTTCTTCTTGCCCCATCCTTCCACAGGAGGCATGTGCCCATTCCGACACATCAGCGGGGAAAAGACAGTTGTTTGCAAACACTGGCTACGAGGACTGTGCAAAAAGGGAGACCAGTGCGAGTTTCTGCACGAGTATGACATGACCAAGATGCCTGAGTGTTACTTCTACTCCAAATTTGGTAAGAGGCATTGTAACTCCTACTTAGTGCTCCTTGCTGGTGTGTGACTGTGGTGAAGAGGATCATGGTACATCCCTCTCATCCGTCTTCAGAGCATTACAGTTTTTCTGTGATGGTGATACTGTTAGATTGTAATTTCTTCAGATGTGCTTAGTTCTTCATCTTATTATCTCCCTAATTTTGTGACTTATTGTAGATGTCCTCTCTCAAGAGCTTGTCCCTTGGGGGAAGAGGGGGGAAGTTCAAGTTTTACTTGGGGTTTTATGCCTTATGTTCTGTTTTTGGTATGAGATGAGTAGGCTGAGCAGTTGGTCGTTGCATGACTTATTTTGGGGAGCTGTTGAGCAGCAGAGGGCATGGGGGTGCAAAACTTTTATGCACTTGCTTTCCAGCTCTGGAGATCTGGACATAATGAGGCAACTTGCTGTCAGAAACTTACAGTCTTGTAGGTTTCCTTGGATTGAGGTTAGTGCGCAATTTGTAGTTTCTCCACGCTTCTGGTGCACTAAATGTTTGGTTTTTGTTATCATGACTGCTCTTTCAGATTTAGTTTTGCATTATTTTTAAAAGCACACATAAGTAATCCAGCCTGGTAGAACTTTACTCAGCAGGAGTGAGTTCTTGGTGTTCTTTATCTAGGTTAAGGCAGGCAGTAAGACTGTTGTGCCTGAACGTATAAATGTTGGGTAACGGCTTTGTGGGAACTACATGATCCAGGTAATGTTTTGAGAGTCATTTGATCTCGAACCTGCACAATTGACTAAGAAGTGTGTTTGCCTTTGGTACAGGGGAATGCAGTAACAAAGAATGTCCGTTCTTGCACATTGACCCGGAGTCTAAGATCAAAGACTGTCCCTGGTATGACAGAGGCTTCTGTAAACATGGTATGTATGTTGCACTGTTGCTGCTTCTGTAGCTATAAATCAAGGGTAGGGTGTTGCTGTTCTTTCTTTGCATGATCTGCCTGTGTACTTGCTATTACTGAGTGCTAGGGTACATATATATAGAATGTGAACTACTGAGCTTTGTGTTGCAGGTCCCCTCTGCAGACATCGGCACACTCGAAGAGTCATTTGTGTGAATTACCTAGTAGGATTCTGTCCAGAGGGGCCTACCTGTAAATTCATGCAGTGAGTATGCTACCAGGCTTGTTCTGTAATCTTGTGTTTGCCTTGTGATCCTGTATATGTCAAAAAAGGGTGCTCCAGTGCTTCCCAATGGCTTTGGAGATTTGGCCAACATTTAGTTGTACCAAATTGAGGATACAGGGCAGGACCTCTTCAGGGAGCTACCACTAAGACTCTGGAGTGGTGATCAGATGCCATCAGTGCAGTGGGATCACGTGGGTTTATATTCCAGGAGACTTCTCAGGTGGAGTGATATACTACATACTGGATTGTCATTTTCATACATGTAATTGCTGAGCATCAAAATGCAAAGAGAAGAAGTGGGGAGGGGGTGGCCTATTTCCTGTAAGCAAAATTTAATTGGCTGATTGTATGTTGTTTGGAGTTACTTGACTGAACTGATGGTAAAATGTTGGCATATGATTTGAGAATCAATTTTCTTGTTTCCATCTAAACCAGCCCTCGATTTGAACTGCCAATGGGAACCACAGAGCAACCACCACTGCCTCAACCGACACAAACACAACAAAAGGTACACAGTTCCCCTGCCTCCCCTACATGCCCACCCTCAGAGCATTTCCCACAGCGCTTTGAAAGAGGGTATCTTGTTTAGCGGTCAAAATTGGACACCTGGGCTCTTGGATCTGGCTTGCTGGAAAGTCTCAGAGAAATACTCATTGAATGAGGGAAAGCCTTACTTATTTTACAACGGGGTGTGATATTCTTTTGTAATTAAGAACTTGGGAGACAAATCCTAATAAAATACAAAGCCCTGTCCCTTCTCTCTCCTGCCAGCCCTCTAATGTTCACCAGCTGATCACAACACACTGCTGCTGCTGTCTTTGTACTGGGACTGTGGTGTCCTGCTTTGTTCTGTTTCTCACCTCGCCTTGGTTAACCTTCTCAGTCATGAGTACTGTCCTCCAGCTCAGAGGCCAGCAGTGCCAGTTCTGTTGTTCGGGGCGCTGCCTGGAGGGGGTGTGTACTATGCAAGAAGTAAGCAGTGAGCAACACTGAGTGCCATTATTGAAAGCCCTACAATTGCTCCACCTTTACATGGAGATCTAGTCACAGAACACTCCCACTTTACAGAGAAGCACATCATACATGGTTGTGCAGCGGTCTGCCAATTTTTTTGATCTGTGTGACATCTCTCAGTGATAGCAATGGTAATTTAGCAGCCTAAACCTACTCTTTAAATCTTCTTTCCAGAGAAAAGCAGGATCGCTGGGCTCTGTAAGCCTCAGTGCTTATCTCTGGTGCTCCAGCTGGTGGAGCACCCACACACAGATTTGGAGGAAAACTGATCATTTGGTATATGGGGTGCTCTTTTCCCTTCCATAACAAATAACAACCATAACGGTCTTTATCCTCGATGCACTTCACGAGTCAGAACTCTTCTAACCAACAGAGGACACCCCAAGTCATTGGAGTCATGCAGTCTCAAAATAACAACACTGGGAACAGAGGACCGCGGCCATTGGAGCAGGTCACCTGCTACAAGGTAATTCAGAGGGAAGGGATGAAGAGGGAAAGCAGAGGGTCCTAGATTTAAGAAACGCAGAGTGCACAGCACCAGAACTACATCATGCTGGTTTGCTGCTGGTTGCTTGTCTTGGGCAAAAGAATGGATTTGTAATGTGGGGTGTTAGTCCTGCAAAAGGTTTTCTCACAGTGTAAACAGGCTTGTGAAATGTGTGTGATTTTGGGGTGTGGGTACAGCTGTGGGAATTAGCGTTGAGTTCTGGGGTCTCTAGGTCACTGGTTTGCTAGTTCGTGGACTTGCTGTGGTGACTGAGGCTGCTGTAGGACAGACTTTGCTCATCTGCTAATGAGCAGGAAACCCTACCGCAGTGAGAGTTGAAGCAGACTGCTGAACTGTACATTTCAAAATCAGAGTTAATATTAGGTTTTGTCTCATGAGTTAATTTGCTTACAGTGGGTGACTGTAGAAAGATTTTCTTCTCCCCTGTTATCCTGGAAGGTCCTTGAAAGTAACAGAAATTGAATATGCAAAGACTGTTCAGTATTTCAGCTGTAGATGCCCCTCACTGCTGTCAAACCAAGGAGGGAGCTATTCACCTTGGATGCTCATTGAGGAGCACGGGTAAAACTTTGACACAATTGAGTTTCCACCTCTGTTTATTTTTCCACAAAAGCCCTAACCCTAGCCACTAGAGAAGGGCAAAGAATCTTCCTGTCCCATCGGCTTTGACGTTTGCATCGTTGTACTTGCCAGCTTCTGTGCCTTAGGTGCTTGCTTGGGTAAAAGTTACTGTGATTAGACAGGGATATTAAATAGCTGAATCCATTTCACTGAAAACCTTTTATTATATTATTGTTGTTATTATTAATAACAATAACAATATTTTAGATGCAAGTAAATTTTATATCTGGAGAGTGCTGTTGTACGAGATACTGGTATTTCTCTCTGGGCTTGAATAGCTTTGAGGCACAGAGTCCTGAATCTCTTGTTCAGATGCACTTTTCCCTGTCTGATTCAGGATAGCTGATCAGGAGGGTCCCCATAGATCTCTGTTGTTGTGTGTATTGGAGTATTCTTGGAAGCCTCAAACACTGAAATTCTCAGTGTGTGTTACGGCTCTTTGCTGTTCGTAGTGGTGTGCTGAGAGCACTGTGTTATAATAACATGGCGTCAGACTGCTCCCAGCACAGAAGCAGCTTTTGCTCCAAGGAGTGGAGTCAGCCCATAAATTATGTCCCTTGTGACACTGTGTTCCCCTTCACCTGCTAAATTTTTGCATCTTCCATATGCAGAAGAGCTTCCAAATCTGAAAAGTTACTGGCAGCTAGAGGAAGACAGCTGTAACTGTGTGATAATTCTTCTCTCTCTTTCTTTTTTAGTGTGGTGAAAAAGGTCATTATGCCAACAGATGCACCAAAGGACATCTGGCCTTTCTCAGTGGACAGTGAAAGAGCAGAACGAAGAGTGCAAGGGAGCTATTAACACTGAGAAAAGGTTTCTGCTTAGCACTATGTCTGAACTATTAATCAGGTTGTTTTTTAATGCCATTATTGAAAGAACTGGTCAGAGGCTGGCTGCTGCTAAGCAACATTTTTGTAATTGTCCACAACTTTTTAAGTTTTAACCTTTTTAAAACAGATTTTGGCCTCTACCTATTTTCATTGAGCCCTGCTGAAAGATCTAAAAGCCAATAGATTTGCAAGCCCCTCACCAGTGCAGCACTCCACATAAATGCATTTTACGCCAGTGTTTCTTTAAAGTGTTTTCCTTTTGCCACTTCTTTTTGGAGAACCTGCAGCGTTTCAGCCCTCCCTGTGGAAGCAGGAAGACTGTCTGGGAAAACTAATACTTGAAATGCCTTCCCTTCAGTGAGGAAGCAGGGATTCTGCTGTCCTGTAGCTCTTAAAAAGCAAAGTTGTGTTCCCAGGTCCAGCCTGTTGTAGTCGATAAGCTTGTCCTGGTAGGTGACTTAATGCATCATGTACATCAGGCTGTGAAACTCCCATCCACTTGCTTTGTTTCTGTGCTCCTTGCTCTACTGAAGGTTAGAAATGAATCTTCTGGGTGAGAAGCAATCAAGGGGAGATTAAATTGGCATCTCTGTTGTTAGCCAAACCATGATTGTAGGAAAGCCATGTCTGTGCTCATTTTCCATTTGCAAAAAGCAAGAAGGGAAATGAACAGAGCTTGAAGAGTAGGAATAGAAGAACCTTGTCTCAGCTCTACCCCCCCCATCATCCAGCTCACACTGGGCAGGTATTTCCATAATCTAGAGAAGACCAAGAAGTGGAGATGTGTATTCTTACGGAACACTGCTTTTAAAAGTGGTAGAGCATTCTTCTGAGAGTAATTTTTGCAAGTCAAAACCCTTTCAGTTTGCAAGACTATTTGAAAAGGGCCAATGATAAAATGTGAATTAAAAAAAAAAATGCATCTCCAGTGTGAGCCTTATTGATTCTAACCCCTCTTATTTGCTGACTGCCTTTATACTTTATTTTTATTGAAATGTACCGATGGAAAAAGTTGGCTGTGAATTATTTTTTTTTTTTTTTGGAACAAGGTAATATGACTAAGATTAAGAGAAGTGACCGGAACCTATCTTGGTTTGAATGACTGCAGTTATTTCACTGTGGAGAGTCTGAGTCAGTCAAAGTAGAACTTCCAAGGCCAAGTGACTGTGGTATGACAGACCCTCACTTTTCCTAACATGTCCTGCCCCCAGAGGCTGAACAGTGGCCAGACTATGAGATGTTACATGTATGTACCTAGGCACCTCAAAAGGGAACAAAACCACTCTGTCTGGCTACCTTCCTCATCTAGCTCAGGAGTCCGTAGTCTTCACTACTTGAATAGATGTTTTCAAAACCACAAAGCCTTCCTGTTACTGCTGAAGCTCTTGAGAGATTCTTAATATCCTGTAATAAGTGGTTTTCACTCTCCCTCCTGTTCAGGAAAGGCTACTGCAGGCTGTACCTACTGTGCCCAGCTGCAGCTGCTGTGACAGTGGGGTGCACCAAGAGAGACATCACCTGGGGCCAAACCCACAGATGCTCCTTTAAGCTGCAGTTATGCACATGGTGTCTCCTGTTAAACTCAACACTGCATTTAAGTCAAGAAGCAAAGTTTTATTTTAGTTTAATTTCACAGGGCTTTGTTATACCAAGAGTCTTTTAAGCTTATACCCATTCAGAATAACCATCCAGCTTCCTTTAGCAATGAAAGTGGGTAAGAGTTTTGATAGAAATTTTGGGTTGTTGGAAGTAAGAAGCATTAGAATCCCAGTGACAGAGTGAGAGTCACAGACCTTCTCAAAGCTAAACCGATCTCATCTCAGACAGTGCTCTGCAACGATGGAAAACTCCCAAATACCTACAGTCAGCAGGTGACAGCCTGAGAGTCAGAAACACATGGCCACACCAACAAGCCACCAAAAGCTCAGGTATTTTTCTTTCAAATCAAAACATACCCTTTCAGCTAGTTGTCCAGCCTGTACACAAAGGCCATTAAGAAGCAATCCAATGCTTTGTACTTTTATTAAAGTTAAATATGAATTAAATTGTAATAGTTTCCCCAGTTCATAATGCAACCCAAGTAGCAGATGCTTTCCCAACCATTTCTGAACTTACCTTGAGGGGTGAAACTCCAAGGCAAACTTACACGCACTGTACAATTAACAAGTCAGCTCAGTGAATGCAAAGCATATGCATTTTATTATTATTATTATAGTACAGATTTTAATATGAATAGTTCTGGTGTCTTCTGCCAGGATAACTGTTCCAGTAGCCAAGTCTGTTTGAGAGCTGCACCTTCACTTTCTGAAATTCACCCTTCAGTGGTACTTCCTGTGGCGGTCATGCTCTGTATCGTTCAAAGTAAAGCAAGTTAATTTCACTGAAATCACAAAAAAACCCAAGCCACTCCTGAAATTAAGAGGACAGAAAGAACTCTAAAAAATACTCCAAGCATGTATTTTTTATGTACTGCCAGACCAGAGAGGCAACAAGACCTAAGCTTTCTTTGTCACTAAGAAAATACTGACACCTTCCGAAGTAAGCATTTAAGTTTTCTTGGCTAAAATAAGTTTGCTTGCCCACAGTCTCAGATTCAAGCAGCAATCGTTAGCACAGTCTTTCATTTTATTTCTAAAAGCAGCAGCAGAGTGTTTTTATCGCCCTAAGCAATCTTCCAGGCTGCACTATAGGCACTCAGTATTGCTTTTACTTACTCAGGTGACTGTAGCTCCAGATGTAGCTGACAACAACATAACCAGCAAGCACCATGGAGATACCACCGAGGCCCCCCTTCTTCACATTGATGTATTTATTGTAGTATCTCTCATAACCTGTGTAGAAGAACAGTTTTCACAGCAGCCAGATGAGTGGCATAATTTTCTGTGTTGGAAAGAAGCTGCTTGGTGTCACACAACTTCAGGAAATTGTTTCTAATGAGACACCTGAGGGCCTCAGAAGCAAGCCTGAGAGAAGGCAGCCTGTGTGTTAAGCAAGGTGAACTCCAGTTAATAGCGCTAAGCCTTAAAAAAAAAAAAAAAAGCAAACCATTTATAATTTTCCCCTAAACATTACTGTGACTTTAATGAGCTCAAGCTAGTTTGGAATTACTGAGTTCTTTAATACCAGTGTATATGTTGTAGACACTTGTGTTTGACATTTTGTGTTTAAATCTACCTGAACGTCATATTTGTACCTATAGCAAAGGGCATTGGTCTAAACTTTTGCCAAGTGATCGATAAAAGCCCTGTGTCCTTTTTCACCATATTTAGAGATCACTTGTTTGATTTTTTTTAACTTTATTTACTTGTGATGTTGGGGAAACCTCAAGATTTTCAGCAAATGGTTTCAGGGGTCAGGAGTAAGGCCACTGTATTTCCTCTTTATAGAAGAAGGACTGCGGAAAGCAAACCTTTGGCGGATAAAAACAAATTTACAGACGGGAGAACAAGATGCTAGAGGACGTGCTGTTCTGGGAAAGCAGAAATGGCCACGAAGCAGCCCCTGTTCTGCTGGAACCCTTGCCACGGCCACCGGCCAGAGGTGCCTGCGCCCTGCCCTGCCCAGCTCCCTCAGGAGAAGGGGTGCATCCTCCCCGGCCGGGGGCTGCTCCCCAGGGCAGGCGGTCCCCGCAGCCCCCCGCAGCCCCCTCACCTCTTCGCAGGGCCCCCGCGATGCCGCCGGGGGTGAAGTCCCTCATGGCCAGCCAGGTGGGCAGCTGGCCCAGCTTCACGTCGAGCAGCTTCATGTCCTTGAGGAGAACTGCGGCACAGAGAGACACACGGCCCGGTCAGAGAGGAAAGAAGGGAGGGAGGGAGCCACGGTCACCTTGGCGGGCTGCTGCACTCACCCGGCGGCTGCGCCATCTTGCCGCTCTGCTCTGCGCCGCCGCGGGGGCCGCCGGGAAGGGGCCGCTGAGGCTCACGGGAGGCAGGTCAGGCGGCAACCGGCAGCTGCGCGGGGGCAGCCGCCATCTTGGGCGGGTAGCGCGGCGCCTGAGGCGGTGATGGCCCCGGTGTTGCCTTGTCCCCGTCCCATCTCCTCACCGGAGGGGTCGGTTCCCCAGTGGCGGTCGCACACGCTGCCTCAGTTGCCGAAGGCCCCGCGTTGCGGTCTGTGGGGGTGGGGCCCTGGCAGCACGGCGGCCTGTGGTGGGCCCGGGGCAGCGCTCCCGCAGTCTCCTTAGCGGCCGCGCCCCTTCTCCAGCGCGTTACCTTGAATTAACTCCCGAAACACACAAAGTACGTTTAGAGAGGAGGCGTTGTTTTATTCTGCGCAGGATGCGAGGTGGAAGATTTCCACAAGTCGAGCACACCTCCTAGGATTCTTTACCAGATATTTATACACAAAAGGTACAACTCTCCACCTCTCTAATACAATTATTCCGCCTATCTAATACATATTCATCGTGCTGAGCTCCCCAAGCCCGCGGCGCCTGCGTGGGAATTGTGCTGAGCAAGCAAGGTCTGCTGCGCCTGCGCGGGGGTCTTGGGGGGCCTTTGGTGGTCCTTTGGGGGCGAATAGCCCAGCTCGTTTGTCCTTTCGTGGTTGCGTGTCGTCTGAGGGCACCAGAGCTCTTGCTTACCGTGCCGACTTGTTGCTGAGAAGGTGGATGTCCTTGGCCGAGCCAGTCTGTAACCCTGAGAGGTTCCTCACCTGTAACACCGGCAGCTTTTCGCTCACTGCCCAGACTTCTGATATCTTAGGTATGCTTTACATATAACCTGAACGGTCCTTGGATACCACGTGTGCCACATTTCTGCAGAGATCTGTCCCTAAGTTCTCTTGAGCTGTTAGTTTGTTTTACCTAAATATTTAAAATATAACCAAATGTATGTCTATGAGGTAGGTTTCCCCCTTTGGAAGTTTCAAATACTGCATTCTCCCTTCCATTCAGAACACCAAGAAGTTGAATTAATATATTTCCATTTACCTTCCACAGAGTTTTTCCAACTTGTTTTTGTACTTGGCTGGGGGCATTCAACCTTTTTTGTCTCAGTTGTCATCACTGTCCCATATGTCTCTGTCTCTCCATCACAGGCCACAAGAGTCTTCATAATACCTGATACATTTCTGTCTCGTAAGTGTAACACATTTCCCCAGTTTTATTAGTCTGATCTGGTACATAAGTTCTATTTTGTGTCAAATAGCAAGTGCTATCTTCAGCTAGGGCCTTACTGAGAGCGACTATTAGAGTGTCCCTTAATGGGAAAATTCCCCATTCTAGAGGATTTTTACTAGATTTTGGCAATGGAAGGCATGTGGTTATACTCGTCACACTCTGTAATCATCTGAATCCTTGCTATAGGTTGGTGGTCCTTTCAAATCTATTCTTTTCAGGCCACATTCCCAAGATGTGTTCTTCTACCGCCCTTATTGCTGCCAGATTTGCCCATCGATTCCCAATTGCTTCAGGAGCATGCCCAAATTGATGGGCTTTACAGTGCATTATTGCCACTTGTTTAGGCAAACTTATGACCTGTAATAATTTTCTTATTAGTTCTCCATATTTAACTGGTGTTCCTTCTGACAAAAGGAGACCCCTTTCCTTCCAAATTGCTCCATGTGCATGGACTACTCTGAAAGCGTTTAGAATCTGTCCATATATTCACAGTCTTCCCTTCTGCTACTTGCAAGGCTCTTATTAGCACAATCAACTCCACCTTTTGAGCAGAAGTGTTAGCAGGAGGGGCTTTTGCTTCCAACTCATCTTCTCCAGAAATAACTGCGTTTTCTGCCCTTCAAATTCCATCAGTCACGTGGCTGCTCCTGTCTGTAAACAAATTCAAGTCAGCCGAATCCATAGGTATATTTTTCAGATCAATCCTACTTGAATATAGCTGTTCAATTGTTCTCTAACAATCATATTCCGATTTACTTTCCCCAGACAACAGTAGTAGAGTGGCTGGATTCAAAGTGAGTGTCATTCTCAGTTTCCACATCATGGAATGATGTGAACAACCAATGTTGTCCCCCTTTTTGTTTCAAAACTGTTGTCACCACATGATACCTGCACTGTTATTTTCTGTCCCAAAGTAAATTTTCTAGCTTCCTGTATGAATAGCATGGTCACAGCAACGGCACTTAAACAGGCAGGCCATCCTTTACTTGATCTAATTATTTGGAAAAATATTTTCCAAGAAAATCTTGGATCTTTTTCCAAGATCCAGTCCTTTGAACTAAAACTCCAAGTGCAATGTGCTGTCTTTCATTCACAAAAATCTCAAAAGGTTTTTCCAAATTAGGAAATCCTAATGCTGATGCTGACATCAGGGCTTGTTTTAACTGATGGAAAGCTGTCTGGCACTCTTTGAGTCCATTCAAGAAATTCTCCCGCACTTTTCATTGCCTCATAAAGGGGTTTTGCAATCAGTCCAAAGTTGACAATCCAAAGGCGACATCATCCGGCCGTTCCTAGAAATGCTCTCCATTCTCGTTTAGATAACATCTGGCAAATTGCCTCCTTTCTTTAGGGACCAAGGCTCCGTTGGCCTTGGGTAATGGTGAACCCCAAATAAATCACGGCCTTTTGTGCAATTTGTGCCTTTGAAACTCGTTATCCTGTGCTCCTAGAAAATTCAAAAGGTCAATAGCATATCCTATAGAATCCTCTAGTGTTTGTGTTCCCAGAAGGAGATCATCCACATACTGCAATAAAGTTATTTCTGTATCCTCCTTTTTCCACCCTTCTAATTCTCTGGCGAGTCCATTTCCAGAGATTGTTGGGCTATTCTTAAATCCCTGTGGAAGAATGGTCCAGCATAGCTGGGTCTTTCAACCAGTTTTTGGATTCTCTCACTCAAAGGCAAGTATCTTTTTACTTCCCAGCTCCACAGGGATGCAAAAGAAGGCACCTTTTTAAATCTAATACAGTAAACCATCCATCAATCTCTTTAATTGTTGTCAGTAAAGTATATGGGGTTTGCCACAACTGGGTGGACATCTGGCACAATTTGATTTACTGCCTTCAAGTCTTGGACCAATCTATATTCATTCAAATCAGGTTTCTTTACCAGCAAAATTGGGGTGTTATACTCTGATTGGCATTCTCATGGTAGTCCACGAGTCATGAAATTTTCTCTTAAAGGCTCTAAACCCCTTCTTACTTCTAGCTTAATAGAATATTGCTTTTGTTTTACCAGTTGTGCTCCAGGTTTTAATGGGATGATTACCAGTTCAGCTATGTCAGAGTGTCCTGGGATCCTGGAGGACCATACCAGAGGGTTTACTGCATTCAGTAGCTCTTCCAGGATCATTTCAGGTTCTGGAGTTTCTTGTTTCCTGTAACATAAACACTTGTGCTTCCAGGCCTTTCTCTTCTGGTGTTTGAACCTGTATATTCCTTTTTCAAAAACAGTTCATGCACTTAGTTTACTGAGTAAATCTCTTTCCAACAAAGGCATCAGGCAGTCAGGAATGTATAGAAATTTATGAGTAAAGACTTTGCTTCCAATTCTACACTTATTTGGTTGGAAGAATGGCCTCACCTCCTTTTTCCTCTATGGCTTAAATAATACATAGATTTTGTCTGCTCAATTTACCTTTACAGGTTGTTAATACTGAACAAGCTGCCCCTGTATCTATTAAAAAATCTATTTTCTCCTCCCCCAACTTTAAGGTAACCAGGGGTTCTGTTGGGGAAACTTTTGATTCATCCCCCAGTCCTGTCAATCTGAATCTTGATCCAGGGTAAGCAATTCTGCCACCTCAGGATTCTCCTGTGTCCTTACAAAATTTATTGGAAATTGATTTTGAGGGCATTCCCCCTTCCAATGCCCTTTTTGTTTACAAAAAGCATGCTGGTCTCTATCCAAAGGTAGGCTAACCCCAGCTCTGAAGGGGGTCCCGTTATTTTTTCCCATAGGAGGGTGACTTGGCCTGCCTCCTTCATTTTGTCTTCTCCTATTTTGATTGCCTTCTGCTATTGCTGCAGCCAATACTTGAGATTTTCTGTTTTCCTTCTTAACCTGATCTTTCTCCTGTCATTTCTTCTCTTCCTCTCTACTGTTGTACACTTTCCATGTTACCTCTAATAACTTATTGACAGATCCTGCATCTGCTCCCTCTGTCTTTTGCCATTTCCTCCTAATGTCAGGATTCAACTGTCCCACAAACAGAGTCACAAATGTCAGTGCATCAGTTTCCCTCTCTGGATCCAAATCTGTCCATTTCCTAGCCACTTTGCATAATCACTCAAGGAAAGCTGATGCAGTTTCATCTTGTACCACCTGATATAATTCTGAAAAAAAAAAAATCATTTTCAGTATCACATTCTTTACACCGAATAATATCAGTCTCTGATATTCACTCAGCAATAATCTTTGTGCCTGATTGTTAGGGTCCCAGTTGGGGTTGGTGGTGGGAAAATCATCCTCAAGTCTTCCTGCCTATGCATCCTGAGCATGAACCCTTTCTGCTTCTTCCCCTTGATCACTACCTCCCTGAATGTTTTCCTGTCTTGGAGACACTAACAGTTCTACATCATCTTCCTTCTCTACCAGTTCCTTATACTTTTCGTATCTTTTACCAATATATTACATGCAGAACAACAACATCTAAGCGGTTTGTCTTGAACTTGTTCTAAAGCCAAAACATTTTAATCTTTTGTTATCAATCCACAGTCCATTCTGCTCTTATAATTCGTTTACAATGTAAGAAAGAAATCCACGTGCTTCATCTCATTTTCCTTCCCTTCTACAAAACAACATCAATTTGTTATAGTATTATAATTCAAATTTCCATTCGTTGACCACTTCTCTTGGTCTTCCAATATGTATACCGGCCACCATTTGTTACAATATTCTGTGAACTTTTTATGTGTTAACAGATCACCTCCAAACATATTCCAGTGTTCCAAAATACAACCCAGTGGGGAAACCTTCAGTATTCCCCCTCGCTCAGAAGAAGTCAAGTTTTCCATTTGTAAATATTTTCCAATATGTCACAACAGTCCTTTAAAATTGCCAATAATGGAACAAATACAAGTACACCAAGCCAAAACCTAATTCTGCCTGCTCCAGTATCACCATACTAACACAGGAGAATACTATCAAGTAGCAGCTGCAATGACTACCAATTTGTACCTTCAATGGGTACGCCTTACTTGGGGAATATCAGAATAACAATGTCTCTATCCCAGTTTCAATCGCTCACTTATCACCACCAGGGAATTGCAAGGGGAGTTCCCAGAAAAATCCTCTGCTGTGCCCTGGAGTCCAGCTCGTGATACCTGCAGCAGTAGCAAGTGTCGATCAAAGTCCGGTCTCAAAAGCAGAGTCCCATCTGGGGTGCCAAAATTGTTACCTTGAATCCAGAATGACTCCCGAAACACACAAAGTATGTTTAGAGAGGAGGCGTTGTTTTATTCTGCGCAGGATGCGAGGTGGAAGATTTCCACAAGTCGAGCACACCTCCTAGGATTCTTTACCAGATATTTATACACAAAAGGTACAACTCTCCACCTCTCTAATACAATTATTCCGCCTATCTAATACATATTCATCGTGCTGAGCTCCCCAAGCCCGCGGCGCCTGCGTGGGAATTGTGCTGAGCAAGCAAGGTCTGCTGCGCCTGCGCGGGGGTCTTGGGGGGCCTTTGGTGGTCCTTTGGGGGCGAATAGCCCAGCTCGTTTGTCCTTTCGTGGTTGCGTGTCGTCTGAGGGCACCAGAGCTCTTGCTTACCGTGCCGACTTGTTGCTGAGAAGGTGGATGTCCTTGGCCGAGCCAGTCTGTAACCCTGAGAGGTTCCTCACCTGTAACACCGGCAGCTTTTCGCTCACTGCCCAGACTTCTGATATCTTAGGTATGCTTTACATATAACCTGAACGGTCCTTGGATACCACGTGTGCCACATTTCTGCAGAGATCTGTCCCTAAGTTCTCTTGAGCTGTTAGTTTGTTTTACCTAAATATTTAAAATATAACTAAACATATGTCTATGAGGTAACAAGTGGACGCCAGCCCAGCAACGTGAAGGACTCGTGCATGGTGTCTTTCCATGCCCCAGGGCAGGCCAATGCCTTGAACCATCCCTGCTGTATGTTGTGGGGTGCTGGGTGCCGGGTGCTGGTGCTTCCCAGTGCTGCAGCTTGTGAGAAAAATTCACAAGCCTTCATCAGCATCATCACAAGGCTTCATTAGTAGTCTTTTTGGGGCTGCTGATGTCTCACAAATGAACCTTTCCCAGTATGCTCTGAAGAAGTTGCAACTCTTCACACCGTGAATGTGCGTTCACAGATAGTATATACTGCAGCATACATTTAAATTTGTTACCGTATCTTGTAAGAAGTGAGGGCTTCTCAGACCTCTTCCAGGGGTCATCTGCCCTCTCCTGCAGTCTTCTTAGGTGGCTTCAAGATGAGAGGAGGAATGTTAGACTGTATTTTTCACAGGGCTTAGGTGACAGATGAATAATGTATTGTGTGGTCCCATTTCAGTGCCCACTCAGGACTTTCCACTGTGGGAATAGGCTGCGTTTTACTACAGCTCCACTGGAAGGCTGGTAAAGGCAAAAGGAGAAGCCGGGTGTACGGTGGAAGTACACCTGCATAACCAGAGCGGTGGAAGAGGTAAGATACAGATAAAGACACTTTTTGCCTTCGTGCAATAGAAAAGAGCCACCCAGTTTTATTTCATGTTCCCAAGTGTCTTTCTGGGGGATTTAGTGCACACAGGCACCTAGAAGGTGCACCCTGGGCAGATAACCCCCCTGCAGAGCTGGCGGCGGTGGACTGAGGGGGGGTTACAGGGGAGAGGACTCCAGCAGGTGTCACCCGCACTTAGCAAAAAGCAGCTGCTGGGAAGATGTTCTCCATTCGCCTGACCTCTAGAGGTTTTAAATCATATCATTCAGATTCATAAAATAGTGTCAGGTTTTGTTGTTGTTTATTGTGCTGAGTCTGAAAAGCAAAGTGATACAGCAGTAAAGGGAGCAGCCATCCACCGCTGTTCATGACAGGTCAGCCAGAACCCTACGTTTCCTAGATATTAAATCTCCATCCCACAGAGGACAGTTAGAACAGATCAGAGATGATGAAGACTAAATTAAGGATGCTGAAGGGGGCCCACAGGGCTCCTACATAAACACTAATCTCTGCAGCTTTTCCTTCTCTTAGGTTGCTGCCTTCCTGCCACTGCAGGATTCTTGCGTTATAATCTGTGGGGTTTGTGTTTCCTGGTATTAAATGAGTTAAGGCGTGGGACCTATGGGACCTCTCATGTCTCAAGAGACACAGTACTCTAACGCATCTTACTCAGAGGCTGGTCTACATGTCTAGCTTCACCTGCTATTTTACTGAAATTAATTTACTTACATTGAATAGTGCTTTCCCATAACATAAAAATAAAAGCAGAAGGAATAGATTACTGCCTGTTTTTTTTCTTTTAGTTATTAACAGAAAGTAGGATTAGGAAAATATAGTGTGCCTCATTAGTTGAAGGAAGGGCTCCAAATTTAGTCCCCGTTAAATGCGTTAAAAATCCCTGTATTACATTATCCTTTATTTCATTATTGGGCTTTCCCGGTAAATGTCATTTTATTGCTGAAGTGTCCCCTGATGAACTACTATGTGGCCTTTTTACAGTACTTGCATAAAAGCATGCCTCAAACTTGCTTCCCTCATTCTTGCAAGGCAGCCTATTGTTTTAGATAGGATTATTCATGCAAGGCAGATTAATTCACCTACAGGAAAAAACCCCATGGTGGGTGCCTCATCTAAAGGAGTTCCCTGTGGAGCAGAAGAGCAGTTAGAGTTACTCAAACTGCTTATAGCGGAATCTGGGAAAATCTGGTTTGTTATGATAGGAATGGAAATCCACAACAAGGACACAACTCCAATGCAATCAGAGACAGCAGTAACCCAAACCTTGGCCTGAACTGCCTGCTCTGGTAGGGTAAGAGAGGAATGATGCTGTTGTCTTTGTGCCATAATAATCCCGAACCAAGCAGGAAATGTTAAATAGTACAGATGTGCGGGAGGTTTTGCAGCGCAGCACACATTTCCTCCCTTTGACCTGTGCTGCTGGCCAAAATTCAGGGTCTTGCTGGTTGATCAGATGGGAGGAGGAGTGAAGAGGGGTATTTCTGATGTATTTCTGTTTGCTTGCAAAATGCTCCCAGCCCTTTTTTCCTGAACACAGAAGAAATCACGCAGTTGAGAGCCAGTTTCCTTCCTTATAGCTCCAGACCTGCTCCAGGCAGCAGCGTGACCCCAAATCCCTCTGTTTCTTGTATTCAGTCCAGGTTTTATATCAATGATTGTTCAGGCTCTTTGAAGTTTCCGTTCCCTGCCTGTTTCAATATGCTGTCTTTCTGTCTCCTCTTCCACCTGAACTGTATTGTCCATCCACACATAACCTTCTTTCCTTTTAATATCCTACCCAAAACTGTCCTCCCAGAGCCTTCAGGTACTTCAGCATTCTTGCATCATGGGTGGAAATAGACTTAATGTCTCCTTCAGCTACCCTAAATAAAGGAATGCAGTTAAACCTACCAATTTCAAGAATGTTTAACCCAACCTATAAAAATAAAAGCCTAATGCAGTGTTGCCCTGAGGTTTTCATCTTACTGAAGACTCCTCTAGAAAATGCTGTGAAGTTTATAAGTAATGGCATAGAAATAATAGGGAGTACATCATTCAAAAAAACCAGAGTATTTTGCAAAAGACGTCAATAGATACGAAATAGATTTCCTTTTTCCGGTAGCAACCATAACACATAATACTGCAGCTTTCAGTCCAAAGATTCAGTTGTGGCATGAAAAGTTAAGTAAGAGTCTTTACTAAAGTTGCTGAAAAGGAGAAGTAAAAAGCATAACATGACCTCCGTCAGCGTGTAACATCTTAGAGGCTGGGATCATTTTTTCTGTTCTGTGTGCCACCCTTTAAAAACTCAGGGCCTCGCCTGGGCCTGGTGGTCAGTGATATTACAGTAATACGCAGGCACAGTGTCCATAGGTGTGTAAAGTAGCACAGAGTGGCCTTCAAGAAGGTCAAGAGACGAGGATTTACCTAACTGATCCTGCGCCACTGGAACTGATGACAAAGCACCTAGCGCTTTTAATAAAGGATCAAACCTACACAAGTGGACAGATACAGTTCTGAAACATGTGGTTTGGCACAGGACACTTCTTGGCTCCTAAACACTTATTTCAATCTGATGTCTTCCCACCAGCACAGGTTAAGCAGCTGCAGCCATCAAGGAGAAAGAGAAATCATGGGCTACCAGCACTTCCGGAATCTCAATGGAGATGCATGTTTTATCAACCAGTAATTTGGAGAAAAGTTATGTTCCCAGGTAGCTTGATCCAATCTGTTATTTTTTAATTATATGAACAGTTTGGTGTGGTGAGAGCAGGGCAGCTGCTCAGTGTAGGTCTCAGCCTCATTAATCTAAAATTGTGCTTGCAGTGGAAGCCAAACTCCTGAGTTGAATAGGATGAGAAGTGGTTGTGGAGTTTGGAATCTCTTCCATGGCCAGACTTCCTCAGGAAAATGGTGAGTTGCCTTGCATACATACTAATACCTAGGGCTTGACCCAGCAAAAGCAGTTGAGAGAATTAACCTATGATTGTAAGCGGATTGCTTGCTCTGTGTTATTACAGAGCCATTTTCCTTAGTCAACCTCAAAACACTTTACAAAGGAGATTGCTTACCAATGATGAATAGTTTAACGTGTACAGTTCTTTTCTCCTTCACAGCACTTGAGTATCAATGCATCTTCTTGTTCCTCTGATAAAATGTGTAAGTTAATGTTATGATTATCTTTTTGAGTGGAAAAAATTGAGCCCTGTGTGTAGGACTGGGGAGGGGGAATTCCTCCCTCCTTTGGTCCTATCTTGATGGCCTTTGCTTGTACCTAGTGTCAGTTGCAAAAAGTACCTTATTTTGTAGGTCTTTGATCAGCCTGCTGGTTAGCTAAATATATACCTGTGGGGAGATAATTACATGCTATCAATAGTAAAGTGTAGTAAAATAATTTACGTTAATTAAAACACTTGCAAAACCAAAGCAAGAATTTTCGCTAAGATAAATCTGCTGCAGTGACACCTGTATCTGAGACTGCCTGCTTCCTGTAGACAAACATGAAAATAAAACCAGGCACCAGGAAAAAACAGTTTCTTCGTGCTAAAAAGAGGAAAGACATGTACCCACTGGGAAATCTATGGTGGTACCAATCCAGAAGGGCAGGGGTGAACACGTCTTCCATCTGTGCAAGCAGATCTGACTTCATGAGTGTAGAGAAGATTGGTGTGATGAGTCCCACCTTATCAGTGTGTCTATTTGGCTAAGTGTGAGTGGCCCAGCAGGAGGGTTGTACAAATAGGCCCCATATTATTGGGGGAGGATTTGAAGACTAATTAAATAGTGTGAGAGAGGCTTAAAAAATCACCTTGTTACCATTTTTCAATCCACTGTCAGTTGCTCCAGCACAATCCTTGTACTTTTCCTCTCTTCCCACTCTTAATGTCTGATGAAAATACTCAGCACTTTCATAGCCTTGTGTGGAAATTGTCTATCTGACCTTCCCAGCTGAAGCAGTCAATGGCTATTCTCCCTCTGCTACCTTGTATCTTGGAAGAAGCTCAGTTGCTGACCCAAAGGCACTGGTGGGTCTGGGACATTATTGTTTCCACAGCCCTGTGGCACCGCTTGATGTTGCTTCCTGCAGATCTCAGGCTGCAGCCAGTCTCCAGTTCAACCCAGTGCATCTCTCCATTGAGCACTTCTGGAAGGGCTTGTATCCCAGGGTTTTTCTTTCTTCCTGATGGCTGCAGTCACTTAACCTGTGATATCAAGAAGACATCAGATTGAATTAAGTGCTTAGGAGCCAAGAACCACGACTGTTTTATTTAGACCTCATTTTTTACCAGTGGGTAAGCTAAGCATCTTCTTAGAAGACACAAAGGAATCAGGAGGTTTGTAGGGCTGCAATGGGAGAGCCACAGCTCAGCCCCCACCATCCAGTTGTCTCTCAATACATATGTAGTCCAGGACTTCCAGTTGGTACTTGCACATCCAGAGAGTTAGGCCCTGCCTCTTTCTCCAATCAACAGGTGCAGTCACCATTGCTGGATTCATGGCTGTGTTTGATTAGTTGGTGAGTGAGTTGGTAAGATACCTGCTGCTCCATCTGTTCTCCCTTTTCTCAGCGCTTGTCTGTGGTGCAGCAATGGATGCATGCATGTTTGTTTGCATCATTCTCTCCTCACACCTCTCCTCGCACGTATCTCTGTGATTTTGTTGTCATACTTCACTCACAAATATCAATGCTTTTGCACTCCCTCTCCATCTTGCACCAGATAGAATTCTAGCTTTTTGCAAGGTAGTGGAAGTGGCAAAACAGATCTGTCTAATCAGGCTCACTCAGTGGCCATGTTATCCTATACAGTCGGCAAGAAAGGAGCTTAAAGCCAGGGTGAGAAAGAGATTCCTCTCTAAAGATCAGCTAAGACTGGGGTGGGATTTCAGCCATGCGACTCTGACATTCAAGCAGGGCACGTGGGCACCCCCCTTCCCTCTCCTGCTCTGCAGTGTGAATGGGGAGGGACCACAGCAGGCTGGGACAGGGGAGCCAAGCTGCAGCAGGAAGTATTCAGATGTATTTAATTTCTTTCAGGGTGACCTTTAACAGGTGTGGATTTACTGGTAGGGAGAGGAGAGGGAAGTAAGCAAGGGATTAAGGGGACTTTACCCTCCCTCCACTTTAAGCACCAGCTTGCACAGCATTCCAGTACTGTGAGATGCAGTTTGTGGCTGTATGGCTTTATATCTTCTGCCTCCCTCGGTTTTGGTCAGGGTTGCTGGCTGCCCCTGCTCTGTAGCACTACTGGGGATTCAACACATGGCATGCCGTACTGCCAGGTATCTCAGATACAAATCTGGGGTGCCGGGTAGAGGAGAAAAATCACCCTGTTACCTGCAGGAATTGGGATTTAACCTATAGTGGAAGTGCACAGTTCAGGCAGACAGAAGGGAGGGGTGTGTGGTACGTTCCCTGGGTGACATTGCCCGGAGATCTTTTCTTGTTCTAGTGCTGCTGCATGCTGTTGAACAGCTGCTTTCCTCTAACCCAGTGTCTGCTGCAGTTCGGTGATGGATTAAGGCAACTCTCCATTTTCCTTATCCCTCTCCAAGGGGAGTTGTAAAGTTTAATTAATTACATTTTGTAAAACATGATGAGATTCTTGGATGATAAATGCTATACAAATGTAGAGGTTTTTTAATGAGCACTGTATGACGGCTGCAACAAAATGCTTGTTTATTCAAACTGATCTAAGCTGCAAAAAATCCTCGCCCCGCTGCTACCAGACATGTTGCCAAGCACTCTGTCTTTCATGGGCTATTTGATTTGAGGGTCCCAAGGTGCTTTTTGAAACTTCAGCAAAATAAAAAGGCAAGGAGTATATGTATATATCTGTATTTTACAGATCTTTTCCTTTATATGTGCAGTTTAGATTATACAACAATATCACTTAGCAATAGGGAAGGGAAAGATCAGTTAACAGTGTGGCTAGATGCTGTGGCTGTGTGGCAGGGGTATGTATACCTGTTGTAGTTTTGCCTGGCCTTGTCAGGCACCAGAGTTCTGGCACCATGTATTTTGTGTTTTGCAGGTTCCCCATGGCTGTGGGTAGGTGAAATCAAGCCTGGCTGCAGCTTCTCTGGTCCTCCCTCCCAAGCAAACAAGGTTAAAATGAAGTCTGGGAATGTCTGTCTTTGTTGCAGAGCACATTGTAAGCCTGCTCACAGGACTAAAGGTAGTTTCCATAATTAAAAATGCAGCCTGCTGTAAGTGCAAGCAGGGTGCCATTTCTTTTGCTGGAATTCAGTCAGGAATAAAGTAATTTCTTGAGCTTACAGATCTGCCTTGGGCTACTTGGTGGCTAGAACTTCAGGCTTACACCTCCAGAAAGCTGTTTCTGCTGTTATCACAATGCTGAAGCATCAGATCACCAGTGAATGGAGGAGAGATAAGACTTGAAGCAGTGTTTAAAGCAGAGCCTGAAAGAAGCAGTCTGTAGATTCCACCCAGTGATGGCACAGCCCAGTCCTACCCAGCTTCTGGGATCCAAGGATGCTCTCAGCAGAGGCTGCTATGGTTTCTGGCATGGGTGTTATGGGGCTGAAATGGTGGCAGCAATCCATCAGAGCCCCCTGTACTTCATCTGCACTACCGTTTCCTTAAAGCTGCTGCTTTGCAAAATTTACCTCTTCTGGACCTTTTATAATCTCTGTTTCTTTTGGCCAGCTGGAGTTTCCCTTAAGGGGAGAAGAAGAGGTGGAGAATGGCCTCTGTGTAGATATTGGCTGGCTGTGCCGGGAAGGAAAAAGAACACACAAGAAATGAGCTGTTGAACCCATGGTGATATGAGAGGGATAAGTGAGACATTTGAGGGAATAACCAACCAATCAACCAATCTCTCAAGCAATTTGTCTTTCCTCATTATAAAGCAACACCATAGTGGGAGAGATGTAGGGCCATTCTTCAGAAGATTTATTGCCCTGTAGCATCTGCATGAGAAAACTCTAAGTGCTGAGTAGAGCAGGAAATTGGAAGTAGATTGCACAACCTGCAATTCAACAAAGTTCTCGGATCTTCTGTGGAAAGAGAATGCTGGAGTTTCAGAGCTGGCTCTAGCTTGTAAGGCTTTCTCAGTCCTGGGAGAAGAACCAGTGTAGGTTTGGTTAGAGCTGATGGAGGCTTTGTCATTTACGGGTCTAGTAAGAGCATCCCAGAGTGCTGCTTTAACCAGCACAAAGGAAAATACCTCCCAGTGCTGTGACAGATCTAACTGTGCCTAAGATTAGTGAAGCAAATGCACTTACACAAACTATTGGAGTTTACAGGACCTCTGACAAGAGAGGGGTGCCTCTGTTTCCTGCCTGTGAACATATCTCTTTACAGCCCTCTGTATGTACAGCATTTTCTCAGAAACCAGCCTCAGGGACAATTATGCATTAATAGCTACTTCTTTCAGAAGCAGCCAGCCCTGCTCCTGAGAAACAGCTATTTTCAGGCAGTCTTGTTCCTGAGGAACTGCTATTTTTAGTGAGTTCTATTTCTGAGGCAAAAAAAGAGAAGAAGCCGTTTCTGTATCCCTCCACCATGGTCCAGACCCACTGGCTGTGGTTGACTTGCATTTTGCAGGAAACATTTCCTCTTTACATCTCAGTAGCCTGAGGAAAGTGGTTCTCCAGCCATTACAGAAAGTGGCAATCCGAGCTGGGGCTAATTATGCAGGGAGGACTTGTGGGAGGCAAAACTGTGCTCACATACTATAGATTCCATTAGAACGAGTAGGGAGATGTAATGGAGCTCTCCTGGGAGATGCAGGACTTTTAGATACCTAATTTGGAAGTCCGTTCTGGTATCCTTTTTCAACATCCCAAGAGTAATGATTAATCCTGTACTCCAGGTTTCTCTGAATCAGTTTGTAGCTGTAGTAAATATGGGCTGAACATGGTAACGTCATTGATGCTATGGGTAGATTACTTGAGGCAAGAGAAACTCAGGTTTTGTGGTCATTAACTCACGATGCACAATCATCTGGCAGCGATTTCAACTCAGGAATCTGCAGATGAGATAAAAGAGGCTCCATCAGAGCTGAGGAATGTGGTGTTTTGCAATATAAATGTCTAATATGCTCAAGGCCCCATAAATGCACCCCAGCAATGCTGTGCATTCCTGCAGCATCCCAACAGCATGGACCTGGACATCTTCCGTATGTTCTTGCGGCCATGGCCTTTCAAGGGGCATTCTGTAGATGCAACCATACAAAAATTCCAGTAATATCTTTTTGTTATTCATAGATTTAATGCTAATATTGGTGTCCTGACACAAGGGTGAAGGGATTCTCGCCATGCTGAAGCTGTCCTCAATTTCAGCAGAGCCTGTGCAAAGTTCGTCTCGGGTATGTTACGATCTCTTCCCTGCAGCTACTTCTGCCTCTGATAGGTGCGTGACTGAAGGTAACAGGTTTGGATAACAGTGGTATCAGCAAAGAACATACATTGGAACTGTGTCTTGGCAGGTTTGTATATACTAGCAGGTCTTTCCTTGGCAGGGCGTTGCTATCTGGATTCAACAAAATCAGCAGCTTTAGTCTCTGAACAGGGTCACAACAGTATTGAAAAAAAGCTGCCCGTCCTTGCTCCGGCACCATTTGCTCAGGGGCGGCTTTCTAAAGACTCTGGTGTGTGTGTGGTCTGAAGGTCATTCTTTCTCGGAGAGAGGCTCTTCTTTCCTGTCTGAGTGAAAAGGGGAGGCTGTTAGCAGTTCAGCGCTGTAAGCAGTTTCCCTTTGCTCTTGTGCAGGCAATACTGATGAACTTGGTCTCTAAGTGAAGATTATTTATCTTGTTTTTAACCCTCTGCAGGAGAGAAACCTGGTTGTGTTGGTCCTGCAAAATCAGACACTGCCCCCACCCCTCTTTTTTTTAAATATTCCTCCTATTCTCTCATCTCCAGGAAAAGTCATTATCTCTGGACCGTTTCTTGAAACCCAATTGCCTTTGTATTCTGGTCATAAGCAGAGCATTGTTCAAAGTGCGAGCGAGTTGTGGCTGCTTTTATCACAACGAGAGCCCATTATTGGCACTTTTCCCTTTTTACTGCTTCACTAGAGAAAGGCAGGCGAAAAATGGGACAGAAATCTAGGAAATGAAGGGTAATTTACAGTTCACAAAGGAGCAGTAAAAATTAATTAGCTGTCTGAGGATCCATTCCGACCTGGGCCGTGGAGTTTGTGCCAGCTCTTTGCATTGCATAAACTGTGCTGTGCTAGGCTGCTGAGATCAGGCTTGTGCTGTGAAATTAAGGCTCTTTGCTGAGGTAGAAGTCCTTTGGGGCATGCAAAATGTGTATGCACACCTAATTTGGTGTGCCAAAGAGACATGATGGTGCATATAACTCAGGTCATTACATGCTCAACTGGCTACTTATGACGTTCACTATTAGTTGTCACAGTAACTGCTCATGTAAATTACGGATGCAGTTATCCACATAATTTAACACCGAGCTCCTTTGAAAATCCAGGCCTAATTTCTCCTCCTTTTCTGTGTTGGTGTCTGCATGAATGCAACATGCTTATACACCATATCTGCCAATTCCAAAGGGGCTCAGAGCCGCAGAGGGACTGGAGAGGTGACAAGACACTGGCCCAGCTGGGCTATGGGCCAGTTTGGTTCTGCTGTGGGATGCGGGAACTGAGCAACTCCAGCATCTTGCCAATCATGTTGCCAGCCCTTCAGTCAAGCCTGAGATCCCCACCTGGAGAAAGAACTTCACAAATCAGAAATGTCCTAAATTGGATCCTTTTTTGGTGCATAATTTTCAAAACTGTAATTTCCATTTGAGAACTATTTGTCCTGATCCTGAGCGTCAGCTGAACTCATTTTTTCCCCTGTAGTTTAATTTAGGCAGCAGATGCCATCAGAATGTTAATGCCTTCTTAATTCTCACCTACATGCTTTTATTCTTATTAATTTGTTATCTGGGGCTTTAATATTCTATTTTTTTCCTGCTTTGATCAGTTGAAATAATTTGATGGCAGCATTTCAACAGGGCTTGCAATGGGAAAGTGTGTAATGGTGCATCACCAATGTATGTTGCTGTGTATCCTGCAGCGTGCTCAGCTGTTGTACTGTGAGAGCATGAATCATGTGATGTTTTTAGGTGATTATAGATGAGGCCTTACTTATCCCTGCTGTGAATAACTAGAGAGAGAACAAGCTTTAAGGACTGTTTCCCTGGTTCAGGATTTTGCCCAGTGCAATCTAAGGGCTGGTGATCCAGGAGTGTGATCCCAGCCTGTGGAAGTGCAACTGAGCTTGCATCCAACGTGCTTGGACAGCTGCCCAGCCACAGCGGATGCTTTCAGTCAGCACCCTTAAACCAGTGGTATGGGGCAGTGATGGAGGTGTACCCACAGGATTCTCTGTTCTCAGCTCAGGGGTTTAGGGATGGTGCTTCCTAAATAAGAGCCGCAGGGAGTGGGGCAGGGACCTTTCCCAGCTGGGATGCAGTGCTGGAGGACGTCACCTTCCAGGACTGGAGGTCAGCAGGAGCTCTTTGCAGAGAAATGGGGATGGATGGGTTCATTGCTGCTCCCCAGCCGATACCAGATCCAACTGCACGGGAGTGTCTCTGTTGCTTGGGTGCAGGGAAGCAGCAGGTTCGGCTTCTGAGACAGGTGTAGCGAATGTTACCTAGGAAAGGATGTTTCAAGCTGTGCAGAAGTAACAACAATAAAGTTAAGGAGTGTCAGAGAAAATGAACGGTTTTACTAACTTAATCGTAACAGTTCTGCTTAAAGAAAGAGGAAGAAAATTGCCCAAGTCCCAGACAGTTTCTCAGTCAGTGTGGTTTACTCCCTCCTGGCAGCAGAGAGACGGGACATCTTGCCAGACTTTACTGGCTACTGTGGTACAACTTCAACAAGCAAAGAAGCCATTTTTCCCACTAGAGAATGTGAATGATCCGAATCCACCTACCAGGCGGTAAATAACTAGAGGGAGAGTGGAACTATTTGTCCTTTTACGTTATGACAAAACTCCACTCTTGATGCACTCACACATAGGTTTGGGGTAGGCAACTGAAAGGTTATTTTATCACAACTGAAAGATAAAATATGAGATTTTCTAGACACTGTCCCTGTTGTGAGAGAAAAGACAAGAGAAGGAAAGGGATGAGGATGAATCAGCATTTTACTATGTTGCTTCTCAAGCCCAGTGTCTACCATGTTGTCCAAAATGTGCATACTTGGTGCTCTAAATTGGGTTTACCTACCTTTACACTATTAAGTTTGTCCTAGCAAATCTAAGTCTGTGGGCTTGCAAAAACATCTTTTCCTAATGCCACTGGCTCAATTTTGGGAGAGGCTAGTTCAGGAATAAGGGTGTGACTTTCTGTGTGCTTGTTATTGCTTGTTATTTAGGGGATGGAATATGTCTTGGGTTGTCCCCCAGTCTTTCTGGGAAAAGCATGGGTCCAGGTTCTGTTTTATCCCTCCAGTACTATTTGCAGATACCAGAGGGTCAGAGCAAACATCTCTTTTCATTGGATACTACCTACAGGATGAGGGGTGCTGAAAGTTGCAAAGTCACATGTTTGGCTTTTAATAGCATCGCAAAGAAGTTTTTGAAGGTGAGGTTCATGTTCAAGTGAGCAATGGCCTGCAATTGCACTCCCAAACACATCTGAGTAAAGTCCCAGTCCAGATGTGCCCTTTATAGACTGTTAGGAATAACTGGCTAGTCTGGTTTTTGCACAGGCTCTGTGCTCCCAGCCAGGCAAACACTAGCTAGTACTATGTACTTGGAAGTTCTGATTGTGTTTATTGGAGTGGAGTGACTCCAGATCAGAGCTTGCTCATGTCCAGGCAGCCTGAAGGGTGACTGATGAGCTTGTGAAAGAAAATCTCCACATTCAGACCAAAGACTGCACAGGGCAGGCGCCTGAGTAACAGCTGCATCCAGCACTTTGGTGGGAAAAATCTGAGTAGGGTGAAACTGTGGCTTTCATTTGGGCAGATGTAGTCCATCTGCTGATGGGATCAGCAATGGGACAGTATCCTCTGGAAAACTGGGATTAAGATACACAAGCGGTGCATGCAAATTAGGCATCAGATTATGCACATGAGAAGCACGATGGTCTTCTGGTATTTTGATTGGCTTCCAGGTTTGGATTTGGAGTCCTTTATTTCTGGTGCATGAAGGCAGCAGCTGATGTTCTGTGCCTCAGAAGGTGGTTCTGCCTGTGACTTCCAGATTCCAGCATGACCTAGTGCAATGGCAGTCACACACTCAGCACAAGCTGTCCCCCCTCCCTCTGTAGTTCCCTCCACAGGAAAGTGAATCCTTCTGCAAACCAGTCCCAACTTGGACAGAGATGCCAGAGGAAAAAGTTTCAGAGGCCAGGTCCTTCCGCAGGCTTTGCCCTGTCCGTCACCCTTGAAACTTGGTCCCATTAAGAGACGATAGCTTTCTGGCTGATGCAAACTGCTGCATGACACATCGGATATTGTGTATAGCACTTGAAGAGGTTGATGAGAGCTATCTGAATCATTCATTACCCGGTGAAGTAGGTGAGTGACTGCTATTGTCCTTATCCTTTTAGAGAAGAATGCTCAAGCACAAAAAGGTTGAGCGATTTAGTGCAGGTCCCTAAAGGAAGAAGCATCAGAGCTCAGAAATAGTGCTTGGTCCCATGCTCAGATAATTATTCTTCACTTGTTTCTCTCTGAAAATTATTCACTAAGGGTTAGTGTTGTTATGGGTGGTCAGCTTATGCTGTAGAAACATCATAATGTGAATTTAGTATTTTCCGCTATTTTTTTGGTAGTCCATGAATCAGTCCCAGTTCGCCAAACAGTTCCTGCTGTGTCTCCATGATAAGCTTTCTCTTGGTAGGTGTTCTGTGTGCTTGGCTGGTCATTCGGTTCACATGGGGGCTTTCCTGACTCTTGTTCTGAGGAATGAGGCTTTTTTTAAAAGCAAAGAAATCCTAAATGTTAGATTGCTGCTACCATTCCCTGGGACTGCGTGGAAGGATTCATTCTTTAGGCTTCCTGAATGGTTTCTTTGGTTCTCAGCAGCTCTCGCACTGTTCATGAACAATGCTGTTACTTGTGTTGTTATTGCAACCAGACGTTGACTCGGGCACCAGTGGTGCTAGGTGCTGTACAAACACAGAGCATCTGGGTGGTCCTTGTCCTAAGGAACTGATGAAACCAAGGTTTGCAGTGTGCTGCAGGTCAAGTCTGTCTTAATCCTTCCAGCTCTAGTGCAATTGTGAGAGCTAAATAATAAAAAGAACAGAGTGGGAAGGAGGTCTTCTGCCTGAGCTAATTCCGGGATGGTGGGGAGCAGAGAAATCCATTTATACACTAGTAAATATGTATAAATGAGGGACTTGAAGAGACCTTCTGTCTATTTGGGAACAACTAGAATTCCTGCTAAATAAGACTCAGCAATTCATGTGGCAACTAGGGTGGTCTTGATTTTTAACCAATAAAAGAACCAGCCTCTTGATCCCTGGCTTTCTTGCAGTATCTGTTTCTTTCTCTCTTGCTCTTTTCTCTTTCCCCAGCCAAATGCTCAAACATACCCAGAAAAGCCTGTTCTTTTCCCAGCTGGCTGCATCTCTGTGGAGAGTCTGTGGCCCTCTCCCATTTCAGGCCTGTTTGACCTTGCCTTGTAACCAGATGTTTCACTGGAGAACGTACACTGGGGAGAGCCTGGGTTGCATTCAGCTGCTGGTGAACTTTCTGCCTCGGTCAAGCAGCTGTAAACAAAACCAGCCCAAGAAAAACAAAACCTTTTCTAAACTGAGTTGGCCAAGGACAGAAATGAATCCAGAGATGCAGATGGCTGTTAGCATGTTGATGAAGCTGCAGAGAGAAGGTCATCTGCCATCCCTGATCTTCAAAGATGGGTTTCACTTAGCTGAGGGATCGTTATTTTGGGATAACAACTATCGTTCCTCTGGTTCTGGAAATATGTGACACAGAGACCTCTTCCAATGCTGCCCACGGTGCATCATACTGTTTGCAGCTGTCCATGCATTTGAGTGAGTTTCTGGCCAAGAGTATTTAGAAAGTGGTGGCTTGCTGGCCTGAAAGTCTCAGAAGAAGGAATCACAAGAACGCCGTAGCAAAATGATTAGCCAGGGACATCCCTTCTTTTGAGAGCTGTGCCACATGTCTGTTGAGATTATTCAGCTGGTGCTTGTAGATGGGCTTTCTGCAGAAACAGTCCTGACATGATCAGGAGAAGATGTGAGCAATGTCTTCTGGGGTTAAAACTACAGTGGGGTTGTAAGAACATTGTTCTTTGGTTTGGGAAGTGACCAACTATAGGAGTTCCTGTTTCGCACAAGATACAGCGGGGCTGGTCATTAGCTTAGACACAGTGAGAGCCTCACATGCAAGATGACATCTAAAACAGTATGGGGTCCCCTCATCCTTTCGTGACAAGTTACAGGAATTGAGGGATGCTAACTCAGGCTCTTCCAGCTTGGTATGGACCTGGAGTTCAGACCTGAGAAGGCTTTTTCCATTTGAGTTGTGCTTGGCCAGATTAGAGGGCAGAAGGGCTGTGCAAACAGCGAGATATGCTCCATCATCTCTGAACAGAATCAGTTCTTGAGCCACAGCCATTCTCTGTTGAAAGGGTCTGTTAGGCTGAGCTGAGACTGCTGGGAGAGGGATTCTTGGCCCACTGATCACTGCTGTACCAGGAAGGATGGAGGCCTGTGACTGAGCACCGTATGTTCAGAATTGCGTTGATACCCACCTCAGTGATTTCTCCTCTGCAAGGGTTAGGCTTGCTTGTCCCTGAACATCTGCTACCACTCAGCAGACATCCACCACTGTGTTGAGATATTTATCCAATGTTCAGTATTCCCTCAGAGGGAAATGTGCCATCTCCTGCTCCTACATGTATACTAGCTCCACTTTCTACAGCCAAGTACCAGCTTGCCATAGGAAATGTCGAGGTGACCTGGCTACAGCCCATGGCCAGTTTCTCCTCTGATCCATCTCTGGCCCCATAAATCATTTTTAATAACCAGAGTGCTCTTAATGCAGCAATTCTAATGTGGGCTAGATCTGTTTAACCTAATCTGAGTATTAAAGCTGGTCACAGTGATATCTGAGCACCTGTGACTTCCTCAGACCAGCTAGAATTCAGGACCGTGAAGCCAATGGCTTTTCCTGTTCATGCTGTAGTGACACATCCCTCTTGGGGTGATTAATACCCTCCAGAGATGGCATTAGGTCAGTTACGCCAAGATAAGGAAGAGAGAATGGGGCCGTAGGGCAGATATTCCTTTCAGATTCCCAAATGAAAAAGTTTTCAGACTTTCCAGACCTTGGCTTCAGCATCTTAGGGAGACATTCTTTTGGAAGAAGCTCTGGGGGTGGCATTGCTTGGCCAACTGGGCATGAGGAGAGAGCTGGACAGAGGAAGGAATCTGATAACACTGTTTTGCCCTCTGCGCTTAGATCAACACTTCACTCTCTTTTAAACATCCGCTTCATCATTCCTGCTGCCCAATATCCCACTATGGCCCCAGCAAGAGCTATTTTAATCCCTCATCATTCATCAGGAGGCCCCTTCCTGTTCCCTTTCTATCTGCTCCTGCATGCATGTATGTGCATCTCTCCACTGAGAAATCCCCTATGCTAGCTGTTGTCAGAAAGGTCACCCAGGGATATTCACAAACAGCAGGTGTAAAATTAACAACTGGTGCAATTCCAATCATCTGGCAGGAAGGAAAACATTGGACAATAGGTAGAGCCAGGGTAAAGTTTCCAGCTGAAGGCTTATTGCCTGATATAGGACAACAGATCGGTGGGCTGGGAACTCTCCTAGGAATGTGAAACCGATAGGGTATTAGCAGGCCCTCTCTGCCCCTCCAACACAATTGTTTTCAGCTTGCTCAAAAATATTTGGAAATGTTACCGAGCAGGACGTGTGGGTGAGAAGGCATCTTCCAGCCAATCAGCCAAGTAGATTTCAGCCCTCCCCTTGAATTTCAGGCTTTTGTTTTCCCTGATGGAAGGGAAGGTGAATCCTCCATGATTAATTTAGGGATCTTAAAGCATTTTGGATGAGTTCCTGCAGCACCACTAACAAGTGATGCTCTCAAGGATTACGGAAATTGTGGAGAGATGGCAAGATGGATGGGTGGATATGTGTTCAATACAGATTCTGGCCTCTTACTGTTTTTGTGGGTGGAACTGATTTTAGCTGCGTGAAATGATGTATCACTCAATAATGATGGTGTAAGTCTGTTGGAGGCATGAATGGTAGATCCTGTTAGACCTTGACTAGTGTCAGCAGCCAGAATGGTGGACTGAGTCTATGAGCACAGGAGTAAGATTTACTGTAAAATGCAGTCTGTGGAGGTATCCAAGGAAAGTTGGCAGCACTGGACACAGTGAAGACAGTGGAGAATGGCAGAGGCTGTTGAGAGGTTTGGTTTAAACTGTGGCAAGCAGAGTTGCTCTGCAAGTATTAGAGAGAGTCTAGTAGCTGTTCCCAGCATGGAGAAAGAGCTTGGCCAGAGGTTTTAACTAACACACAGCCTTTTCTCTGCTGGAGTTCAAACACAGAAGTCTTGCCTCTATGAAGTAGAAGTAAATGTATGGGAACCGCTGCAACTTAAGAGCAATACCTCAGTGCCCACAGCTATCTGGCTTTAGTCTCCCCTGTCCTTCTCATTCCCCACCCTCAGAGCTGTCTGTTCATGTGATGTGACAGCAGGTGTCTTTCAGCAAAATGCTGCCACACCACAACTTGTAGGCTCGTGTCTGGCTTACACAGTGCTCATCCTCTGTTTAAACAGGTTTGGTACAAGCTGCATCTACCACAATACAATTAGTGCTGAAAATGTGCTCTTGTGGGTCTCTGAGCCTAGGTAGGGATCCCATTGCTCTCACTTAGCAGGGATCTCACATGGACTGTGCTGACAAAAGATGCCTGGGCTGAGAGGAGGTCTGATAAGGCAGTGTAACCCTGACATACGTTGTCAGCAGCGCTGCCATCGCCAGCGAGAGCAAGGGGGAGGACTGAAATTCTCCTGTTCAATTGGGCGAATTTGACACCTTCTCGTTCTTGTGTCCTCGTGGCTCGGCCACTTGACATTTCTAAACATTCTCAAGCAAGTTCACTGGAAAACTATCCCATGTCAGGAGCTGGTGATGTCAAGGCTAATAACAGTCGTGGGGTCAAATCCTTCTGATCCTTCAGGCAAGGACCTCAAGATTTGGCTCCAAGTCAATAACAAGGTCTGTCACGTCAACGATGGCTTATTATGAATCGCAGCGCAAGCCTTTCCCAAACAAAGTGCATTTGTTTGGTCTTCCATGCAGGAAAAGGTTAACAGTTTCCAAAGGCGGGTTCTCTGTTCCTTGCATGGAGCAGCAAGCAAAACCAGTGAGCTTAGAACAGGCAACAGCACTTCACCTTAGAGCAGGAGATGGGGATGGTGATAAATCTTTATCTGGGAAATTCTTCTCTTCCTCTCTGGAATGGTGCAAGCTGGTTGTTTTCATCTCTAGAGATGCTAGGGGTTTTTTTCTGTGTCCCCTTCCATCATTTGAATGTCAACAATACCACTTGGCTGCCTTTGTTAATGTTACAATGGACCTCAGAAAGAGGGAGCTAGCCATATTGGGCGATGCAGGGCTGAATGTCAGGGAAGGAGATAGCAGGGATCATACTGGCTCACACGTGCTGCAGTGAAAAAAGGAATTGTAGGATGACATTCACTTTGCTATTACATTGTAATCCTGGCAGTGTGTTGAGAATGATGCCACTGGAATGGTGTCCAAAATGCTAGTTATAACCACTTCCTATTTTTAATTTCCTCTTAATAAGGGAAACGGTGGTTGTCATCCTAACAATAATGATGCTGCTCTGCCCTTCCAGATGTCAGAACATGGGTTAACAAACGCTGATGTCTCTCTACAGGCCTTTCTTCTGAACTGAAAACCTCTGTGCAACGCAGCCCACCCAGACACACATCAGCAGGTACAAACCAGGGTGCTACAGAAAATGCTGTACCTGCATTTCTGGTGGCCTCATTTTACAAGGGAGTATTTGAATCATGGAGAAATAAGGTGACTCGCTCCGTGCCCCTTGGTGAGTCAGTGGCAGAGAACAGATTCAACTGTTCACATCTCCCATTTTTCTCTGTCAAATGGCCTTTCTGCTGTTTTTTAGAAGGCATTTGGCATAAGGTTCCTAAATAAGTAAGCTGATGTTCAGAATTGCTGAGTCCTCACTAGTTCCCCTCCAGGCAGTACCTAAACAAGATATCCGTGGGGAAAGCTGTCATGTCTTGAATATCAGCAACTGCTAATGGTTATTCCTTTTTATTCACTCATATATGTTTTTGCAGGTGGATGCCAGCTCTGCACACCCATCCAATCCGACGCATGCAGAACCAGCACAGGACATGGAGGACCACAGCAGGTAGCCCCAGTTTCCTGAACTGCTATTAACAACATGATTGTTTCACACATCCCTCTTAAAGACCTGCCTGATTATAGGATTTGAACTGTGGTTGTCAGAAGTCTTAGCTAAGGGAAGGTTGGTCCACGTGGCTTGGCTGAGTGACGCTTTGCTTTTGAACAGCTCCTGACTCCAGAGAGAGTGCGTTTCTCATTTTGCAAAGCACTTATCTCCTGCTGGCTCATAGGAAGTTTCTGTAGACTCTCTCTCCACTGAAGGTCAGATTTCATGTATCTTCTGAGATCCTAGAACCAGGGTTCTGCAGTGCTAGAAAAGCAGAAAGGAGAAGACTATATGAGGTTATCAACATTGAGCAAAACAGCGTTTATGGCTCAGACGGCAATTCCAATTATCCAGCACTTAGGCATCAAGAAGATTCAGATAAGAGGTCTCAGATTTAGCTCCTCTCCTCTCTGCAAGTTAATGTGCCACTTTTCCTTTTTTTTTTTTTTTTTTTTTTAAGCAGACGATCAAATCTGTAATAGCAAATTGCAAGTTAAAAGGCAAAGATTGTCTCTGGAGAGAATGGAAAGAACCATTTTGGCTCTAGGGTGAGTTTTGTGATCCACCTGAAGCATGGGTAGCTGTCATTATACACACATTAAACAGAAGCTTAGTGAGCTTGTTGTAAGACTAGTTGGATATAATCCTGTGGCATTTTTATAAAAACATTTGAGTCCATGGATGCATCATTTGCTATACTGGGTAAAACCTAACTAAGCTCCCGTTATGCTTCTATCAGGGCTATTTATACATTGTGAGAATGCAGGAACCTAGTTTCTGACTTCTGCCTTAAATCTGAGAAGAGTCAATTGAAAATTATATCGTTTGTGCAGTATTAGATTATAGGAAAACCTTAGAAAAAGCTCTGCCTTGTAGCCCCATCCATTTATTTTCCATTGCAAAGGGTCAAATTGCCAAAAGAAGAGGTGTCACCACCAAGCTGAAAGGAGCTGTCTCCCTTCCTTCCCTGGAGTTTTTATACAGGTCAGTCCCTCTAATATGTAAGCTCTTTTCTCCTAGCAGTTTCCTCATAGGAGAGCTTCCTAATTTTCCTTCTCTCCTCACTTCATAGCCACCCACAAACAGCTTTTCACTCATCTGAATGCTTGTAGATCACCAGCATATAGCAAAGCTTTAAGGAGCATGTGCCAACAACCTATATACTAGTCCAACAGCACTGTGTTGAGGGTTATCTTTATTTTCTGGAATAGATAATGATCGTCTTTAGAAGAGCTTCTTCCTTAACAACTAGCTTCTAAAAGGCTGTCACTCCAGCCCGACCCTGTTTTCTACCAAGAGCTATGGCTCTGAACCCTGTTACACTTCTGAATGATACCTGTGGCACACACCCATTCTAGCTACTTCTAATTCCCTGGGTATGTCAGCAAAAACTTCTGCAGGGTCCTGACACCTGCTGTGAGGGTTAGGCAGCAGAAAAGCTGTACTGCTCTCAGCCTTTTCTAGCTACCACAGAGCTGATGGAATCCCTCCCCCTGCTTGCCCTTTGCATTACTCTATGGGGTGGAGAGGAAGCAATCCTCTGAATCTAAAACTCTCCTACCCTTCTTTTCCCACACAAGTTAATTCCCAGCCCTTGCTTGCTTCTGCTCCAGCCCCCTTCTGAGCGTGCTCTCATTAAGACCCCAGAGGGAGGAGGTGATGCTCTGAAATTGTCTTAATTGCTCTTGTTTATGCTGGTTACGATGGCAATAGGTTGCCATGCAGAGGAGGCTTTCTTCAGATGTGCAGGTTCTCCATTGTTCCGTATTCTGAAGGATTGTCTGTAGGCAGCTCCAAGTCATTTACAACAATAGATTAATATGAAGATCAGTAATACTGGGTGACTCACAGTCACACATATGCAAGACCCGCCAATCGCTGTGACCTGCCACCGGATTTGAGGGGAGGCTAAACGTTCCTGGTATGCTCTTGCAGGATGCTGAAGAGATGCTTTGCACTTGCACAGTTTCTGCTATCCAGGAGCTCCCTGAACATGAATGGAGAATGCTATTTTGATCGGGCAGATGATGACTGTTAGACTCTCTGGAAGGCAGGGAACTGGAACAGAGTATGTCTTTGGTCCAATGTAAATTTGCATGTGCCAAAGTTCAGACAGCGGTCAGGAATCCTGACTTTTAGTCCCTGATCTATCTGCCAGGCACTGTTAACATCCAGACCCTAAAGAGGATCTTCTAAGAGTGTTGTGCACCACTTGTACTGTATCCCATTTATCACCCTTGACAAATGACAGAGAAAAGCTCCATCTCACAGGGTCTTCTCTAGACCTTTGCAGTACAGTGCCTGGGTCTTCATTTGGCAGAGACCCATTGGAGGTGATGTCAAGATACCTTGGCTGTGAGTTTGGCCCTTCTGTCCCACTGTTCAGGCTTAGGTCTTCATGCTGCCACTGACTGCCTTGGACTAGGGATATTTTGCTTTCTATTCTTACTCTTCTGGATAGGCCCAGGCTGTCAGGTCAGTATCAGAGACACTCTACATCCCTCTGATCCATTTCTTGAATCAAGAGGTCTGTGTGCCATTCTTTCCCCTATATCCTTGGCTCAGGGATATATGTGCCCTCCTACTATGTCCCCACTAGTCCTCATTCACCCAGGATCCACCATTCTCCTTCCATGTGCCAGGCACCCCATGTACCCCCTGCCTCTCTCACCCATCATTCTCCCTACCTCTCTCCTGCTGTCAGGGGCTCATCATTCCCTCCTGTCTTTCCTTTCCTCCATGCTGGGTGAAAGGGGAGATGCCCACTTCTATTTTTTCCCTGTCTGGGGGATACATTATTTTTTCTCTGTATCTGGGAGATACAGGCAGGGATGAGAGGAAGGCTGTGTTGTGCTAGAAGGGATTAATAGCTGTCACCAACCTACTCTTGACTCTAAAGTCCATTATGGAGCTGGGTCAAGCTACTGAAACTCCCCACCCGTTTTCTATTTGCTGCTTGTTTTCAGTCCTTGGATGCTGACAACAGCCCGATAATTTCCAGTGTCAGATTTGGTGCTCCGTGGTACCATATTGCATGTACTCCAGCAGACAGACAAGTGGAGAAATACTTTCCAGCTGAGTGTGAAAAATTGCCGTGCTCAGTCCATAAGTAATGTGCTTCGTTGAGTCTAGCTAATTTTCTTCCCCATATAAAACAGTGCGGTTTCTGCATAATTTTTGCATTACAAAACCACCAGATCTCAAGAGCTTGATGGTGGGCCAGGCCCCAAGTGTGTCACTAAGTAATTACTGAGTCCCCGCCTGCCTCAAGCTGAATCAAACCTTGAGGCAGAAGCTGAGGACCTGACCCCTGATTAGGTCTGTGTGCTCTTCCATATTCATAACAACAGAAGTGTGCTTACACTGGGTCATCAAAAGGGTGAATCAGTACCCTGTCCTATATATATAACCCCAAAGAGGGCACCTAGGCAGGACTAGGAAGACTTTTCTTCCATAAATATGTATTTCATTTGGAAATACAACTTATATAAATGGTTAGGAGTTCTATGTAATTAGCAACCCTCAGTGGATTTCTCTTCCACAAACTTTTCCAGATCCCTGTTAAGTTCCTATAAATTTTTAGCCCCTTCAGCATCCTCTGGCAAGGAGTTCCTCAGCTTAACCACACACCTCCTTTCATTTGAACCTGAAATCCCCCTGTTCTCAGGCGGTTTTGAACCACCAACCTTTTAGCTAGCAGTGGCACACATTTACAAAGATCTTGAATTAGCCATGTATTTAGCCATAATTAGCTTTTCTGCTTTCTCCATGCGTTTGATTCTGCTCTCTGCTGGAAATCTGCACTGCAGTATAGTCACATGCTGGAAGGAGAAATGCAGAAGAACCTGAAGCTCTTTGAGTGAAATAGCGCAAAGCACCTACGCAAGGTACCAGTGGTCACCTATGGAACATCCCCTTGGAGCCACCACATGTTGCCATCACTAGACGGTGACATCTCCCAAGCTTTGGAGCAGACTTGGTTGCTGATCCAGAAGAGGGCAATGGTGACACATCCCCACTGATGCTCTGAGCACCAAATCAGCTGAGGACAGCCACTGTAGGAATGTAGCCAAATAGCCAAACCACCTTGGCTAGCAGATCTGTATGTTCCTGGCTGTTTTGTGGCAAGCAGATTGAAGTGGGAGGCAACTTTCAGCTACTGTCTCAGGTCAGATGGGACTGTCAGTCAATTGTTAATTATGACTCTTCTTCTTACTAATTTCTGTAACTTCTATCACCATGGCAGCTAACTGCCGTGGAAAGATTCAGCCAGAAAAAGGAGAAGACAACCAAACTTTTCATAGCAAGGGAACAGGAACAAGCTACAGAGGAGGGAGGCGTGGAGGAAGAGAACTGTAAATTGTTTTCTAGGAGAGTCTAACGCCATGCTCTGAAAGCTGGTCAGGTTTGGCTTTGCACGGTCCTATCAAAGGGAGCCAGACCCATATTCTGACTGTCCCATGCTGAAAGCTCACGTTCAGCTAGTCTGGTCCCAGCACAGCACGTGATGAATGCATGGTACGTGTTTGTTGCGCAGGATGCTGGGCAATATGATTTGTCTTACTCTGTGCCCATTACTGGGAAACTGCGTTATTATCATATCTTCTCTGCCCTGCCCTGGTCAGTTGATCAGTTTTAATCTCTGGTGATGGCTGTGTGTCCGCATGAGGAGGGAGAAGGAGAAACTTGACAGCACTTTGAGCTCTGATTAATTTTTAAACTTCCTCCCTTTCTGCTTATTTTGTAGCTTTTGTCCTGATGCTGAATGTGTTCTTTCCCCCGTGTGTCACTCCCAGAGGAATAGTGTGGAGATGAAATGCCACTCAGCCATCACAGGGCATTTTACCTGTGAGGGCCTGGAACTGAACAGGGCTCTAGGACAACTGGCAACTTCTGTTGCTGCAACAGCTCACAGGCACATGGTGACACAGTGCCTGAGTATGTCTGTACTATGGGCAGAGCAGGTTGCATGGTATCATTAAAACAACAGCCATTTTGTTGCTGTTTTGCAGCAACACCACGCGATTCTTGCTAAAATGACAGTCTAGCCCATTCAGCAACTTTCATTTCTGATTAAGCTTTCCAGCCTGTAGGTATCTTCTCTCACACCTGTCTTACCATTTCCATTTAGAAGGGTTTAATTTAGAAACCCATTATACCTAGCCCTGCACAGACCAAGCCAATTTATTTACATAATTCCTCAGCACTTTAGGGAAACAGACTTGTTCTGAGTCCTTTCTGGTGGGAAGGATGGACTCATGCTTCAGGTATTGGTTTGAGATTCAGGAAAAACAGACACTGTTCTAATAGCGCTCACAGATTTCCTGAGACCTTTATCAAGTCACTTACCCTGCCTTGCACCTAACTTTTGTATCTGGAAAACAGTCAACATAACAGCACTTTCCCTGCCTCTGGTTTTAGGAGAAAAACATAGTATCTAGATGGCATCAAAGTCCTTCTGTTTTGTGCTTTACAAATAAAGTATAAAAAGCTGATTTCTGTGCTGGAGGGACATCAGTGCATAAGAGCAAGATGGGGACAACAGGCAGGTGCAGGTCTGCTGAGGAGCGCTGAAACAAGGCAGAGCTGAGGGGCAAATAGACCCCAGGCGTTGCCCACCAGCTGCCTAGCTGCTGTCAGCTTTTCCATCGGCATCTCGTCAGGGATGTGCAGGGAGAGAACAAATCACTCCGTGGGCGTTCACAGGAAGCTACCCCCGAGTGCGAGGGAGAGGCACGGGACAACGCACACGAGGGGGGGTTTGAGAATCCATGTGGGTGATCTTCCCAGCAAGCCTGAGGGAGGGGAGACTCCGTGATAGGCCTGAAGGAGGCACAAACATCCCCCTCCTTGGCAGAGAACTCCACTGGCAAGATTTGATCTTTTTGTTCACTTGAGGTTTTCTCTTTGTTCACTAAATGCCCCTGGACCTTGCTTTTCAAGGCTCTTTTCCTTCTCTTTTGTTGTCACTGCCACAGCAACACGTGAGTTTGAGAAGTTACGTGCAGGGGAAGATGAATTTTCACTGAGGGAGTGACTTGGATCCTTTGCAGACCCCATTGAAGCCAGTAGATCTGAAGACAGGTGCTCTCCATCCATGAGGCCATGAGCATGGGTGAGCCTTCCAGTGGCTACATACCCTCCAGAGTTCTCATCACCATCAGTCAAGCTCTTCCCCACAAAACAGTAGCTGCAGAAACTCAAGAAATACTGCTAAGCCTACTGCTTTTTAATTTCAGCGCTGCCACAGTCACTGATGTCCTCACTAATCCTCTTGCAGCAGCAGGCTGCTAATCAGAAACTCTTTGCTCGCCACTTTGGCATCATTCTGGGAAGCCAATGGAGCGCAGAGATGCTCAATTCCTCCCCCTCCACACACCTTCCATTGTCTTCAGGACTGACAGCTCTGATGTGGAGCAGTGATAAAAGCCAGCTGATGCTGTCAAGGCCTGGTACAATTGCACCGCAGGGAAAAAGGCGACTGGCTCTGACTCATCCTAGCCGCCTGGAGCTCAAGATACCTTGCACACGTGCTGTCTCCTGGCACTAGCAAGGCTCATCACAGAGCAATGCACCTTCGGTGAGTTCTGGATACTGTCCTGGGAGGCAGGAGTTGACCATAGACCTTTGAAAGGGCTAGCACTGGTGGCCAGCTGGGTGGCCAGCCATCCTTCAAGATGCTAGAAAAATCCACAGGAAAAACAAGCAAAAAAAAAGACTCGTTTGCAGATCTCTGCTGAAGTGTTTGGTGTGTATGGAGGAATAAAGGTAGTTGGTTGGATACTCCTCTGTTTGACCTGTGTTCAAAGGTGTTTAGCGAAGCATCTGTGCAACTCCTGAGTGGTAATCGATGACAGTAGCACCTCTCCTTCAGCTCCTCACATGCCCATCCTTATGCAATGAGCTGAGACGGGGTTGAATTTCTGGGAGGCTACATAATGCAAGGAGTCCAGACTTGGAATGGATCAGGAGTGCCAAACCAAGGTGGGAAGGACATTCAAAGAGGGGAAGTTGGACTGTGACATGAACTTCTGGGTGACCTTGAGGAAACTGGCTCAATGCTGCCCATCCTGGCCAGGTCAGCAGCTGAAATTTCCATTACTGATGGTAGAAACTCAGGGGTCATTTCTTTTCCCAAACATGACATTGAATGAGAGGCATTAGGAGTTCCTCCTATAAATAGGATCACCCCTGTCAAAGCTGGTTAAGTCATACCCAGTGTCAAGCGTGTAAACAAGGTGCCTCTCCGATGCACTGTCTGGAGGGTGCAGAGGGGTGTGAGGGAATTTTGACAGCTCCCCATTTGACTAGTTCGCATTGGGACACCAGCTATTTTCAAGGCAACAAACACAGTCATCCCCAGCTCCCGTCTGGAGGATTTGGAGAACAGTGCAGGACAGAGGCAATGTAGTCAAGGACCACTGCTGTGTGTTGTGGCAGAAGTGAAGCCTCCCAGCTCTACTGTGAGAGGAGGCAGCTAAGGTATAAAGTATGCAGGTGCTGGGACCTCCATGGCTGCAGTCACAGCGGGAGTTAAATGCTCTGATTGCAGCTGTTCCTTCAAGGTCTTTCCCCAGTTCTGCCCTAGAGGTCTGGGATGACCTGAAACCCTGCACCATCGGTTGACTCAGTTTCCCCTGGAGGGAGCTGCAGTTTCCTTTAAAGCTGCCCAGTTCTTGTTTAGCTGCATGAGAAGCAGCAGTTGCAGTGGCATCCATTACAAAGAGGCTTTGCTGCCCTGGAAGTCGGCTGGGGCATGGCAGTGAAGCCAGAGACACAAAGCAAAGTATCTTTGGAACAAGAGAGTGTAAGTGTCCCTCTGTGCAGCTGCAGGGACATCTGGATGGAGCTGGCTTGGCAGAGCTGCAGGGGCCACCGGGGTAACGCATCACGGTGGCTCCGTAGCAGAGCACCTCGGGGTAGCGGGAGCTGGTGGTGGGACCCTGAGGACCCTTTGCTTTTCTTCTCATCCCTGGGAGCTTCTTCCCACCTTTCCACCAAACTTTGAGCTGCTCTGAGACTGGAGCTGCAAGGAACCTGTTCTGCCGAAGTGATGCAACTGAATGTGCCTTAAAAAAACAAAGAAGGATTTAAAAAAAAAAAAAAAAAAGATCATTTCTGTGGTCTGATTTCCCCACAGATCCACAAGCAGTTGCATCAGTACAGCTGAGGGGGTGGAAAACTGAAGTGGGGGCAGAAGGGAACAAAAACTTTCTAAGCTTTACCACTGAAAATTTTCTGTAGCTATATGGAGACCTACAGCCGCTCGTCCCTTCCAGACTTTAAGAGCTGTCTGGCTCTTGTGTGCAGAGACACAGGCAGCAGAGCAGAGAGGAGAGATGATTTGTTTGAAGCTGAACTGAGAGAAGCTTAGCAGGGGAGGAATTGCTACTTGTTCCGAGGTAGGCTAATTATATTCTGTGTCCTTGGAAGCCAACTCTTTTCTACTCTGCTTGCATAATAGAGATCCTATAGCTTTTTACAGAAGTACAGGGGTTCCCTTCCCATCACCACTGCACACAGCAGCCTGTCCCACTGCCAGCCTCTACTCCAGAAGCATCTGGACATCAGTCCTGCATTCCCCAGGGGGCTGCTGAAGCACTTTGGACTCCTTGGAAATGGAAACCTTTCTAGAAATGCAGGGTAGAGTTACTCTAATTCCTTGCTGTTTGGGATCAAACTGAAGCCTGCTGCTTAATGGGGGATAAGTGGATGTAATGCAGTCAGTCAATAACTTCGCGCACACATGCAGAGCCCTTTGGATTACTGATTTCCAGAAGACAGAGTCTCCCTCACGAACCCTGCAACACACTGACTCAGCCCTGAGCCTTTTGACTTTGTTTTTCCTTCTTTACAAAGTAACTTGCACTTTTATTCTTCCCCCCCGCCCCTTATTAATTTTTTTCCCCACTTACTCATTTTTTTTTCCCCATAAAAGTTTTCAGCTTGTCAAACAGCTCTCCCTTTCCCTGTCTCTTTTCTCTTTGCCTTTTGCAGTGGGAGGAAAGATAATAATAAAAGGAACAGTTTTCAAATAAAAAGCCCCACGTGTTACCTGGGAACTGTCTCTCAGCATCCAAATACCCGCTGGGGCAGAGGTTGCTGAGTCCCTGCTGTTGTTTTGTACCTGCCAGACACTGTTTGTATTTTGTCACTAAATGCTGCTGTCAGGTCTGTCATTTGGTACAAGCAGGACTGACTGGGCCCTTGTAAAGTAGGATTTCCCTTTACACTCCCTGCTAAGCGCTCCTCACTCTTCCCTTCCTCCTGACAGGGGAAACAGCTGCTTCAGCTGCTGCCATGGCAGTTTCCAGGCTGGAGGAATGGGTTTGGGAGTGTTGGTGCTTTCTGCCTCGTCACTCCGAAATGTTCCTCGTCTTGGGCAGCCCTTTGGTCCTGTGGGGAGGGAAGGGTGAGATGAAGGCGTCAGTGAGCCTTCCTCTCTCTGTTGGTCCTTAGACACTGCTCAGCTTCAAACTGAGCCCTTCAGAGGTTCAGTACTCTCCACAGCCCCTTAGGACATCTAGGTTTTGACCACCTTTTTTATGGCCTTACTGAGTTGCTCCTAGAAGATGAAACTTGCAGAAGAAGGAGCTCCAGACCAAGATATTTCTGTAAGACTAAAGGACTTGAAACGGCTCCCTTGGGCCCCCCAGATAGGGAGATGCAGGAGGTGATGGATGGCCCATGCTGCTCCACTTGTCCCAGCCCTCCCCATTCCCCCACAGACTCTCAGCTAAGAAGCTCATTTGACTTTTATGAGTGCTGGAGAGACCAAGCAAACAAAGCCTCAGGGTTTAGTCAGTTCTGGCGGGTACAGCACGTGCCTGTTCCTTCTCTCCCCTCCTTTCATTCCTGCTGACAGCTCTCCTGGACACATGATGTCTGCCTGGCTCGGGAGCTGCTTCTCAGGAATGAGCCTGTTGACTGGGGCAGGAGAGCATTTCTTACCATCTCAAGTGGGGGCTGCCTTCTCTTTCACCTCCAGGACACCTTGATACCCTCTGAGTCTCAGAGAAGCTGAGAAAGGCAGGGAAATAAGGGGAGAGATGCTGGAAGTGTCCTGAAGCATGGAGATGCTCTATTAGATGGAAAAGCAATTCAGACATGAGCCCACTAAGCTTCCAGGTAGAAGGAGCGTGGCATTTTCCTTCCCTGCTCTTTCCCAGAGCTCTGACTTACAACCACAGCCTGTCCTTTCCACTTCACCAGTGGTGGGGGCTGGAGGAATTCACAGACCTTGAGTTATGGTCCCTGCACCAACAGCCTCCCCCAAGCTGAGAGTCTGGCTTGAGTCACTGCAAAAGTAGAGCTGGAGGCAATGTTTGGAGCTGCAGCAGAAAAGCTCCTTTTCCTACACACTGCTGGGTTTTGTTGACAGTAACAAACCTCTCCCTTGGCTGGTGGGACTGTGCTCTGGGGCCGGGAATGAAGCATTGCTCATCCTGCTCATCCGCTCATTACAGGAGTTTTGGGAATCTTTGTAAATAAGCCAAGAACATGAGAAATAGAAATTCCTCCCGTTCCAGGCCCTGCCTGACACTGCACAGATCCTTTGTTCTTGGCTTCTTTCTCCCTCCTAAGGCCCCAGAGTTCTTCCAACAACACACCACTCTGCTCAGCCTCTTCCATTAATTAGCAGTTATCCATTAACTGGCCATGAATAATCCATCAATTAGCCCATCTCTTGAGGATCTTCTTCCCCAGGTGCTAGCAATGCCACTTTAACACCAACAAGAAAGGAGCACTCAGGAGCGATATATATATATAGATATATATAGATATATATATATATAAAAAAATAAGTGCTTGCATTAGACCTCTCTGTCCTTGCTAACTATGATGCTCCTGGTTCCAACTCGTCCACAGAGAGCTTGGAGTCAGCTCATATCCTTCTCATTGCTGGGAGTCCTGCATTCTGGGCTTTCCTGGCAGAGGGGAATCAGACCTTTCTGGCATGAATTTTCTTGCTTTTTGTTGGAGGGAGCATGTGAGGATGCCCAGAAGGCTTTGAAACAACCCGTGGTATCCTGTGAACCTGGTCAGGTGCAGTGGATCCAGGATGGCAAAAAATAAGGTGTATGTGTTGTAATAGAGACTGTTCAATAGAATAAATGTTTTCAAAGGAGAAGGAAAGTAGCAGGAACTAGTAGAAGAACGGGTGTTTTCAGCCCTTGAAGGGAAATCTGGAGAAAGAGAGATCCTTTTTAAAGTGTAAAATGGTGTCTGTTGGGACCTAACATTGTTATTCCTTTGATGAGAGCAGCTAGCTGAAAATGGGAGGACTTGCAGGTTATCCCAGGCAGGGGAGAAAGTGGCGATGGAATGGAGGTTCCTTTGAAGTGCTCTGGTCCTACAAAGAAAGGGGACACTCCTGTTCACCTGAACCCAGCAGGAATCAGGAGCAGGGGACACAGCCATGCTCACAGCTCTGCCCTGCTTTGCCAGTGCTCAGCACAGATGTCTCTGGCCCCATCTCTTCTCTGGGCTGTGCCCTCAGAGCCCTGCCTGGCTGAGCCTGGGATTTCCTTGCTGCCTTTTTTCCCTTTTCCATGGTTTCTTCTGTTTATTTCCCCTATCCACTGCTTTGCATTTAAGACATCAACTAGCAAATTCTCTCAGCCCGTTTCTGGGTGCATCTGTCTGCTTTGGTTTTGCCTTGTTTGAGGTGCAGATTGCTGCTGCTTTGTTATCTTGTATCAATGCCTGTTCTAATGCTAAAGGTGATCCATAGGGAGAAGATCGAAGCACAGGAGAAAAAGAGAAGGTAAGTGGATTAGCCAGGACAGCTCTCCGTGTCTAGGAGCTCTTGAGCTGTATGACAGTCTTGCAAGGGAAATGATGGAATACTGAAAACTGGGGATACCCAAACCTAGCCTAAGGTGGAGGGCAGTAAAGGGGGGAAGGATGTGGTATTTCCTGGCATCTGCTTTTTGCTCTTGCACCCTTCCCTTTTCAGTTCCTGAAACAAGCAGTTTAGCACCCTGAGTGAAGCTGTACCTGCTTCCATCAGCCAGGAAGGGGGGTGTGTGTGTGTGTGATGTGATGCTACACTTTTGAAAGGTACCTTTTGAAAGCTTCTCCACCTTGTCTCTTTTCACAGGGCCATAGGGGAGTGTGGCCCAGCTATCCCCTAGCTCCCTAAGGGAAATGCTCAACAGGGACGTGAGAAACTATGTACCCAGATTCCGTGAGGAAGCTGCGGATGTTCGGCTGCACTAAGCTCGGTAATGCAGCTAGGCGGTGCAATCGGTTCTGCTCAGGTAACACAAAGGAAGAGGACAGTGGCTGCAAATTAATTACTGTTAATGATGCCACCTTCCTGCAGAGAACAGTAATTTCTGCAGAGGACACAAGGCTTGGTTTTGTTGAGTGCCCAGCCTGCAAAGATGCCTTCTGGCATCCCTGCACTGTCCATGAGCCCATATGTTCCCAGTGGGAGCCACAGAGCCATCAGGCAGTGCCGGATGGAAGCATGTTTTGACTCATGGGTCAGAGGCTGTGCAGAGAAGTCTATCGTTCCCAGTCACCTCTTTAATTGACACAGTGAAAGAAGCCACATCTTCCTGCCTGATTCTGACCGGGTCTGTAATTGAATTCAGCTCAACATCTCCGCTTCAGCCTCCCAGGGGCCCGTCAATAAATGATGGAATCTTTTTCTCGCCTTGGGAATTTCTCCTTACTCCCATCTTTTTATTTAATAGGATCTAGTGAGAAAACCGGTAGTAGTAATCTCTCATCCCCCATTTCCTACCTTTCCCAAAGGTACCTCATGAAGAAAAGTGCTTGGGCATTAAAAGAGAGACAAGTGAACTTCAGGGACTGAAAATGTGTGCAGCTTTCCTGTCTTTTGTTCATTCATCCTTTCTCTCACTTCTCTCAAGTCTTTTGTTTCTCCTTGCCAAAACTGCTTGTGCACACTTCACTCAGGATCTAATGAGGCTGTTTTAGAAACTGCAAAGCTGAATTGGATCCTTCGTTTCTCCCCCTCAGAGTGCAATGTCTGTTTAACCTTTCTCCCTTGGCATCTCTCTCTCCCAGCAACCTATTTGCAATTCCTATGGTTACAAAGAAATCCCAGTGCTGTCTGGGTTTTAAAATGGGGGTTGCTGGGGACGTAGGCAGGAGTATGTGATACGTTGTAGGGTACAATTTCAGCCTGGCTGCAGGGGGCAGTTACTCCATGGATCTGATTTAGCCTAGTCTCTCCAAGCCCTGCCAAGAGGTTTTTCATTGCTCCTTGAAAGGGAAATGTGATTTGCATGTCAAAGAGTGAGAAAGGACAGGGGTCAGCAGTTTTCCAATCTCTTTATCCTCTTCCAGTCTCTCTACCCCTCCCCACATCACCCCAGCTTTCCTTTTGGCATTCCTATGCTGCTAACGAGTGGTTGCTGCATTAAAGCATCCAGTCATCATGGGAGAGATCTCGAGGTTTCTTAAACTGTTGGATCCTGTTGAACATCCTTGTTAAACTTCGCCCTTACTGCTGCGTGCGGGGAGCTTCCCACGCAGACCAAAGTTCGGTCCCCAGCCCACCGGTTCTCCTCCACAGGCAGTGACGTACGAGTCTCTGCACGCAGGAGGCGGTGAGGGGAGGGTGTTTGGGAGAACGTGCCTCTGAAGCAGTGACTGTGCAGTGAATGTGCAGAGACAAGGGGATTTGGTTTGGTGGTTAACCAGGTGAGAGCACGGTGTCTCTCAGTCCATGCTTTAGAGAAAGCCCGCTGACCCCGCTCCTTGTCCTTGCCGGCCACAGCTGGTGATGGGTGGGAGGAGAGAGCGGAGGGGGAAGTCTCTCCCTGGCCTCTCCTTGGTGGTCCACTTTTCCAGCATGCACATGTGAGAAGGGATGAAGTTGCCCAGGTTTTGTAGGATATCTAGGTCCATTATACGTGATGCCTGTCTGAAGGACTAAAAGGCGGAGAGGTTTTTTCCTCCTTCCCTTCACTCTCTGATCCTTTCCCCATTTCCAGGAGTTTTTCTGATGTGGTATTGAGTTTTTTGTTTTGTTTTTGGATGGGATATTTTGCCTCACACCTGGCTGCCAGCTGTATGCCTCACTTCTCTATGGGGATCCATATTCACTGCCCAGATCTCCTGGAGCAGGAGAGCCAGGAAGATGCTCTCTCACAGCTGGGAAAAGTGTATGAACCTCAGGATGTTGTTTCCAGCCACCTGCTCCTAAGACCATTAAGACAGTACCTTCACATGGTGCTGAGGTTGGTTACAGCAAGAACTCATAGGACAATATAGCTCTGCAATGCTCTAGAGATACCAGCACCTGCCATGACCGGTGGGTGCAATAGCCTGGTCTCCATGTGCCGAGACCCTCTTCTAGCTGGCAGCAACGGTGCTGGAGGCAGGGACAGTCATACCAACGTGTGCTTGTGTCCTGCCTCCACCAGCTGCAAGGAGGAGGAGATCCTTGTTGTTAGGTTGTGCTGAGACATCGATGGGATCGTTGGCTTAGGGAGATTGAAACGTTTGTTTTCTATCCACAGCCTTACTTTCCCAGGCCTGGCAGAGAGCAGGGGAGAATCATCTGCAAGTCTGAGTTCAGTGGGAGCAGGGCTGTTGCCCTGTGTGTGTACAGGATGGTTCTCACGCCCTGTTTCCTTTGTGGACAGAAAGAAGAGTTATCAGGAGCCTGCACCTGCTTCCAGCTGAGGAGAGGAAATGCTTCTGGAGGGAGCAGAGGATGGTGGTGGTGTCTCAGGAGTCCAGGAAAGATCAGGGCTCTGTTGGGCTCAGAGTGGTAGAAACTGATATTGCAAGCTTGTGGTCAGGGTGGTTGGAAAAATCACTGCTGTCAGCAAGGAGAGGAGTCAGAAATAAAGCCATCACCCTGATGATTTGTAGAACCGAGCTGCTGGTGTGAGTGTGAGCTGTCCCAGGCCACAGAGAATGTGTTCCCCAGCCCGTGGGTCAGTAAAAGCTGGAGCTTCCCTCGTTGTACTCTCTGCTGCCTGGCTGCTCACAAGTGAGGAGCATCTCAGCTGGTGCTCAGCTGCCCCATTGCCCTCCTGGCTGCTTTTGGGCACAGCTGGGGCTCTTGGCTCCATCCCACAGCAGGGCTTTAGTTCTGGGGAGGGCCGGTTCTGTCCTGGCCGTGTTCCAAATTCTCTGGAGACCTGAAGGAGGTGTCCAAGCAGCTAGGCTGTATGGCCTGAAGGAAGAGAGGGCAAATAAACATCTGAGTTAAGGGATGATCTTGTTAGTGTGATACATTAACAGGGAAATCGAGTTAAAGGACTTCATCAGGGATGTAAAGTGAGTTGGTGGCGGGCTGGAAGTCTCCTTATGGGTGCTCTCTGCTGGGTTTTCTACCTTTTTGTGAAGCCAGGACGTGCTGTTTTGTAACAGTACATTAACTGGATGCTACGAGGCTTCCTAGAGGTGTGTGGAGGGGAAGAAGCCAGGAGATGGAGGGAAGCACTAGAGAGAGCAATGCTGGGAGATGCAGCGCAGAGGGTCATGCTGTATCAGAAGTCCCCTGTGACTTTGAGCACAATCAAAAGCCTGGGCCCTCCAGCACAACGAGGTGCTGACTCAGCTCTGGACACAACCACCCCAGCCCTTCCCTAACTCTGTCTCCTTGGAAGCACCTTCCCACATGAGGAGCTGGACAACAGGGCACCCAACAGCTCTACTTACCTTTGTGTAATAAGGTTAAATCACTGCCTCGTTAGAGCCCTCAAATTAAGTCACCACCTTGCTGGATCAATAGTATTTTCCATGATGCACTTGTGACATTAAGTCTGGGAGATAAATTGATGGTGGGAGGCTGGAGTGCTGCAGGGGAACTCCAGTTCCAGCACTGGGCAGGATCTGTTATCAGGGGAAAACCAGCAAATTTCCATGGAAAGCAGCAGCTGATGGCAGAGGCAGGAGGTGTGGTAGAGTGGGGACATGAGGACAGTGCCCATGTCTCCTGGCACCACTTGGTGCTGGACCCCATTTTAGACTTGCAGGGCTATTATAGGGAGAAGATCCTGGCCTGTGAGAAGCCTGTGGCAGCTATGTTCTCTTCCAGGTGTGTCTGCACTGGGAGCTTGGGCTAAAATGGGCTTTTCTGTCCTCCCCTTCCCTCTGAGCCAGGTCTGGGAGAGGAAAGGCCAAGGGAGCAGCTCCCATGGGGGATCACAGCTGTGTGTGGGTGCCTGGGGCTGCCTGATGCCATACTGACCCCGCTGCACAGGAGATGCAGCCTTCCCACCCCAGCATCCACCATCGCAGAGGCTCCCTGTCCCCACTGTCCGTGGGAACTGCCACCGTGCCCTGGATGGGGTATGACCAAAGGGGTCCTCCAGCTGCCTTGAGCCCTCTGGAAAGGTGTTAACTGGTGTCTACCAGGTTGCTGTGGTTCAGCTGGGGACTAGATCCAAGCGAGGCGTCCCTGTGGCTGAATTTGCGGTGAGCTGTGGGGTAGTTTGGGATCTGGGGTGCCAGATCACTGTGCTCTGAGCTGCAGCCAGGCCAGGAAAAGTTTGTGGCCAGAGGGAATCCTGGCAGTCCCAAATCCCAGCCCTGGGATGCTTGTGTTTCTGCCAGCTCCCCACGCAGGGAGGCTCAGAGTGGACATCTCTGCCCTTTCCAGTGGTGTGATGTGGACTAGAGACCACCCACCTTGTCTCCAGCCACCCACCCTGCTCCAGATGCCAGGGCTAAGGTCACTACTGCATCTCTCGCCCCCGCCTCCCTCACCCAGTGCCTTTCCCACCACCACTCTGCCCCCAGGACCACGAAGCACACGATCCCCTGCGCTGGGTGCTTGTTCAGCTGGCCAGGAGGAGCAGGCAGGGCAGCTGGGGGGGTGGTGGAGAGCAGGGGCTACAACCCCCTTCCTGCTGCTGCAGCTGAGCACCACACCGCTGGGCGCTGGGGAGGGAATGGGACCAGTCTGCTGGGTGGATTGGGTGGGTTTAACCCTTCCAGGCCAAGCCTGGCTCTGTTGGACATCTCTGTGCAAAATCAGAGCCTTCTGCAGAGGCAGCACTTCCCAGCCCCCTCGCTGGGAGCAGGGGGGGCATTCAGAGGAGCAATCGTAGCCCTAAACCCGTTCCTCAGCCCCACACCCTAACACCTCCTGCCACCAGGGTGCCCACATCGCAGCCAAACCAGAACTCCTGGGTGCTGGCTGTATTCCTCTTTCTAAACCTGTAGCAGCACAATTTATTCAAGACACAATTTATTCAAGATATTTGGCATGAAAAATAGGATTGTTCCTCCTAATCCCTCTCCAGGCATGCCCAGAGGTGACCTGCGGCTGTCACAGCCTCGTCGTTGGGCAGAGGTGGAGGACTGGGTATGGAGGCAGCAGGTTGCTGCCCACCCCAAGGCGTGAAGGGGATGAGTGGGTGCATCTGAATAAAATACAAAGGCAACAGGAGGAGGGCAAAGCTGATAAAAATGCCCAGAGCAGCTGTGGCAATGTGGGCAAGGAGGTGAGACTGCAATTGGCTGTCACTTATTTTGAGGCTTATCTTTGGCTTAAGAAACCTTGTTCTTTCTATCCCAAGAGCCCTCCTAGGAGCTGAAGCATTCCTGCAACCCAGCGTCTCTGATCTGCCTCCCACAGCGATGCAGGAGAAAGACCAGGGAGTGGGACAGGACCTGTTGCGAGGACCTTGAGCTGAAAAGGTCTGATTTACAGGTGAGAGGAAGGAAGACAATTTCATGTGTTTGTGGCTCATGCGGGGAGCAGTTCGTGAGCTCTGGGGAGCTCCTCTCTGGCCTGGAGAGCAGGGAGCGAGCGCACAGCTCATGTCGGTGCTGCCAGGGCAGCGGGACTGTCCCCGCCAAAGAGGCAGAGAGCTGAGCTCTTTGTTCATCCCTGCCCTGCTACGAAGCAAGAGAAAAATACTCCTGCTGAGCACAGCCAGAAATAACCCAGGCCGCCAGCAGCCAAAAAGCTTCCAAGGGGGAATATTAAAGTGCTGGGAATTCGGCCTCTCAGCCTGTGCTTTGGGCTCCTCTGCTGTTGTAATGTCCCAGGCAGGAGAAGGCAGACCCTGAACGCAGTCCTGCTCCTGATGGCCAGGAACCAGCACCTCAACAGGGAACAGTTCACTCCCGGGTCACCCCAAGACCCACCCAGTTCCTGTTTTCATCCCAGTCTTCTCCAGCACCATCATCGTCACAGCTCCTTCACCAGACACTGGTGATGGACAGCACTTCCCCTGTGAGGTGTGCTTCAGGGGTTGTGATGCCCCAGCACCCCTCAGGATCCTCCGCTTTGCTGCATCGCTGGCTTGGATGCCCCTGAGATGAGGCCACCTTGCAGGGCCAGAGCTTGGGTGTCTGTAAGGGGAACTTAATGAGGATGAATGAGCTTGAGTGGTCCCATTGCCCATGGGAGGGAGGATTTGGGGGCAGTTGAAAACAGGCCTTCTCTGTCTCTGGAAAGGATGGCAGATTCCTGCACTATCCAGATGGGATTTGAGTTGCACCGTGAAGAAAATGATCTCCCTGTGGCACATGTCAGAGGCTGCAGGGAAGATAAATGTTGCTTCGTTTCTCTGGTGCTGCTGTGTGTTCACCCACAGGGATCTCCTGGCCAGCTTCTCTGTATGTCAGCATCTTATCACCACCCCAGAGCAAGGGCATTGCGTAGCAGATGCTCCATGGAGGAGGAGACACCTTGTCATGCAGCAACAGCTCTGCTGCAGCTCCTGGGGTGGCTCAAGGCTGCTCCATCCCTTTGCTCACGGATGTAGCCCAGCACACTGCTCGGCGTCCAGCAACCACGGGCAGGCTGCAGCCTTTGGAAACTTCCCGTGCCCCTGCACATCCCAAATGGCCCCTCTGGTGCAGGACACCAAGATGGAATGAACCGAGTGGTCTGGGCACATGCAGGAGGTCACTGAAGACACACTGGCTTTGCAAAACAGATCCCGTGTTGGATACAGGATCATCTATTTATTTTAAGTTTTATATGGGGCATTTTCCCTTGCCAGGAGCTGGAGAATAGAGGACCCGGGTACCATCTGCCCAGGGGACTGGTGAATCATCCTATTTTCCAGTTAACAGCACTTGTTTGCTTTGGGAGATCTCCAAGTTAAGGGGGAAGAAAAAGAAAACCCAACCCATGGATCTTTTCCCACACAATAAGAAAAATGCTTTTTCTTTTCTTTTTTTTTTTTCTTTTTTTTTTTTTTTTACAAAAGCCAGTGTCAACTCTGCTTTTACTTAGCAGTGGGCTGGATAAAAATAGACAGTGAAGTCATGACGCCTTCAGAAGAAGAACCAGGTATGGCCTGGGGAGAGGGGGTGAGTGAAGTCAGGCTTGGAGGAGAGGGACAACATGCCAGCACGATGGAGGCAGGCAGAGTTTTTGTCCCAGGACTGTGCTGGGACAAGGAGAGCTGCTTACCCTGGTGCCTTGTGATTTCCCTGGCACGCTGCTGGGAGGCAGGAGGCTTTTTGGTGGATGCACCAGAGTTTGGGCTGTTGCTCATGTGATGCAGATGGGGCTGTGGCCCAGCAAACACCAGGAGCTCTTTGCAAAGCCGAGAGCTTGGGGCAGGCTGGAAAGCAATGGCAGCAGCAGGGAAGGGAAGCCAAGGGGTTGTGCTCTTGCTTTCTCCAGGACCATATTGCTGCAGCCTTCTCTCTTAGGTTCCTGCTCAGATCTGGCTTTTTTTCCTGTTTTATCCCCGTGCCAGGCTGTGAGCACGCTGGGCTGTTTGGATGGACTGTGCATGTGAGGGACTGATGTCTCCTGCTCAGAGCAGGGGCCCTGGAAGCCACTTGGCAACCTGGAGCATGAGGAGGTGCGGCTGATGCCCACATCTCCATTCTGCTGGTAGGAGGCTCCTGCAGCAAAGCCTTCATGGGGCTTTTTGTGTAGGGTTGGGGCATGTCCTGCGTTCAGCCAGGCTGCTGGTGAAGATCCTCTGGAGCAGAGTCTTTGCAGTATTTCTGCATCACAGGAGAAATCAAGGATCTGAGGGCAACTTTACAGCCCCTCAAGGCAATGTGAAAGCCGAGCAGGTACTGGTGTATCCCCCCCTGCAGGGCTGGCTTGTGTCAGATGTGTCATGGGTGAGATGACCCTAAATTGCTGGTCCTCCCCCAGCCCTCATTGCAATGGGACTCTGTGGTGTCCCCTCGGTCACCACACAGCTCTGGCTCTGTCCTGCCAAAGCCACAGCTACTGCGACTTCGTACCCTTGTGACCAAACACCGACTTAGGTCACAACTGAAATGAGTTTGGAGGGCCTCAGCATGCTTTTCCATGGGTATTTCTTTACATGGTTGGAAACACCTTGGTAACTGCAAGGAGGTGCCAATTTTGTGTAGTAAAAGGATGCTGCACAGCAGGGGTGATGTGCCCTGCCAGAACCGGGGGGGACGGGACAGAGCTTCAGACTTTCAGCATATGAGGTGAGAGATTTTTTGCCCTTCCACTTAAGCAAATAAAAACTTCCAAGGAAAAAATATTGCCTGTGGAAACTTTAGCCTCGCCCACAAGGAAGGAACCTTTTATCAACAAGAAGATTCACATGGTGGGGAAAAACCATGTCCTTTTCTGCTCAGCACCAAATGCTTCTACCCGCTCCCGGACGCTGAGCCACAGTTTCTCTGCAGCAGGAGACTGGAGAGGTTCGAGGGGAATATCTGCATTTCTCCCCGATCAGTCACTGGAACAAGCATTATCACTGGAACAACGGGCTCAGCCTGGCCCGCCTTGCCAGAGCGGCTCCGCTGCAGCACTCCCGGATTTATTTTTGTCCGGGCTTGGAGCGGGTTGCGGAGATCAGGTGATGGTGCCCGAGGAGCACTTGGCATGGCCTGTCCTGCCGCTGTGTGTGCACGTCTGTGGGAGTAACGAGCAGACAGGGATGATGGAGCGGGGCTCGGCAGGCGGAGTGGCTGCGTTTGTGTTGCTGGATCCTCTGCTCTTGGCTCAGCCCACGCTGGTGACCAGCTCCCGGGAGAAGGGATGCTCTCTCACAGTGCGGGGACCACTGGTGCTCCCATTTGACCTGGCTTATAGCTTTGCAGTGCAGTCTGGGGAATCAAAACCAGCGACTGTGCTTTGGCACTGGTATTAGGACCTGGAAATTAGTTTCTGATGGAATCGAGCCATGCGCTTTAAGGGAGGTGACCAAGGAAACACACAAAAGACTGTGGCAGAGTCCTTTCCCAAGGACCAGTGCTATGTCTCCAGCTCTGAGCTTGCCTCCTTTCTATATGGTTTCCATACTGCTTGAACAGTGGCCGAGAACCCAGTTCATTCCCAGTGCCCCCATGGTGTCCCAGAAGAGCAGTCAGCCTGGCTGATATGGCTGAGGTAACCTTTGAGATGGCTAGTTTGGCAAGGTAGCCAAATCTCAGCAGTCTTGGCCACAACAATAAGTCCTGGGGGTCCCTGGGACACATCAAATCTGAGCTTCTCAGTGGCTCCAGAATGTACCACGATGCAGGGGCCTGGAGCACAAGCTGGGTTTATGGTCCTGCTTAGGCTGGGGGATGCTGGGCTTGGGTATTTCCCCTTTGCTCTCTCTCGGTGCCATGGGCATACGGTACATTCCCAGTGTGCGGTGGTCAGCTGTGCTGTGCAGACCGGGCTAGCATCCAAGCCATGCAGAGCTGAACCTCCCAACCTTTGCTATACATCATCCCATAATCCAGGTCACACCAGTGCTGGATTGCGATGTGTTCAAAGCCTGGATCAGAGCCGTCTGTAGGGTGAACCAGTCCCAGCCTGGTCATGGTCCTGACCAGGGAGTTTTGGAGCCTACTTCCCCCTGACCCCCAAATATCTTCTTCCAAAAGGACTCAGTGAAGCAGCTCCAGCAAGGAGCCAACCTCAGGCTGCGGCATCTGCAATGCTCTAAGTCAAAACATGCCCCAGCAGTACAGCTTGGGCTTAGGTCTCCAGAAGCGATGTGAAGATACCTGCAGGGGTTCAGGGACACATGCCAGCATCTATGGACACAGGGACACCTTGCGCAGAGGAAACCATCCTGGCTCCATCCCCAGCCCCTTCTCAGAGGCAACTGTGGCCACTGCTGGCAGGTTCACCCCCTGCTTTCTCCATCAGCTGGAAACAATCTGCATCACTGGAGGCTTTTATTTCCCAGGGGGCTGTGAAGAGAGAGCAGCCTGGAGTTAATCAAAGATTGGAGTGTGCACAGGAGCAGCCATGGCTGGAGAAAGCTCACAGGCTTCTGCACTGGAGTGGGGTCAGAGCTGCACCGGGGTCTGGGAAGACGGGGTATGAGGAGGGCCGGGGGTTTGTTCAGCGAGTGGCACCATGGGGACATGAGGAACGAGACCTTAATTTTTCAGTTGTGGGCAGAGGAGAGGGACCAGGGTGCTGTGCCCACAGTTGGGGGTCCAGGCAGTGCTAAAGGCATGTGTAGCATCACTTGATGTGCATGAGTGGCCCAGAGCCCTGTCCTGTGACTCGATGCACGGGTGCAGGCTGACCTCAAAGGGAGCCCAGTGCTTTGTGGCAGAGGCTGGGGCTCACCCTGAGCCCACGACTATTCAAGCTGAGGTCTGTGAGCAGCACACTGTGAACGTCACCCTCTGTGGGTCAGGCCATCCTGCAAAGAATCCCCTTTTATATAAATCCCAGCACATGATGTGAGAGTGGAAGGAGCCTACCCTGCCCCAGCAGGTCATTTCAGGCTTGGCTGAGCTTCTTTCCTCTTGAGGGGATGCTTGCCAGCATCTCGGAAATGGCACCGGTGGGATGTGCAGCCCAGGCACAGCACTGTCGGTCAAGGACCTGCTCTATGCTGCTCAGAGCAGTAAATCCCTCTTGCAGCAGGAGGATGAGGATGGACAGTGTGGGAGCAGCTCCCTCTGCCAGCCCAGCACTGTCCTCACTGAGCAGGAGGCAGCGGTACCCGCTCCCACGTCAGGAACTCATGACTGAGTTCTCATGTGCAGCAGGGACACGGTGACAATCCCGGCCTCGCCTGCTGCTCCCTGTGGTTTCTGTGGCTTGTTGTCATGTGTACAACAGATGATTTATGTTGATGCTGGGTCTCCAGGGTACGCTTTATGGCTTGTGGCATATGGAAATCTATGGACCCCTCTGGCAACAGTTGCGTTGAGTCTAACACAGCTCCAAGGCACTGACCCTGCTGGTGCCTCCCAGCTGCGATTCCCTGGATCACGGTGTTTGGATATCTCTGATGTTGAGATCCAAGAGCTTGTGTTCATCCACAGGACTGGAAGCACCCAGTGGAAGGGGTGCAGGCACAAAGTACCATCCTTTTCTGCACACTCGGCGTAACCCTTACATCGCTGTGTGGAGGAGGGACACAAACACGCACACAGACGCAAAATTGTGGATATCAGCCCATCAGTCTTCCTGCAGGGAAGATTACCAGGCTGCTCTGCTGGGTGAAATTCTGTGGACATTTAGCCCACAGGAGCTGGCTGAGTTGCATGTGAGGTGCATCCAGGTAGGAATTGTACCAGGGGTCCGACACACACCCCAGTTGCTAGACGGTCATGGTCGAGGCAGCGCATCTTTCTGGGCTAATTAGGGAAAGCATCAGAGACCTTGTAGCCTAACAGTGTGAAGCAGCCAAGGCTGACAGGCCAGGGCTTCTCCTCTCACTCTGCTCATGTTCCACTAATTGCAGCTCTCCCTAATTAAAAGTCCATGATGTGGCTTTGATGGCTGCAAGCCAGGTCCCCCAGGTGAGCCCTGGGGCAGATACTTCACAGCAGGGAGGGATAGGATCATCCCTAGAGCCAGTACTGAGCCACGGTCAGGTGCTGCAGAGGAGCCGAGCAGCCAGGAACATCCTCAAGAGGAGGAACAAAATCAGAGGCAGCCTTGCCAGGGACACGGGGCAGCCAGGGGATACCATGGTCCCTGCGTTGTTCTGCTGAGCTGGAGTGAAATGGTCTGTGCCAGCTGCCAAGCCGCTTTCCAGGTGGCAGTGGTGCCTCTGCAAACCACAGGGCTCTGGGAGCTGGGGCTCTGCGGTGGAGGGACCAAACCCCACGCCGGACTCCGCCACTCCCAGGGGAAAAGCAGGGCCAACTCGCTGCCAGGCACTTGAAATAAGACAAAGTAAAAGCTGGGTGATCTTTAAAAGCACGGTTTCCTGTTATCTTGCTGGTTGCTGATCTAACAGCTCTTTCTCCTTCTTTATTTCCATACGAGGACAACTCAGTTTTGGTTCAGGTGTGTCTTCCCATTGGATAATAATCTCTCCAAGCAAACTCATCCTGAGCAAAGCCAGGAGGAGCACCCAGATGCCAGCACGAATGTCTTATGTAAGTGACTCCGGGACAATTTCATTAACAAGTGCTTGTGCTCGTACCGCATTGATACAAATTCACAGGCAAGAGTGAATTTTCACCCCAGACACATCTCCAACCCGAGCACGTGTCCTGCTTTCTCAGGCTCGGGCAAATAACATGTCTTAGCCTTTGTCATACCCTTACCTGTCCTGCTTTGAAATCCGTGGGCCAAGGGGATATTTATATGTCAGGAAAGATCAGTCAGGGGCATGACGGGTGATGCTTTTGTCACCTGGAGAAGCCAGAGATGGGAATAGAGACATCAGCTTCTATCACATTGGAAGCTGCTAGAGTGAGGTCCTGGGAGTGGGATGGTGGTTTGGGAGAGGGTGAACTGCATGGCAGCTGCTTCAGGGAGACGGTACAGGGAGGGTCTAGAAGAGGCAGGACAGGCTGGTCTCTCTGCTGGACACCAACATCTTCCAGGTATCGGTGAGCAGAGAGTGGCTCGAAGCCTTCAGCGTGGTGCGTGTCCATGGGGAAATGGGGAGTATCATGCACAGCTCCTCTCCCTGGCCCACAGCCGGGGAGGGCTTGCAGATGGAAAGCTCGTGGCTCAGGCTGGCTGCTAATAATACCTCTGGGAGAAGGTCAGGTGGGCAGCAGCAAGGGCAGCTCCTGTTACAGACTGTCACACATCACCCGTGGCTGCCAGAGCCTCCAGAAAAGTTTTGGGATGTCTTGGAGGAGGTCTGGTACTGCAGCCCCTTCTCCATCAGCAGGTTTCCCAGGGGAGGCAATGGCAGGTGGCCACGAGCGGTTATCCCCGCTGTAGCATGCAGCAATGCAATAAACCCAGCACCAGTCCCTGCACCGCACCCTCCGTGTTACTGCATCGTGCCCTGCTTCCCGGTGCCAGCAGAGCCTGGCTGCTGCCGGGCAGGCCACCGTGCCGTCCCACCACAGCCGATGTCCCAGCAGAGAGGCTTTTTCTTGCCGAAAAGCTGCTTAGCAGCTTATGGAAACAATAAAAGTAGTATTATCTTCAATGGCGAGGCAGATGGTTTGGATGATTGGTTTGACTTTTAAGCTGGATTTCAGCTACGGATATTCTGATTTTTAACAATTTTTGGCTGGTCAGACTCTGGCAGCGTAATCCCCAGATTCACGCTCCCCATAAATCCCAGTCCTCTCTGTGCCAAGGGATGTGGGATGGAGACCTGAGGCGGGGGGGGGGGGGGGCACTTGCAGAGACCTGTATGGGAGGGGGCACCCAGACACCCACCGCTGGGCTGGCAACCACCCGACACTGCTGCCACCACCATGGCCACTGTTAGCCCTCCTTGTGCTGACTGTCACCGCTGCCACCGCCGCCTCGCCACCCCGACCTTGCAGGGACGATACCCCTCTCTGCTCCCAGCCAGCGTGGGCGGCAGCACTCTGCAAATCCATCGCTGGCAGGAGCCCAGGCCCGAGCTTCTTCCCCCCACCTCCCCGCCCCCAACATTGTCTTTTTCAAAGGGATTTATTTAGTCTTTCTCCTAATTATCAGGAGCTGCGGACTTCCCCCTACCATCTGAGTGCTGTTAGCAGCCCGCAGCGCTCCTCCTGCCGGCACCGACTGCCTGTTCTTGCCATCGCCCCCACAGCCAGCATCACTACGGCGATGCCGTATGGAGAGCTCGGCGGAGAAGGTCTTGCTGGCCGGGCCATGGCCGGTGACCTTCTCCATCCCTCCTGCAGCAGGGTTCCTCTGCCATCCAGGAACCTTCAGGGGCGCAGGGACCTGCCTTGCTCCAGGGCTTGCCAGCAGCCTCCGAGGCTCCTTGGGGTTGCCCCCGTACCCGCGTGCTTGGCCTGATGCAAGGCACAGAAGGGGCTTGGGGATGAAATCCAGGTTCAGCCCCCTTGGGTTGGGGCAGGCTCCTCGGGAGGGCAGCTCCAGCCAAATAAAAGCCATCCTGGGGGTTCATGGATAACTGTGGTGCTGAGGGACGTGCAGCACCCACCCAGGCATGGAGCAGGGTCTCAAGTTATTAATTACCTGGCCCAACCCCCCCAGTTGCCCCACCTGAGAAAAGCCATCACACCCAGCACATCCTTCATATTAGAATCAGTTTTATTTAGCAAATCTCCAGAGCATTAAAATAAAACTCCCATAAAACAAGGGTCATCTTTGTGTTTACATTGAATTCATAAACTGAGCAAAAGAGGAAGACTTCTACAGAGGTCAAAGGTCAACCAAAACATCCCTTTAAGAGAAATAACATCGGTTTTCTGTTCCAATTGCCACACTGGTTGGCAGTCACCAGCAAAGCAGAGGGTGCGGGAGGGAGGGAGCGATGGGGGTGAAGGATGTGGGGAGGCTCTGTGCTGCCCGGTTCAGTCCTGCAGCCAGGCAAACTCGCTTTCCGGCTGCACCCAGGTCATGAAACACGGGGGGGGCTGGCGGGGGCGAAGTGTTTTAGGGAGCTGGGGTGGTTTGGGGGCTATCTGTGAGAGGCAGCGCAGAGGCTGCAGGAAGGTGAACCTGGAAAGGGCGAGCTGTGGCTGAGTGCCGGTGGTACCCGATGGGTACTGGTGGGAGGATGCAGCTGCCAGCAGCGGGACGCGAAGCTGTTTCTCTGTGGCCACACACCACGGCAAGCCCTGCGGCTGCGGTGGCTGCGAGCTGGGTGCCCGATCCCTGGCAGCCTTTCCCCTGCCAGCTCCTGCGGGGCCTGGCAAAGCACTGTCAGAGCTGCCAGGCTTATCTTTAGCTCTGTTCCCTCCCTCGCCCCCGCGCCCACCTCCTCGCCGCGCACCGCGTCCCCGGCCCCCACCAAAACATGCTGTTATATAAGCACTTGCAGCAGCCATCTGGGGCTGAGTCAGCCACGAACCCAAACGGACAGCAAGCCCACTAGGCGGGGATGCCAGCCCCCACATAACAGGCTTTTGGGGTTACCCCCTGCCAATGCCATTCCTGGGTGCCCGGCACACCTGCCCACACCCTGCGTGGGTGCTGCAGCCGGTCAGCCCGGAGCCTGGAAGGGGACAGCGAGAAACACCCCAGCCTGGGGGACAGGCAAGATGCTTGGGGTCATCAGGTGGTGCTGGCAAAGAGTGGAAGGCTTAATTACACACTAATGAGGTATTGCCAGAATAAATGTGCCAGCTGCAGGGGAAGAGGTGGCAAAGCATCCACTGGCTGGGGAAGGGGTGTTGGTCTGCCAGTTCAGACATGTCTCCTCTTCCCTCTCCATCCTGATATCCCACTGGAAACCCTTCTGTGCCTCTTCCCTTAAAGCAGCGCCACCAGTTTGACTCTAAATTTGTTCACCTGAGGTTTTTCCCCAAAGCCCAGGGTCAGGATGGGGGTTTCCTTCGCCTCCTTTAAATCACTGGTTTTCTCCAGGAGCAGCATCGTGGCGAGCATTTGCGACCTGAACTTTGCAGTGTTGTGCTGATTCATGACGGCTTGTCACCAAAACTGCCTAAAACTGACAGAAAAAGGGACGCTGACTCATGTGTTTGCCTTCCCCGAGCTGGGAGAAATGTGAAAGGTGAACAAAGTACTTAACGGGTGATAATTACATTCAGCGCTGAAAAATTCAATCCATATTAATAAGCCAGCATGTTAGTACTAATAGAGGCATCTTACAATTAAAAAAAAAAAAAGTATTTAAGGTTTTTAACCTTAACAGTGACCTTTTAACAACAAGTGTAAGGAAACCCCTAATTTTGTCCCACTCACACTTACAAATCTGTGTTAAGGAGAAACTCTAGCTGCTGCCTTCCCAGTCTCCTGCAGGGTGCTGGGGGCTGGTTCCCTGGCAGTATCCCGTTATACAGCGGCATGAAACTGGGCGTGGGATGGGCTGGGATGTGGCACGAGGAGCCAGAGAGCTGGCACCTCAGTGGGAGAGCTTTTCACGTTGCCACTCAGGGCAGGTGGGGGGGAGAAAGGAATCAGAGAGGGTCCACCTTAATGCAGGATGAAAAAGCAAATTGCCAGCAGGAGAGTAGAGATGCTGCTTCGTTACTATGGTTACCCCCGGAGACAATTGAGCATCCCTGGGTATCACCCTGCGGTGCCTGAGCTGCTCCCGGCCACCCGGAATGGCACTGGGGCAATTCAGGTGGCCAAGGGGACAAATTCAGAGGGGTTTGTAGGGTCTGAGCTTCTCGAAGCAGCCAGGAGAGAGGATGCATCCAGGCTGGATGGAGGAGCAGCATCTGCAGTGGGGCTGGAGCAGAGTTCCTGCCTCCACCCCTCTGAGATGTGGTGCCTCGCCTTAGCACAGCTGGGGAGGATTCATTAGGAAACGTCGGGGATTTGGTTTGGATGTTTTCTGCCTGGCACCGACCCGCACCCGTTCAGGAGTCAGACCAACGCAGTGCCCTACCGGCCTGGCACCACGTTTGGCCAGTGAGGCACTGCAAGCCCTGCCCCGGGGCACACAGCCGGGACGGGCAGCACAGCATGCGTGCCCACGCCGGCTTTGTCCTGGTGGGAATCCAGAGCTTACAGCCCCTCTGCCTGCTCTTTGCCTGCTCCAGAGGGAATGGTCCACCCAAATTTCGGTGGTGGTGGTGTGTTTGAGCCAAACCCATCTGAGCTGATGAAAAGACACCCTGCTTTTGGGGTGGGGATAACCCTCTGCAAGGGCACAGAGGGACACGCTGGTCTCCTGAAGCCAAAGGGAAGCAGGCAGGAGGGCAGCCAGTGATGGCCGGTGTGATGCTGAGTTCAGAGAGGGTTTTAGCATTTAAAGACATCTTGAGGATTAGCAGTGGAGGTTGCCAGCTCAGAATCAGCCCCAACCTCAGCCATGGCCTAGCATCCCTGCTGAAAGCACCCCGGTCACGCCTGCACGCGGTAAGCAAGGTCCTTCCCCCGCAGAGGCAGCCTCTGCCTTCCCATCCCCACCGCCCCCGGCCACCACCGCAGCCATTAGTTTAGCTCTGACCCCCGAAGATGAGGATGGTCGGAGTGGAACTAAAGCAAGGACTGAACCTCCTGGCAGCACATTTCCCTGGGTGCCAGCGTCAGCTCAGCTCCCCGGGGATTTCTGCTGCAAAGCAGCCACTGAAGGAGGAATTCTGGAGGCCGTGGAAACCGTCCCCAGGGAGCTGCCGGCTCCTGAATCATTAAATGCTTCCACAAATGAAGCAACGGGCTTTGTAGTGCAAACTGCTGCCTGAGAAGTCACTGCCGCATGGCAAAGCAAACCCTGAGAGCAGAGGCACAAGCACTTTGGGAAGCTGCTGCACAGGCCGGTGCTTGTCCCCAGGAGAAATGCTGGCAGGGCCCTGCAAGAGCATCCCCCACGCCCTCCCTGGAATTTTCCTTTCTGACATCCAGCCCATGTTTTGGAGGAGAGCAGGGAGGTTTTTCCCATCTCACCTCCTACCTGCCTGTAACAGGCCATTACCTTCCCCAATAAACTCCTGCTCTTCTCTCGTCAGCAAGAGAAAAGCTTCCAGAAAAGCATCTGGTCCAGATATAAAGGCATCACGAAGCACAGGCTGGTTCTAATAGCTAATCATCATTAAAAGATCGCTCCCGATTTCCAAGACTCATTTGTCTAGCTTCAGCTTCCAGGAAGAGGTAGTTATTATGCCTTTCACTGGTAGATTAAGTTACCTCTTCATACCAGTGCCTTCTCCCCGTGACAAATGCTGTAATCAAGTCACCTCTCAGTCTCCCCCTTTGATAAATTAAACAGGCTGCGCTCTTAAATCGTGCTTAGCCCCGCTCCTATCTTGGGTGACTGGAGTGAGCAGCGGGCAGTGATTTTTTTTTTTTTTAAATGAGTGAAAAACTCCCTTATGGGGGAAGGAATGGAGCCGATGGGACCCAACTGACCATCACTGGTGGATGGAAACTATCGGTCACCGGTTGCCCTGTGACCAGCCTGAGAAACGATGATGAATAATTTCTCCAGGTCATCTCAGCACACAAGCCTCTGCGGCAGCCAGGTGCAAAAGCCAAGAGGAAAATCCAGGGGCTCTGTGTCCACTGGGCCATTACCCTCTCCTTAAATAGCATCCCACACCCTCGCTCTGCTTTCCTTCGGCCATGACGTACCGTTAAAGACAGTTAAACTGTCGCTTGGCCGTGGTGCGATGTCCCCTGAGGTCCCCGGAGGAGGCATGCCTGTAGGAAATAGATCCTTGTGGAGGCCAAGGGCGACCAAGGTCTCTCTGGGAAGATTTGTTGGGTCAGTCTTGGATGACTGGGCTCTTTCTGCCTGGGCTCCAGGCACAGTTTCCCATCTCCGGGCTCCCCGCGTGGCTGGGCTGCTGTGGACTGGTCCCCCGGCGAAAGGCCACCAGGGCAGCGCAGCAGAGCGAGCGGTACCCAGGCAGGGGGCTGTGTGGGGAGGGGGTTACCCTGCAGAGCCACGCATCCCACCGAGCATCCCTGCAGCCCCTGACCTGTCAGAGAGGAAAAATTATCCTCTTCTGCAGGATAACAAGGAAAAATCAGATGTGGGGTTTCTGCTCCTACCTAGAGGCAGCAGGATGGATGTTTGCTAAAAGGCTCCTAAAAAAATCTGTGGTTGTCCCGCTGGCCCCCAGCCGCGCTCAGTTTGCTGCACATACTTATTATATGTGTGACAACTGACAGACTTGAAACCATGTTTGAAGTTTGCTACAGGCAGACATTTCCTTATGATCTTTAAAATATACAGCATGAGGCGAGATATTTTAAATAGATCAAAATACATTTATTACATATTTATATTATTTTCTCTAGTCTATTTATATCTTTTGGAGACTTATATATAATATATATAATATATTTAAAATAACATAAAATTGGCCAGTTTTGTCATCTGAAATACATTTTACAAATATATATATACATTGTCACATATATCTCAAATATATGTGCAATGAGACAGAGAAACACCAGAGGTGGAAAAGGTACAGATAATTTCATTGCATCCATCAACTTCTCTTATCGCTGCACGTCACCATTGCTCCAGCGAACAGACTCGGCATTTTACCCCTGGGAAACCAGTGCTCCCAGTTGCCAACCTGCCCGTATGGACTGGTGCCAGGTCTTGGTCCCCAAACCATGTGGGGCCAAGCCTGGGGGAACACCAGGGTGTGTTGGGGGGCAGGGGGATGGAGGAAGGATAGCGCCCCCCAAAAGTGGGCAGCGGGACAGATATGCACAGCTGGCGGGTGCCGGGGCTCAGCAAGGTGACGGGTGGCATTGGGTCGGGCACCGTCTCATGTCCCCTCCCTGCCCATGACACGGCCAGATCCTGCCCTGCACCAGCCCCCCCGGCAGCATTCCTGAATTGGGGGGTGGGAGAGCAGGATGCGGCCGGAGTACTGGACTGGGCTGCCACACACTCGTTTTGGCGTGCAAGAAATGGGACACGCACACACACACACACACACACAGGGGACTCTTTTGGTTGTCAGCACAAGAGGAAAGAGCAGGAGGGTTTAAAAATAAACGTATTTGTTCTGCCTTATTAAAGATAGAAAAGGTGGCTCTGAATTCATCTCCTACAAAAGGTTTGAAGGTCAAGCAGGCACCGAATCGCGAAAGGTTAAGCGCTAAGTGATTGTCCCAGCCCTAAAAGACTAAGTGCACTAATTTTGGTTATGAGAAGCTAAGGCTCATCCCGACGGCTCCCGGCCCCGGGGACCCACTGCCCGGCTGAGGGGACACACCGTGCATCTGTCGGGGGCAGAGGATGCTACTCCCAGCTGGTGGTTTTGGGGCACAGGGATGCGGCTCCTTTCTGCCAGTACATCTTTTTGGGGTGAAGCCAAGCGGGAGCAGCCGTGGGTCTGGTCCCCTGTCCCCAGCCAGGGTGGCGGGTGCTGCCAGAGGCTGCACTGAGCCTGGCCGGGGGCAATCCCTACAGGATGCTGGCCAAGAGGATTAGTGTCTCTTTCCTTTCCCAGACTCCTGCCATCCTCCAAGGATCAAGCATAACACCAGAGTTACTCCATGGATGGAGTGTCCTCAGCTCAGAGGAAATGGCCAGCAGTTAATCGCTGGAGGGGACGTGTCCCCTTGCTCAGCTCCGAGACCCTTCCCACTGGGATCCTGCTCCATCCCTGCTGTGACCGACACCAAAACCTGCACCCCGAGAGCAGCCCTGCACCTTTTCAGCCCCTCCGGGGAACCCGAGTGATGAACAAACACTATTTTTTGGCTTTTTTCACCTTTTCTTCTTCCCTCCCCCCCCCCCCCCCGGCCTTTCTTTGACAATCCATGTGGTTAAACCCACCACGGGGCAGCTTCACAATGCTCCCTGTCGATAGAAAAAAAGACCAGTAGCTCAGAGCAGTCACAGGTAGGCAAAAATAATATTTATACACTATGTACCGGCATGGTCCATGGCCAGGACGAGGACTATACAGTATATATACGACAACTCGCCAGAGCTAGATCCTCACTAGCGGGGTTCAGGGAAGGGGGTGGGTGAACGGGGGCTGGGAAGGGTTCGACCCCTCCCCCCACCTGCGGATGCTCCCCAGCCCGGTTCACATCTGCCTATGCAGCAGTTTAAAAATACATCTGTATATATTATTCTATTGTCCCAGGTAACACTGTACAATCATAGAAGTTTCTTTAAAAGCAATAATTTACTTAAAGACATCTCTATTTCTCTTTCATTTTTATACAAATATTTACTGTGATATATATATATATTTATAAAGAAATTAACCCTCTGAGAACCCTACAGCAGCAAGATGTGCACCTTTTTTGTAATAATTATTATTTATTCAAAAGAACCTAAAACCACTTAAAAGCATTTTTTAAAAAAAAATAAATAAGTAGTGCGCACGCAAAATCTCTCCTCCCGCCCCACCCCCATCCTTCCCACCCCCCCAGATGCTATGGGTCAAAAAGTGGGTGGCAAAAACCATCGCCCCCTGGGAGCAAAGGGACCAGCGATGGGATAGCATCCACCTTCACTGTCTTAGAAACACGAATGTCGCGGCCGGAGCTCAATGACATGTCCCTACATGTCCCTGCTGTTGGGGACACCTGTCTGGGGCACTTGGTGCCAAAACCTGCTCCGTCCCGGTGCTGCCCCGGGGGGTGTTTTCTCCCAGTGGCTGGTTTTTAGGGGAAGCCAAAAATCGAGCAGCCCCTTGGTAGGCAGCATGGGTTGGTGGTGGTAGACTCTGGTGGGAACAGAGTGGGAAGAAATCCTGTGGGGATGACGTCCCGGTCCCCGTCCCATGGCCAGCCAGCGAGACACGACGCTCAGGGGCACAGGGCTGGGGTGGGGGCACCGGGACAGCTGCTCCTCAGAGCCCTTTGCAAGAAAGATGGGGATACAGGACCAATCCTGCCTCTGCCACCGATGTCTGGACATGCCACAGCAAGTTGTAACCGTGGGATATGGCTTCCCCGATGTGGGCTTGGAAGGAGAAAAGCACCGGGAGCCCCTCACAGCAAAAACGCTGCTGGGGACCCTGCTCTCAACCCCTTCTCCCCAAGGCCAGGTGCTGCCAGGGCTCCGTGCCCAGTGCCAGGGGCGGGATGCCGATAGGTACCGAAGCCTTTCCCACAGCCACGGGGAGCAGGGAGCCAGATTTTGGCTCCCAGAGCACCAATGAGCAGCACAGCTGGGACGAAGGGACCCACAACCTGCTCCTTCCTGACTCCTTCCCCCTGCGCGAAGGCAGGGAGCAGGGCAGAAGCAAAGGCTTCCCATGCATGGGGCGGTTTGCCTCGTGCCGTAGCAGAAGCCAAAGCAGCGTGACACCAAGGCCAGCCAACAACAGAGCGGATGGTGGGATGTGGGTGCTGCCATGGGGGCAGAGAGAAGGGGACAGTGCCCCGGAGGGGGGATGCAAGCGGGGTGCTGTGGGGGAGGGCTGGGGCGCGGGATGAGTTTGCATCTCTAAGGCACAATCCACCTCAAGGCTGGGATACGGGGATGGGCTGAAGCACAGACGGGGTGGTTTTCTTGACTGGCATCTGTTGTTTTCAGAAAAGCATCTGCCTCTGAAACAGGGCTCTCCGGTGAACGGGCAATTCATAAATCCCAGCCTGGCAAGGAGATGGCTGCTGTGCTAGAGGAAGCACAACCCAACAAGGTGATGTTCACATGGATTTCCACGTTTGAAATGATTTTCAAGGGAGAAAATACCAAATTGGTTGGAAAATTTGGAAAACAGCCAAATTCGAGACTTTCCACTCTCCTTTTTGTGCTTTTTGCTATCTTGTACTAGGTACGGTGTGGTGAAAGTTATGAATTCCCCATTGGAGATGTTGGGGAGACCCAGCACTTCAGCAGCTGATACCCCAGACCCCATTTCCACCCTGAAGTTCAATATTTCCATACATCAGTTAATTGCTGTGTTTGCAATGCTTCTTTCCATCACAGTCCGGCTTTTCCTTATTAGCTCCTTTGCCAGTAATTACACTACTTGCTTTCACCGCCACGGACCTCCAGCCACTTACGTCTCTTTTCTGCCTACGAAGACATGCCAGTGGCAAAAAAGTCACCCCAAAATCAGATGCAGTCTTGACTTCTAGCTCTTCCATCTGCCCAGCAAGTCACCCCTTCAAATGACCCTGGTGGCTTATTCATTCCCTTGTTCATTTTTAAAAAATACTGAATGAGTTCTTTCAGATTTAATATTATTATTATTATTATTATTATTGTTATTATTATTTTGGTAAACAGTCTTCCAAATGGTACAGTGAAAAAATTAAAAACCCTCTCACCTCCCTCCCCGCCTTTTTCCCAAATTAAAAAGAAGTACGTTAATGTTGCATGTTATTTCAAGTGTTGTTCTTGTGCAACTGAACCAGACTGCCTACTGGAAGGAGCAATTTTTTTGTTATTGTTGCTGCTCAGTTAAAAAATAAAAGGGAAAAAAAAACAACCAGAGAGAGAAAGATTTGTTTCCTGATATTTCCTCTTTTTGGATCTCGCAGTGCTCAGCTCTAAGAAAACGCTGGCATTTTCCCCACAGGGAGAGCAAAGCCCCACGGGGCTGCACAGGGCGAGCGCCTGCCTGTGCCCCACGGACCCTCCTCCATCCATCCATCCATCCATCCATCCATCCATCCATCCATCCATCCATCCATCCATCCACCCGTCCGTCCATCCATCCATCCGTCCATCCGTCCGTCCGCCCCCCCTGAGCTGCTGGCCTCGCCGCAGGCGCCGGGCATGAGTGGCGCGCTGTGACCTGCCACCGTCCCCTCCTGCAGACCGCTCAGTGGTTATTGCGATGAAACTGAAAACTATGAAGGATACTAATTTCTCAAGCATTCCTATGGCACTTGCATTGTTCTGCATAATTTGAGCGGGTTGTAGGGGAAGAGATTAGAGGAGGAAAAAAAAATACCCTCGGAAAAGTCAACAGAAGGACCAAGAGTCATATTTCCGACTCCCTCCTGTACGACCGCTGATCCAACGCTATCGTGGCTTGAAGCCTATCAAACTCGTGCCTGTTGTCCGGGCTTAGGTCCTCCAAACCCCGGCTGTCGTCGTCTTCCTCTTCCTCATCACGGCTCATGAAGGCCAGCTCGTTCTCGTAGCAGAAGGAGTTGGTGCTGGGCAGCAGGAATTTGTTCTCCACCAAGTCCTTGGCGCTGCAGCGGGGTGTGGACGGGACCTCATAGGTTTTGTGGAAGTGGGAATAGTCTACTTTGTACTGGTTTTTCTCCTCGAACAAGACGGGCTCGAAGCGGTGGCCCCAGAGGATCTCACTGGCCAGGTAGGAGCTCCGAGCTTGCGTCGTCATAGCGGTGGCTTCTACCATGCCCTCCAGGATGACCACAATCTCAAAGTCATCTGTCTCCAAGTCCTGGCGGCTGATCCCAAACAAGGGGCTGTCTTCATTGATCTCGTGGAGAATGGTGATGGGAGACACCAAGAAGATACGGTCCAAGCCTTTATCAAACCCCACGTCAATGTCTATTTGGTCGAGCGGTATGTACTCCCCTTCTTCTGTGATCCTGGGCTTAATTAGCTGAGCTCGTACGTGGGCTTCTACTATGTGGCTTTTCCGGAGGTTCCCAACTCTCCACATCAGGCAGAGTTTTCCATCTCTCATTGCCACTACCGCATTATGGCTGAAAAGTAATGTCTGGGCCCGTTTTTTGGGCCTGGCCATCTTTGCCATTATTGCACCAATCATGAAAGAGTCAATTATACACCCCACGATGGACTGAACCACCACCATGAAGACCGCGAGCGGGCACTCCTCCGTCACGCAGCGGAAGCCATAACCAATAGTCGTTTGGGTCTCGATGGAGAACAGAAAAGCAGCCACAAAGCCATTGACCTGCAGAACACAAGGCTTGAAGGTATCGTCTCCACCCGGGTTTTCTAGGTCTCCGTGAATGAGTGCAATTAGCCAGAAAATCAGCCCAAACAATAACCAGGACACCAGAAATGCCAGGGAAAAGAGCAAAAGCATATACCTCCAGCGGATGTCAACACACGTGGTGAACATGTCCGCAATGTACCTCTGCGGCTTGTCATCCATGTTGGTGAACTCCACGTTGCATTGACCGTTCTTCTTTACAAACCTGTTCCTGCATTTCCTCCTGGTGTGGATTTTCCCATTGCCAAAGCCGTTGATACCTGGCATGGTGGTCAACCTCAGCCCGTCTTCCTCAGAGGACACGATGCTGTAAGGGTTGACTCTGCCTGCAGTCATACCTGAGCCAAGCCCACAGTGAAGGTGAAGGGTCTTGCAACTCCCAGTGTCCCCCTGACCCACCCCTGCCCACCCCCCCAGATTCTGTTGCAGTGGAAGAGAAGTCCCAAGCTTCCACGTCTTGGCTGCCGCGTCACCACACAGATCCCGCGAGAGGCTCTGCAATGAGAAAACAAAGACACGGCCGTTACCTCTCACAGCAGAGGGACCTGAGGGAGTGTTTGGCCAGGGGTCTGATGGGCTGGGTGGCCACATGTTGAGTGGGGACCCCCCCCACTGCCCTAACTCGTCCTGTGGCTGAGCTGGTCCCCAAAACTTGCGCGGGAGGAAGGAAGAAGGTCTTAGAGTTTGTTCTTCCGTGCTACAAAGAGAGCAAGCAAACCTTGTTGGGGGGATGCAGCATCTGCAGGATGCTCAACGACACCAGCAGATGAAAAACCTTGGGTAGCACTGGAGCCTCTGCCCTTTGCTTTTCTCATGAGCTTTGCTGTCAGAGCAGGGTCAGGCTGCTGGAGAGGAAAGTGGAGAGGCCAAGCTGTTCTCCTTAGCTCAGAGACAGCAGTAAAGGTACATCTGAAAGCGGCTCCGTCAGTTCACATTGCCCGTGCCAGATGGACTGCTGCCCAGCACGTGGCAGCAGTGGCCACCCGACCTCCCGAGCGCCAGCTCTCCTGGGGTCAAGGGAAAGCGTGGGGAATTGTGGATTTAACCTCCATCTCCCAGCCTGGGGATGGGAGAGGACAAGTCCAACATACAGCCGGTTGGAGAAGGCCCCGGGAAGGCACTCGCTCAGGGCAGATGGCCTCAGGAACAGCTTTCCCAACCCATCCGTTGGGACATGGAGCCATCTACGGTCACAGATGGCTTTTGCTGGCCAAGACTTATGAAGGGACAACTGCCACTGGGGAATGGGGAGCTGTTTTGGTCCCTTCTGCAGGACTCAGCTGCAGGGTCAGGGACCTACACACAGCTTTGCCTGGGAGAGAGGTGGCATGGACATGGGAAAGGTGGCCCAAGCCGGTCAGGCTCCCTGGTGCAGGTGAGCCCATGGTGGGGGCACCCCGTGGCACCCTGCCAGGCTGCTGCCCCCCCCCAGCCCCTCGTGGTGCTGCACCAGGCAGTGGACAGGATTGTGGAGAAGCCACATGGCATGTCCCAAGCGCTCCAAAGAGCTGGCACTGCAGGAATGCCCCCCAAACCACCCCCTGCTGCAGCTCGTCCTGTTATTTAGCTATATGGGATGTGACACTGGGGATGAAACCGGCTTGCTGGCACGAGACCTGCCTGAGGCAGCATCATGGTGGGGCAGCGGGTGCAGAGCCCCCCGCGACACCCTGTCCCCACAGCGCAGAGGTGCCCAGCTCGTGCCTAGAGGCACAGGCGAACCCGCCGGGCTGTACGTGCTGTGTCGGATCCGCTGGCCTGGTCGATGCAGTCGATTCCTGCAATCAGCTCGACTGCCCGGGGCCACGCTGGGACAAGCACACCCTTTCCATTACACAGCGGCCAGGGCCAGCCCAGCGCCAGGGAGCATCGCCACGCAGCCTGCCTGCAGCTGCCCCAGCCCAGCCAGCAGCAATGCCCTGGGTTGCCTTTTACTGACATTGTCCCCAAATCCAGCCTGGGACTCGGGAATCCCTGCAGAGGCCCAGCACCACAAGCAGAAGCACTAACAACCCACCCAAGCCTCCCAGGTGCTGGACACAGACCCACGTGTGCCACCATCTCACACGTCAAACAACCCACTTCCAGCCGCTGCAGTTGGGGCACAATCGTTTTTTTATCCCCAAAGCTGGTTTTTCAAGCACCGCCGTTATCTGCTCATGTCATCAGAACAAGCGATGGCTCCAGCCGGCTGGGGCAGTGGGCACAAGATGCTCCCCTCCTCGCAGCTGCGGGGAAGAGTAAAACCGGCACCAATGCTTAATATGAACGGTGAATATTTACAGCCCCATAGCCACTGGAAGTCAAATGGGACTGAACTGGACGTTTCAGGCTGGCTGCAGGCTCACACTGCCGAACTGGGGGTCACACAGCCACCCCCCAGTCTTCCTCCTGACCACACCAGCTACATTCATTAATCTCTCTCCTGCTTTTTTAATGAGAGCTGAGCATTTGGGGCCAGAAAAGGCTGCTTTGCCATCACCCCTCTGGCTCAGCCCAGGGGAAAACCCTGAACACTTTTGCCACAGCATGAATATACTGTCGGTTTTTTTTAATTAATTCTAGATGCATTTGAGAAGTGAACAAAATGCAATGAGCTCCCAGTGACCTGCGAGAGGATTAGCTGGGGTCTGGATTAACTGTGCTGGAAGGGGAGACATGCCCGGGTGCCTGCAGAGGCAGCAGCACAGCCCTCACCGGGGGGTGACACTCCCAGGGACCCTCGGGCTCCCCACTCCCCACCACCACTCCCCTCCCCCCTCCCCCCTTTTCCCCGTCCCTTCTTCCTTCCCTCCTTTCTTGCTTTCTCAGTTTCTCCCTTTCTCTATCTCCTTCCTGCTTTTCATCTTTTTTCTTTCCTTTTCTTTTTTCTTTTCTTTTCTTTTCTTTTCTTTTCTTTTCTTTTCTTTTCTTTTCTTTTCTTTTCTTTTCTTTTCTTTTCTTTTCTTTTCTTTTATTTTATTTTATTTTATTTTATTTTATTTTATTTTATTTTATTTCTTTTCTTTTCTTTTCTTTTCTTTTTTATTTTCTTTTATTTTTCTTTTCTCTTTTTTCTTTTTCTTTTTTTTCTTTTTCTTTTTCTTTATCTTTTTCTTCTTCTTTTCTTTTTTCTTTTTCTTTTTCTTTTTTTCTTTTCCCTTTGCTTTCCTTTCCTTTCCTTTCCTTTCCTTTCCTTTCCTTTCCTTTCCTTTCCTTTCCTTTCCTTTCCTTTCCTTTCCTTTCCTTTCCTTTCCTTTCCTTTCCTTTTTTTCTTTCTCTCTTTTAATTTCTTCTTCTCTTCCTTTCTTATTCCTTTCTTTTTCATTCTTTCATTCTCTCAGTTTCTTTTTTTCATTCTTTCTCTCTTGCTTTCTTCCTTTTTTCTTTTTCTTTTTCTTTTTCTTTTTCTTTTTCTTTTTCTTTTTCTTTTTTTCCCTTTCTTTCTATCTTTCCCTGTTCCTCTCTTTCTTCTGCTCTTCCTCTCTTCCTCTCATTCTCTCTCCCTTACTTTTCTTCCTCACTACCTTCCCTCCTTCCTTCTTTCCCTCCTTCCCTCCTGCCTGCCCACCTCCCTCCCTCCCTTCCCCCCACCTCCCCCCATGCCGCAGGGTCTCACCTGCCCAGGCACCCTGGCCATGGGCACACTGTGCTGCGGGGGTCAGGACCGGCCTGAGGGGCTGATGCTGCCCCAGGGATGGGGTCTCACACAGCACCAAAGATTCTGGGGGGACACCCCCCTCCCGGCCCTGGGCCAGCCGTGGCAGCATGGGGAGACAGCAGCTAAATAAAGGCGAGCAAAGTGGATCTGTTGGAGCAGGCGGCCGCCTGCGGCTCGTGCTTTATTTAGCACAGTTTTGTTTGGAAATATGCTTTCTCGAGTTTGCTGAAAGCTGAATTTTTGGTTTGGTTTTAATTTGAAGGCTGGAGCCTCCCGCTGCTGCGGCGGGAGGTTCGGGCTGGGAGAGGGCTCGTGCGAGTGCGTGGAAACCCGTGGCTGGAGGGGCTCTGCCCTGGCCACCAGCGGGGACCACGGGCTGTGGTCACCCTGCGCTTCCCTGGGTCACTAGTGCCATCCTCCAGCATCACCCGGGCATCTCCCCACAGCCAGAGCTGCCCCGGAGTGCGGGCGAGGTGTTACAGGACATCACATCCCCCTCCCTGCCTCCTTTCCCAGGCGTTTTGCACCCCTGACCATCCCAATTTTACTCTCTGGGAACAAAATCCAAACTTCCCCGAATAGCCGTTGCCCCTTAATCCCCCAGCCAGCCCCAGCTCTGGTGCAGACAAAGCCGTGCTGGGCGTCAGGCAGCAGCGGGACCATCCCCTGCCCCTCACGCCACATGTCCTGTGCAGTGCTAATAGCGTTAACACACGGAAAACCAATCAGACCCGTAATATTAATAGCGGGAAGGACGGGCCCACAGCTCCCCGCGGCTCCGAGCGCAGGGTGCCATGGGCTCCCCCAGCTAATGAGGTGACCTTAGAGGCAACAACTCCTGCCACTAAACTGCAGCAACCCAGCTCCCACTGCGGAGCAGTGTCCCACAGAGAATCAAGTGTCTCAGCAGTCCGCCAACTAGCACGGCTAATTTTATTTAATTTTTTAAAAGGGAGTTAAATGTTACAACAATAGTCTGAACCACCAGCGTGCCGGGAAAATGTGTTGAGCGCTGGGGGGGGTCATGAGTTAGAGCCGGCTGGATCTGTGGATGCGGTTTATCGTCACACCTTTCCCTGTGCCTCTGGAGGGGACGCGCTTCGGGGCCACCAGGGCTGCCATCACCCCCCTGCATCCTCCCAGCATGGATTTTCTCCCGGTTTGCGGAGGCATGTGGGGAACCAGGCCGTGTTTGTGTGGAATTAACCCGAGTGGGGACTTAGAGGAACCGAGCTGGAGGACACAGGTCCCGTGGCACGTGGGCAGGAGAGGTGACTGTCCAGGAGGGGACAGCGCGAGGAAGTCATGCTCAGGGCTGCTGCCTGCCCTGCACCAGCAGATAAGGCTGCTATCTCCTGCAGCGATGCCCTTCATGCCCCAGCAGCGGGACAACAATGTCAGCAGCAAGGAGGGAGCTCTGCTCCTGGCGTGGGGCTGTGGCCATGCCAGCACAGCCGCAGGTGACCAAACTGCTCCTGCTCCCCCCATCCTGATGAAGAGACCTGGCACTGAGCACTCGCAAAATGGGAGGGGGGTGCAGCACATCTGGAGGCACCCCCAGCTGCAGACAGCCCCCAGCCAAGCACATCCCCCCCATGCCGGGGCAGCGCTGCTGCCTGAATAATTCCCTCCTCCAATGTCCCGTCTTTGGGTACTTCCAGTAAATGAGGGGTTGATATGGGACGAATCCAGAGGATAAATGACCCCCTGCTTCCCCTCCATTGCCGGGCAGGACAGGCGAGAGGATCCCACCACAGTGCATTCCTAATGAGAAAAAACCACTCCATTTTGGCAGGCACACGGGAGAGAACAGCCGCGGGCATGCACCCCTTCCCTGGACCCCCACGCACCCCCACAGTGCCAGTGAGCAGCCAAGGAATGGCTGTCTGCAAGCCTTGATGACGCATACAGGAGGGAAACTGAGGCAGGGAGGACAAGGAAGGCCCTTGGTGGGGAGACTGGAGGTGACAGGGTGCCTGGAGAGATCCTGGCTCATCCCCATCCCCCTGAGCCACGTGTGGATGCCACAGTGGGCATGGGAGGAGAACAGGGTCCACGTGCAGTGCCCAGCACCACTGGGGCCAGGTGGCCTCTGCAGGGTGATAGACTTGTGCTAAAATACCTGCAAAATGTGCCCCGGATCAGGGGAGATCCTGGGAAAGATCCTTCAGAGGCTGCATTGAGCACACTGGTGGTCCCCAACTCTATGGCATGGCGGGGGGCACTGAGCATCCCAGTCTGGCTACCTCTGCGCCGGTTCCAGCCGCGGCACCCAGCCCTGCTCCGGCGCCCACACACCGCGGTGTCAGCACCCCAGGTCTGTACACCCACCTGCTGCCCTGCTGCCGCGCCTGGGTGATGCCCCCCCTGCCCAGCTGCAGCACAGCGGCAGAGGGGGCAGGGAACACCGGTCACCCCCAGTCCTCACAACCTGCAGCCAGCCCCACCGCCTTGCCAGGTCCTGAAATCCCATCTTGCTTCTTTGGGAAACACCAAAGTGGTGTTTGTCTGTCCACTCACATCCATATGGCTGGACAGCAGGACATGGCTGGGGGTGAGGATGAGGGCAAGGGGGGCTGAAGGCCTTGGCAGGGTCAGTCTGCATGGGGGCTGCCAAAAGGTGTCCTAAAACCCCAGGGGATGCAGCCAGACCGCTCTCTCCCTGTGACACCCTTACCCAAACCTCTGGGGTACCCACAGCCCCTTCCCTGCAGCCCCCCGCAGCCCCCCCGCCGCCCCCCCCCTGCTGCCCTGGCTCAGGGGACGGGTCTTAATACCCCAGCAAATCGCCCTGGGAAGGGGCAGAGCCCCAGCCACCCCCAGGGGGGCTCCGGCTGGACCCTGGGAGGAGGGGGTCAGCCCTTACCTGGCGTGCGCCCGGGGGGGTCTCCCCAGCACTCCCCGGCCATGGCTGCGGGGCGCAGGGTGCCCCGTGGCCCTGCTGCAGCCCGGGCGAGAGACAGAGAGTTTTAATTGAATTTCTAGATTATCCTGGGGGAGAAATTGTAATCTCCTTAAATCCAACCTCTGGTCGAGTCCCGTAACCTACTGTCCTGCGCTGGGGAAGGGATTTAGTGAGGGGGAGGGGAGGTTTCGCAGCTTGCTGATGCCCTGGACCCTGCACCCCTCAGGATTTGTCCCGCAGGATGTCAGAGATCTGCTCCCAGCAGCCCCACGGCCCTGGGAATTAAGGCTCTGTGGCAGTGATGCCATGTCCCCTCTCCCCATGTCCTGCCACAGTGACTGGGGGTGTCCCAACAGCCCCCCGGAGCTGGTGTGGCTGGGGCACTGGAGGTGGAGACGTCTGGTGCTGGGCTGAGGAAGGGGCTGGCTATGTGGTCAGTGCGGTGTTTGGAGGTTGAAAATGAGCCCCGCTGGGGGGGCTTGGGGCTGGGAGGTGCCTGGGGCATTCAACTGAAGTATCACCCAGTCTGCTGTGCCCGGGGTGCTGGTGGGCTGAGCAGGACCCCAAGAAAGTCCCCTTCCCCGCCTGGGCTGCAATGGGTGCCTCCTTCCCAAAAAGCCCCATCCCTGGACCGCATGGGGCAGAGGGTGTTTTTGGATGGGTGACCTTGGGGTGTCTGTTCTCCCACCTCGTGCACTCTCCTCCATCACATGGCCCTGGTCCCTCCAGCATGCTCCCAAATCTGGGCACACGTTGGGCTCCACCCCCAGCCCCAAACCCTCTCAAGGACACATGCCAGCGATGGGGCTGGATGCAGATGATGGCAGAGCTGCCGTCAGCCAGCCACGCTCCTGCCTGCCCCGGCTGTACCATCGCCGGAGCCTCTGCAGGGACACAGGTTTCCACTGGGAACGGTGGGTTCCCATCCAGCACATGCCAAGAGGCCCCGGGGGGAAGGTGACAACCCTGCCCCAGCCCTGGCCCGGACCAAGGAGGGATCACCCAGCTGCTGCAAAACACCGTGGGAAGAAAGGGAAAAGCAAGACAGAAAAGGCAAACGCCTTCATGAGGATATTATTCCCAACCAGATGGAGATGAGCCGAGGGCTGCAGCACCGAGGGGCAACCATGCTGCACTAGGTAGCACTAGGGCAGTGCTCGGCAGCATCCCTGGGGCATCACAAGCATGAGTTATTTTATGAGCCCTCTCACGGAGCAATTGCTGCCTACACCTTAGGGTTAGAGGCAGAAGAAGATGGATATGGACCCCATTCAGCCCCAGCTTGCCCACAGCAGGACTAATCCTGCACCTCCCACTTGCCCAGCTCCTGTCAAGGTCTCTTTCCCAAATCCTGTGACTCCCAAGGTGTGTTTTCCCGTGCTCCTCGGAGATCTGCTCTCACCCAGCACAACCCCACCACCACCACTCCAGGAGCTGTGTCTCCTGCTTGAGGGAAATCGCTTGTGTGGGTAGAGCCCGCGCCCGGGAAATGTTTATCCTGAAGGCGCGACGTGCGGCAGGTTGGGAGCGATGGGGCTGCCAGCCGGAGCCGATGGAGCCGTGAGCCGCGGGAAGACTGATGACAAGGCTCTCGGCATCGCTCTCCCCATGATGGCATGGGAGCCAGCTCAGGATGCACAGGTCCCTTCCAGCAAGGGGAGATGGGATGGAAGCAAGGCTAAGCCATCAATCGCTCATCAGCATCCTCCACTCTGTTTTGGGCTTTAAACCCACAGTTATTCCTGCTCCATCCAAGCATTAGCAACTGCTCAACTCTCAGTGAGAAATACAACCTATGTCCTGCTATCACCGGCCTCTTTCCTGGTTCCGTGGCCACCCAGGGAGAAAGTTGCCATTTCCACCCCAGAAGCAGCTGTGCTTCCAGCACCCTTCGGCATTGCTGTGGACGGAGGCACCAGCAGAGCCCTAAGATTGACTTTTAACCCCAGAAGGAGCAGTTGGGGAGTAAGGACATGCCATGCTCGGGCAGAGCCTCCCTCCTGGCCCTACTTACCCTGCGATTGCAGCGAGAGCCGCAGATGCTGACCCCGATGCTGATGCCGGCAGCCGAGCGAGCAAGCGGGCGGCAGGGACTTTGCCAGGCAGCACTCCGCTGTCCTGGCTAATTGCTCCCGAGCTCAGATTACAACCTCTCCTCTTCCCTACATGTACAGGAGCTGGCACCTCGTCGGAGCCACTGCCAGCGAGGGGGACATCCACCTTTGGTGGTATTTCTAAGGGGCAGGGAACAGAACGGCGGTCGTGGCAAGTGAGAGTGGTGGGAAGCCCAAGATGATACGTGGTCTCAGGGGACTGGAAAGAAACAGCTCGAATGGGGATTTCAGAGCATTTTGGGATGCAAAGAACCACCCAGAAGGATGCAACACATTCAAGCCCAGGGGACTGGACACCGGGGCCAGGCAGTCAGCGGTCCAAGGCAAGCCCTTGGTTCTTTGATATTGCCATTTAATGATGGCCATGACTCAAACCTCATCTTCAAGCATTTCCCAGGGGAGGAAGAGAAATCCCCCTCCTTTTCTGCTGGGGGTGTCAAACCCCCCTGGTACACACGTGATGCTGCCCAGCATCAAGATAAAAGAGGCCTTTGCACTGGTTTGATGCTACTAGTTTCCCTCCAGCTCATGGCTCTGCCCACACCAGTTTAGGAGTTTCAGAATCTTTTAAATCCTGCAAGGGGTCCCTTTAATGCTCTCATTCCCTGAGCTGAGCCCAGATGGAGAAGATCTCTTTCCTGGGGGATACCAGGTTTCTGGCCCCAGGTTTGTGCCCTCTCCTCCCTGCCCTGATGTCCTCAGGGAGCTGGACCCCTGCAGACTGCGGACATGACCCCAAACCCAAGTAGCTGCAAGGGCAGCAAAGGCAGAACAGGGTATTTTGGGGACCGTCTTTATCTGCTGCAGTGAAGATTTAGCACAGGCGTTGCATAACGCCGGGGGGGCTTGCTGCTCCCCATCCCCTCTCGCCATCAGGGATCAGCGACTCAATTAATCCTCCCTCATTCCCTGCCCACGGTACCAGCCCTGGGTGCCATCTCAGCCCAGCCCCGGCGGCAAGAAGTCAAATCTCTTCCCAATGTCAGCATCCACTGGGGCTGGTACCCCACCAGCTGGGGGATGGCAACCTGGGGGCCACCCCACCACCACCACCCAGGGCACCCACCTCATTTGGGAAGCCCTGCTGAAATGGAGGTAGCCACCAAAGTACCCACCAGGCAGATGTGGAAATCCTCATTTCTGTGCCCCAGCCTCGGGTGCTGCCGTGCATCACCTGGGTATTTTAAAGGTTGTTTTGAACCCAGTGAGGTTCTGTGTGCACCCAGTTGTGTTCCCCTCTCTGCTCCTTTGCACAGCCCAGGTCACTGATGGGTGGCTTGCTCAGGCACACACTGCAGGAGCAGAAAAGCAATGAAGGAGAAGCCAAGAATCCCTTTTGGGTGTTGGTGTTGGGTTTTTTTCTGTCAGCCCTAAAAAAAAAACAACCCCCGTGTGTGTTCCTGGGCAGCCTTACAACAAACAAGGCAAGTGCAAAGCCCGGCGCTAGCAAGCCCAGGCACTGCTGTGCGTGCACATATGGGTTGACAAGGAACAAGGCAGCACTTCTCCAGCAAATAAAACCAAAATGCTGTCAAGGGAAGATTTCAGGGGGGCAAAGGCAGTGGCATGCTGCTGCCAGCCACAACAGCCTACTGAACCCCCGGGTCCTGGTCCTGCCCACCAGCATCCCTTGGGGGTGTAAAGCCAGACATCACCCAGCATCCCAGCACGGCTGCATCTGTGGTGGCAATGGGCAGGCATGGAGCAAATGTGCCCTGCGACTGGGGCAGCAGCCAGGTCTGGTGGCACCCCGGTGAGGAGCCACACAGAGAGTTACACAACGCTGCCCTGGCTGCCCTTGGCTGCGTGCGCCGTGCACACTCCTATCGACATGGCCCCGGCCGCCCTCCAACATCCCTGCGGGGAGATAAGTTTGCAAGTGCCATAAATGCAAGAGCACATGAAGGGGGGGGGGGGGGGGAGGGGGCTGCTCTAGCCCCCTCCCCAGCCCCAGACTCCTGCAGCTGTTGCCAGAGGTGCTCAGGACTCTCCAGCATCCCACTGTCCCCTGGCTCCTCTGTGCGATGGCGAGGGGGTGGGGAGGGCTGTGAGGGTGCTGTGCGGAGTAGGGGCAAGAGGGTGAGCAGCCAGCACCCTGCTGAGAAAACTGAGCACGGCTCCAGCCCAGGAATTTTTAGGACATGAAGGACCAGCCAGAAAGATGCAACGAATTCAAACCTGGGCGATGTGACTCCAGATTAGGGCACAGCAGAAAGTGCCTGCAGGCAGGACCTTGGTTTTTTGAACTTGCCATTTAATGATGGCCATGACCCACAAAGCACCTTCGAGTCTTTTCCAGGGGAAGAAGAAAAATCACCTCCTCTTCTGTGGGAGGTGAAAAACACTGGCTGGTCCCACTGATGCTCACACCGGCAGCAAGGAGCCCTCCGTTAACACTGCAGCAGGATGCAGCAGGGATGCTTTTGTCCATAGAGAGGGGGAAACTGAGGCAGCGCAGCTGGATGAGTCTGAGGGTGGGGACAGGCTGCAGCCCATGTCATCCTTTCCCCCCAGCCTGGCCTGGCCTGAGTTCGAGGTATTTATAAAGCCGATAAGGGAGCAGAAAGAATTTTCCAAATGCTGAAGTTACGTAACCTCTCCTGGCCCTCTGCGACATCATCTGTAATTATAGGCTTGGGGCAGCGGGGGGGGGAGCCCTCGGTGGCAGGGCTGGCGGGGGGCATCACTGCTGGTGTCACCCCAAAGGTCTTCACCCTCCTCTCCCTCACTGCGGCGGGTCCCCAGAGCCAGGCACCAGCCTGTGCCACCGCGTGGCCTGTGGGACCCCATCCCTAAGGGACCCTGGTGGCTTCGCGGCCAGCCCCCCCGCCCGATGTAGGGGAGCCCAAGTTTTTGGATGGGCTTGGGGTGGCTGGTTCCCCTAGAGTGCGCATCCCCCCCCCCCAGCCCATCCTGGCACGCGCTGGATGTCAAAGCAGCTGACAGCCCGAGCGCCGCTGACATTGCCATGGTGACTATCAACCGCTGCTGCCGGGAGGACGCGTGCGGAGATGCTGCACCAGCACCTGCCCCCACAAAGAGCTGACACCCCCCCCAACCACTCTGAGTACCCCCTGCCCCCCACCAGCCCCATTTCCATTGCCTTTTGCCCCATTAGATCCACAGGCAGCTTCCAAAACCTTCTCCATCACATTGCAGCTGCCTCCAACTCCACCGGCCGTGCCTCAGTTTCCCCAGTCCTGCACTTGCTGCCCTGGGTGGGCTGGTGTCCCCTCCCCAGGATATTTTTCTCTCACCCAACTTCGGCCAAGGTGCTGGAGTTAGAGGGATGCTGAGCGAAGGCTCTGTCGCTGTGGCAACCCACCACGGCCGTCTCCAGGCGACCGCCCAGGGATGCTGCAGAGCCACTCTGGAGGCAGAGTGAGAGCGACCAGGGCCGGGGAGGGGGGAGGAGGTATCCGTAGGGATGCCACCCCCCCACACGCTCCCCTATCCAGACCACAGCCTGGATCATTGTAACAGGTTGTAAAAACACCCTGAAAATGGCCACTGATTTGACTCAGGCAGCCGACTGAGCACCCACAATCTCGTGACACCCCAGGCTGGCTGGTTGGCGATGCCAGTGGGATGCTCCCAGGTGGGCGTGAGGCCCCACCATTTTCAGGGACACCTGCACAGGGCTGTGGAAATAATTGCTGGTAATAAGCCCGTTAGCCTCTTAACCCTCATTAAGCAGCTTAGGGGGGACACGCACCATTATACGCAAACCCGGAGGTGGAGAAGGCCCTTGTCAGGGCAAAGGGGTGTTACTGCTGTGAACGGGATTTCAGCGGGTGCTGTGGGGGGTGTCACGGGGGGTACGGCTCCATCTCCCCCCCAGCAAGCCCCCCTCCTGCATCCAGCCCCCCTCTGTTGCTCTTTGCCAGCCAGGACCGTCGGCAGCTCCTGGCAGCATTGAGCAGCGGGCAGGGATGGTGATGACGGGTGTCACACCCATGTGACGAGTGTGGGAGGTCTCAGCCGCAGTCACGCCAGTGGGGTGGGGGCAGAGGGGTGGCTGGCAGCGTGGGGCTACGGCCCAGCCAGCACCCGGCACCGCACCTGGGGAATGGAGCGGGACATTTCTAATCGCTCCACTTGGAAAAGGTCCCATTTTTACATTTGCTAAATTAAAGGATGTCAGCTTCTGATGCCAAGCCCAGGATCCCACGGAATTTTAAACTAATGACAGTGAAGAAAATGAGCTGAAACCAGAGCACAAGCGCTTCCATGTTACCCAGCTGCACCGGCCGTGACCGTGGCAGGGTTTAGATGGCAGTTTGCAAAGCACCATCATCACAAAGATCTCAATGTTTTGCCCCAAAATACAACCTTGCCCACTCTGCTTGGTCAGAAAGTGCATTGCTGGCACCCAGGCAAGCCAGGCTGCCATGCTGGGGTCCCCAGCGAGACCCCCACCTTCCTCCAGCCGCTCAAAGGGCAAACAGCTCCCTCTGACAGACACGGCTGCTCCGGGCAGAGGGGTCCGAGCCACCCGGTGGAAGCATGGCGAGCAGCGTGGCGAGTGCCATCTCCAGATTCCTCCAGCTCAGAGGGTTCCTACAGCCGGCCCTGTCCTGCAGCGGGGTCCCGGCGGAGCATGGCCCCTTGGCTGCCCCTCTTCCCCATGGAAATACCTGGGATCAGGCGAGGGCTTTGGTCCCTGGCGCTCTCCGGGCTCTGCTGGGGTGTTTTTGTGCTGCAGCTGAGCAAAACCACAGGGTGGTGGTTTTGTGTTTTTTGTTTTTTTTTCTTTTTATAATTTTCTCTTTGAGATAAAATTAAACAAACAAGCCCTTCTGGGAGCAGCGCGAGGAAGGGAGCCTGCTTTCCTACAGATGTGCATATCCTCAGCAATTACAACCACCCAATTAGGCTTTCCCTGTGGCTGGGACACTTGCACCATCCCCCTCCTTCACCTCCTGCAGTTTTGCTGGTAAGAGACGGGCTTGCTTTGCAGCCTCCCTCCCAGTGAGGTCGTGACCCAAACACCTATTTTTCACAAAGGCATCAAGAACGGGTTTTTTTTCCTGACCTCACCACCTCACCATCAAATTAAAGTGGTCTTGAGTGAGAGACTGGGAGCACTTGGCAAAGTAGCACAGGCCGGCAGAGAATAGAATAGGATGGGATGGATAGGATAGGATAGCATAGCATAGCATAGCATACGATAGCGTAAGAATAGCATAGCATAGCATAGCATAGCATAGCATAGCATAGCATAGCATAGCATAGCATAGCATAGCATAGAATAGAATAGAATAGAATAGAATAGAATAGAATAGAATAGAATAGAATAGAATAGAATAGAATAGAATAGAATAGAATAGAATAGAATAGAATAGAATAGAATAGAATGCAGCCAGGCATATCCCAGGGGATGGGGCTGCAGAGGCAGGGGAATGCTGTGGGTGAGGAGCAGAGACAGGGCTCCCTCCCAGCTGCCCTCCAAGCCCTGGCTGTAGCCCCAAACCAAGGAGGAATGACCATGGCATAAGATTTAGAAACACACCTAAACTTTCCAGCTTTGGTTTGGGAGCCAGTACAGAAGCCATTGCCATAGCTCGGCAGACCATCGGTGGGGTTTGTAGTGCAATCTGGACCATGGATCTATGCAAATCCCCAAGGCAGAAGTCTTTATGGAGGCATATGACAACCGAAAAAGAATAGCGCTCAGTGCTCTACTCCCACACGCCACCCCCCGACTTCACCATCATTTAAATCAGTCTTAAGTTGGAAGAATTCAAATCGACACTGTCGTCACAGAGCCAGGCAGAGAGGTGACACAACTGGGATGCTGCCAGGGAAGTTGCCCCCCTGAGACTCCAAACCCATCAGCCCATCACTTTTTGAAGCCACATCGAGGAAAACAAATGAACTGCCAACCTGCTGCCCCCAGCCCTCCATCCCCTCTGGCCAGGGCTGCCGGAGAGATTTCCAAGCAGCCTTCCCCCTGGGATCCACGGGAGGGGGACCATGGGGAGAAAAAAATATCCAGGACATGCTGCTGAGGCTGGAGAGCCACAGCTGGAAAAGAAATCAAAGCTTCGAAAGAGAGATGCCAAGGAGATATGTTGTTCCCAAGAGAAAACAGACATTCCTCTCTGAGGAGAAGGAAGGCAGGAGGAAGGCTCAAACCACCTCTTTCAGCTGCCCAGCACAGGTGCTCCGGGGGTTCTGTGCATGGCAGCCTGCTCGGGTGGCTTGTCCCCACTGTGCCACGCTGTAGGCACAGATGGCATTGCAACTCCTGACTTTCTTGGTTGTGGGGTTTTTATTAATTATTTTTTTTTTACCCTAAAAGCACATTCACAAGTTGGGGGAAAGGTTGCTGGGTCCTGCCAGCAGCCAGGCAGAGGCAGAGCCACTCTCCAGGCTCCCAGAGACCTCCTTGCCTTCCTGCACTACGTACCCAGACCCTCCACTGTCTCGGGGGACATGGCTTGGCATCAGCAAACTCCTTGGGCCTCTTAAGGGAGTCACATAGGGAAGAAGCTGGGGGAAAAAAATGATACTTTGCTATTGCCAGAAATGCCAAAATCAGGTCCCAGTGCAGTCCAGAGGGTGAAGGATCAGCCGTTTAGATTTCCCTTGCAAAATATTTTTGGGTTGCACAGGCAATGGTATCGAGCTGGAAGCAAGCGGGGAGATGGTCTCAGCGCGTTCCTGGTCACTCCCCTGAAGCTGCCCCGTTTGGCTGTTTCAGCATCATTTCTGCAGAAAATTGTTCCTGCAGGAAGTTTTATACCTGCACCCTTGGGCAAAGCCCTGGCAGTATCCTTCACTGGGAACAAGCTACCTGCCCCCTCAGGGCACCACTTGGGGAGGTAGGAGGGAGAGGAGGATGGGGAGCAGAGCTGGCCCAGCTATAAATAACCCCCTGGAAAGGAAACAGGAGAAAAAGCAGCAAACAGAAACCAACAAATCCAGGGAGATGGGTTTGGCTATGGCCACTCGGTGCAAACAGCTCTCCATGCTCCGTGTGACCCTGTAGAACCAGGCACAAGAGAATCCACCGCAGCTCAGCGAGCAGAGTCCAGCCCAGTCACCACCTTCCTATGAGCAGCGCATTGAGCCAGCCCCGAGCCCTGGGCAGGCTGTGCCGTATGCAACACATAGTTTGCAGCAAGACCCCATCCACTCTGCCTCGTTAAGGAAGATAAAGATGAAAGTTAAATTAAGGCGAGTTAAATGAAGGCGCCTGTTGGACCATGCTGGGATAGCACTGGCCTGGCTCCTGGTGTCACTGAACACCCAGCCATCCCAGCGCCAAAAGCAGCAGCAAGCTGTGAAATAGCCTGTGTTTAAGGCAATAGTTATCCGCAATCTGCGATCCTGGAGAAAAAGGCAGAAAAAGCAACTTCTCATTTTTCCCAATAGAGGGGAATTGCAGGCGCTCAGCAAGCACAGTGGCCGGTGGGTCACAACCCGCAGTGCTAGAGTGATTCATCCTAAATAAGCTCAATTTAGTCAAACTAGCCTAGGATAAGGCAGGGAACACAGCTCGGAGTTTGCCCTGCTGGTGCCCACTGGGTATTAGCCCATGGAAGTGATGGGACCGGCAGAGAGGAGACAGAGCAGGATCATCCCTGCCACTGCTTTCCCCTCCACCTCCAGGAAAATAAATGAAAAGCTTCATTCCCAGCTCCTGCATCTGGATACTGCACTGAAATGTGTTAAAGCAGGTTTATTATTTCCCTCTTTGCTCAGCCCATCTTCCTGGAGCACACCGGTTCCCATCCCCAAAGGCTTCTGGAGGAGCCGGGGACTGGGCACCACATCCACTGCACTAGTTTTCCTCAGAAAAATCATCTGAGCTGCTTCAGTTTTGCTTGTGTGTAACTTATTCTTAAAGCTGAACAAATAATTCAGAGCAAAAGCTCCAGGAACAACGTTTTGC